>NC_059158.1:50315845-50931884 GCF_019923935.1 Bubalus bubalis | reverse complement strand
CTTCTTTATCCATTCCTCTGTTGATGGACATTTAGGTTGCTTCCATGTACTGGTATTGTAAATAGTGTGGCTATGGGGCACATGTCTTTTAGGATTATGATTTTTCTCTGGTATATGCCCAGGAGTGGGATTGCTGGGTTACATGGCAGTTCTAAGTTTAGTTTTCTTAAGGAGCGTCCATACTGTCCTCTACCACTCCCATCTTCTCCTGCCTTATTTTATCTTCTACATTTCTTACTAACCTAGATTTGAAGAGAAGAAAAGGGGAATGACAAGCCCTGAAATTATTTCACCAAAGTGACTTATAGAACATCTAGCCAGAATATTTTGAGAATATATCAAAAATTAATCAAAAATAGCACATAATACAAGCCCTGGTGCTTGGCCTATATATTAAAAAAAAAAAAAAAAAAAGATTCTGACTTGAATATTCTCTCCATCTTTGCTAATTTTCTCTTTGTAGAAGGATCATTTCTCAGTATCCCCTCAGTTTCCCCTATCTATCTTAAGAAATGGAGGGGGAAAAATAAAAAAAGGAATTAAAGTTTCACAAGCAAAGGAGTTAAAGTAACATCATGGGAACAAAAAACAAAATTGCAAGTATATGGCAAATAGTGTTGAAGAGAAAAATCTCAACTTTTATAAGTTCACTGTTTTAAAAGTACAAGATGACATAACTTTATTTTATTTTCATTTTGGTTATATATTCACACTGAGGATTAGTCATGCCACAAATATACCAGAGACAGAATCAAGGTGATGTCAGGATTCAAGGGAAAATGAACTATTCAAATCATATGAGAAGTAACATGGAGACTGGATTTAGGCAGCGGAGAAACCCTGAAAGTTCTTATGCAGGAGAAAATGACATTATCTAAAAATATTGTCTCAAAATCCTTTGTGAAGGATGCATCAGAAAGTGAAAGGCTGAATTCTGCAAAATATGTCAGAAAGCTCTTGCAGAAATGAATGTCAGGGCTGACTATGGCCTGGAAGAAGGGGCAGCAGTGGGACTGGGGAAACAGGAATGTATTTGAACTGTGTTTAGGAAGTAATAATATACAAGGTCTGGTGACTGGAAAGTCAAGAAGGAGTCAAAGATGCTCCTCAAATTTCTATCTTTGCCACAAAGAGGATGGTGTCTGTTTCACTGAAACAGAAGCAAAAGCATGAGAGCAGATTCTAATGAAGAGCACTATTTTGGTTTTTGTCTTTCTGGGAGTTTGAGTTATCTCCAGAATATTCAGGTGAAGATATCAAATACTGAATGCATAAATCTGGAGATCAAGAAGAGGTATGTACTAAAGCTAAGGAGCGGCGTTAATCCCTAAAAGTATGTCCCTGAAGACAATGGGGCAGGAAACCATCGGGGACCAGGAGGAAGCCACACATGGGACTTGGGCAGAGACCACAGTGCCTGAATCCCCTGCCTCATCTACAGACTTCAAGGTCTGGCTCTGTTCCCTATGATGCCCAGAGTGGCCAAATGCACATGCATTATTTCATTCAGCTTCATGACTAAGCTATTGTATTTCCTTAATGCATGAACACTATTCACATAATAAAAAAGTTTTCCTCCTGCTGTTGTTTTTAGCACAAAACAGGATATTCTCAGATCTGTCTTCTACAGATTATAGAAAGACAAGAGTTCATGTAAATCTTTTGCAAGAATGATGTAAATGGGGAAAATAGTAATATTTTCTGCATAATATTTCCATTTTTGTGAAGATTGGAGCACTTTATCCCACTGGTGTGTGTTGGGGGAAATCTCATCATAATTTCATAGGATATAATGGGCTCATTACAGGCTCATTTTCAAATTGGGAAAGGAGTATGTCAAGGCTGTATATTGTCACCCTGCTTATTTAATTTTTATGCAGAGTATATTATGAGAAATGCCAGGCTGAATGAAGCACAAGCTGGAATCAAGATGGATGGGAGAAATATCAGTAACCTCAGATATGCAGATGACACCACCCTCATGGTAGAAAGAGAAGAGGAACTAAATAGACTAGATGAAGGTGAAAGAGAAGAGTGAAAAAGCTGGCTTAAAACTCGACATTCAGAAAACTAAGATCATGGCATCTGGTTCCGTCACTTCATGGCAAATAGATGGGGAAACAATGGCAACAGTGACAGACTTTATTTTCTTGGACTTCAAAAATCACTGCAGATGGTGACTTTAGCCATGAAATTAAAAGATACTTGCCCCTTGGAAGAAAAGCTATGACAAACCTAGACAGCATATTAAAACCAGAGATATTACTCTGCCAAAAATATCCATATACTCAAAGATATAGTATACATGATATAGTAGTCATGTATGGATACAAAAGTTAGACCACAGAGAAGGCCTAGTGCCAAAGAACTGATGCTTTAGAAGTATGGTGTTGGAGAAGACTTGAAAATCTCTTGGACTGCAAGGAGATGAAAGCAGTCAATCCTAAAGGAAATAAACACTGAATATTCATTGGAAGGACTGATGCTGAAGCTGAAGCTCTGATACTTTGGCTACCTGATGTGAAGAGCCAACTTATTGGAAAAAAAACTCTGATGCTGGGAAAGATTGAAGGCAGGAGGAGAAGGGGTTGGCTGAGAGTGAGATATTTGGATGGCATCACTGACTCAATGGGCATGAGTTTGAGCAAGCTCTGGAGATTGGTGATGGACAGGGAAGCCTGGCATGCTGCAGTCCATGGGGTTGCAAAGAGTAGGACATGACTGAACGACTGAACAACAGCAACAATGGGCTCAACCTTCTTTGCACATGTGTGAAATATGGTTGCAGCAATCTCTCTGTCCACTTAGATAACATATTTTTTGGCAGAAAAATGCTGTGTGTTTCTTTAATGCCTGTCTCCATACATTTCCCAGGGTGTAGCCAGAAACAATTTTCTTATATACTGAACAATAAAAGGTTTTCTGTGATGCCATTGATCAAATTATATCTGATAGCTCAGGTACAGAATCACTTGTGTGTAAAGAAGATTTTAATATTTTCAAACCATCTGTAATGTGAATATAAAAATGTCAAACATGTGAAAAATGTTTTCCAAGTTCCAATAAACAGTTTTGAGTGTATACTATAATTTTTTTATCAATCCAAAAGTTACATATTTTAAGTCAATTTCAGAATTTTTGAAGACTGCATTAAATCTTACCCTAAAATATTTAACTAGTTCAGCAGACTCAGACTGACCTAAAACAAGATTAAAAAATGGGGTAGATGAACAAATGTTGATAATAAAGTCAACTGCATGCTTAATATGAAACTGTGACATCAAAAACTATTTCAAGACCTTGAAATTAGACCCCAAAAGATAACCAAAACTTGCAAAAGTTTTCATAAATTTCAGAATGTTTTGAACTTGATGAAAATTCAGATGGCAATTGGCCACTTCCTTAATTAAATTTTCCTCATTAAAACTTGATCTTAAAATATAAATCCCATTTTGATCTAATGTTAGTATTCTATATTTACAGCAATAAATCAGAGTGTAGAAATGGAAATACTCTTTTAAGCATTTTGCTAGATTCTACTTTTTAACTCAAAAAGCAAAACAATAAATATTATCAGTTTTCTTTGGCAGTGAGGGTTACTCTTTCAAATGTTGATCTTTCAGTTTTATATGGCACTATGAAATTAATAATTTTTCCATTCAGCTAAAGATAATATCTTACTCTAAAAGAATAAAATACATATTAGGGAAGCTGAGCCCAACATGGGCTATGATTTCTAACTTCATATTACATAGCCTATCATATCAATGAAGCAAAAGTAATAATGAAGAATTCTCTGAGGCTCCAACACTTGCTGCACAGTCCTGGAACCATGCACAAACATCCAATTTCACTCTCAGCTATAATAGTTAGATTCAGTATAGGAATTTAAAAGTAGAACAGCAAAAGCATTAATTCCTACCTCTCAAAAGATGCGTCTTCAGATGGTAACACAGGAAGTAAACAAAATATACTGTCAGGGATGTACTCATATGTCTTAACACAATGCAGTATGTAACTATGAGTCAAAAATCTAATATTTAAAATATAAGAGTAATATTGTTATTTAAACATTAAAAAATTATTTAATATTCCATGCATAATATTTATTTTTACATTTATGACATTTCACAAATTTCAATCGCATATTCCAAACACTGAACAAGGAGGAGGGTATACATTAAGAATGCTTTAGAATTGTATTTAAATAAACAAGGATGAAATTTACCTTGTAAATAAACATTGTGGTGAAGATAATTTTCATGCCTAAGTTTTCTCCTTTTTTCATCTTGGTTCATTATTAAATGTCTATGTAAATAATTTAATTTTACCTATGCCTAAATTTCCTTCTCCATTATAGTCCGAATTCCACAGAATATTAAGTGAAATAAATCAAGTAATAATATAAGTCATAGAAAATATCACTTGGTACATAGTAAACAGTCAATAAAGAAAAAAATTTATTATGGCCAATGTAATTGTAATCCCCTTTTAGTCATTTTATCTCTATTTTTATTAATGTATTAATTGTTCTCCCTTTCAGGAATGAAGCTATAGTACTCTCAGGGAAATAATTCCAATGATTTGTTTTAACACATATACACAGGCAAAGAATAGGTGCTTCCCCATCAAAAAGAGTATTATTAAGTGAAAAAAAATTAAAAAAGAAGAAGACAATATTTATTCAGTGGTTATACCTGTACAAGCTTCTGTGGTATGCTGATACTATGCCAAGTATAAACAGTTATTCTCACATGTCGCTGATGAAACCTCTGAGCACATGATTACATTCAGGTTGCACCTGAAAAACTTGGGTGATGAAAATGTTAATGGAAATTTCCATGGTCATAGTTGGGAAAAAGTAGAACTGTGACTCATACTTAGGTGTCTCTGGGTCAAAATTCTACTATTTTCCCATTATATTACACTATCTCTTCACAGCAATCTTTAGCATCTGAAGAATATCTACATTTTAATATATCCTTATAGATTTCTTTCCAAAAACAGAGAAACTCTACAAAAGAAGCCTGGTCTGAAAATTATCACAATGCAAAAACAACCATATAAATGAAGGTTTCTCTTCCGAGAGGACTGAGAGTAAGATGATCACCCTGGCTCTACATTCTGCACCTCTCAACCCTACACCCCAAATGATGCTCAAGCTCTCTTTCTCTACTCTGCTATGCTTTTCAAATACTAGTTTAGCTTTTCTGTATCCTTGTCTTCTTTTCATGCCTTAGCCTCTAAAATTTAACAAACAAAATGTTAAAGACTATCTAACACAGTCCCAAAGCTTCTGGATTCATCCTAGTATAAAGCCATGTCAGAACATCTGTTTAAATCTACTGCAAGACTTCCTAAAACTAGCAAAAGCATCTTTTATAATTTTACACTTATGAGTTGAATACCAAGTGACTACTATATAGATCTAATACATGTATCCTTAACGACAATGAATAAACTGGAATTAATATTTATACTAATGATATGGAGGCCTTGTAGGCTCTTTTGTAAAAGGTCAAATAATGTTTAATGTACTGTAGTAAATAAAAATGGATAATTAGTAAAACATGATATTCAGAGTTGACTTAATTTGAGTTAAACATTTTTTAAATTTTTTTATTATTATTATTTTTGTTTTTTTTTTACTTGATTTTAATTAGAAAATTTGGTAAAGCAAAGTAACTGACTATAGGCATCAGAATTGAGTAAAATTTTCACTATGATTACTGTCTTCTTATATTTGAACTCTCTGCTAAGACTAGTAATGAGGCTGGAATGAGAACAGTGATGCAGTGTCTCTCCCAGAGGATGTGTAATGTCACTGTGATGACTACAATAGGTGCCCTGCAAATTCTTTAAAAAGAGGCAGGTGTTGAGAACACAGATCTTTTTCTGGATAACTCTACAATAATTGTGGAGAAGGCAATGGCACCCCACTCTAGTACTTTTGCCTAGAAAATCCCATGGATGGAGGAGCCTGGTGGGCTGCATGGGGTCACAAAGAGTCGGACATGACTGAGAGACTTCACTTTCACTTTTCACTTTCATGCATTGGAGAAGGAAGTGACAACCCACTCCAGTGTTCTTGTCTGGAGAATCCCAGGGACAGGGGAGCCTGGAGGGCTGACGTCTATGGGGTCGCACAGAGTCGGACACGACTGAAGTGGCTTAGCAGCAGCAGCTACAATAATTGATTTCTTTCAGCAAGAGTGTCTTAGAGAAGAAGCTGTGTAATTACATTGACTTAGAAAATGTTATTAGCCACTTAACTCTTGATGCATATTGAGGATAAAATGACTGAACATTCCTGGCAGGTGGGATGGGGTGTGTGGGAGAGAGAGGTGTCAAGGAGGAGTCCATAGTTCCTGACCTAGTGAGGTAAAAGGATAGCATTGCCAACAACTGAGACAGGTAGGTGACAGACAGGCAAAGGACATGTGGGCAGGAAGAATGCCAACCGAGCCTGGACTGTCCAGACAGCTACGTGCTGGTGTCCAGTAGGCAGCTCCACATGTAAGACTTGGAGAGTGGTCTTGACTGAACCGTCAGCCATATAAAGCCAAACCCAGATAAAACCAATGCACAGGGGACTGAAGGTGTGGGCATGTAGACAGTACAGAGCATCATGGACAGTCCTGGGGACTCAGTATTATGAAATTGTGTGGAAGAGCACAGACCAGCAGAGGAGACTGAGAAATGGAACCTCTATTGTAACAGGAGACAAAAACAAATTGTGTGCCCAAAAACCAAATGAAAACCATGTGTCAATGATTGTTTAGGAAAGACCATGGTTCAAGTGTTTGAAGTGAGTTCTTTAGTGACACAGAAATCCAATAGCAGCTTTCAGGCATAAAGATCATCTTTTAATGAGAAAAAGAAATTGAACAGCAATGTCTACACATTATTAGTTAAATTTTTTTTTATATGTAATGAACTTTCTTTTACTAGAGGTATTAATAGACATGCTAATCAGTATCACAGATATTGTAGAAATGATCCTTAAATTGAGTAGAAGATTAAACCATAGCAACTGTGAGATACACTCCAACTAATGAGTCTATCATTCTGCCTCACTTAACATTAGAGGAGAAAGACATCAGCTTTTCCATCTGTGAAAATTTGCAATCCTAGCTGTGTCCAAAATTATCTCAACACCTCTTCCAATAAAATAAAATGAAACACAACAATGATTTAATGCCAAGAAGAGAGGCTTGTAGCCAGCGGACCTGAGCTCCAACTTTAACACTATTATTAACATACTGAGTGGCTTTAGGAAAATTCCTTAAATGCTTTTAAAGTATAGTCTCTCTGATAATGAGTGATGTTGAGCATCTTTTCATGTGTTTGTTAGCCATCTGTATGTGTTCAAATCAAAACCACTATGAGGTACCATTTCACGCCAGTCAGAATGGCTGTGATCCAAAAGTCTACAAGCAGTAAGTGCTGGAGAGGGTGTGGAGAAAAGGGAACCCTCCTACACTGTTGGTGGGAATGCAAACTAGTACAGCCACTATGGAAAACACTGTGGAGATTCCTTAAAAAACTGGAAATAGAACTGCCTTATGACCCAGCAATCCCACTTCTGGGCATACACACTGAGGAAACCAGAAATGAAAGAGACACGTGTACCCCAATGTTCATCACAGCACTGTTTATAGTAGCCAAGACATGCATCAGCAGATGAATGGATAAGAAAGCTGTGGTACATATACACAATGGAGTATTACTCAGCCATTAAAAAGAATACATTTGAATCAGTTCTAATGAGGTGGATGAAACTGGAGCCTATTATACAGAGTGAAGTAAGCCAGAAAGAAAAACACCAATACAGTATACTAATGAATATAAATGGAATTTAGAAAGATGGTAACAATAACCCTGTATATGAGACAGCAAAAGAGACACAGATGTATACAACAGTCTTTTGGACTCTGTGGGAGAGGGAGAGGGTGGGATGATTTGGGAGAATGACATGGAAACATGTATAATATCATAAATGAAACAAGTCACCCGTCCAGGTTTGATGCACGATACTGGATGCTTAGGGCTGGTGCACTGGGACGACCCAGAGGGATGGTACGGGGAGGGAGGAGGGTTCAGGATGGGGGACACGTGTATAACTGTGGCGGATTCATGTTGATATATGGCAAAACCAATACAATATTGAAAAGTTAAAAAATAAAATAAAGAAAAATTGGCAAAAAAAAAAAAAAAAAAGTATAGTCTCTTCAGAACTCAACCAGTATTCTTCAGAGAATAAAACCTTTCATTGTGCTTTGCTTAGTGTTTGATAAACAATGGTTATTTGCAAAAACATTAATTCTGTGAGGTCTCAGATTGAAGGACTAGTTTATAATGCTTTAGTTGGTCACCTGAACTTCAGTTTTATGCTGCTCAGTTCACATAAGAACTATTTCTACTCATCAACCAGAAAAAGGAGTGTATGATTTATTTCATGAAATCAGTATTTTCATTTGCTTTTTTATAAATTCATACTAGATTTTGATGAGTGATATTTGGCACCAAATTTTATAATGGATATTTTAGGATATCACTTAGAGTGTAGGAATAGAAAAACAATACAAAGAGGTAAAGTCAGTTCTTTGCACCAGGAGGCCAAAGAATTGGAGCTTCAGCTTCATCATCAGTCCCTCCAATATTCAGAACTGATTTCCTTTAGGATTGACTGATTTTATCTCCTTGCAGTTCAAGGGACTCTCAAGAGTTTTCTCCAACACCACAGTTCAAAAGCATCAATTATTTGGTGCTAAGCTTTCCTTATGGGCTTCACTTGTGGCTCATCTGGTAAAGGATCCACCTGCAATGTAGTTGACCTGGGTTTGAACCCTGGATTGGGAAGATTCCCTTGAGAAGTAAATGGCTATCCAATCCAGTATTCTGGCCTAGCAAATACCATGGACTGTATAGTCCATGGGATTGCAAAGAGCTGGACATGATCGAGAGACTTTCACAGCTTTCTCTATGGCCCAATGCTCATATCCATACATGACTACTAGAAAAACCATAGCTTTGACTAGATAGAACTTTGCTGACAAAGTAATGTCTCTAGTTTTTAATATGCTGTCTAGGTTGGTTATAGCTTTCTTCCAAGGAGCAAGTGTCTCTTAATTTCATGGCTGCAGTCACCATCTGCAGTGATTTTGGAGCCCAAGAAAATAAAGTCTGTCACTGTTTCCTTAAAACACATATCTATAAAAATATATTAATTCTAAAATAAATCGCTAGATATTCAACTGACTCCAAGTCTGTGCCTTTTTGATTTTCATTGATTTTGCAAAAGTGCTCCATAAAAATGGTTGCATTTCCACCAACTGACTGGCCTCCTGTGAAATCTGTATGCAGGTCAGGAAGCAACATCTAAACAGCCTCTTGATGAAAGTGAAGGAGACTGGAAAAGTTGACTTAAAACTCAATATTCAGAAAAATAAGATCATGGCACCTGGTCCCATCATTTGATGGCAAATAGATCAGGAAACAATGGAAACAGTGAGAGCTTTATTTTGGGGGGGGGGGGGGGCTCCAAAATCACCGCAGATGGTGTAAAAGACGCTGCAAGGAGATCCAACCAGTCCATCCCAAAGGAAACCAGTCCTGATTATTCATTGGAAGGACTGATGCTGAAGCTGAAACTCCAATACTTTGGCCACCTGATACGAAGAACTGACTCATGTGAAAAGACCCTGATGCTGGGAATGATTGAAGGTGGGAGGAGAAGGGGATGACAGAGCATGATATGGTTGGATGGCATCATGGACTCAATGGACATGAGTTTGAGTAACCTCTGGGAGTTGGTGATGGACAGGGAGGCCTGGCGTGCTGCAGTCCATGGGGTTACACAGAGTCAGACATGACTGAGTGACTGAACTGAACTGAACTGAACTTCCTCCCCATACTCTAATACTGTTATAGAAAGGAGTATGGGATCAGGCTGCTTGCTGCTCAAAAGCCAATAAAAAATCAGGTTGTTAGAAAAGAAACTTTGCTTTATTTCAGATGCCATCAACTGTCCTATGGCTGACTCCTCCCAACTCTGACAAGCAGAGGTTGAGAGCTTTTATATACAGGTAGGAGTGGATCACTACATGCAGAAACAGCACATTCATCTCTAACAGTTATCTTCAAATTGGCCATCAGTGGTCTGACCAGCATCATCTCATTTATTTTAGGTACAGTTAATCTTCAGTTCCAGGGTCCATTTGCTCACATTTTTTTTGGATTCAAGTCTCAGAATTTGGAAGCTCATGCCCTGGGTAGAGTCTGAAGACCATGCAGTTAGCTTCCACACCCTGGGATTTCAGTATCTCTAAGACAGCTCACAGGATATGGCTCAGAATATTATCTACAGTCCTTGAGAAAGAACTAAAGATCTTTGGCTATGCTTAATGATAACATTATTATTATTTGGTCTCCTTTGACTGATTTCCTTTGTTTTCACATGTTGTGATTTCTCTGATTAAACTTATTCTTTGACTAAAGTTTTCAATGGACAAAAGACAGGCAGGGATCATATGGGTAGGGCAAGGACCATAGGGTCCTGCTCCATTTCAATACCACTATTAGAATTAAACTTTTTTTTTTAATCAGTCTTCTAGAAAACAGAAGCATTTCAAATTTATCTTAATTTTTCTGATAAGTGAGGTTCGGGTTTTCTTCTGGTTGTCACATGTGTGACAACTGTCTGTTGGTATCATTGGCTTCTTGTTGAATTTAGAATAAGTGGGGAATATATCTCTACGTATGGCTGAATCACAGTGTTGTCTAGTAGAAACTAACATAACATTGTAAAGCAATTATATTTCAAAGTGAGACCGTTGCTGCTATTGCTGCTAAGTCACTTCAGTCGTGTCTGACTCTGTGTGACCCCATAGACGGCAGCCCACCAGGCTCCCCCATCCCTGGGATTCTCCAGGAAAGAACACTGGAGTGGGTTGCCATTTCCTTCTCCAATGCATGAAAGTGGAAAGTAAAAGTGAAGTCGCTCAGTTGTGTCTGACCCTCAGCGACCCCATGGATTGCAGCCTACCAGGCTCCTCCATCCATGGGACTTTCCAGGCAGGAGTACTGGATTGGGGTGCCATTGCCTTCTCTGAGTGAGACTGTTACATATAAATAAAAAGAATGTCCTGTCATTTGTTTCAAATTTTTCTCAAATACTGATCCAATTAGGTATTTTAATTGTGACTTTTTATTTTGTGGTAACCATCATTATTTTTGCTTATGCATAAGTTTTAGTTTTCTGGTGTAAAGTATTTTAGTTATTTACTTATGGCTTCATCTATTTTCCATATATCTTAAAAATGTTTTCCATCAATTAAATATTATAAAATAAATCTGCCAAAAGTTATTCCAATATTTTTTTTCTTTTGCATTTAATTTTATACCCCGTTGAGATTTATGCTGGTACAAAAGATGGGTTAGGGATTTAGTCTTCATCTTCTTTTGCCCCATATGCCTCACTAATGGTCTCTCTAACACTTAATGAATAAATGATTTATTGACACTGATTTCAAATATATACTTATTATCTTAGTCTATGTTCATTTCATGACTAATGGAAAATTGATGTTATCAAATGCTAGATTTGATCCTAAAATTTAGGGACTTCTTCTGTATCTTTTAAAAAATAATTAATTAATTGTAATTGGAGGGAAATTACTTTACAATACTGTGGTGATTTTGCAAAATGATGACATGAATCAGCTGTGGGTGTACATGTGTCCCAATATCCTGAAAACCCCTCCCACCTCCATCCCCACACCTTCCCTTTGGATTGGCTCAGAGCATAAGTTTTGAGTGCCCTTCTTCATGTATCAGACTTACACTGTTCATCTATTTCACATATGGTAATATAAGAGAAGACTCTAAACACAGACATCACCAGATGGTCAACACCAAAATCAGAGTGATTATATTCTTTGCAGCCAAAGATGGAGAAGCTCCATATAGTCAGAAAAAAAAAAAAAAAAAGACTGGGAGCTGACTGTGGCTCAGATCATGAACTCCATATTCCCAAATTCAGACTTAAATTGAAGAAAGTAGGGAAAACCATTAGACCATTCAGGTATGACCTAAATCAAATTCCTTATGATTATACAGTGGAAGTGAGAAATACATTTAAGGGACTAGATCTGATAGAGTGCCTGATGAACTATGGACAGAGGTTTGAGACATTGTACAGGAGAAAGGGATCAAGACCATCCCCATGGAAAAGAAATGCAAAAAAGCAAAATGGCTGTCTCAGGAGGCCTTACAAATAGCTGTGCAAAGAAGAGAAGCGAAAAGCAAAGGAGAAAAGGAAAGATATAAGCATCTGAATGCACAGTTCCAAAGAGCAAGGAGAGATAAGAAAGCCTTCTTCAGAGATCTGCAAAGAAATAGAGGAAAACAAAACAATGTGAAAGACAAGAGATCTCTTCAAGAAAATTAGAGATGCCAAGGGAACATTTCATGCAAAGATGGGCTCGAAAAAGGACAGAAATGGTATAGACCTAACAGAAGCAGAAGATATCAAGAAGAGTTGGAAAGAATACACAGAAGAACTGTACAAAATAGATCTTCACGACCAAGATAATCACGATGGTGTGATCACTGACCTAGAGCCAGACATCCTGGAATGCAAAGTCAAGTGGGCCTCAGACAGCATCACTACAAACAAAGCTAGTGGAGGTGATGGAGTTCCAGTTGAGTTTTTTCAAATCCTGGCAGATGATGCTATGAAAGTGCTGCACTCAATATGCCAACAAATTTGGAAAACTCAGCAGTGGCCACAGGACTGAAAAAGGTCAGTTTCATTCCAATCCCAAAGAAAGGCAATGTCAAAGAATGTTCAAACTACTGCACAGTTGCACTCATCTCAGTTCAGTTCAGTTCAGTCACTCAGTCGTGTTCGACTCTTTGCAACCCCATGAATCGCAGCACGCCAGGCCTCCCTGTCCATCACCAACTCCCGGAGTACACCCAGACTCACTTCATGAGGTCAGTGATGCCATCCAGCCATCTCATCCTCTGTCGTCCCCTTCTCATCCTGCCCCCAATCCCTCCCAGCATCAGAGTCTTTTCCAATGAGTCAACTCTTCGCATGAGGTGGCCAAAGTACTGGAGATTCACTTTAGCATCATTCCTTCCAAAGAAATCCCAGGGCTGATCTCCTTCAGAATGGACTAGTTGGATCTTCTGGCAGTCCAAGGGACTCTCAAGAGTCTGCTCCAACACCACAGTTCAAAAACATCTATTCTTCGGTGCTCAGCCTTCTTCACATTCCAACTCTCACATCCACACATGACCACAGGAAAAACCATAGCCTTGAGTAGAAGAACCTTTGTTGGCAAAGTAATGTCTCTGCTTTTGAATATGCAGTCTAGGTTGGCCATAAATTTCCTTCCAAGGAGTAAGCGTCTTTTAATTTCATGGCTGCAGTCACCATCTGCAGTGATTTTGGAGCCCCCCAAAATAAAGGCTGATACTGTTTCCACTGTTTCCCCATCTATTTCCCATGAAGTGATGGGACTGGATGCCATGATCTTCTTTTCTGAATGTTGAGCTTTAAGCCAAAATTTTCACTCTCCACTTTCACTTTCATCAAGAGGCTTTTTAGTTCCTCTTCATTTTCTGCCATAAGGGTGGTGTCATCTGTATATCTGAGGTTATTGATATTTCTCCCAGCAATCTTGATTCCAGCTTGTGTTTCTTCCAGTCGAGCGTTTCTCATGATGTACTCTGCATATAAGTTAAATAGGCAGGGTGACAGTATACAGCCTTGACGTACTCATTTTCCTATTTGGAACTAGTCTGTTGTTCCATGTCCAGTTCTAACTGTTGCTTCTTGACATGCATATAGATTTCTCAAAAGGCAGATCAGGTGGTCTGGTGTTCCCATCTCTTTCAGAATTTTCCACAGTTTATAGTGATCCATACTCATCTCACATGCTAGTAAAGTAATGTTCAAAATTCTCGAAGCCTAGCTTCAGCAATACATGAAATGTGAACTTCCAGATGTTCTAGCTGATTTTTGAAAAGGCAGAGGAACCAGAGATCAAAGTGCCAACATCCTCTGGATCATGGAAAAAGCAAGAGAGTTCTAAAAAACATATGTTTCTGCTTTACTGACTATGTCAAAGCCTTTGACTGTGTGGATCACAATAAACTGTGGAAAATTCTTTAAGACATGGGAACACCAGACCACCTGACCTGCCTCTTGAGAAACCTATATGCAGGTCAGGAAGCAACAGTTAGAAGTGGACATGTAACAACAGACTGGTTCCAAATAGGAAAAGGAGTATGTCAAGGCTGTATATTGTCACCCTGCTTATTTAACTTATATGCAGAGTACATCATGAGAAACGCTGGCGGGAAGAAGCACAAGCTGGAATCAAGATTGCCAGGAGAAATATCAATAACCTCAGATATACAGATGATACCACCCTTATGGCAGAAAATGAAGAGGAACTAAAAAGCCTCTTGATGAAAGTGAAAGAGGAGAGTCAAAAAGTTGACTTAAAGCTCAACATTCAGAAAACGAAGATCATGGCATCTGGTCCCATTACTTCATGGGAATTAGATGGGGAAAGAGTGGAAATTGTGTCACACTTTACTTTTTTGGGCTCCAAAATCACTGCAGGCGGTGATTGCAGCAATGAAATTAAAAGACACTTACTCCTTGAAAGGAAAGTTATGACCAACCTAGATAGCATATTAAAAAGCAGAGACATTACTTTGCCAACAAAGGTCTGTCTAGTCAAGGCTTTCCAGTGATCATGTATGAATGTGAGAGTAGGACTGTGAAGAAAGCTGAGCACTGAAGAATAGATGCTTTTGAACTGTGGTGTTGGAGAAGACTCTTGAGAGTCCCCTGGACTGCAAAGGAGATCCAACCAGCCCATTCTAAAGAAGATCTGTCCTGGGTGTTCTTTGGAAGGACTGATGCTAAAGCTGAAAATCCAATACTTTGGCCACCTCATGCAAAGAGTTGACTCACTGGAAAAGTCTCTGATGATGGGAGGGATTGGGGGCAGGAGGAGAAGAGGACAACAGAGGATCAGATGGCTGGATGGCATCACCGACTCGATGGACATGAGTTTGGGTGACCTCCAGGAGTTGGTGATGGACAGGGATGCCTGGTTGCTGCCATTCATGGGGTCGCAAAGAGTCGGACACCACTGAGCAACTGAACTGAAATGAACTGAACCGAATATACATGTTTCAATGCTATTCTCTCTTATAATCCGAACCTCGCCATCTCCCACATAGTCCAAAATCTGTTCTTTACATTTGTGTCTATTTTGCTGTCTTGCATATAGGGTTGTTATTAACGTCTTTCTAAATTCCATATATATGTGTTAATATCCTGTATTGGTGTTTCTCTTTCTGGATAACTTCACTCTGTATAATATTCTCCAGTTTCATCCACCTCATTAGAACGGACTCAAACATTTTTTTTAATAGCTGAGTAGTATTCCATTGTGTATATGTACCACTGCTTTCTTATCCATTCTTCTGCTGATGGACATTTAGGTTGCTTCCATGTCCTAGCTATTGTAAACAGTGCTGCAATGAATATTGGAGTACACGTGTCTCTTTCAATTCTGGTTTCCTTAGTGTTTATGCCAAGAAGTGGGATTGCTGGGGCATATGGCAGTTCTATTTCCAGTTTTTTAAGGAATTTCCACACTGTTCTCCACAGTGGCTGTACTAGTTTACATTGCCACCAACGGTATAAGAGGGTTCCCTTTTCTCCACAACGTCTACAGCATTTATTGTTTGTAGACTTTTTGATAGCAGTCTTTCTGACCGGTGTGAGATTGTTTTAATTTCACTGTTATTTTCATTTGCATTTCTCTGATAATGAGTGATATTGAGCATCATTTAATGTGTTTGTTAGCCATCCGTGTGTCTTCCTTGAAGAGATGTCTGTTTAGTTCTTTTGCTCATTTTTGACTGAGTCATTTATTTTTCTGGAATTGAGCTGCATGAGCTACTTGTATATTTTGGAGATTGTCAGTTGCTTCACTTTCTGTTATTTTTTCTCATTCTGAAGGCTTCCTTTTCATCTTGCCTATAGTTTCCTTCATTTTGCAAAAACTTTTAAAGTACTAAACTAATTTTGTATTTCTATAATGAAACTATATATGTGTATAGTTTATTTTGCTTGCAATATGTTGTTTAAACACATTTGGTAATATTGTATAACATTTACATTGCAATAAAATAAATACAAAATACAATTTACTATTTAAAAAGTGGAATTTAGTGGCATTAATTACATTCACAAGGTTGTGAAATCACAGCACATCCATTTCCAGAACTTTTTCATTTTACCAAAGAGAAACTACATACATTAAACACAAATTCTCTATCCATCTCTCTCCACAGCCCCTGAGGACCTCGCTTCCACTTTCAGCATCTATGAACGTGCCTGTTCTAAATGTCTTTCTTAAGTGGAAGCATACAATATTTGTCCTCTTGTGTCTGACTTTTTCTCTTATTAATGTGTTTTTCAGTCACTCAGTTCAGTTCAGTTGCTTAGTAGTGTCCGACTCTTTGGGACCCCATGAATCGCAGCACGCCAGGCCTCCCTGTCCATCACCAACTCCCGGAGTTCACTCAAACTCATGTCCATCGAGTCGGCGATGCCATCCAGCCATCTCATCCTCTGTCATCCCCTTTTCCTCCTGCCCCCAATCCCTCCCAGCATCAGAGTCTTTTCCAATAAGTCAGCTCTTCTCATGAGGTGGCCAAAGTACTGGACTCAGTCACTCAGTCATGTCCAAATCTTTGTGATCCCATGGACTGCAGCACGCCAGAGTTATCTACCCTTCATTATCTCCCAGACTTTGTTCAAACTCATCTATACTGAGTTGGAGATGCCATCAAACCATCCCATTCTCTGTCACCCCCTTCTACTCCTGCCCTCAATCTTTCCCAGAATCAGGATTTTTTCCAATGAGCTGGCTCTTCTTATCAGGTAGCAAAAGTATGGGAGCTTCAACTTCAGCATCAGTCCCTCTAGTGAATATCCAGTATTGGTTTTCTCTAGGATTGACTGATTTGATCTCCTTGCAGCTCAAGGGACTCTCAAGTGTGTTCTCCAACACCACAGTTCAAAATCATCAATTTTTCGACACTCAGCTTTCTTTATGGTCCATCCATACATGACTACTGGAAAAACCATAGCTTTGACTGATGGACTTTTGTTGGCAAAGTAATGTCTCTGTTTTTTTAATATGCTGTCTAGGTTGGTCATAGCTTTTCTTCCAAGGAGTAAGCATCTTTTAATTTAATAGCTGCAATCACCATCCCCAGTGATTCTGGAGCCAAAGAAAATAATGCCTGTCACTGTTTCCATTGTTTCTCCATTTGTCAATAAATTATGGAACTGGATGCCATGATCTTGGTTTTTTTCAAGGATGGGTTTTAGGTTAGCCTTTTCAGTCTTCTCTTTCACATTCATCAAGAGACTCTACTTCCTCTTCACTTCCTGCCATTAGGATAGTGCCATCTGCATATCTGAGGTTACTGTTATTTCTTCTGGCAATCTTCATCAACTTGAGCTTCCTCCAGCCTGGCATTTTGCATAATGTACTCTGCATAGAAGTTAAATAAGCAGGGTGACAATATACAGCACTGATGTACTTCTTTCCCAATTTGGAACCAGTCCACTGCTTCATGTCCAGTTCTAAGTGTTGCTTCTTGGCCTGCATTCAGGTTTCTCAGAAGGCAGGTAAGGTGGTCTGGTATTCCCATCTCTTTAAGAATTTTTCACAGATTGTTGTGATCCACACAGTCAAAAGCTTAGCATAGTCAATAAAGCAGAAGTAGATGTTTTTCTGGAACTCTCTTGCCTTTTCTATGATCCAAGGAATGTGGGCAATTTGAGCTTTTGTTCCTCTGCCTTTTCTAAATTCAGCTTGCACATCTGGAATTTCTTGGTTCATGTGCTGTTGAAGCCTAGGTTGAAGGATTTTGAGCATTACCTTGCTAGCATGTGAAATGAGTACAATTGTGAAGTATTCTGAACATTATTTGACATTGCCCTTCTTTGGAATTGAAATGAAAACTGACCTTTTCCAGTCCTGTGACCACTGCTGAGTTTTCCATATTTGCTGGCATACTGAGTGCAGCACTTTAACAACATCATCTTTTAGGACTTTAAATAGTTTCTGAAATTCTATCACCTCCACTAGCTTTGTTTGTAGTGATGCTTCCTAAGGCCCACTTGACTTTGCATTCCAGGATGTCTGGCTCTAGGTGAGTGATCACACCATCATGGTTATCCAGGTCATTAAGACCTTTATTTATTTATTTATATTTTTTACAGTTTTCTGTGTATTCTTGCCACCTCTTCTCAATATCTTCTGCTTCTTCTGGGTCCATACCATTTCTGTCCTTTATTGTGCCTATTTTTGCATGAAATGTCCCCTTGCTAACTCTGATTTTCTTGAAGAGATCTCTAGTCTTTCCCATTCTTCTGTTTTCCTCAATTTCTTTGCATTGTTCACTTAAGAAAGCTTTATCATCTCTCCTTGCTATTCTTTGGAACTCTGAATTAAGATGAGTGTATCTTTCCTTTCCTCCTTTGGAGAAATACCTATACCTGGAGGAACAGGTATCTCTAGACCTTAACTTTGTTTTCCAGTCCCCTGTGATGTAAGGGACATCTTTTTTGGTGTTAGCTCTAGGAAGTATTTTAGGTCTTCATAGAACTGCTTCAGTTGCAGCTTCTTTGGCATTATTGGTTATGGTATAGACTTGGATTACTGTAATGTTGTAATGGCTTCCCTTGGAAACAAACCAAGATCACTCTCAAATTTTTGAGATTGTGCCCAACTACTTCATTTTGAACTCTCCCCCCCCCCCCCACTATGAGGGCTACTTCATTTCTTTTAAGGGATTCTTACCCACACTAGTAGATATAATGGTAATCTAAATTAAATTCACCCATTCCTGTCCATTTTAGTCCACTGATCGTTAAAATATCAATGTTCACTCTTGCCATCTTCTATTTGACCACTTCCAATTTACCTTGATTCAATCAATATTTATCCATGTGTTAACATGTATCCAAATTTCATAATTCTTTATGGCTGAATAATATTCCACTGTGTATATACCACATTTTGTGTAACCATGCATCACCTGAGGATATTTGAGTTGTTTCTGTCTTTTGGCACTTGTGAATAATGGTGCTGTGAATATTGATATACAACATTTGGTAACATTTTTAACGTTTTTGGATTGATATTCATAATTTAATTATTGATATACTTGTAAAACCCATATATTTACAGAAAATTCCTCATAAAATGGTAGAAATCTAAATATGTTACCCAAATTTCTTTTGGGTGCTTGTGTGCTAAGTCACTTCAGTCATCCAACTATTTGAGACCCTATGGACTGTAGCCCACCAGGTTCTTCTGCTCATAGTATGTTCCAGGCAAGAATACTAGAGTGTGTTGCTGTGCTCTGCTCCATGGAAAATTTCCTACCCAGGGATTGAATGTACATCTCTTATGTCTCTTGCATTGGCAGGTGGGTTCTTTACCACTAGTGCCATTTGGGAAGCCCAAATTTATTTCAACAACTACTTAAATTTGAAAAAGCAAATAAAAGTCACTCACAACTTTTCTACATGCATCTAATTTTTTTTCAAGTAATTGGTTGTAGTCAGGTCCTAACAGTATTTTAAGTAGTAATAATCCCTTATCTAAATGTTTCTGGAGGTAAGGAGGAGATGCATTAATTTCTATTTCTTGTACCCTTTTTAGAGAAAGTTTTTTCTTCCCACGCCAATCTCAAGGTATTTAATAGTGCTTGAATTTATATCAAATTCACTTGTTTCCATATGTCAGTATGTCCTTCAAAGTCAATAATAATATGAGAATTCATTCAATTTATGATGTAATACCTCTTGATTTTACCAGTGATCTTTCTCCTCTACCCTCTTGAAAATCTATCTACATAAAAATCCATTTCTACCAAAACATCAAAACAAATGGCAGAAGGCCCATCTATGCTCTATTGGGTATAGAAAAATTTACTGGAAGGTCACTGAATTAAACAAATGAACAAAGAAGCACATGAAGACTGGAAAGATTATAGAAGGGGTGTGGGAGTGAAGATCCTTTGGTTCTCAAAGGACCCCTGAGCAAAGATACCTGTTTGGACACAATTCAAAAGGCACTAGATTTTAACTATACTTTTGAAATAGTTTCCAGTTTTACAGTTGAGGGTGAGTGTGAAATAAACTGGAGGAACAGAAACAGCAGTTAAAACAGACTGCAGGTGACCTAGAAGGTGTAGATTCAGAAAAGAAGGTGAGGTCATTTTGTGAAGTGTAAGGACATATTTCATGAGGATGTACTGAGCTCCTAAAAAAGAGGGGAGGGAAAGGCATATTCAACTCAAGATTAAGAACACATGGGTCAAAGAAGACAAGGTTTAAGTGCTGAATGGGCAAATGGTATTTAAATACATGAGATGAGCATTAATTTAAAAGTCATTGCAAAAGATAAACACTAGACAGAATATCTATGCAAATTTCTAAATTTTGCTGGAAAATAGGGTTATTTCAAGTTCCTCTCTATTGAAGAGAATGCACTGTACAAGCACGTTGGAATTATTTTCTTTCTCTCATCAAAAATGTAACACTTCACCTAGGAGAGTCATTATCTTCTCAATTAAGATTTAAATTCACAAGAGATCAGGAAACTGATATGAATGAAACCGAAATCACAAAGACCATCAAATCCTCTTTTCTGTTTCCTTTAGAAACATAAAAAACAACTGATACTATGCAGCTGTCTCCAAGAAAGATAAAACAAGCTTAAGATGTAAGCTACACAGTGGCTTTTAAAAAATCACACTGCTTAGAAAAATAGAGTTGTTTCTAAACTGGTAAGTGTAATTCTGGGTCTGAAATGTGGTTATAGTTTTCACAATTAGTAATGTTGGGTTTATATTAACCATTCTTTTTGTTTTGTTTTGTTTTTGTTTTGTTTTGTTTTTTAATTTTATTTTATTTTTAAACTTTACATAACTGTATTAGTTTTGCCAAATATCAAAATGAATCCGCCACAGGTATACATGTGTTTCCCATCCTGAACCCTCCTCCCTCCTCCCTCCCCATTCCATCCCTCTGGGTCGTCCCAGTGCACCAGCCCCAAGCATCCAGTATCGTGCTTCGAACCTGGACTGGCAACTCGTTTCATACATGATATTTTACATGTTTCAATGCCATTCTCCCAAATCTTCCCACCCTCTCCCTCTCTCACAGAGTCCATAAGACTGTTCTATACATATATTAACCATTCTTAAATGTTCTGATAATTACTTACAAAGTTAGGAAGAAAGAGAGAGAAAAAAAAAACAAAAAACACTCATCCAGGCTTTGGATTTCGGTTTTCAACTTTAGAAGTACAAAGAAGGAAACAGGCAGGCTGTGGAGAATGCTTCCCAGCAGACACAGAAGGCAGTCCCACTTTCTGGGACCAAGCAGGCAAACACAAAATACAGAGCAAGCACAGCGCTTTTGAACATATTTTGGAACTTTAATTTCTGCATCAATTTACATAAGAAATTGATTTCAAAAGCAGCACTGGAGAACATGGCCGCTTTGATCCTAAAAGGGGCCAAATTTGGGGGCTGATTTACACTCCTGGTAGTTTATTGCTTTAAAAAGTTGTAAGTAACTGGAGTTGAGATATGAAAAGTGGGCCTTGGGGTAAACTTAATTGAATAAAATATCTGATAATTTTCAGAGGATTCTGAAGGCAACATCATAAAATGTAATTTTAAAAGACACTGAGCAGCTGAATTGCCCATGTGGATGAACAGGTACCATAATAACAAGCAGACCTCCAGCAGGTGGAATAGCACCGCCTACCTTCTGACACACCTCACTGTGTGCATGCACGTGGTACTCATCCTTCGAGCAGAACAAAACAGAGTGCAGCATCTGACATTTTGTGGATCTTACTTCCCTAGGTACTGTAAGGTGCTTGTTTGTTGAGATCAAGAAATTTTGGCCTTTTTTTTTTTTTTTTTCATTCTTTTAAAATTTTAATTGGGCTACAGCTGATTTACACTGTTGTGATATTTTCTTTTGTACAGAAAAGTGAATCAGTTATGTGTGCTTGCCTATACTCAGTTGCTTAGTCATGTCCAGCTCTTTGCAGCCCCATGAACTGTAGCCCGCCAAATCCCTCTGTCCATGGGATTATCCCATGGACAAGAATACTGAAGTGGGTTGCCATTTCCTCCTCCAGGGTATCTTCCTGACTCAGGGATCAAACCCACATCTCCTGTATCAGCAGGCATATTCTTTACCACTGAGGCACATGGAGATCCTATGAATCATATATCCATATATCCATTCTTCTTTACATTCTTTTCCCATGTAGGACATTACAGAGTATTGAGTAGAATTCCCTGTACTATACAGTAGGTTCTTGTTGATTATCTATTTTTAATCTATTTTATATATAGTCATGTGTACATGTCAATCCCCATCTTCAAGGATGAATATGTCTTCATTAATACCAAATTTATACCCCAAGGTTCAGTTTTGTTCTTTTTCTGTATATATCATCACTTTGCATGCCTACACTAAATTATAATGCCATCTTTGAAGACACTTTCAAAAACAACTAAACTCAATACACATATTTCAAACACTACAAACAACATAAAAAGCCATGACCAAGTTCACATGTGCAAAGTTCACAGACAAAAACAGTGAGTTACAGCCACCAACAACCTGATAGAGACTGCATACTGATTCTAAGGTGTGTAAGAGTTGGAAACATCCAGATTTGAAAAAAAACTAAATTTATATTGGACTATAGAGTACATCTTTGGATTCAGATAGAAAGAGCTAATGTTAAAGGTGGTGAATTTTCCACATGAATCTCAGGATCATAGAGTAACATAATGATTGATGTTGCCTCCTTAGAGACATGATTATGAAGAAATAAAGGCTCTGATTCTAAAACATTTTCAAATGTAAATAACAGATGTATAAAGTCTATTTATTTACTAACCTTACTACAAATAAAAACATTGAAAACAAGAAAAGCAGTACATGAAAATAATTTGGTAACATAGCACATTTTCTCCAAATTAAGTGATTAATCACAAAACACTAGATAAATCATTCTTAATGTGTTTGTAAAGCATTATGTTTTTTATTATTTAAAATCTTAAACTTCTCTTAATTCTTTGACTTACTGAATTAAATCAGCAAATTAACTTGAATTAGAGTCTAACCGAAAGAAAATCTATCCAAAAAAGGCCAAATAGTAAAATTAGGATAAGGCCATTTCCTCAAGCATGCCCCTAATTCTTCTTTGCTCTTTGTTTGGGAGGACAGTGTCATTGCCACATGGACTGTCAGTCTGCACAGCAGGTGTCAAGGGCAGAGACAGCCCTGGAGGAAGTTGAGAAGGCAATCCTAGCCATGATGAGATACAAAGAGTAAGTCACTTTTTATTTTAAAAGAGTGAAACTTGAACCCATAAATACTGTTGTGTGCTGCTAAACAGTTCACAGGATCACACCACACTACATGTGCTACAGCTTACAGTACACAGCAAACACAGCTCAGGATGAGTGCTTATAATCTTACCCCACAGCAGAGAATCATCACTTTAGAAATAATATACCTTTATCAAAAGATTGATTTTAATTTTATTGTTACAGTATAAAAAGCAAAAACAAATGTAGGTCGAGTTGATAGATGATTGTGTTTGTCAGTATTCTTTTTTATGTAAAAGGTTCTAATATATGAAATTCGTATCATTCATAAATAATTTAATTTGGCATTATATTCATAGAAACTGTACATTTTCTAAGGCATACATTGTTATTTGATAATATTCCATAAAACTATTAATCATTAGGGGCTATTATTTTTCATAATCTTCCACATTATACATGAAAAAGTAATGTAAAATGTGAGCACTACGGGGAGGGAGGAGGGAGGAGGGTTCAGGATGGGGAACATGTGTATACCTGTGGCGGATTCATGTTGATATATGGCAAAACCAATACAATTTTGTAAAGTTAAAAAATAAAATAAAAAAATGCAAAGACTCACAAAAAATAAAGGATTTAAAATAACATCAAATTTTAAAAGTATTCCATCACTCACACCATCATTTAGCATTATTTAGGGCTTCAAATGCCAGCACATCTTGATCAGAGATTCAGAGCTGCATTTTACTGAGAAGCAGATACTGAGTCTATTACAAGCTTTTCCATATCCAAAGAATAGATAAGGATTATCCCAAGAAACAGTATCAAGTAATATATATATTTAAATATATGATTTCAAGACTGAAGCTGTACTCCATCTAGACTTTAACAGTTTTAATTAACCAAGTTCCTTTAAAGAGTTACATTTTCCTTAAGACCCTATCATATTTCTACTTTATTTCATTATTACGTAAAATTTTTCATGTACATTTCTATGACAGTCCAACTTGATATACATTAAAGCAATTGTAAATTTAATAAAACTTAAATTACAAATACCGGAGAAGGCAATGGCACCCCACTCCAGTACTCTTGCCTGGAAAATCCCATGGATGGAGGAGCCTGGTAGGCTGCAGTCCATGGGGTCACAAAGATTCAGACACGACTGAGCGACTTCACTTTCACTTTTCACTTCTATGCATTGGAGAAGGAAATGACAACCCACTCCAGTGTTCTTGCCTGGAGAATCCCAGGGATGTGGGAGCCTGGTTGGCTGCCGTCTATGGGGTCGCACAGAGTCGGATACAACTGAAGTGACTTACCAGCAAATTACAAATACATATTCATTGTATGTGCTGATCTTGCAATAGTGTAAGTCTAGCTCAAAATAAGCACAAAATCCAAAAGCTTACATATCCAAAACCTCACCTGAAAGTTAAAATGGTTTGATGTGCTGTTAACAGTTTATCTTATTTGAAATAATTATAAACACACCTTCTACTTAATTATATTTACCAAAATTTATCATATTAGAAGCCATTTGGTAAACTATAGCATTTATTTCTGTACTCTTTCTTCTTAGGATAATTACATGGGCTTTGCTTCACACTCTTCAGAAAGTTAACTACCAGCTTAAGTCTTTGAGTTTCCATTTTTCTGCTTAGGTAATTTACTTGGAAAAAAAAAAAATAAGAAACTGTTTTCAACCACTGGAATATATGAACATAAATAATGAAAGCAAGCCATTGAATGCTATATTTTATAATCATGATTCTGGTGATAAAAACATCATGTAATGACAAAATATCTAATGAAAAGTTATTTTCAAGAGAATAATATCATAATCATTATATAAATGGACCCTGAATATAGAAGAGTAGAGGTTACAACCCAAGTGTCTAATAAAATTTATATTACCTTCCTAGATAAAAAGATTCTCAGCTATTTCCTCATGCTGTATATTTTGTGGAATTAATTCTACATTCTTATAATAAAATGTACATTTTAACATGAGCCAAAACATTATTGATTGAGCATATTTGGACAAATTGCTGAACTACTTACATGTTAAATGATGAAAATATCTAATTATGTTTCCTATATTCACAGAATAAAGTGTTGCACCCATCAGTAGAAAATTATTATACGTTCAAAGAGTTTTCCTTCTTCTATGTTAGTATCATATATTTGTATATATTAATAAAATGAAGATTTGCACATTTATTTCATAAAGGCAATGAATAAAACATCATCTTATTTTCATCATTTTTTTTAATTCAATGAGGTTAAAAAGCATATATTGTAGTACCTTTGGATACTGTTTGACAGGAATCAATACCCTTTCTGAGAGCTTTATATTTTTGTTGCTGATGACATCAAGATATTTCTCTTCTTCATCTTCATTTTTTCCATCAGGACCTTGAAATTTTTCAATTTCTGAAAACAAAATTCACAAGAAAAACATTAAATGAAATGTGAAGCCATTATAAATACGCTGGTTGTTCTTATTACTCCTCTTATTAAATAAGATTTTGAAGAATCTTGAAAAAGACTGAAACAGCACCTTGGTGAACCACATCAATGCCACTATTGTCTGTACAATGATCTCTTCTCAACTGAAACTAAAAAGCAGTGATTGAAGATATGACTAATGCGAAAAAAAAAAAAGTGAAGATATGGTCTAATGTGAAAAAAGGATGCATCTGATTAAAATTTAACATCTTCCAACAAAATTTGAGAAAGAATATACCCTTGAAATATTTAAAAATATTTAAGCAAGCATAAATTTCCTAGGACGAATGAAGAGAACAAGTATATTTTGAGGTTAAATTTTTCATTTTTATTCAAAATTGTTCCTAAGAAAACATAATTTAAAATAGAAAGCATTCATTATCTATAATAGAGTAGTATAGATGAATAGAGATAAGTAGTAAAGAAAAGGCAGAGGAAAAAGAGATCAAATTGTCAACATCAATTGGATCAGCTGGATCATTGAAAAAGCGAGAGAGTTCCAGAAAAACATCTACTTCAGCTTTACTGACTATGCCAAAGTCTTTGACTGTGTATCACAACAAATTGTGGAAAATTCTGAAAGAGATGGGAATACCAGACAACCTGACTTGACTCTTGAGAAATCTGTATGCAAGTCAGGAAGCAACAGTTAGAACTGGACATGGAACAAGAGACTGGTTCCAAATCAGGAAAGGAGTACATCAAGGCTGTATATTGTCACCCTGCTTATTTAACTTATATGCAGAGTACCTCATGAGAAATGCTGGGTTGGATGAAACACAAGCTGGAATCAAGATTGCAGGGAGAAATATCAATAACCTCAGATATGCAGATGACACCACCCTTATGGCAGAAAGTGAAGAAGTAAAGAGCCTCTTGGTGAAAATGAAAGAGGAGAGTGAAAAAGTTGGCTTAAAATTCAACATTCAGAAAACTAAGATCATGGCATCCAGTCCCATCATTTCATGTCAAATAGATGGGGCAATAGTGGAAAGAGTGAGAGACTTTATTTTTGGAGGCTCCAAAATCACTGCAGATGGTGACTGCAGCCATGAAATTAAAAGATGCTTGCTCCGTGGAAGCAAGAAGCATAGCTTGACCAACCTAGACAGCATATTAAAAAGCAGAGACATTACTTTGCCAACAAGGGTCCATCTAGTCAAAGCTTTGGTTTTTCCAGTAGTCATGTATGGATGTGAGAATTGGACTACAAAGAAAGCTGAGTGCCAAGCATTGGTGCTTTTGAACTCTGGTATTGGAGGAGACACTTGAGAGTCCCTTGGACGGCAAGAGAGATCCAACCAGTCTATCCGAATGGAAATCAGTCATGAATATTCATTGGAAGGACTGATGCTGAGGCTGAAACTCCAATACTTTGACCACCTGATGGGAAGAACTAACTCATTTGAAAAGACCCTGATGCTGGGAATGATTGAAGGCGGGAGGAGAAGGGGATGACAGAGGATGAGATGGTTGGATCTCAACACTGACTCACTGGATATGAGTTTGAGTAAACTCCAGGAGTTTGTGATGGACAGGGAATCCTGGCATACTGCAGTCCATGGGGTTGCAATGAGTTGGACACAACGGAGTGACTGAACTGAATTGAACTGAACTGAACTGGGAGATAAATAGTATGATACCATATACCCCAAACAAACTTAAATACAATTAAAAAGGGGATATCATGAAATAGTCCTATAAAGAATTAAATCTGTAATTGATGTCACTCATATTCATCAACATGAAATTACCTACCTAGAGGTTTAAGAAGAACTGGTAATTTTCCCTATAAGAATGCCCCCAGGAGAAGAAGATGGCATAGAGTAGGCGGATGTGGAGTGCATCTCTTTCCAGGGATACATCATGAACCCACCTTCAGATACAGAAATGCATGCAGAACATCAGCTGAGAGCGGGCAGCAGTGCCTGACCAGTGAAAAAGAAAACATAGATCCACACAAAACTTGGTGGGACAAAGGAATTAGGGGGGACTAATTCTAGGACTGGACCTGCCTTCGGCAGTGGGGGGAACTGAACAGCAGGGGTCCAATCCCCACAGAGGGGCAATTGTCTGAGTCAGAAGAGAAACATTTAAGGCTGAGAGTGAAACAGTTGATCTGTGGCAGCCTAAGTGGAATGAGAATCAGACAGTCCTTGCCACAGTCATTCATACACGAGGCAGGAACAAGGGTCTCCCGGAAGCGGCAGTGACTGGGAACTGTAGTTTAGGGATTGTGGAGCAGTCCCAGGGCGAGGGCTGCTGTTGACTGTGGAGAGATGGATAGAGGGGATGCAAGGGAGAAGACCGTGGTTGGAAATGCCAATGGAACAAAGCTAGGCAGCCATGGAAGTCATACAGATGAGTGACGCGTAGGAGGTGGAGCCATCACCATAGCCTCTCTCTCTCCACACGAAAGTATCAGCAGCTGAACATTAGAGAGGCTGGCCCACCAAATGCCTGACACACTGAACTACAGAGCAGGACCCCACCCATGGTGCTCCTTTCAGTGACTGATGGGCCAAACTACAGAGTAGAACCCAAGTGGGGGGCCCTTCTCTGCGACTGACACTCAGAACAACAGAGAAGGACCCCAGGCAAGGGAATCCTCTAAATGCCCGAACGGGTGGATCTACAGAGAAAGACTGGCCAGAGAGGTCTTCCAATCCCCAGCTACAAGAGGCTCGAAAAAAAGACTCTGATAGGGTCATAACTCCTGCCACAGAGCCAGTCTGTGTCCCTGCACACTCTTCGCCACCAGGGTCCCCACAAGCCAAGAAGCAGCACCACCTTCATGCTCAACTCTCACTGGGGAAGAGCTGCCACAGGCAAAAAAAAAAAAAAGAAGTCTTGTGTTTATGCACGCAGAGTCACTTCAGTCCTGTCTGACTCTTTGCAACCCTGTAGACTATGGCCTGCCAGGCTTCCCTGTCAGAGAAGGGGTTCCCCAGGCAAGAATATTGGGGCATATTGGCCAATACTGGTTGCCATAGGCTTCTTAGAGCACTGTATTTCTTGCTAACCTAGCCACCAACCCCCTCTGAGTACCTGGTGCTGCCAAAACCCCTGTGATCCAAGCAGCTGCACCATCTCCACACCTGGCCCTCACAGAGGCAAACCCAAACCCTCCAGAGTAGTTTAAGGAGCTAATCCCAAGTAGACAACCCACATGCAGAAGTGGAAATAAAATCACAATTGAAACCTGGGAGCAGTTTGGCTAAGGAAGAAGATCCAAAACCTTCAGACCATCTGTACAAGCTACAGATCAGACTCTGTGCCTATGGAATATCTAAAAGGACATTGAGAGCCCCCACAAAAGAAAATGCACTAGCTCTGATAACAGTGGACATTGGAAGCGAGAACACAGAGGAGTAGGACCAGATTAGAATCTGAGCAGCCTCCACAGGAGGTCTAGAGATCAGCACAGTGTTGTAGGGCATCCTAGGAAGGTGAGGTAGACTGTTATTCCCAGCGAGGGAAAGCACTCTGACAGCAGTGACTCAAGAAAATAATTTATTATTCTTATTTTTTTGACGTGTTTTACAGATTCTTTTGGATTTTTTGCCTTCCCCTCACCCCCGTCTTGTAATTGTTGATTTTATTGGCACTGATAAATCCGATTAAACTTTTGAGCTTTTTTTTTTGTTTCCCCCCAGTCACATTTTTTATTGTTGCCATAAACCTCTGCCTCTACGTTGGGCTTCTGCAGATCTGTGGAGCTTCTCTCTCTCTCTCTCTCTCTCTCTCTCTCTCTTTTTTTTTTTTCTCTCCTTTTAAAATTTTTTAAACCAATTAATATTTTTTTCTAATTTATCCCTTTGTTCGATTTTCCTACTGTTCTTTTCCCCTTGCAGCTAAACTTTAACATATATAAATCTTCCTTATCTACCTCTATTTAACTGTGCACCATGCAGAAGCTCTGCGGCTGTGATGGACCACGAAGAAGCATGGTGGACCACCCAGAAATGACGCTGAGAGCAGCTACCCCACGCCCAAGGTCAGGGGCGGTGACCTAGAGCGCCAGGCTGCAATGGTGCAGGAGCAGCCCAAAGAAGCTATCCCATGTCCGAGGTCAGGGGCAACAGCCAAGAGGAGCTACCCCACGTCCAAGGAGTGGCAGCTGTGTAGGTACAGGAGGGTTGGGAGGAGCTACTCCATATTCAAGGTCAGGAGAAATGACCACGTTCAAGGTAACATGCAGCGGCAGCACTTTGCTGGAGCAGCAGTGAAGAGATATTCCATATCCAAGGTAGGAGAAACCCAAGTAAGATGGTAAGTGTTGCGAGAGGGCATCAGAGGGCAGACATACTGAAATCATAATCACAGAAAACTAGCCAATCTGATCACGCAGACCACAGCCTTGTCTAACTCAATGAAACTAAGCCATGCCATGAGGGGGTCACCCAAAATGGACGGGTCATGGTGGAGAGGCAAACAACTTCAGTATTCTTGCCTTGAGAACCCCATGAACAGTATGAAAAGGCAAAATGATATGATACTGAAAGAGGAACTCCCCAGGTTGGTAAGTGACCAATATGCTATTGGAGATAGGTGGAGAAATAATGCCAGAGAGAATGAAGGGATGGGGCCAAAGCAAAAACAATACCCAGTTGTGGATGTGACTGGTGATAGAAGCAATGTCCAATACTGTAAAGAGCAATACTGCATAGGAAACTGGAATGTTAGGTCCATGAATCAAGGCAAATTGGAAGTGGTCAAACAGGAGACAGCAAGAGTGAACGTTGACATTCTAGGAATCAGTGAACTAAAATGGACTGGAATGGGTGAATTTAACTCAGATGACCATTATATCTACTACTTTGGGAAAGAATCCCTTAGAAGAAATGGAGCAGTCATCACGCTAGCCACTAATGCTGAAGAAGCTGAAGTTGAACAGTCTTATGAAGACCTACAAGACCTTTTAGAACTAACACCCCAAAAGATGTCCTTTTCATTATATGGGACTGGAATGCAAAAGTAGGAAGTCAAGAAACACCTGGAGTAACAGGCAAATGTGGCCTTGGAATACGGAATGAAGCAGGGCAAAGGCTAACAGAGTTTTGCCAAGAGAACGCACTGGTCATAGCAAACACCCTCTTCCAACAACACAAGAGAAGACTCTACACATGGACATCACCAGATGGTCAACACCAAAATCAGATTGATTATATGCTTTGCAGCCAAAGATGGAGAAGCTCTATACAGTCAGCAAAAACAAGACCGGGAGCTGACTGTGGCTCAGATCATGAACTCCTTATTGTCAAATTCAGATTTAAATTGAACCAAGTGGGGAAAACCACTAGATCATTCAGGTACGACCAAATCCCTTACGACTATACAGTGGAAGTGAGAAATAGATTTAAGAGACTAGATCTGATAGACAGAGTGACTGAAGAACTATGGACGGAGGTTCATGACATTGTACAGGAGAGAGGAATGAAGAACATTCCCAAGGGAAAAAAAAATGCAAAAAAGCAAAATGCCTGTCTCAGGAAGCCTTACAAATAGCTGTGAAAAGAAGAGAAGTGAAAAGCAAAGGAGAAAAGGAAAGATATACGCATTTGAATGCAGATTTCCAAAGAATAGCAAGGAGAGATAAGAAAGCCTTCCTCGGGATAAATGCAAAGAAATACAGGAATACAACAGAACGGGAAAGACTAGACATCTCTTCAACAAAATTAGAGACACCTAGGGAACATTTCATGCAAAGATGGGTTCGATAAAGGACAGAAATTGTATGGACCTAACGGAAGCAGAAGATATTAGGAAGAGTTGGCAAGAATACACAGAAGAATTACACAAAAAAATCTTCATGACCCAGATATCATGATGGTGTGATCACTCACCTAGAGCCAGACATCCTGCAATGTGAAGTCAAGTGGGCCTTAGAAAGCATCACTACAAACAAAGCTAGTGGAGGTGATGGAATTCCACTTGAACTATTTCAAATACTGGAAGATGATGCTGTGAAAGTGCTGCACTCAATATGTCAGCAAATTTTGAAAACTCAGCAGTAGCCACAGGACTGGAAAAGGTCAGTTTTCATTTCAATCCCAAAGAAAGGCAAAGCCAAAGAATGCTCAAACTACCTCACAATTGCACTCATCTCACACGATATTAAAGTAATGCTCAAAATTCTCCAAGCCAGGCTTCAGCAATACATGAACCGTGAACTTCCAGATGTTCAAGCTGGTTTTAGAAAAAGCAGAGGAACCAGAGATCAAATTGCCAACATCTGCTGGATCATGGAAAAAGCAAGAGAGTTCCAAAAAAGCATCTATTTCTGCTTTATTGACTATGCCAAAGGCTTTGACTGTGTGGATCACAATAAACTGTGGAAAATTCTTTAAGAGATGGGAATAACACACCACCTGACCTGCCTCTTGAGAAACCTGTATGCAGGTCAGGAAGCAACAGTTAGAACTGGACATCAAAGTTATATTACTTGCTCCGCCTTCAAATTAAACTTTTAGTTTCTAAGAAAAAATGTTTCCTCCTTTTTGAATTTGAATGCAGAATCAAATCTTTAATGATTAGTGCTAATAAAATGGAGTACAATATAGTAGAATAATAAACTCTCTCAAATCTATCTCATAAATAACTGATAAAGACCACTTTATTTTAGGGCTTCAGCAGTGGCTCAGGGTTAAAGAATATGCCAGCAAAGGTGGAGATGCTGGAGACTTGGGTTCAATCCCTGAGTCAGGAAGATCCCCTGAAGGAGGAAATGGCAACCCACTTATAATATTCTTGCCGGGAAAATCCCATGGACAGAGAAGACTTGTGGGCTACAGTCCATAGGGTCACAAAGAGTCAAATAATATTGGGCAGTCACTCCCTCACCACTTTATTTTAAAATCTTTTTTTATTTAAAAATTTATTTAAAAATTTATTTATTTAAAAATTTAATATTCTGCATTAATAACTATTAAATCAACAATCTCTACTAATTTAAAATTTTTTGAACTCTGTTTGTAGTTTTTGGAGTCAAATTTGAGTGCTAAAATAGCTTTGTCACTTGCTGTGGTGGTTTAGTCACTAAGTCATGTCTGACTTTTGCAACCCCATGGACTGTCATGCCTGACAGTCTCCTCTGTTCATGTGATTTTCCAGGAAAGAATACTGGAGTGAGTTGCCATTTCCTTCTCCAGGGGATCTTCCCAACACAGGGATTGAACTCAGGTCTCCTGCATTGCAAGCAGATTCTTTAATGACTGAGCTATGAGGGAAGTCCCTCTTCCTATTAAGCAAGTTAATTAGCCTCAGTTACTTCTTTTTTTATTTTTTTGAGTAAAGTACATCTATCAAGTGATGGCATTATGTGAACTAGCATTTTGTATCTACTTCTCTGGCAATAATTATCACATTGTTTTGAGGTCATAATGTTTCATATCTGTCTCTCTATATATTATAAACTGAACAGAAGGTTTATTTTAATTAATTTCATGGCCTCTGTACTTAGCCCAGTGACTAACAAGATAGAAATTAATCTCTAAGCCCTGTGTTTTTCACCAAAGAAAAATGAAATGGGTCATTTCTTATAAGTCAGAGCTTAAATGATAAGAGGGATAACCTTCAGTTCAGTTCAGTTCAGTCACTCAGTTATGTCTGACTCTTTGTGACTTCATGAATTACAGCACACCACGCCTCCCTGTCCATCACCAACTCCCAGAGTTCACTCAAACTCACGTCCATTGAGTCCATGATGCCATCCAGACATCTCATCCTCTGTCGTCTCTCGGGAGCCACTTTAGGCATTACTGACAAAATGGAGGCATGGCCCCAGCCCCCTCTCCTCATTCCTCAGGCACGGACCTGGGATGAAGGAGTTAGGCCTTGTAATTCTGACTTGTTTTTTCCTCTTCTTGGCTGAGTTGACTGAAAAGGAATATTAAGGTGCTTACTGTTCTTGAGAGGAGCATGAGAAGGCACAAAGCCTTCTGCAGCTGTGCTCAGAGAATAATTAATAAAGTTAATCATTGACATTTGTTTAAGGACTTTTACAAAAGAGTGTTCCAGGATGAGCACATAGGCCACAGCTTGAGGCCATGGGACGGATTGCTATCTGAAGCCTATTTGTGAGGAAAATGTTTATGGCAGAGGAATTTACTGAATTTAGGGCTTAGAAATAATTAAAATAGTTAGAAGTTAAAGATATAAGGAATGTTGTAAAGTTAGCATATTTTACTATAGCTTATAGAAGTTAGGATTTTTTAGAGACACTATAGCTAGAAGCTCTTTTAAGAGATAGTGAGCTCAGGATGTTAGGCGCAAACAGGATTTAGGAAGATAAGTAGTAAACTGAGGAATGTAGCATGAATTACAATGTAATCACAAGTTAACTATAGGACACATAAGAGGAAGTAGATAATAGATGGTAAAGCTGATTCCGAGAGAATCACTGAAGCAGGAACTCTGTTTGAAGAGCAACAATGATTTATGGAGATAATAAATCTGGGTGAGGGGGAACTGAAAATGTCAAACCTCTGACCTAATGTTTTTGTAAAAGTATAACAGATAATCTTGAACTTGAAATAAATAGGCAGTCCAAGAAAACTGAGAGGCTGCCTCATTTTTCTCGCCAACATTGTCCATCTCTTCAGGTTGATTCCCTGGCTGCTGGAGCTGGACTTCAGCAGTTGTCCCCTTTTCCTCCTGTCCCCAATCCCTCCCAGCATCAGAGTCTTTTCCAATGAGTCAACTCTTTGCATGAGGTGGCCAAAGTACTGGAGTTTCAGCTTTAGCATCATTCCTTCCAAAAAACACCCAGGACTGATCTCCTTTAGAATGGACTGGCTGGATCTCCTTGCAGTCCATGGGACTCTCAAGAGTCTTCTCCAACACTACAGTTCAAAAGCATCAGTTCTTCAGCACTCAGCTTTCTTCACAGTCCAACTGTCACATCTATACATGACTACTGGAAAAACCATAGCCTTGACTAGACGGACCTTTGTTGGCAAAGTAATGTCTCTGCTTTTGAATATGCTATCTAGGTTGGTCGTAACTTTCCTTCCAAGGAGTAATGGTCTTTTAATTTCACGGCTGTAATCACCATCTGCCGTGATTTTGGAGCCCCCCCCAAAAAAATTCTGACACTGTTTCCACTGTTTCCCCATCTATTTCCCATGAAGTGATGGGACTGGATGCCATGATCTTCGTTTTCTGAATGTTGAGCTTTAAGCCATCTTTTTCACTCTCCACTTTCACTTTCATCAAGAGGCTTTTTAGTTCCTCTTCACTTTCTGCATAAGGGTGGTGTCATCTGCATATCTGAGGTTATTGATATTTCTCCCAGCAATCTTGATTCCAGCTTGTGCTTCTTCCAGCCCAGTGTTTCTCATGATGTACTCTGCATATAAGTTAAATAAGCAGGGTGACAATATACAGTCTTGACATATTCCTTTTCCTATTGGAACCTTACATGTGAACAATGATGGCAGGAAAGCAGATGTAAATAATGGATCACTCAGATACAAGGTCAGCAGATCGAGTGGATAACTTAAGACATGGGAAGTGGTTCTTAAACATGGAATAATATGTTCCTTTTCATTGTAGGCAAGAATATTTCAGATCCACTGAGGATAAATTACTAGTAAAAATTTGCAAGTAATTTAAACCACCTACACAAGTAATTATTTTGGTGAATGAAATAAAAATGGTAAAATTGATTATAAAATAATCAAAGTGGTTTTCAACAAGATACATCATAATACAGTTAGCTATTTTAATTACTATTAATGCATTTTAAGACCCTGAACATACTAAAACTGAAACCATCAGATACCACTCTGCCCTAAGTGTCAGCTCACCAGTCCTCTCCCCACAGAACATACAGCTCCCAGGGAGCTCTGTTCAGGCCCCCACCTATCACTTACTTCTCATGTCATACATTCAGTCAGTACATTTCAGCCCTCACACCAGGCATGTCCTAACCCTGTGGCTGTGAACAAATCAATGTTGCACTCTGGGCCTCATCTTTTCCTGCTCACAACCCATCCACCAGCCCTTAAATGGCATTCAAATTTTATCAAATCTTAGTATATTCTAAACTTAACAGACCTCCTGACACAGTATTGTACCTGTCACCTGTTAGCTGTATAGCACTTGGCATCAGGGATGATGATAGCTATTGCTTTCTACAAAGTTTCTATATGCCAAGAAGTAGTCTAATTCTTTCCCTTAGCTAGTTCATTTAATCATTTTACTTAAATTTTCTGTCACGCTGAACACTTCTAAAAATGGGTTTAAAATCTCCATAAAGTTCTTGTGAGGCTTAAATTAATCAAGTCATTAAAATAACTTAGAGCATTACATGCACATAATAAAGGCATGATAGCATGATAAATGTTAGTTATTATCATCCTATTTCCTTGTACTTGCAGCTGGACACAAGCCTTCATAGAACTCTATCCCATTATTCAAATGTAAGACCATGAAGCCAATGTTGTATTTCACATGATTACACCATGTATTCAGGGACACTTAACATGAGGGTAAATCCATTAATCATACTTAAAAGTTTGCTGAATTAGACTAATAACATATTGTTCTTGTATTGTTGTGAGAAGTAGTGTCTGACTATTTGAGACCCCGTGGACTGTATCATGCCAGGCTCCTCTGTCTTCCACTATCTCCTGGAGGTTGTTCAAATTCGTGTCCATTGAGTTGGTGATGCTATCTAGCAATCTCATCCTCTGCCACCCTCTTCTTTTACCTTCACTATATCCTAGTATCAGGGACTTTTCCAGTGAGTTTGCTCTTTGAATGAGGTGGCCAAAATATTAGAGCTTCAGCAACAGTTCTGCCAAGGAATATTCAGGGCCGATTTCCTTTTGGATTGGCTGGTTTGATCTCCTTGCAGTCCAAGGGATTGTCAAGAGTCTTATTCAGCACCACTAATTCAAAAGCATCAAATTTTCATATCTAAGCCTTTTTTTCAGTACAACTCTCATATCTTACATGACTACTGGAAAAACTATAGCTCCGACCATATGAAATATGTCACCAAAGCGATGACTCTGCTTTTTAATATGCTCTCTAGTTTTGTTATACTTTCCTTCCAGGGGCAAGCATCATTTAATTTCATGGCTACAGTTAATGTCCACAAAGATTTTGGAGGCCAAGAAAATAAAATCTGTCAATGCTTCCACTTTTTCTGTTTCTATTTGCCATGAAGTGATGGGACAAGATGACATGATCTTAGTTTTTTGAATGTTGAGTTTCAAGCCATCTTTTTTACTTTCCTCTTTCAGCCTCATCAAGAGGCTCTTTAGTTCCTCTTCACTTTTTGCCATTAGAGTGGTGCATATCTGAGGTCATTGATATTTCTCCTGGCAACCTTGATTCCAGCTTGTAATTCATCCAGCTCATCTTTACATGTACTAAACATAGAAGTAAAATAAGCAGGAAGATGATATATAGCCTTTACGTACTGCTTCCCCTATTTTGAATCAGTCCATTGTTCCGTGTCCGGTTACAACTGTTGATTCTTGTCCTACATACAGGTTCCTCAGGAGACAGGTAAGGTGGTCCAGTACTCCCATTCCTTTAAGAATTTTCCACAGTTTGTTGTGATCCACACAGTCAAAGGTTTTAGCGTAGTCAATGAAGCAGAAGTAGATATTTTTTTCTTGAATTCCCTGCTTTCCTCATGATCCAATGCACACTGGCAATTTGATTTGTTTCCTCTGCCTCTTTGAAACGTAGCTTATACAACTGGACTTTTCAGTTCATGTACCCCTGAAGCCTAGATAGAAGGATTTTAAGCACAACCTTGCTAGCATGTGAAATAAGCACAATTGTACAGTAGTTTGAACATTCTTTGGCACTAGCTTTCTCTGAGACTGGATTGAAAACTTACATTTTCTGTCCTGTGGGCACTGTCAGAATATTTCAAATTTGCTGAAATATTGAGCACAACACGTTAACAGCACCGTCTTTTAGAATTTTCAATAGCTCAGCTGGAATTCCATCATCTCCACTAGGTTTGTTTGTAGTAATGATTCCTAAGGCCCAACTGATTTCACACACCAGGATATCTGGCTCTAGGTGATTGAACACACCAGTGGTTACCAAGGGCATTAAGAACTTTCTTGTATAGATCTTCTGTTTATTCTTGCCACTTCCTCTAATCTCTTCTGCTTCTGTTAGGTCCTTACTCTTTCCATACTTCATCATGCCCATCCTTGCATGAAATGTTCCCTTGAATCTCAAATTTTCTTGAAGAGATCTCTAGTCTTTCCCATTCTATAGTTTTCCTCAATTTCTTTGCATTGCTCATTTAAGAAGACCTTCTTATCTTCCTTGGGCTTCCCTTGTGTCTCAGCTGGTATAGAATCCGCCTGCAATGTAGGAGACCTGGGTTCGATCCCTGAGTTGGGAAGATCCCCTGGAGAAGGGAAAGGCTACCCACTCCAGTATTCTGGTCTGGAGCATTCCATGGACAGTATAGTCAATGGGGTCACAAAGAGTTGGACACAACTGAGTATAAATGTTGTGCATATCTTATCTTCCCTTGCTAGTCTCTGGATCTCTGCTTTCAGTTGGGTGTATCTTTCCTTTCATCCATTGCCTTTCACCGCTCTTCTTTCCTCAGCCATTTGTAGCCTCCTCAGACAACCACTTGGATTTCTTTTTCTTTGGCATGGTTTTGGTCACTGCCTCCTCTACAATGCTATTAACTTCAACCCATAGTTCTTCAGTTACTCTGTCTACTAGATCTAATCCCTTGAATCTGTTCATTACCTCAACTGTATAATCATAAGAGATTTTATTTAGGTCATACCTGAAAGGTCTAGTAGTTTTCTCTACTTTGTTCAATTTAAGCCTGAATTTTGCAATGAGAGCTCAAGATCTGAGCCACAGTCAGCTCCAGTCAGCTTGATGATGGTATAGAGCTTTTCCATTCATCTCAAAAGAGCAAAATCAATTTGATTTAAATATTAACCATCTGGTGATGTCCACATATAGAATCGTTTCTTGGGTTGTTGGAAAAGCATGTTTGCTGTGATGAATATTTTCTCTTGACAAGTCTGTTAGCCTTTGTCCTCCTTCATTTTGTACTCCAAGGTTAAACTTGCCTTTGACCTTGAAGTCAAGGTATCTCTTGACTTCCAACTTTTATATTCCAATCCCTTATGATGAAAAGAACATCTTTTTTAATGTTAATTCTAGAAGATGTTGTAGGTCTTCATAGAACTGTTCAACTTCACCTTCTTCAGCATCAGTAGTTGCTGCATAGAGTTGGATTACTGTGATGTTAGTATGTCTTGGAAACAAACTGAGATCATTCTGTTGTTTTTGAGGTTGCACCCAGTTACTGCATTTCAAACATTTTTGTTGACCATGAAGGTTACTCCATTTCTTCTAACGGATTCTTACCCACAGTAGTTCAGTTCAGTTCAGTTCAGTCCCTCAGTCATGTCTGACTCTTTGCGACTCCATGAATTGCAGCACACCAGGCCTCCCTGTCCATCACCACCTCCCAGAGTTCACTCAGACTCAGATCCATTGAGTCGATGATGCCATCCAGCCATCTCGTCCTCTGTCGTCCCCTTCTCCTCCTGTCCCCAATCCCTCCCAGCATCAGAGTCTTTTCCAATGAGTTAACTCTTTGCATGAGGTGGCCAAAGTACTGGAGTTTCCGCTTCAGCATTATTCCTTCCAAAGAACACCCAGGGCTGATCCCCTTTAGAATGGACTGGTTGGATCTTCTTGCAATCCAAGGGACACTCAAGAGCTTCTCCAACACCACAGTTCAAAAGCACCAATTCTTCTCCACTCAGCTTTCTTCACAGTCCAACTCACATCTTTACATGACTACTGGAAAAACCATAGCCTTGACTAGACAGACCTTTGTTGGCAAAGTAGGTCATCTGAATTAAATTCGCCCATTCTGTCCATTTTAGTTTACTGATTCCTAAGATACTGGTGTTCTTGTCATTTCCAGCTTGACCACATCCTATTTACCTTGATTCATGGACATAACATTCCAGGTTTATATGCAATTATTCTTTATAGCATCAGACTTTACTTTTACCACCAGACACATCCACAACTGAGCATCTTTTCCACTTTGTCCAGCTGCTTCATTTTCTCTGGAATTATTAGTATTTGCCCTCCACTCTTCCACAGTAGCATATTGGACACCTTCTGACCTATGGAGCTCATCTTCTGATGTCATTTTTTTTTTTTTTTTTTTTACATTTTCATACTGTCCATGGGGTTCTCCTTGCAAGAATACTGGAGTGGCTTACCATTTTCTCCTCCAGAGGTCACATTTTGTCAAAACTCTTTACTATGATCTGTCCGTCTTGAATGGTCCTGCTTGTGGCTCATAGCTTCACTGAGTTATTCAAGCCCCTTCACCACAAGGCTGTGATCCATGAAGGGGATCACATACCATTTTGCATGTGTTTAAATGCTCTCATACATATTGATTTAAATAAAAAAGTGGACCAAAATGAAAAAACGAATGAGGAATATTATGCCAGTAATAACAAGTATAGGATGTGGAATAAATCTGCTGAAACATCATCAAAAACACATTAACTTTGGATAGTATTGTCATCTAAGGGTGGACGATTGCACTTCATGAAAAGCAGGAGTGCAAGTTCCCTTCTTTTTTTAACCTTGTTAACTGCCAGACACAAAGTCTTACAAATTAAGGTTAGTGTCTTTTCGAAAGAAGAGAGTATTTTATTGAAATGTGTTCTGAATATATTTCAGGCACAGTCCTACTTTGAATGCATGCAAGGTTTGATTTTAGTTCTTAAGTTAAACACACATAGAATTGCACACAACAGAACAGTGCAGGATATATATTTCTGCTTGCTGAGCAACTATAATGTCACCACACAGGAAAGCGAGAAAGAAGTTCACATCTCTAACCTGCTGCTTGGATGTAGGTCCATGAAGCATAACTCTGACAAAGGCCATGTGACTTACTGGAAAGCTTGGACAGTAAGTCGGTTGCTTATCCTATTTCCTCAGCTCTGTACTCAGGGCAAGGAATTTTCCAAGTAATTTGTATGTATTGTCGGAAAAGGCAATGGCACCCCACTCCAGTACTCTTTGCCTGGAAAATTCAATGGATGGAGGAGCCTGGTAGGCTGCAGTCCATGGGGTCGCTAAGAGTCGGACACGACTGAGTGACTTCACTTTCACTTTTCCGTTTCATGCATTGGAGAAGGAAATGGCAACCCACTCCAGTATTATTGCCGGGAGAATCCCAGGGGCAGTGGAGCCTGTTGGGCTGCCGGTCTAAGGGGTCGCACAGAGTCGGATGCAACTGAAGCAACTTAGCAGCAGCAATTGTATCTATGGTAACACTCAAACCTCACTTTAACTCAATATAACAGTCCCAGTTATTACTTTAGTATACAAAAAGGAAACCCCAAGATTAATATCCCCAGTTGCATGGCTAGCAATGCAATGTACAGGGATTTGAATCTCAAAGCTCACATAATTTTTTTAAGCGTATTTTCAGTTTTTGTTTTGTTTTTTAATTTAAATTTATTTATTTTAATTAGATGTTAATTACTTTACAATATTTTATTGGTTTTGCCATACATCAACGTGAATCCACCATGGGTGTACACGTGCTTCCCATCCTGAACCCCTCCACCCACCCACCTCCCTCCCTGTACCATCCCTCTGGGTCATCCTAGTGCACCAGCCCCAAGCATCCTGTATCCCGCATTGAACCTGGACTGGCGATTTGTTTTTTATATGATATTATACATGTTTCAATGCCATTCTCCCAAATCATCCCATCTTCTCCCTCTCCCACAGAGTCCAAAAGACTGTTCTATACATCTGTGTCTCTTTTGCTGTCTTGCATACAGAGTTATTGTTACCATCTTTCTAAATTCCATATATATGTGTTAGTATACTGTATTGGTGTTTTTCTTTCTGGCTTAATTCACTCTGTATAATTGGCTCCAGTTTCATCCACCTCATTAGAACTGATTCAAATGTATTCTTTTTAATGGCTGAGTAGTACTCCATTGTGTATATGTACCACATCTTTCTTATCCATTCATCTGCTGATGGACATCTAGGCTGCTTCCATGACCTGGCTACTATAAACAGCGCTGTGATGAACATTGGGGTACATGTGTCTCTTTCAATTCTGGTTTCCTCAGCGTGTATGCCCAGCAGTGGGATTGCTGGGTCATAAGGCAGTTCTATTTCCAGTTTTTAAAGGAATCTCCACACTGTTCTCCATAGTGGCTGTACTAGTTTGCATTCCCACCAACAGTGTAAGAGGGTTCCCTTTTCTCCACACCCTTTCCAGCATTTATTGCTTGTAGACTTTTGGATGGCAGCCATTCTGACTGGCATGAAATAGTACCTCATAGCGGTTTTGATTTGCATTTCTCTGATAATGAGTGATGTTGAGCATCTTTTCATGTGTTTGTTAGCCATCTGTATATAAGTCTAAAGACCTGTATATAGAAAACTATAAAACACTGGTGAAAGAAATCAAAGAGGACACTAATAGATAGAGAAATATACCATGTTCATGGATCAGAAGAATCAATATATTGAAAATGAGTATACTAACCAAAGCAATCTATAGATTCCATGCAATCCCTATCAAGCTACCAACATCATTCTTCACAGAGCTAGAACAAATAATTTCACAATTTGTATGGAAATACAAAAAAACAAAACAACAACAACAAAAAAAACACACCTCGAATAGCCAAAGCAATCTTGAAAAAGAAGAATGGAACTGGAGGAATCAACCTGCCTGACTTCAGGCTCTACTACAAACTACAGTCATCAAGACAGTATGGTACTGGCACAAGGACAGAAATATAGATCAATGGAACAAAACAGAAAGCCCAGAGATAAATCCACACACATATGGACACCTTATCTTTGACAAAGGAGGCAAGAATATACAATGGAGAAAAGACAATCTCTTTAACAAGTGCTGCTGGGAAAACTGGTCATCCACTTGTAAAAGAATGAAACTAGAACACTTTCTAACACCATATACCAAAATAAACTCAAAATGGATTAAAGATCTAAATGTAAGACCAGAAAATATAAAACTGCTAGAGGAGAACATAGGCAAAACACTCTCCGACATACATCACAGCAGGATCCTCTATGACCCACCTCCCAGAATACTGGAAATAAAAGCAAAAATAAACAAATGGGACCTAATTAAAATTAAAAGCTTCTGCACAACAAAGGAAACTATAAGCAAGGTGAAAAGACAGCCTTCAGAATGGGAGAAAATAATAGCAAATGAAGCAACTGACAAACAACTAATCTCAAAAATATACAAGCAACTCCTGAAGCTCAATATCAGAAAAATAAACGACCCAATCAAAAAATGGGCCAAAGAACTAAATAGACATTTCTCCAAAAAAGCTCACATTTTTTATGACAACACCAGTCCCTCACCCTGTCTCTCACTCAGCCCTTCTGTGTGCCAGGCACCATTCCAGGAACTAGATGCACTCTGATGTAGTCAGAACCCCTTTGCTCTTGAATCCTCTAGACAAATGAGGTAGGAATGAAAGAATAAGTAAATTAATATATAACTGGCATAGGCATAAGTGATTCAAAGAACAATGCAGGATAACATCAAGAAAGTGGGGGGAATGGTGTGATATTTAGAAGGGGTGACTTAGAAAAGCCTCTTTGAGGAAGTAATAGCTTATCAGAGACCTGGATTAAGTACAGGGGTGTGCTCACGAATATCTGGCAGCTAAGTTTTACAGGCAGAGGGAAGAGCGAGTTCAAAGCTCCTGAGACTGGAAAGAATATGGAATCATAAGAAGCTGTCAGAGGACAGCATGATTAAAGGAGAGGTTATACATGAGAAAATGGTAGATGATGAGGTGGTGGAGGCAGGCAGGGTCACGTCATGAAGCCCAGAGAGCTCACAGAGTTTCAGTGACTAGACTACAGCAGAGGTGATGGTGGATGACTTCCGAGACTAAGTCACAGGAGGCTAGGGGTTAGTCTTGACCCTCGCAGTGGGGTTGCAGGTCTGGGGAGAGTCAGCTGCCCTGCCCTGAGTGTGCTCTCCTAACAGCCCTGTCAGAAAGCCACTCTGGAGGCAGAAGCTCTGCCCCCAGTAAATCCTGGCAATGCTTACAGCTTCTTCAGAGACTCTAAAGTAGAACCACCCATCTAAGGTTCTTCCCAATTCCTCATTTACATAAAAGGTGAGAAAATGTTATGTTTTGAGGTAATTTGTTAGGTAGCAAAAGAATACATTTTGATACAAAATTTTTATTTTGTAAGTGTATGTAAATATTTTGAAGAGTCTTATTGCAGTTGTCATCAAATTTGTGTTTTTCTTAAGGATTTTATTGGGGTATAGTTGATTTACAACGTTGGGTTAGTTTCAGGTATAAAGTAAAGTAAATCATTTATATATATACATGTATCCAAACCTTTTTAGATGATTTTCCCCTATAGGTCATTGAAGAGTATTGGATAGAGTTCCCTGTGCTATACAGTTGGTCTTTCTTAGTTATTTATTTTATATATACTATTGTGTATATCTGTGGACAAGAATTCCATAGAAGAAATGCAGTAACCTCATAATCAACAAAATAGTCCAAAATGCAGTATTTGTGTACAACCTCAAAAGTGGCAGAAAGATCTTGGTTGGGTTCCAGGGCAAACTATTCAACATCACAGTAATTCAAGTCTATGCCCCAACCACAGATGCCAAAGAAGCTGATGTTGATCAGTTCTATGAAGACCTAGAAGACCTCCTGGAACTAACACACACAAAAATGTCCTATTCAATATAGGGGGCTGGAATGCAAAAGTAGAAAGTCAAGAGATACTTGAAGTAACAGGCACGTTTGGCCTTAGAGTACAAAATGAGGCAGGGCAAAAGCTAACAGAATTGTGCATGAATTTTCAACAACACAAGAGATGACTTCACATGTGGACATCACCAAGTGGTCAATACCGAAATCAGATGGATTACATTCTTTGTAGCCGAAGATGAAGAAGCTGTATACTATCAGCAAAAACAAGATCCAGAGCTGACTGTGTCTCAGATCATCAGTTTTTCATAACAAAATTCAGGTTTAAATTAAAGAAAGCAGGGAAAGCCACAAGGCCAGCCAGGTATGACTTAAACCAAATCTCCTATGAATATGCAATGGAGGTGAAGAGTAGATTCAAGGGATTAAATCTAGTGAACAGCATGCCCAAAGAACTATGGACAGAGATCTGTGATATTGTATAGGAGGCAGCAAACAAAACCATACCAAAAATGGAAAAGCAAGAAGGCTAAATGGTTGTCTGAGAAGGCTTTACAGATAGTGGATGAAAGAAGAGAAGTGAAAAGAAAGGGATAAAGGGGAAAGTACATCCAACTGAACATGAAATTCCAGAGACTAGTGGGGAGAGAAAAGAAAGCCTTCTTCAATAAACAATGCAAAAAAAATAGAGGAAAATAACAGAAGGGGAAAAACCAGAGATCTCTTTAAGAAAACTGGAAATATCAAAGGCATATTTCATCCAAAGATGAGCACAATGAAGGACAGAAATGGTAACAACTTAATAGAAGCAGAAGAGACAAAAAAACAGATAGAAAGAAAACACAGAACTGTATTAAAAAGGTCTTAATGACCGAGATAACCATGATGGTGTGGTTACTCACCCAGAGCCAGACATTCTGGATTGCAAAGTCAAGTGGGCCTTAGGAAGTACTGCTGTTAATAAAGCTAGTGGAGGTGATGGGATTTCAGCAGAGCTATTAAAAATCATAAAAGATGATGCTATTAAAGTGTTGTACTCAATATATCAGCAAATTTGGAAAACCCAACAGTGGCCACAGGACTGGAAAAGATTAATCCTTACCCTAATTCTCAAGAAAGGCAGTACTAAAGAATACTCAAACCACCAGACAATTGCACTCATCTCCCATGCTAGTAAGGTTATGTTTACAATACTACATGCTAGACTTCAGCATTATCTGAACTGAGAACTTCCAGATATCCAAGCTGGATTTAGAAAAGGCAGAGGAACCAGACATCAAATTGCCAACATTCACTGGGTCATAGAGAAAGCAAGGGAATTCGAGAAAAACATCTACTTCTGTTTCACTGACTATACTAAAGCCTTTCACTGTGTGAACCATAAAAAAATCTGTGGAAAGCTTTTATTTTTTTTTTTATTTATTTTTTTTTTAGACTTTACATAACTGTATTAGTTTTGCCAAATATCAAAATGAATCCACCACAGGTATACACGTGTTCCCCATTCTGAACCCTCCTCCCTCCTCCCTTCCCATTCCCTCCCTCTGGGTCGTCCCAGTGCACCAGCCCCAAGCATCCAGTATCGTGCATCGAACCTGGACTGGCAAGTCATTTCATACATGATATTTTACATGTTATGTGGAAAGCTTTTAAAGAGATGCGAATAACAGACCATCTTTCCTGCCCTGAGAAACCTGTATGCAGGTCAAGAATTATGAGTTAGAACCTTGTATGGGACAACTAACTGGTTCAAGGTTGATAAAGGAGTATAAAGTACTACAATCTGTTTATTGCCACCCTATTTATTTAACTTATATGCAGAGCACATCATGAGAAATGCCAGGCTGGATGAGTTACAAGCTGGAGTCAAGCTTGCCTGAAGAAGTATCAACAACCTCAGATATGCAGATGATACCACACTAATGGCAGAAAGCAAAGAGAAACTAAAGAACCTCTTGATGAGTGTGAAGGGGGAGAGTGAAAAAGCTGGCTTAAAACTAAATATTAAAAAAAAAAAAAGGCTAAGATCATGGCATCCGGCCCCATCACTTCATGACAAATAGAAGGGGAAAAGGTGGAAGCAGTGACCAATTTCATCTTCATAGGCTCTAAAGTCACTGCAGATGATGACTGTACCCATGAAATTAGAAGATGATTGCTTCTTGGCAGGAAAACTATGACAGAAACAGTGTGTTAGAAAGTAAAGATGTCACTTTATTAACAAAGGTCTATGTGGTCAAGGCTATGATCTTTCCAGTAGTCATGTACAGTTGTGACAGCTGGATTTTAAAGAAGGCAGAGTCGAAGAATTGATGCTTATGAACTGTAGTGTTGGAGAAGACTCTTGAGAGTCCCTTGGATTGCAAGGTGATCCAACCACTCCATCCTAAACGAAATCAGTCCTGAATATTCATTGAAAGGACTGATGCTGAAGCTGAAGCTCCAACACTTTGGCCACCTGATGGAAACAGCTGACTCACTGGAAAAGACCCTGATGCTAGGGAAGATTGACAACAGAAGGATAAGAGGATGACAGAGGATGAGATGGTTGGATGGCATCACTGATGCAATGGACGTGAACTTGGGCAAACTCAGGGAGATGGTGAGGGACAGGAAGCTTGGCATGCTACAGCCCATGGACTTGGTAAGAGTTGGACATGACTTGGTGACTGAACAACAATTGTATATATGCCAATCCCAATCTCCCAACTTATCCCTTCCCCATATCTTCCTTCCCACTGGTAAGCATGACTTTGAATTTTACATTTGTAACTCTACTAATGTTTTGTAAATAAGTCATTTTTACAATAGTTTTATATTCCACATGCCAATATAAGAAATATCATATGATATTTATCTTTCTCTGTTTGACATTTCAGTCAGTATGCTAATTTCTAGATTGACCCATGTTGCTACAAATGGCATTACTTTGTTCTTTTTATGGCTGAGTAATATTCTATTGCATATATGTACATATCCTTTTATCCATTTCTCTATTGATAGACATACAGCTTCCTTCCAAACTTTGGCTATTATGAATAGTGCTGCTATGAACATTGGGGTGCATTTATCTTTTGAATTATGATTTTCGTTGCATATATACCCAAGATAGGGGTTGCTAAGTCTTATGGTAGCTCTAGTTTTAGTTGTTAAAGGAACCTCCTTAGTGGCTGTGTCAATCTACATTCCCACCAACAGTGCTTGGTGGGAATGTACCGTTCCCAACGGTGCAACACCCACACCATTTTTCTCCAGAAAAGGTGTTGCACCTTTTCTCCACATCCTCTTCAGCATTTATTTTTTGTAGTTTTTTTTTTTTTTTTTAATGATGGCCATTCTGACCAATGTGAGGTGATATATAATTGTAATTTTGATTTGCATTTTTCTAAGTGAGGTTGACCATCTTTTCATGTGCTTTTAGGCTAATGGTATGTCTTCATTGGAGAAACGCCTTATTAGATCTTCTGCACATTTTTTTTTATTGGGTTGTTGGTTTGTTTTTTCATATTAAGTGTTTGGATTGTACCATAGTGTTTTGATGATTATAGATTTGTAGTATAGTCTGAAGTCAGGGACTCTTTTTCTCCAGCTCTATTTTTTTTTTTTTTTTTCCCTTAAAATTTTGGCGATTTGGGGTCTTTTTTCATACAAATTGTAAATTTTTTTGTTCTAATTCTGTGAAGAATGACATTAATAATTGCACTGAATCTGTAGATTGCTTTGAGTAGTATATTGACTGTTAACAATATTGATTCTTTCAATGAAAGAATGTGGTATATCTCTCTATCTGTTTGTGTCATATTTTATTTCTTTCTCCACTACACTATAGTTTTCAGAATGCAGGTCTTTTGCTTCCTTGCTGCTGCTATTGCTGCTAAGTTGCCCCAGTCATGTCCGACTCTGTGCGACCCCACAGATGGCAGTCCACCAGGCTCCCCCATTCCTGGGATTCCCCAGGCAAGAACACTGGAGTGGGTTGCCATTTCCTTCTCCAATGCATGAAAGTGAAAAGTGAAAGTGACGTCGCTCAGTCGTGTCTGACTCTTAGTGACCACATGGACTGCAGCCTACCAGGCTCCTTCGTCCATGGGATTCTCCAGAAAAGGGTACTGGAGTGGGGTGCCACTGCCTTCTCTAGGTAAGTTCATTTCCCATCATTTTATTTTTTAATGCAATGGTAAATGGGATTGTTGCCTTAATTTCTTTCTGATCTTTCATTGTTTGTGTGTGTGTGTGTGTGTGTGTGTGTGTGTGTGTAACATGTGTGCTCAGAGTCACTCAGTTCACTTCAGTTTAGTCACTCAGTCGTGTCCGACTCTTAGCAACCCCATGAATTGCAGCATGCCAGGCCTCCCTGTCCATCACCAACTCCCGGAGTTCACTCAGACTCACGTCCATCGAGTCAGTGATGCCATCCAGCCATCTCATCCTCTGTCGTCCCCTTCTCCTCCTGCCCCCAATCCCTTCCAGCATCAGAGTTTTTTCCAGTGAGTCAACTCTTTACATGAGGTGGCCAAAGTACTGGAGTTTCAGCTTTAGAATCATTCCTTCCAAAGAAATCCCAGGGCTGATCTCCTTCAGAATGGACTGGTTGGATTTCCTTGCAGTCCAAGGGACTCTCAAGGGTCTCCTCCAACACCACAGTTCAAAAGCATCAATTCTTCAGCGCTCAGCCTTCTTCACAGTCCAACTCTCGCATCCATACGTGACCACAGGAAAAACCATAGCCTTGACTAGACGAACCTTTGTTGGCAAAGTAATGTCTCTGCTTTTGAATATGCAGTCTAGGTTGGTCATAAGTTTCCTTCCAAAGAGTAAGCGTCTTTTAATTCCATGGCTGCAGTCACCATCTGAAGTGACTTTGGAGCCCCCAAAAATAAAGTCTGACACTTTTTCCACTGTTTCCCCATCTATTTCCCACGAAGTGATGGGACCATGGATGCCATGATCTTCGTTTTCTGAATGTTGAGCTTTAAGCCAACTTTTTCACTCTCCACTTTCACTTTCATCAAGAGGCTCTTTAGTTCCTCTTCACTTTCTGCCATAAGGGTGGTGTCATCTGCATATCTGTGGTTATTGATATTTATCCCCGCAATCTTGATTCCAGCTTGTGTTTCTTCCAGTTGTGTCCAATTCTTTGTGACCCCATGGACTGTAGCCCACCAGGCTCCTCTTGTCTGTGGAACTTTTCAGGCAAGAATATTAGAATGGTTGCCATTTTCCTCCATAGGTGATCTTTCCCGCCCAGGGATCAAATCCATGTTTTTTGCATCTACAGCATTAGCAGGCAGATTCTTTACCACTAGGGCTAACTGGGAAGCTCCCACTTTTACAATGCAAGATATTTCTATGTATTAATTTTGCATCTTGCAACTTTACCAAATTCATTGATGAGATCTAGTAGTTTTCTGTTAGAATCTTTAGGATTTTCTATTTATAGCATCACATCATCTGCAAACAGTGACGATTTTACTTCTTTTCCAATTTGTATTCCTTTTGTCTCTTTCTCTTCTCTGATTGGCATGGCTAGGACTTCATAAACTATGTTGAGTAAAAGTGGAAAGAGTGAATATTTTTGTCTTGTTCCTGATCTTAGGGGAAATGTTTTCAGTTATTTTTCCATTGAGAATGATGTTTATTGTGGGTTTGCTGTATGTGGTCTTTGTTATGTTGAGATAGGTTCCCTATATGCCCACTTTATAGAGAGGTTTTATCATAAATGGATGTTGATTTTTGTCAAAAGTTTTTTCTGCCATCATTTGAGGTGATCATATGATTTTATCCTTTAGTTTGTTGACATGATTTAGCACTTTGACTGATCTGCATATATTGCAGAATTCTTGCTCCCTTGAGAAAAATTCCAAATGATCATGGTGTATTATCCTTTTAATGTGTTGTTGGATTCAGGCTTGTTGATGATTTTTGCATTTATCTTCATCAGTGATACTGGTCTGTAATTTTATTTTGGTGTGTTTGATATCTTTGATTGTGGTATCACGGTTATGCTGGCTTAGAAGAATAAGCTGGCAAGTGTTTTTTCTGACACAGTTTTTGGAAGAGTTTGAGAAGATAAGTGTAGCTTGTCTCTAAATGTTTGATAAAATTCACCTTCGAAGCCATCTGGTTCTGAACTTTGGTTTGTTGGGAGTTTTTAAATCACAATTTCAAATTTAGCAGCTGTGACTTCTCTGATCATATATTTTTTTTTCCTGATTCAGTCTTTGAAGAGTGTATGGTTCTAAGAATTTGTGTCAGAGTTGTTTCCTTAAGAGGTTACTCTGGCAGTCCAATTCAGGAGGGCCAGAATGGGTGCAAGGAGACAAGGTATATGGCAGTTACACTGGACCTGGCTGGATATGGTGAAGGCTGAGGTGCTTATTTAACTTATACCCAGAGTACATCATGTGAAATGCCAGGCTGGAAGAAGCACAAACTGGAATCAAGATTGCCAGGAGAAATATCAATAACCTCAGATATGCAGATGACACTACCCTTATGGCAGAAAGTGAAAAAAAAAAGAACCACTTGATGAAAGTGAAAGAGGAAAGTGAAAAAGTTGGCTTGAAAATCAACATTCAGAAAACTAAGATCATGGCATCCAGTCCCATCACTTCATGGCAAATAGATGAGGAAACAGTGGAAACAGTGTCAGACTTTATTTTTTGGGGCTCCAAAATCACTGCAGATGGTGACTGCAACCATGAAATTAAAAGACGCTTGCTCCTTAGAAAAAAAGCTTCGAGCAACATAGACAGCCTATTAAAAACCAGAGACATTACTTTGCCAACAAAAATCTGTCTAGTCAAAGCTCAGATTTTTCCAGTAGTCATGTATGGATGTAAGAGTTGGACTATAAAGAAAGCTGATCACTGAAGGATTGATGCTTTTGAACTCTGGTGTTGGAAAAGACTCTTGAGAGTGCCTTGGATAGCAAGGAGATCAAACCAGTCAATCCTAAATGAAATCAGTCCTGAATATTCAATAGAAAGACTGACTGATGCTGAAACTCAAGATCCAATACTTTGGCCACCTGATGAGAAGAACTGACTTGACAGAATTGACATGCAAAATGCAATGATGTTGAGAAAGATTGAAGGCAGAAGGACAAGGGGACGACAGAGGATGAGACAGTTGCATGGTATTACCGACTCAATGGACATGAGTGTGAGCAAGCTCTAGGAGTTGGTGATGGACAGGGAAGCCTGGTGTGCTACAGTCCTTGGGGTCAGAAAGAGTCAGACACGACTGAGCAACTGAACTGAACTGAATAACATGCTAAAGCATTCAGTTGGTGCAAAAGTAGTCACAGTTTTGGATTGTTGAACATTGCTGTTTGATATTAGAATACAGTCTTAAATAAATGTAGTTATGTTATACATCATTTTAATGTGCATTTCTCATTTTATGGTTTCTTTGCTAATGACATTACTTGCAGTGTAATTTATATTTATTTTGGACTACTAAAATGACGTTAGACAAAAAGCAAAGTCAAATAATTTTATTTGAGTTCAAAATTTTTCATAGAGCAGTGGAGACAACTTGCAATATAAACAATGTATTTGGTGAGGAATTGCTAACAAATGTACAGTGCTGTTATGGTTCAAAGGAGACAAGAGCCTTGAAGATGAGATATACAGTGGCAGGCCGTTGGAATTTGACAACAACCAACTGACAACAATCATTGAAGCTGACCTCTTTCAACTACATGAGAAGTTACCAAGGACTACAGCATTGACCATTATATAGTTCTTTGGCATTTGAAGTAAATTGGAGGCATGAAAAAGATGAATAAGTGGGTGTCTCATAAGCTGACCAAAAGGAAAAAAAAAATCATTGTGAAATATCATCTCTTATTTTATGCAGCAATAATGAATCATTTCTTGATCGGATTGTGTTGTGTAATGAAAAGTGGGTTTTATATGACAACCAGTGATGATCAGCTCAGTGGTTGGACCAAGAAGAAGCTCCAAAGCACTTCCCAAAGCCAAACTTGCACCAAAAACCAAACAAAACAAATACTGGTCATTGTTTGGTGGTCTGCTGCCAATTTGATCCATTGCAACTTTCTAAATTCTGGCAATACCATTACATCTAAGAAGTATGATCAGGAAATCGGAGATGCAACAAAAACTGCAAAACTACAGCCAGCAGTGGTCAACAGAAAGGGCCCAATTCTTCAAAACAACACCCCAATGCAAAGCATAACCAATGCTTCAAAAGATGAATGAAGTGGGCTACGAAAATTTGTCTCATTCACCATATTCACATAACCTTTTGCCAACAGACTACCACTTCTTCAAGCATCTTGACAACTCTTTGCAGAGAAATCCTTTCACAATCGACAGGATGCAGAAAAAATTTTCCTAGGGTCCTTCCAATATTGAAATATGTATTTCTATGCTACAGGAATAATGAACGAACTCTTTCTCACTGGCAACAATGTGTTGCTTGTAACGGTTACTATTTTGATTACTAAAGATGTGTTTGACCCTAGTTATGGTGGCTCAGAGGATACAGCGTCTGCCTGCAATGCAGGAGACCCGGGTTCGATCCCTGGGTTGGGAAGATCCCCTGGAGAAGGAAATGGCAACCCACTCCAGTACTCTTGCCTGGAGAATCCCATGGACGGAGGAGCCTGGTAGGCTATAGTCCACACGGTCTCAAAGAGTCGGACATGACTGAGCGACTTCACTTTCTCTTTCATTTTAACTTTGACCCTAGTTATACTGATTTAAAATTCACGGTTCACAACGGAAATTGCATTTGTATAACCCTAATACTACCAAGTTCCTAGATAGCATATTGAAAAGCAGACACATTACTTTACCAACAAAGGTCCGTCTAGTCAAGGTTATGGTTTTTCCAGTGGCCATGTATGGACCTGAGAGTTGGACTGTGAAGAAAGCTGAGCACCAAAGAATTTATGCTTTTGAACTGTGGTGTTGGAGAAGACTCTTGAGAGTCCCTTGGACTGCAAGGAGATCCAACCAGTCCATTCTAAAGGAGATCAACCCTGGGTGTTCTTTGGAAGGAATGATGCTAAAGCTGAAACTCCAGTACTTTGGCCACCTCATGCGAAGATTTAACTCACTGGAAAAGACTCTGATGCTGGGAGGGATTGGGGGCAGGAGGAAGAGGGGACAACTGGATGAGATGGCTGGATGGCATCACCGACTCAATGGATGTGAGTTTGAGTGAACTCCGGGAGTTGGTGATGGACAGGGAGGCTTGGCGTGTTGCGATTCATGGGCTTGCAAAGTCGGACACGACTGATTGACTAAACTGAACTAAACTGAAATAAGTTCCATCTAAAATGAATACTTAAAAAAACCAGTTATGCAAATTTCAAACCCAACCCAAATTCTTTCTTTCTCATTCTCTAAATATAAATATATGCAAACATTTGGACTCAGTTCTCACAAGCTAGTAAAGTAATGCTCAAAATTCTCCAAGCCAGGCTTCAACAGTACATGAACCATGAAATTCCAGTTGTTCAAAGTATTTAGAAAAGGCAGAGGAACCAGAGATCAAATTGCCAATATTCATTGGATCATCAATAAAGCAAGACAGTTCCAGAAAAAAACAAACAAACAAACAAACAAAAAAAACATCTATTTCTGCTTTATTGACTATGCCAAAGCCTTTGACTATGTAGACCACTAAAAACACTAGAAAATTCTTAAAGTCATGGGAATACCAGATCACCTGACCTGCCACTTGAGAAATTTGTATGTAGGTCATGAAGCAATATTTAGAACTGGACATGAAAAACAGACTGTTTCCAAATAGGTAAAGGTGAATGTCAAGGCTGCATATTGCCATCCTGCTTAATTAACTTATATGTAGGGTACATCATGAGAAAAGCTGGGCTGGATAAAACACAAGTTGGAATCAAGATATGCAGATGACACCATCCTTATGGCATACAGTGAAGACGAACTAAAGAGCCTCTTGATGAAAGTGAAAGAGGAGAGTGAAAAAGTTGGATTAAAACTCAACATTCAGAAAACTAAGATTATGGCATCCAGTCCCATCACTTCCTGGCAAATAGATGGGGAAACAGTGGAAACACTGAGAGACTTTATTTTCTTGGGCTCCAAAATCACTGCAGATGGTGACTGCAGCCATGAAATTAAAAGATGCTTGCTCCTTGGAAGAAAAGCTATGACCCGCCTAGACATCCTATTATAAAGCAGAGTCGTTACTTTGCCAAAAAAGGTCTGTCTAATCAAAGCTTTGGTTTTTCCAGTATTGAATGAGAGCTTATTTTTGACAAAGGAGACAAGAATATACAATGGGGAAAAGACAGTCTCTTTGGTAAATGCTGCTGGAAACACTGTACAGCTACATATAAACGAATGGAATTAGAACACTTCCTAATACCATACACAAAGATAAACTCAAAACGAATTAAAGACCTAAATGCAAGACGAGAAAGTATAAAACTCCTAGAGGAAAACATAGGCAGGACACTTGATAACATGAATCAAAGCAAGATCCTCTATGACTCATGTCCTAGAATAATAGCAATAAAAACAAAAGTAAACAAGTGGGATCTGACTAAGCTTAAACTCTTTCGCACAGCAAAGGAAACTATAAGCAAGCTAAAAATACAATCCTCAGAATGGGAGAAAATAAAACCAAATGAAACAACTGACAAAGGATTAATTCCAAAATATACAAGCAGCTCATACAACTCAATACCAGAAAAACAAACAACCCAATCAAAAAGTGGGGGGGGGGGGGGGGGAAAACCTGAACAGTCATTTCTCCAAAAAACACATACAGATTTCTAACAAACACATGAGAAGATGCTCAACACCATTATTAGAGAAATGCAAATCAAGACTACAATTAGGTATCACCTCACACCAGTCAGAATGGCCACCTTCAAAGTCTACAAATAATAAATTTTGGGAAGGACAGGGAGGAAAGGGAACACTCTTACAATATTTGTGGGCATGTAAATCGATACAGCCACTATGGAAAACTGTATGGAGATTCCTTAAAATAGCTAGGAATAAAACCACCATATGAACCAGCAATCCTACTCCTAGACATATACTCTGAGGAAACCAGGGTTGAAAAAGACACATTTATCCCATTGTTCATTACAGTACTATTTGAAATAGCTAGAACATGGAAGCAATCTAAATGCCCATTGACAGAAGAATGGATAAAGAAGTTGTGCTACACAAAAGAATATTATCAGCCATAAAAAGGAACGCATTTGAGTCCGTTCTAAAGAGGTGGATGAACTTAGTATTGTACAGAGTGAAATAAGTCAAAAAGAGAAAGATAAATATTGCATACTAAGGCATATTTATGGAATCTTGAAAAATCGTAGTGAAGATTATACTTGCAGGGCAGCAGTGGAGAAATAGACATAGAGAATAGACTTATGGACATAGGGGGAGGGGAGGAGAGGGTGATATGTATGGAGAGAGTAACATGGAAACTTAAATTCAATTCAGTTCAGTCACTCAGTCGTGTCTGACTCTTTGCGACCCAATGAATGGCAGCACGCCAGGCCTCCCTGTCCACCACCAACTCCGAGAGTTCACTCAGACTCATGTCCATCGAGTCAGTGATGCCATCCAGCCATCCTATCCTCTGTAGTCCCCTTCTCCTCCTGCCCCCAATCCCTCCCAACATCAGGGGCTTTTCCAATGAGTCAACTCTTCGCATGAGGTGGCCAAAGTACTGGGGTTTCAGCTTTAGTATCATTCCTTCCAAAGAAATCCCAGGGCTGATCTCCTTCAGAATGGACTGGTTGGATCTCCTTGCAGTCCAAGGGACTCTCAAGAGTCTTCTCCAACACCACAGTTCAAAAGCATCAATTCTTCGGTGCTCAGCCTTCTTCATGTCCAACTCTAACATCCATACATGACTACTGGAAAAACCATAGCCTTGACTAGACAGACCTTTGTTGGCAAAGTAATACCTCTGCTTTTAAATATGCTGTCTAGGTTGGTCATAACTTTCCTTCCAAGGAGTAAGCGTCTTTTAATTTCATGGCTGCAGTCACCATCTGCAGTGATTTTGGGGCCCCAAAAAATAAAGTCTGACACTGTTTCCACTGTTTTCCCATCTATTTCCCATGAAGTGATGGGACTAGATGTCATGATCTTCGTTTTTTTAATGTTGAGCTTTAAGCCAACTTTTTCACTCTCCACTTTCACTTTCATCAAGAGGCTTTTTAGTTCCTCTTCACTTTCTGCCATAAGGGTGGTGTCATCTGCATATCTGAGGTTATTGATATTTCTCCCAGCAATCTTGATTCCAGCTTGTGCTTCTTCTAGTCCAGCATTTCTCATGATGTACTCTGCATAAGTTAAATAAGCAGGGTGACAATATACAGCCTTGACGTACTCCTTTTCCTATTTGGAACCCGTCTGTTGTTCCATGTCCAGTTCTAACTGTTGCTTCCTGACCTGCATACAGATTTCTCAAGAGGCAGGTCAGGTATTCTGGTATTCCCATCTCTTTCAGAATTTTCCAAAATTTATTGTGATCCACACAAAGGCTTTGGCATAGTCAATAAAGCAGAAATAGATGTTTTTCTGGAATTCTGTTGCTTTTTTCATGATCCAGCGGATGTTGGCAATTTGATCTCTTGTTCCTCTGCCTTTTCTAAAACCAGCTTGAACATCAGGAAGTTACATTACCATATGTAAAACAGATAGCCAACAAGAATTTGCTGTATGTCTCAGGGAACTCAAACAAGGGCTCTGTATCAACCTAGAGGTTTGGGATGAGGAGAGAGATGGGAGGGACGTTCAAAATGGAGGGGATATATGTATACCTATGGCTGATTCATGTTCAGGTTTGACAGAAAACAAAATTCTGTAAAGTGAAACTGAAGGTCGCTCGGTTGTGTCTGACTCTTTGTGATCCCTTGGACTACACGGTCCATGGAATTCTCCAGGCTAGAAGAGTGGAATGGGTAGCCTTTCCCTTCTCCTGGGGATCTTCCTGACCCAGGTATTGAACTCAGGTCTCCTGCATTGCAAGTGGATTCTTTACTGGCTGAGCCGCAAGGGAAGCTCTGTAAAGCAATTATCCTTCAATTAAAAAATAAATTAAAAAAAAAAAAAGAAATACATGGAAATTTAAACTGGAATTTAAAATTCCAGTTTAATTTAAAATTTAAACTGGAAAATAAAATGTCTTATGTCATTTAGGATATTTTGAGTTTAGAAATTTCGGGATACATATTTCAGCACATTAGAATGACCATTTAGAATTTCTAGTTTTGTTTCATGTTCACTAATTTGCAAACCACAGATAACATCTAAAACAATGTCAGTCATTGCAAATTTTCACCTTATAAATTAATACATTTGTAGGTAAATAAGATTTTATAATACTTTATACGCCATGAACTATCTCTCCACAAAGTTTGCATCCCATTTGGAAATAATGATAAAAAGAAAACTTTCACACTGTATAATTTTTTAAAAAATCATTAAACATTTTGGACATAAATATTTTCATACATGTTGGTTTAATGAAATCCTGGAGAGGCTCAATATTTTAAGTTCTATATGAGTTATAAAAAGTTTAATTTAAAACACATTTTGGGTTTACTCTTAAACACCAAAAAGCTTCAGAAGAGTGACTTTCAAGTACTAGAAGCAATGTTTATGAAAATGTCTACAGTGTTACATAAAATATCCAGTCACTATTTCGAATCATTTGACAAAAGATTTAAAAATATGTTCAAGAATAAAGTTGAACCCTTCAAGATGCTGGGGGAGTAAGACACAGAGATCATCTTCTTCCCCACAAATTCATCAAAAATACATCTGACCATTAAACACCTTCCACAGAACAGCTGGGCTGGAAGAAGCACAAGCTGGAATCAAGATTGCTGGGAAAAATATCAATAACCTCAGGTATGCAGATGACACCACCCTTATGGCAGAAAGTGAAGAGGAACTAAAAAGCTTCTTGATGAAAGTGAAAGAGGAGAGTGAAAAGGTTGGCTTAAAGCTCAACATTCAGAAAACGAAGATCATGGAATCTGGTCCCATCACTGCATGGGAAATAGATGGGGAAACAGTGGCAGACTTTATTTTTGGGAGCTCCAAAATCACTGCAGATGGTGATTTCAGCCATGAAATTAAAAGACGCTTACTCCTTGGAAGAAAAGTTATGACCAACCTAGACAGCATATTCAAAAGCAGAGACATTATTTTGCCAACAAAAGTCCGTCTAGTCAAGGCTATGGTTTTTCCAGTGGTTATGTATGGATGTGAGAGTTGTACTGTGAAGAGCTGAGTGCAGAAGAATTGATGCATTGAACTGTGGTGTTGGAGAAGACTCTTGAGAGTCCCTTGGACTGCAAGGAGATCCAACCAGTCCATTCTGAAGGAGATCAGTCCTGGGATTTCTTTGGAAGGAATGATACTAAAGCTGAAACTCCAGTACTTTGGCCACCTCATGCGAAGAGTTGACTCATTGGAAAAGACTCTGATGCTGGGAAGGATTGGGAGCAGGAGGAGACGGGGATGGTAGAGTTTGAGATGGCTGGATGGCATCACTGACTCTATGGACGTGAGTCTGAGTGAACTCCGGGAGTTGGTGATGGACAGGGAGGCCTGGCATGCTGCGATTCATGGGGTTGCAAAGAGTCGGATATGACTGAATGACTGAACTGAACTGAACTGAATAGAACAGCTACTGAATGCTGGCAGAAGGCCTCAGACTTCCAAAAAGGCAAGCTAATCTCCACATTATGGGATACAGCAAAAGAAATAAAACAGATAATAAAGAAAAAGAGACAAAGGTTTCACGACAGAACTTGCACCTTTGGGAAGGAACTGTGAAGGAGGAAAATTTTCTACCCACTTGGAAACCCGCTCATGAGCAGGGACAGGAAGGACTTTTAAAATCTCAGAGGAGAGGCAGCAAAAGATGTGCAGAAGGCAAACCAAAGGGAATTCTGCAGAGAGATAGGTGCCAATCAGCACTCCCCAAACTGAGATGCTTGTTTGCACTAAGGAAAGAAATCATAAAGATCATAGCAGAAATAAATGACAAAGAAATAAAGGAGGCGGGGGAGGAGCCAAGATGGCGGAGGAGTAGGACGGGGACAACACTTTCTCCCCCACAAATTCATCAAGAGCATTTAAACGTCGAGTAAATTCCACAAAACAACTTCTGAATGCTGGCAGAGGACATCAGGCACCCAGAAAAGCAACCCAACTCTTCGAAAGCAGGTAACGCTGTGAACCTCTCTGAGTGACCCTCAAAGTAAAGAAACTTTTCATCTTTAATGTAGATGTTTTATCAATGGTGCTGTATAGAAGGAGAAGTTTTGAAAGTACTGTAAAAATAAGACCGATAACTGGAAGTAGGAGGCTTAAGTCCAAACCCTGACTCCAAGGAACTCCTGACTCCAAGGAATATTAATTGACAGGAGCTCATCAAATGCCTCCATACCGACACTGAAACCAAGCACCACACAAGGGCCAACAAGTTCCAGGGAAAGACATACCAAGCAAATTCTCCACCAACAAAGGAACACAGCCCTGAGCTTCAAGATACAGGCTGCCCAAAGTCACCCAAAATCCATAGACATCTCATAACTCATTACTGGGCATTTCATTACACTCCAGAGAGAAGAAATACAGCTCCATCCACCAGAACATTGACACAAGCTTCCCTAACCAGGAAACCTTGACAAGCCACCTGTACAAACCCACACACAGTGAGGAAATGCCACAATAAAGAGAACTCCACAAACTGCCAGAATACAGAAAGGACACCCCAAACTCAGCAATTTAAACAAGATGAAGAGACAGAGGAATAGCCAGCAGATAAAGGAACAGGATAAATGCCCACCAAACCAAACAAAAGAGGAAGAGATAGGGAATCTACCTGATAAAGAATTCCGAATAATGATAGTGAAATTGATCCAAAATCTTGAAATTAAAATGGAATCACAGATAAATAGCCTGGAGGCAAGGATTGAGAAGATGCAAGAAAGGTTTAACAAGGACTTAGAAGAAATAAAAAAGAGTCAATATATAATGAATAATGCAATTAGTGAAATTAAAAACACTCTGGAGGCAACAAATAGTAGAATAACAGAGGCAGAAGATAGGATTAGTGAATTAGAAGACAGAATGGTAGAAATAAATGAATCAGAGAGGATAAAAGAAAAACGAATTAAAAGAAATGAGGACAATCTCAGAGACCTCCAGGACAATATTAAACGCTACAACATTCGAATCATAGGGATCCCAGAAGAAGAAGACAAAAAGAAAGACCATGAGAAAATACTTGAGGAGATAATAGTTGAAAACTTCCCTAAAATGGGGAAGGAAATAATCACCCAAGTCCAAGAAACCCAGAGAGTCCCAAACAGGATAAACCCAAGGCGAAACACCCCAAGACACATATTAATCAAATTAACAAAGATCAAACACAAAGAACAAATATTAAAAGCAGCAAGGGAAAAACAACAAATAACACACAAGTGAATACCCATAAGGATAACAGCTGATCTTTCAATAGAAACTCTCCAAGCCAGGAGGGAATGGCAAGACATACTTAAAATGATGAAAGAAAATAACCTACAGCCCAGATTATTGTACCCAGCAAGGATCTCATTCAAGTATGAAGGAGAAATCAAAAGCTTTTCAGACAAGCAAAAGCTGAGAGAATTATGCACCACCAAACCAGCTCTCCAACAAATACTAAAGGATAATCTCTAGACAGGAAAAACAAAAACAGTGTATAAATTCGAATCAAAACAATAAAGTAAATGGCAACGGGATCATACTTATCAGTAAATAGCTTAAACGTAAATGGGTTGAATGCCCCAACCAAAAGAGAAAGACTGGCTGAATGGATACAAAAACAAGACCCCTACATATGTTGTCTACAAGAGACCCACCTCAAAAAAGGGGACACATACAGACTGAAAGTGAAGGGCTGGAAAAATATTTTCCATGCAAAGAGGGACCAAAAGAAAGCAGGAGTAGCAATACTCATATCAGATAAAATAGACTTTAAAACAAAGACTGAAAAGAGACAAAGATGGTCACTACATAATGATCAAAGGATCAATCCAAGAAGATGATATAACCATTATAAATATATATGCACCCAACACAGGAGCACCGCAGTATGTAAGACAAATGCTAACAAGTATGAAAGAAGAAATTAACAATAACACAATAATAGTGGGAGACTTTAATACCCCATTCACACCTATGGATAGATCAACTAAACAGAAAATTAACAAGGAAACACAAACTATAAACGATACAATAGACCAGTTAGACCTAATTGATATCTATAGGACATTTCATCCCAAAACAATGAATTTCACTTTTTTCTCAAGCGCACATGGAACCTTCTCCAGGACAGATCACATCCTGGGCCATAAAGCTAGCCTCGGTAAATCCAAAAAAATAGAAATCATTCCAAGCATCTTTTCTGACCACAATGCAGTAAGATTAGATCTCAATTACAAGAGAAAAACTATTAAAAATTCCAACATATGGAGGCTGAACAACACGCTGCTGAATAACCAACAAATCACAGAAGAAATCAAAAAAGAAATCAAAATTTGCATAGAAACGAATGAAAATGAAAACACAACAACCCAAAACCTGTGGGACACTGTAAAAGCAGTCCTAAGGGGAAAGTTCATAGCAATACAGACACATCAAGAAACAAGAAAAAAGTCAAATAAATAACCTAACTCTACACCTAAAGCAACTAGAAAAGGAAGAAATGAAGAACCCCAGGGTAAGTAGAAGGAAAGAAATCTTAAAAATTAGGGCAGAAATAAATGCAAAAGAAACAAAAGAGATCATAGCAAAAATCAACAAAACCAAAAGCTGGTTTTTTGAAAGGATAAATAAAATTGGCAAACCATTAGCCAGACTCATCAAGAAACAAAGGGAGAAAAATCAAATCAATAAAATTAGAAATGAAAATGGAGAGATCACAACAGACAACACAGAAATACAAAGGATCATAAGAGAGTATTATCAGCAATTATATGCCAATAAAATGGACAACGTGGAAGTAATGGACAAATTCTTAGAAAAGTACAACTTTCCAAAACTCGACTAGGAAGAAATAGAAATTCTTAACAGACACATCACAAGCACAGAAATTGAAACTGTAATCAAAAATCTTCCAGCAAACAAAAGCCCAGGTCCAGACGGCTTCACAGCTGAATTCTACCAAAAATTTAGAGAAGAGCTAACACCTATCCTGCTCAAAGTCTTCCAGAAAATTTCAGAGGATGGTAAACTTCCAAACTCATTCTATGTGGCCACCATCACCCTAATACTAAAACCTGACAAAGATCCCACAAAAAAAGAAAACTACAGGCCAATATCACTGATGAACATAGATGCAAAAATCCTTAACAAAATTCTAGCAATCAGAATCCAACAACACATTAAAAAGATCATACACCATGACCAAGTGGGCTTTATCCCAGGGATGGAAGGATTCTTCAATATCCGCAAATCAATCAATGTAATACACCACATTAACAAATCGAAAAATAAAAACCATATTATTATCTCAATAGATGCAGAGAAAGCCTTTGACAAAATTCAACATCCATTTATGATCAAAACTCTCCAGAAAGCAGGAATAGAAGGACCATACCTCAACATAATCAAAGCTATATATGACAAACCCACAGCAAACATTATCCTCAATGGTGAAAAATTGAAAGCATTTCCTCTAAAGTCAGGAACAAGACAAGGGTGCCCACTTTCACCATTACTAGTCAACATAGTTTTGGAAGTTTTGGCCACAGCAATCAGAGCAGAAAAAGAAATAAAAGGAATCCAAATTGGAAAAGAAGAAGTAAAGCTCTCACTGTTTGCAGATGACAGGATCCTCTACATAGAAAACCCTAAAGACTCCACCAGATAATTACTAGAACTAATCAATGACTATAGTAAAGTTGCAGGATATAAAATCAACACACAGAAATCCCTTGCATTCCTATACACTAATAATGAGAAAACAGAATGAGAAATTAAGGAAACAATTCCATTCACCATTGCAACGGAAAGAATAAAATACTTAGGAATATATCTACCTAAAGAAACTAAAGACCTATATATAGAAAACTATAAAACACTGGTGAAAGAGATCAAAGAGGACACTAACAGATGGAGAAATATTCCATGTTCGTGGATTGGAAGAATCAATATAGTGAAAATGAGTATACTCCCCAAAGCAATCTATAGATTCAGTGCAATCCCTATCAAGCTACCAACAGCATTCTTCACAGAGCTAGAACAAATAATTTCACAATTTGTATAGAAATACAAAAAACCTCGAATAGACAAAGCGATCTTGAGAAAGAAGAATGGAACTGGAGGAATCAACCTACCTGACTTCAGGCTCTATTACAAAGCCACAGTTATCAAGACAGTATGGTACTGGCACAAAGACAGAAATACAGATCAATGGAACAAAATAGAAAGCCCAGAGATAAATCCACGCACATATGGACACCTTATCTTTGACAAAGGAGGCAAGAATATACAATGGATTAAAAACAATCTCTTTAACAAGTGGTGCTGGGAAATCTGGTCAACCACTTGTAAAAGAATGAAACTAGACCACTTTCTAACACCATACACAAAAATAAACTCAAAATGGATTAAAGACCTAAAGGTAAGACCAGAAACTATAAAACTCCTAGAGGAAAACATAGGCAAAACACTCTCCGACATACATCACAGCAGGATCCTCTATGACCCACCTCCCAGAATATTGGAAATAAAAGCAAAAATAAACAAATGGGATCTAATTAACCTTAAAAGCTTCTGCACATCAAAGGAAACTATTAGCAAGGTGAAAAGACAGCCTTCAGAATGGGAGAAGATAATGGCAAATGAAGCAACTGACAAACAACTAATCTCGAAAATATACAAGCAACTCCTACAGCTCAACTCCAGAAAAATAAATGACCCAATCAAAAAATGGGCCAAAAACTAAATAGACATTTCTCCAAAGAAGACATACAGATGGCTCACAAACACATGAAAAGGTGCTCAACATCACTCATTATCAGAGAAATGCAAATCAAAACCACTATGAGGTACCATTTCACACCAGTCAGAATGGCTGCGATCCAAAAGTCTACAAGTAATAAATGCTGGAGAGGGTGTGGAGAAAAGGGAACCCTCTTACACTGCTGGTGGGAATGCAAACTAGTACAGCCACTATGGAGAACAGTGTGGAGATTCCTTAAAAAAACTGGAAATAGAACTGCCTTATGACCCAGCAATCCCACTGCTGGGCATACACACTGAGGAAACCAGAAGGGAAAGAGACACGTGTACCCCAATGTTCATCGCAGCACTGTTTATAATAGCCAGGACATGGAAGCAACCTAGATGTCCATCAGCAGATGAATGGATAAGAAAGCTGTGGTACATATACACAATGGAGTATTACTCAGCCATTAAAAAGAATACATTTGAATCAGTTCTAATGAGGTGGATGAAACTGGAGCCTATTATACAGAGTGAAGTAAGCCAGAAAGAAAAACACCGATACAGTATACTAACGCATATATATGGAATTTAGAAAGATGGTAACAATAACCCTGTGTACGAGACAGCAAAAGAGACACTGATGTATAGAACAGTCTTATGGACTCTGTCAGAGAGGGAGAGGGTGGGAAGATTTGGGAGAATGGCATTGAATTTTGTAAAATGGCATGTATGAAACGAGTTGCCAGTCCAGGTTCGATGCATGATACTGGATGCTTGGGGCTGGTGCAGTGGGATGACCCAGAGGGATGGAATGGGTAGGGAGGAGGGAGGAGGGTTCAGGATGGGGAACACATGTATACCTGTGGCAGATTCATTTTGATATTTGGCAAAACTAATACAATTATGTAAAGTTTAAAAATAAAATAAAAAATAAAATAAAACATTCTGAAAGATGTTCAAAAAAAAAAAAAAAGAAAGAAAGAAAGAAAGAAAGGAGGCAACAGCAAAAATCAGTAAAACTGGAAGACATACAAAATTGACAAACCTTAGCCAGCATCATCAAGAAAATAAGGGGGAAGACTCAAGTCAATAAAATTAGAAATGAAATCAATAAAATGACATGAATGAAAATGAAATCAACAAAATCAGAAAATTCAGAAATAAAATAATCATGAGAGTACTATGAGCAAATATTTGCCAATAAAATGGACAGCCTGGGAGAAATGAAAAAATTTTTAGAAAGGAACTGTCTCCTAAGACTGAACCAAGAAGAAATAGAAAATATCAACAGACTAATACAGGAGACTCAAGAGACATGGACTTGATCCCTGGGTCAGGGGTATTCTCTAGAAAAGGAAATGACAACTCACTTCATTATTTTTGCCTAGGAAATCCTATGGACAAAGGAGCCTAGTGGGCTATAGTCCATGGAGTCAGAAAGAGTGGGATGTGACTGAGTGTGCATACACACAATCACAAGCACTGAAATCAAAACTGTGATTAAAAAAAAAAAAAAAAAAAACTTACAACAAACAAAAGCTCAGGGCCAGATGGCTTCACAGGTGAATTCTATCAAATGTTTAGAAAACAGCTAACAACCTATCCTGCTCAAACTCATTCAAAACATTGCAGAGGAAGAAACACTCCAAAACTCACTCTCTGAAGTCACTATCACCCTGACACCAGAACCAGACAAAGATATCACAAATAAATAAATAAATAAACTTGCAGGCTCAAAACTCTGATGAACGTAGACGCAAAAATCCTCAACAAAATTCTAGCAAACAGAATCCAACAACACATTAAAAGGATCATACGCCAACATCAAGTGGGGTTCATCCAAGTATGCAAGGACTGGATGCAAATCAATGTGATAGACAATATTAGCAAACTGAAAGTAAAAAACCATATGATCATCTCAACAGATTCAGAGAAAGCTTTTGACAAAATTCAACACCAATTTATTATGAAAACTCTCCAAAATTTCTGCATGGAAGGAAACTATCTCAACATAACAAAGGATAAACTCATAGCAAACACGATCCTCAACTGTGAAAAAATGAGAGCATGTCATCTTAAATCAGGAAAAAGACAAGTGTGCCCAATTGTGCCACTATTATTTAGTATAGTTTTGGAAGTCCTAGCCATGGCAACCAGAGAAGAAAGAGAAACACAGGCAATCCAGACTGGAAAATAAGAATTAAAACTCACCTTTGTTTGAAGATGACATGGTACTATACATAGAAAACCCTAAAGATGCCACCAGAAAATTACTAGAGCTAATCAATGAATTTAGTAAAGTTGCAGGATACAAAATTAATACACATAAATCCTTTGCATTCCTATAAATTAACAATGAAAAATCAGAAAGGGAAATTAAGGAAACAATCTCATTCACCACAGTAACAAAGAATAAAATACCTATGAATAAACCTACCTAAAGAGACAAAGATCTATATGCAGAAAGTATAAGACACTAATGAAAAAAAACAAAAATCAGAGACAATACAAACAGATGGAGAGATATGCCATGTTCTTGGATTGGAAGAATTAATTTTGTGAAAATAAATATGATACACCACACAATCTACAGACCCAATGCAATCTCTATCAAATTACCAATGGCATACATCCCAGAACTAGAGCAAAACATGGTTACAATTTGTATGCAAACACATAAGATAGGCAAAGCAACCTTGAGAAAGAAAAAAGGAAAAAACAGAGAAAAAAAAAAAAAAAAAAAAAAAGCTGGAGGATTCAACCTTCCTGACTTCAAAGTATACTATAAAGCTATGGTCATCAAGACAGTATGATACTGACACAAAAACAGAACTATAAACCAAAAGAACAAGATAAAAAGACCAGAGATAAACCCATGAACATTTGGGTACCTTATCTTTCACAAAGGAGGTAAGATTACACTGTGGAAAAAACACAGCTTCTTCAATAAGTCATGCTGGGAAAAGTGGACATCTTGTATAACAGAATGAAAGCAGAACACGTTCTAATACCACACACAAAAATAAACCCAAAATGGATTAAAGACTTAAATATAAGGCCAGAAACTACAAAACTCAGGGAAAACCACAAATAAAACATTCCTTGACATTAATTACAATAAGATCCTCTATAACCCACCTTCTAAAGAAATAGAAATAAGAACAAAAATTAAAAAAAAAAAAAAACACAGATCTAATTAAAAGCTTTGGCATGGTGAAGAATACTATAAACATAATGAAGACAACTCTCAGAATGGAAGAAAATAATTGCAAGTGAAACAATTCAGTATCAGTTCAGTCACTCAGTCGTATCCATCTTTGCAACCCCATGAACTGCAGTATGCCAGGCCTCCCTGTCCATTACCAACTCCCGGAGTCAACCCAAATCCATGTCCATTGTGTCGGTGATGCCATCCAACCATCTCATCCTCTGTCATCCCCTTCTCCTCCGGCCCTCAATCTTTCCCAACATCAGGGTTTTTAAAAATGTGTCAGCTCTCTGCATCAGGTGGCCAAAGTACTGGAGTTTCAGCTTCAACATCAGTCCTTCCAATGAACACCAAGGACTGATCTCCTTTAGGATGGATTGGTTGGATCTCCTTGCAGTTCAAGGGACTCTCAAGAGTCTTCTCCAAGGAAAAGCATCAATTCTTCGGCGCTCAGCCTTCTTTATACTCCAACTCTCACATCCATTACATGACCACTGGGAAAACTATAGCTTTGACTAGATGGACCTTTGTTGACAAAGAAATGTCTCTGATTTTTAGTATGCTCTCTAGGTTGGTCATAATGTTCCTTCCAAGGGTCAAGCGTTTTTTAATTTCATGGTGGCAATCACCATCCGTAGTGATTGTGGAGCCCAGAATAATAAAGTCTTCCACTGTTTCCCCATCTATTTGCCATGAAGTGATGGGACCAGATGCCATGATCTTAGTTTTCTGAATGTTGAGCTTTAAGCCAACTTTTTCACTCTCTTCTTTCACTTTTATCAAGAGGTTCTTTAATTCTTCACTTTCTACCATAAGGGTGGCGTCATCTGAATATCTGAGGTTATTGATATATCTCCTGGATATATTGATTCCAGCTTGTGCTTCTTCCAGCCCAGCATTTCTCATGATTTACTCTGCATATAAGTTAAATAAGCAGGGTGACAATATACAGCCTTGACACACCTTTTCCTATTTGGAACCAGTCTGTTGTTCCATGTCCACTTCTAACTGTTGCTTTCTGACCTGTATAAAGGTTTCTCAAGAGGCAGGTCAGGAGGTCTGCTATTCCCATCTCTTTCAGAATTTTCCACAGTTTATTGTGTTTCACACAATCAAAGGCTTTGGCATAGTCAATAAAGCAGAAATAGATATTTTTCTGGAACTCTCTTGCTTTTTTGATAATCCATCAGATGTTGGCAATTTGATCTCTGGCCCCTCTGCCTTTTCTAAAGCCAGCTTGAACATCTGGTAGTTCATGGTTCACATATTGCTGAAGCCTGGCTTGGAGAATTTTGAGCATTACTTTACTCGTGTGTAAGATGAGTGCAATTGTGCAGTAGTTTGAAGATTATTTGGCATTACCTTTCTTTGGGATTGGAATGAAAACTGACCTTTTCCAGTCCTGTGGCCACTGCTGAGTTTTCCAAATTTGCTGACATATTGAGTGCAGCACTTTCACAGCATCATCAGTTAACAAAGAATTAATCTCCAAAGCAGTGCATGCAGCTAAATATCAGAAAAAACATACTGTCCAATCAAAAAATGAACAGAAGACCTAAAAAGATATTTTTTCAAAGAAGACTTAAGCATATCCAATAAACATATGAAAATATGCTCAACATCGCTCATTATTAGAGAAATGCAAATCAAATGTTCAATAAGGTATCTCTTCACACTAATCAGAATGGCCATCATCAAAAAAATCTACAAAAATTAAATGCTGGAGAAGATTAGGAAAAAAGGGAATCCCCTCGCTCTGTTAGTGGAAATATAAATTGATACAACCACTATGGAGCATAGTATGGAGAGTTCTTAAAAATCTAGGAACAAAAACTACCATCTGACTCAGCATTCCCACTACTGAGAATATACCCAGAGAAAACCATAACTGATAAGGCACATGTACTTCAATGTTCACTGCAGCACTATTTACAATAGCCAGAATATGAACCAAACTTTATGTGTCAGTCAACAGATTAATGGACAAAGAAGTTGTGGTACATAATGAATTTGAATCAGTTTTAGTGAGGTAGATGAACCTAAAGACTGTTATGCAGAATGAGGTAAGTTAGAAAAACAAATATCATATACTATGCATAAATATGGTATCTAGAAAAATGGTACTGGTGAACCCCTTTGCAAGGAAGGAATAGAGGCACAGATATAGCAAACGGATTTGTGGTCACAGCAGGGGAAGGGAAGGGTGGGACAAATTGAGAAAGTAGCACTGACATATATACACTGGCATGAGTAAAATAGCTAGTGGGAAGACGCTATGTAACACAGGGAACCCAGCCTAGCATGCTATGATGATCTTGAGGGGAAGGATGGTTGTGGTGGGAGGGAGGCTGAAGATGGGGGGGATGTATTATAGTTATGATTGATGGCTTTTGTTATATCAGTTCAGTTCAGTCGCTCAGTTGTGTCCGACTCTTTGCGACCCTATGCACTGCAGCACGCCAGGCTTCCCTGTCCATCACCAACCCTTGGATCTTACTCAAACTCATGTCCATTGAGTTGTTGATGCCACCCAACCATCTCATCCTGTCATCCCCTTTTGCTCCCACCTTGAATCATTCCCAGCATCATGATCTTTTCAAATGAGTCAGTTCTTTGCATCAGGTGGCCAAAGTATTGGACTTTCAGTTTCAGTCCTTCCAATGAATACTCAGGACTGATTTCCTTTGGAATGAACTGGTTGGAAACCAATACAACATTGTAAAGCAATTCAGTTCAGTTGCTCAGTCATGTCCGACTCTTTGCAACCCCATGAACCACAGCACATCAGGCCTCCCTGTCCATCACCAACTCCCAGAGTTTACCTAAACTCATGTCCATTGAGTTGGTGATGCCATCCAACCATCTCATCCTCTGTTGTCCCCTTCTTCTCCTGCCCCCAATCCCTCCCAGCATCAGGGTCTTATCAAATGAGTCAGCTCTTCGCATCAGGTGGCAAAACTATTTGAGTTTCAGCTTCAATATCAGTCCTTCCAATGAACACCCAGGGCTGACGTCCTTTAGGATGGACTAGTTGGATCTCCTTGCAGTCCAAGGGACTCCAAAGAATCTTCTCCAAAACCACAGTTCAAAAGCATCAATTGTTCAGCGTTCAGCTTTCTTTATAGTTTAACTCTCACATCCATACATAACTACAGGAAAAACCACAGTCTTGACTAGATGGACCTTTGTTGACAAAGTAATGTCTCTGCTTTTTAATATGCTGTCTAGTTTGGTCATAACTTTCCTTCCAAGGAGTAAGCATCTTTTAATTTCATGGCTGCAATCACCATCTGCACTGATTTTAGAGCCCAAAAAATAAAGTCAGCCACTGTTTCCCCATCTATTTGCCATGAAGTGATGGGACCAGATGCCATGATCTTAGTTTTCTGAATGTTGAGTTTTAAGCCAACTTTTTCACTCTCCTCTTTCATTTTCATCAAGAGGCTCTTTAGTTCTTCACTTTATACCATAAGGGTGGTGTCATCTGCATATCTGAGTTTATTGATATTTCTCCTGGCAATCTTGATTCCAGCTTGTGCTTCCTCCAGCCCAGCGTTTCTCATGATGCATTCTGCATCGAAGTTAAATAAGCAGGGTGACAATATACAGCTTTGACGTACTCCTTTGGAACCAGTCTGTTGTTCCATGTCCAGTTCTAACTGTTGCTCCCTGATCTGCATACAGGTTTCTCAAGCAATTATTCTATTAAAAAAATTAAAAGTGCCTGCAGGATGTAATAAATATCAAATAAAGTACAGTATGTCCATCTAAAAGAAATTCATAAATTTGAGTGAAACTTCTAAATAGAACTCTGTAAGGGGGGGGGGATGATTTGGGAGAATGGCATTGAAACATATATAATATAATATAAGAAACGAATCGCCAGTCCAGGTTCGATGCAGGATACAGGATACTTGGGGCTGGTGCACTGGGATGACCCAGAGGGATGGTATAGGGAGGGAGGTGGGAGGGGAGTTCAGGATTGGGAACACGTGTACACCCGTGGCGGATTCATGTTGATGTATGGCAAAACCCATACAATATTATAAAGTAATTAGCCTCTAATTAAAATAAATAAATTTAAATTTAAATAAATAAATAAAAAGAACTATTGGCAAATGATTTATTCTGTGGACCTTTAAAATCTCTCAATTTTAAAGAGCATATCTAATCTGTTTTATCATAAAATGTAAAAGCTTTTATGAAATATGCAGAAATGTTTATATGTAATGAAAGCATTAGATCATTTAAATGTTAGTAAACTAAAAGGGCTGAAAACACAACCTAAGCATTTAAAGTATATTTGCTCTAAAAGTCTCTGCGAGACTAAAGTTCCATAGATTACTACAGTTATGCACTACAGTTATGGTGATGGTCTTTCAAAGCAAAGAAGAAATCACATAAGCAAGGTCTAATCCACTTTCTTAAAAGAATGTGAACATATTTCTTTTTCTTCCTTCTTCACTTTTTCTTATTCAGCACTTGTTTTGTTCCCAGTGGAAGAAGAGAAAGTTTCAAGCAGAGAAGAACAGACACAAATAGATTTAAGCCTGGGTCCCCAAGACTTGGCCAGATATAAAAAAACCCTAAGTCTGCACTGGGACACATTTGTCCAGACACCTTTAATATTTAGTTCCTGCAGAGCCAAGTGTTATTATTAAAACCAGGGACCTAACAATTGATGCTTTTGAACTGTGGTGTTGGAGAAGACTCTTGAGACTCCCTTGGACTGCAAGGAGATCCAACCAGTCCATCCTAAAAGAGATCAGTCCTGGGTGTTCATTGGAAGGACTGATGCTGAAGCTGCAACTCCAATACTTTGGCCACCTCATGCAAAGAGCTAACTCACTGGAAAAGACCCTGAAGCTGGGAGGGATTGGGGGCAGGAGGAGAAGGGGATAACAGAGGATGAGATGGCTGGATGGCATCACCAACTTGATGGACATGAGTTTGAGTGGGGTATGGACAGGGAGGCCTGGCATGCTGTGATTCATGGGGTCACAAAGAGTTGGACACGACTGAGCAACTGAACTGAACTGAACTGAAAATCTGTGACAGTGGTTACAGGGGCTGCAACCAACAGCAGATAGACTAGCAGACTATGGAAACTGTATAGAATAAAGTTCTTCAAATCTTAAATAGAGATTATCTGATAAAATAAGGTGTCAACAAAATTTGAGACTATGTTCTTGTTATCTTCAATATCTCTACTACACTTTTATTTATTCTGAACACTGAGTCGATTCAAAAAGAATAATACATGCACTTAAACAATGTAGAAGAAGAAATGTTTCTATGCCTTTTTCAAGAGAGGTGGGTCTCTTACAAACCTGAAACTCCATACTAAAAGACAGTGAGAGTACGTTTGATCAATCAACCCTATATTCAAAGGAGCAGAAAAAATAAAGGAGCCTTTAGCAACTGGTTTCTGGTTTTAATATTCAAAGGAGTTTTTGAATTTTTTATATCATATCACTGATTATTTTTAATTAGTATTTCTGATTTAGAAGTATTTATCATGTGCTTACTAAATTCCAGATGCTATGCTAAACTCTGTCAACAATATTAACTATTTATTATTGAAGAGCTATTTCCAAACATATAATTGTAATGTAATATAGAAAATGTGATGAGAGGAATTCGCAAAGTATCAAGAGAGCAGAGAACAAAAAATGCGCTAGAATACTTACAAATAGACTCATAAGTACAATGATATTTAAGCTACATTTGCTAGAAGAGTGACCAACTGATCTCTTGATTAGAACAGATTTGTTATAAAAGAATCTGTCATATTGTCTAAAATATGTAACGTGGAAACATATCTTGATTCCCATAACTGTAACTTATTTTTAAAGCAAAAGGAAAACTATAGTAACACCGAAGCATGAAGTATCAAAATATAGAATCCTAAAGTTTAAATAAATGACATTTTAAAATGTATTACTGATTAGTATTGGGATAGAGATTCTGCTTTCACAGAGAGTAGATTGGATAACTTGAATCAATCGTCCTACTGGGGTTAAAATTTACAAAATCTTAAAAGTCTAGTCGAGAGAGAAAAGAATCTCTGGGCCCACCGCCAGTGGAAGAGTGAAATTTGAAGCAGTCAGCTGGGCATTTTGGTTTGCTTTAGCCCTTGGGTCATCTGTCAACACGGGGACCAGACTGATTGTGTTGAGCTACACAGAAAAATGTGGAATTGTGCTGGGTAAAGGGGAAAAGAATAAAGGAACACTCAAAGAATAGACATCAGCCAGGCCACTAATCATCTGAGGAGCTCAGAAATACCTCAGGTCCCAAATTGTCACTAATGTGATTTTTGAATCTCTAGTGTGCTTGGCAACTGACAGAGCAAAGTTTTATAATCTTTGGAATAAGATATCATCATCCTAGAAAAATGTTGATTTCTTCAAGTAACTTTTAAATAACAATGTCCAGCAACAAATAAAATCATGTACAAAGATAAAGACAATATAAACAGAACACAAACTACAGAAACAGGCACAGACTCATAAGTACAGAAATAAAAAAAATTAAAAGACAAATATTTGATATTTATGATTTTATATTTATAATATCATGTTTTTATTATGATAAAATCTAGAACTAAACCTTCAGACAAGATTTTGTAACATTTAAAGATTTGAAAGAGAGTATTCAGAATATAAATATTCAATAATTAAATACAGAAGGAAGCATGAAGGAAAAAAGAAAATATATATGTGGTGGTTGAGTCACTAAGTTGTGTCCAACTCTTTGTGACTCCATGACTGTAGCCTTCCTCTGTCCACGGATTTCCCAGAAAGAATACTGGAGTGGATTGCCATTACTTTGGGGAGAAGGAAATGGCAACCCACTCCACTAATCTTGCCTAGAGAATTCCGTGGACAGAGGAGCCTGGTGGGCTGCTCCCCAAGGGGTCGCACAGAGTCAGACACGACTGAAGCAACTTAGCATGCGTGCATGCCTTGGAGAAGGAAATGGCAACCCACTTCATTATTCTTGCCTGGAGAATCCCAGGGACAGAGGAGCCTGGTGGGCTGCCGTCTATGGGGTTGCACAGAGTTGGACACAATTGAAGCGACTTAGCAGCAGCAGCAGCCATTACTTCTAAAAGCAGAGAGAAGGGTTTAACACAAATGTATTTGAAGTACCAGAGAGAAAAGAGTAAAGGAGTAAAAGCAAAAAAAAAATAATAATAATAATAATAATAATGGCTAAGAGGATTCTAAAACAGATGACAGGCATCAACCCACACATTTGACATTCCAATCAATCCCAAGAAAAATAAATAAAAATAAATTTATGCCTGATTATATCAACATGTATCAGAAAATTAAAGATAAAGAGAATATGGTATAAATCACTAGAGTAAACAAGATGTACTGAGGGGAGCATAAGTTCTCAAAACAGCATTGCTGTCCAGCAAGTTTATTGACATAATTTTTCTTACAGTATTCACTCTCTTCCTCTGAGTTACATTTTGGTAATTGTCAGAGTATTTCAAGTTTTTTATTATTATATTTATTATGATGATCAATGATTAACAAATTTTTTCCATATAGTTGATTTTTTTTTATTGGAGTATAATTGCTTTACAATGTCATGTTTGTTTCTGCTGTATAACATTATGAATTAACTCTGTAACTATCTATATTATACTTGGTAGAGTAAGTACATCAATGCTACTCTCCCAAGTCATCCCACCCTCCATTCCTCTCCTATGCCCACATATTCATTCTCTACATCTGTGTCTCTCTCTAGTCCTGCCCTGCAAATAAGTTCATCTGTATCATTTTTCTAGATTCCATATAAATGCATTAGTATATGATATTAGTTTTCCTTTCTCTGACTTATTTCAACCTATATTACAGACTCTAGGCCCATTCACATCTCTATAAATGGCACAATTCTACTTTTTATGGTTGAATAATATCCCATTGCATATATGTACCATTATTTCGTTATCCATTCATCTGTTGATGGACATTGAGATTTGCTACTGGTTTCACGCCTTGCCGACTGGACATAAGTGTTGAAACAAAAACTGAGGGGACATGGATCTTTTTGAATTATGGTTTTCTCCAGCTCTAGGCCCAGTAGTAGGATTACTGAGTCATATGGTAGCTCTCAGTTCAGTTCAGTCACCGAGTCATGTCCAAATCATTGCAATCCTATGGACTGCAGCATGCCAGGCTGCCCTGTCCATCACCAACTCCCAGAGCTTGCTCAAACTCATGTCGATCGACTTGGTGATGCAATCCAACTATCTTAATCTCTGGCGTCCCCTTCTCCTCCTGCTTTTAATCTTTCCCAGCATCAGGGTCTTTCCCAATGAATCAGGTGGCCAAAGCATTGGAGCTTCAGATTCCCAGCATTTATTTTTTTGTAGATTTTTTGTTGATGGCCATTCTGACTGGTGTGAGGTCTGACTGGTGTGAGCATAGTCTCATTGTAGTTTTGATCTGCATTTCTCTAATAATTAGTAATATGGAGCATCTTTTCATGTGTTTCATGGCTATTTGCATATCTTCTTTAGAGAAATATCTATTTACGTCTTCTGCCTGGTTTTTTATTGCTGTTGTTGTTATTGTTTTTTTCCAGTTGAGGTTCATGAGCCCTTTGTATATTCTGAAAATAAGTCCCTGGTCAAGTTGTTTCATTTGCAAATATTTTCTCCCATTCTGAGGCTTGTCTTTTTGTCTCATTTATCATGTTCTTTGCTATGCAAAAGGTTTTAATTTAAATAAGGCCCCATTTGTTTATTTTTGTTTTTATTTTCATTATTCTAGGATACAGGTCAAAATTGATCTTGCCATGGTTTACATCAAAGAGTGTTTTTCCTATATTTTCTATGAGTTCATATAGTCTGGTCTTACATTTAGGTCTTCATGTTCCTGATCTTAGTTTCTTTCAAGTTTTCAGCATTGAGAATAATGTTTGCTGTGGGTTTCTCATTTATGGCCTGTGTTAAGTTGAAGTAGTTTCCATCTATGCCCACTTTGGGAAGAGTTTTTATCATAAATCCGTGTTGAATTTTGTTGAAACCTTTCTCTGCATCTATTGAAGTGATTATATGGTTTTAATGTCTCAAGTTGTTAATATGGTGTATCACATTGATTGATTTGCATATATTGAAGAATCTTTGCTTCCATGGGATAAACCCCACTTGATCATGGTGAATGATCCTTTTAATGCATTGTGGGATTTGGTTTGCTAGCATTTTGAAGAACTATGTTCATTAGTGATATTGGCCTGTAATTTTGTTTTTTTCTGATACTGTCTGCTTTTGGTATCAAAGTGATGGTGCCTTTGTAGAATGAGGGTGGGAGTGTTTCTTTGTCTGCAGTTTTTGGAAGAGCCTGAGAAGTTTATCTGTTAGCTCTTCTTTCCTTTTTTGATAGAATTCACCTATGGAGCCATCTGTTTCTGGACTTTTGTTTGCTGGAAGATTTTTTTTTTAATAATTTTATTTATTTATTTTTGGCTGTACTGGGTCCTTATTGCTACACAAGCTTTTCTCTAGCTGTGGCAATTGAGGGCTACTCTTTGTTGCAGTGTGTGGGCTTCTCATTTCAGTGATTTCTCTTGTTCTGTAGCACAGGTTCTAGGGCATGGGGCTTCAGTGGTTATGGCATGTGGACTCCATAGTTGCAGCTCCTGGACTCTAAAGCACAATAGTTGTGGTGGAAAGGCTTAATTGCTCCGTGGCATGTGGGATCTTCCTAGAGCAGAGCTTGAAACTTTGTCTCCTGCAATGGCAGGCAAAGTCTTTATCACTGAGCCACCAGGGAAACCCATGTTGGAAGAATTTTAATCACAGTTTAATTTCCTTACTTGTGTTTGGTCTGTTTATATTTTGTAATTCTTCCTGGTTCAGTCTTAGAAAGTTGCACCGTTCCAAGAATTTGTTCATTTCTCCCAGACTGTCCATTTTATTGGCATATTCTTGCTGTGCTGTGCTATACCTAGTTGCTCAGTCATGTCTTACTCTTTGCGACCCCTTGGACTGTAACACACCAGGCTCCCATGTCCATGGGGATTCTACAGGCAAGAATACTGGAATGGGTTGTCATGCCCTCCTCCAGGGGATCTTCCCAACCCAGGGATCGAACCCAGGTTTCCCACATTACAGGCAGATTATTTACTGTTTGAGCTACTAAGGTATCCAGTAATCTCTTACTACTTTGCATTTGTGTTATCTGTTTTAATTTCTTCTTATTCATTTCTAACTTTGTTGATGAGGCATCTCTGTTTTTCCTGATGAGTCTGGCTAAAGGTTTATCAGTTGTGTTTATCTTCTCATAAAACAATCTTTTAGTTTTATTTATCTTTGATATTATTTTCTTCATTTCTGTTTCACTTATTTCTGCTTTATGATTTATTTCCTTCTATTTACTTTGGGTTTTATTTGTTCTTTTCATAGTTGCTTTAGGTGTAAGGTTAGATTGTTCATTTGAGATTTTTGTTACTAAGGTGAGACTGAATTGCTATAAACTTCACTCTCCCTGGTGGCTCAGACAGTAAAGCATCTGCCTGCAATGCAGGAGACCTGGGTTCAATCCCTGGGTCAGGAAGATACCCTGGAGAAGGAAATGGCAACCCACTCCAGTACTCTTGACTGGAAAATTCCATGGATGGAAGAACCTGATGGGCTACAATCCATGGGATCTCAAAGAGTTGGACACAACTGAGCAACTTCACTTTCACTTTTCACACTTAGAACAGTTTTTGCCACATCCCATAGGTTTTCTGTCATTGTGTTTTCATTGTCAGTTGTTTCTAGCTATTTTAAAATTTTGTCTTCGTTTTCTTCCGTAATCCCTTGGTTATATAGCACTGCTCACAACCTTTGTGTTTTGCAAACATTCTTGCTGTTTTTACATCCCCACTCCCCCGTAACTGTTTCCTAATCTCATAGTCTTGTGGTCAGAAAAAGATATTTGATATAATTTCAATTCTCTTAAAATTTCTGAGGCTTTATTTGTGACCTAAGATGTGATCCATCTTGGATAATGTTCCCTGTGAACTTGAGAAGAAATTTTATTCTGCAGCTTTCAATTGGAATGTCCCATAGATAACAATTAAATCTGTCTACTGTGCCATTTAAAATTGGTGTTTCTTTATCTTCTGTCAGATGATCTGTTCATAGTGTAAATAGGGTGTTAAAGTCCCCCACTATATTGTGCTATTTTCAATATTCCCTTCTATGGTGGTTAGCACCTGCCTTATATATTGAGGTGGTCCTATGATGTCTGCATAAATATTTATAGTTGTCATTTCTTCTTGGAATGATCTTTTTATTACTTTGTAGTGTTCTTCTTTATCTCTTGTAACAGTCTTTATTTTAAAGTCCATTTTATCTAATATGGGTATTGCTATTCCAGATTTCTTTTGATTTTCATTTGCAAGGAATATATTTTTCCATCACCTCACTTTTGGTCTGTATGTGTCCCTAGGTCGAAGTGGTTCTCTTGTAGACAGCATATACATGGATCTTGTTTTTGTACCCATTCAGCTAGTCTGTGTCTTCTGTTTGGAGCATTTAATCCATTTACATTCAATGTAATTATAAATATGTATATAGCCATTTAAAATTGTTTTGAGTTTCTTTTGTGGATCTATTACTTTTCTTGTGTTTCCTGTCTAGAGATATTCCTTTAGCATTTGTTGTAATGCTGGTTTGGTGGTACTGAATCGTCTTAGCTTTTCTTTTTCTGTAAAGCTTTTCATTTCTCTACTGAACCTGAGATTCTTGCTGAGTAGATTAATTTTGGTTGTAGGTTCTTCCCTTTCATCACTTTAAATGCATCCTGCCACTCCCTTCTGGCCTGCCAATTTTCTTCTGAAAAAAAAAACAAAAAAAAAAAAAACAAAAAAACAAACAAACAAACAAACAAAAAAAACAGTTTAAAATCTTCTGGGTATTTCCTTATTTTGTTTTTCTTTTCTCCTGCTTCTTTTAATTTGTTTTTCTTTGAATTTAATTTTTGCTAGCTTGATTTAAAATATGTGTCTTGATGTATTTCTCCTAGGATTTATCTTGTATGGAACTCTCTGCACCTCCTGAACTTGGGTAGTTATTCCTTTTCCCATTATAGGGAAGTTTTCATCTATAATCTTTCAAATATTTTCTCAGATCCTTTATCTTTCTCTCCTTTTTCTGGAACCCTTATAATCTGAATATGTTGCCTATTTTCTCTTCATTTATTTGTTTCTGTGGGTGTTTACCTTGCTTCTTCATCTGGAACATAATTTTTGGTCTTTTTTTTTTTTTTTTTTTTCTGATGGGTAGAACTGTGTTCCTGTCTTACTGGTTGTTTGGACTGACTTCCAGCACTGGAGTCTGCAGACAGTTGGGAAGATCCAAGTCTCGGTGCTGAGATGAGGACCTCTGGGAGACCTCATTTCAGTTAATGCTTCCTGGGGTCTAAGCTTCTCTGTTAGTCCAGTGGTTTGGGCTCAGTGCTCCTACCAAAGGAATTCAAGCCTGACCCCCTAGCCCATGAACCAATATCCCACAAATTGCAAAAACCCAATGCAAACAAAGGCCCTAACTCTCTTCAATTCTATGAAGATTGAGAAAGGTGAGGAAGCTGTAGAGGAAAAGTTCAAATCTATCAGAGATATATTCATGTGGTTTAAATAAAGAAGCCATCTCCATAACGTAAAAGTGAAAGGTGAAGCAATAAGTGCTGATGTAGAAGATGCATCAAGTTATTCAGAAGATGTATTTAAAATAATTTATGAAGGGAGTTACACCAAATAACAGATTTCCAATATAAATTTAAAAGGTTTTCTTGGAAGAAGATGTCATCTAGGACTTTCATAGCTGGACAGAAGTCAATGCCTGGCTTCAAAGGATAGGCTGACTATCTTGTTAGGGGTTGATGCAGCTGGTGACTTTAAGTTGAACCTGATGCACATTTGTTATTCTGAAAATGGAGAGTCCTTTGTAATTATGCTAAATCTATTCTGCCTGTGCTCTATAAAGGGAAATGCATAGTCTAGATGACAGCACATCTGTTTACAACATGATTTACTCAATATTTTGAGCCTGTCGCTGAGACCAACTTGGGGGTGGGGGTGGCAGGTGGCAGGAAGAGCTCTTTCAAAATGGTACCACTCATTGACAGTGAACCTGGGAACATAAGCTCTTTGATGGACATAGACAACGAGATTCATGTTGTTTTCATGTCTGCTAATGCAATATTCATCCAGCAGACCCCAAATTAAAGATTATTAATAATTTCAACTGCCAAGTCTTATAGTTTAAGAAATACATTTCATAAGGCTATGACTGCCATAGATGGTGATTCCTCTGATAGGTCTGGGCAAAATGAACTGAAAACCTTCTGGAAAGGATTCACTATTCTGGTAGCCATTAAAAACATCTGTGATTTATGGGAAGAAGTCAAAACACCAACATTAACATTAGTTTGGAAGAAGTTGATTCCAACCTTCATGAATGACTTTGAAGGGTTCAAGACTTCAGTGAAGGAAATAATTACAGATGTAGTGGGAAATAGTAATAGAATTAGAAATGAAGCTTGAAGATATGATTTAATTGCTTCAATCTCATGATAAAACTTGCAAGGAAGAGGAAGTGTTTTTCATGGAGTTGTTAGGAAAATTAAGTGGAAGTAGTCTTGTTTAGGCTTCAGAGACAAGAAAGCAGAGCAGGCCTCTAACCTCGCTTTTGAACTGTCTGGACACTGTTCTGACTATTTGCCTGCTTGCAAGTGCACTGGTTTTTACCAGTGAGATGAGTAGCAAAATAGATAAGATAGGAAGCAGGTCTTAGTATTACTGAGTCCCTAGAAGAGATTGGCCAACCATATCCTCAACCTAACAAAATCCTGACTTGCAAGATAAAACAAACAGCATTGTGAAAGAGATTAAAGTGAAACCAGAGCTGCAATTTATAAGTGGGAACCTCCAAAACGGCAATTTTGAAATCTCACCTGTGGGGTGGATGTACCACCTGGGATCTTTTCCCAAGTGGGACTTAAGATTGCTGTTAAGTGGGACTTTCCAGTGTTGTTTGAGTCTAGATGCAAGTTGGTCCCAATTATGGGATGTATTTGCTATTACTCTCCTCTCACTGTTTCTATTCCATTTTTCTTTTAATGATTGCATATCAAAAGTAAGTTAGATAATTCTTTAGTGGATATTGATTCTTTCTTTTTACTTTTAATGATTATATATTGAAAATAAGTTAGATAATTCTCTATTAAAATTGAAATTATTTATTTGAGTATAATAAGTGATTTCTTTTGTTAACAAATCCTTTGAATCTGAAACAAAAGCTAAAACTTCTGGCAAAACAGGACCAAAGAAAGTAATTTAATATGATGGAATCTACTCCTATGAAGATGCTGCTTCTATTGTTGAAATGATAACAAAGGATTTAGAATATTACATAAGCTTAGCTGGTAAAACAGTGGCAGGCTATGAGGACATTGATTCCAGTTTTGAAAGATTTCCCACTATGGGTAAAAGGTTACAGAGAAATAATTCACGAAAGGAAGAGGCAATCAATATGGAAAACTTCATTGCTGTCTTATTTTTAGAAACTACAGCAGCCACCCCAACCTTTAGGAACCACCTTTCTAATCATTCACCAGTCATTAACATGAAAGCAAGAACCTCCACCAGCAAAAATGTTAGGACTTGCTGAAGGCTCAGGTGACAGCACATTTTAGCAGTAAAGTAGTTTTTATAGGTAAATGTATTGACATATTTTCTAGAGATAATACTATTGCCCACTTAATAAACTGCAGTATAGTATATACATAACTTTATCTGAACTGAGAAACCAAAACATTCATTTACTCACTTCACTGTGCCATTCACTTCATTATGGTAGTCTGGAACAGAACCTGTGATATCTTAGAGGTATGCAGGTATATTCTTTTGACTAAGCCACTGCCCAATTGTGCAATTAAAGAGAGTCCAAAACAAGAAAATGTACCAGTCACTCTCCCTTTGAAACAAAATGCAATCTGAAACTCACACACTTGAAACTTATACACACTTACTTAAAACAGGCACACATAACTTAAACCCACACACTATCTAAACTTGCCTCCTCAGACTGAGCCAGGAAATTAGTTTCATATTTTCTTTTACTCTATTTTCTATTCTGAAAACTATTCTACCAAAATGCCTTATAAGAATCAGTTAGATTGGAAGAATATACATAAATGACCACACTACCCAAGGAAATACAGATTCAATGCAATCACTAGAAAATTACCATTGGCATTTTCACAGAACTATAACAAATAATTTTTGAATTTGTATGGAAACAGAATAGATCTCATATAGCCAAAGCAATCTTGAGAAAGAAAAACAGAGCTGGAGAAATCATGCTCCCTGACTTCAGACTATACTACAAAGTTACAGTCATCAAAACAATGTGATATTGGCACAAAAACAGACAAATAGTTCAATGGAACAAAGTAGAGAACCCCCAGACAAACCCACACAGTATAGTCCATTATCTACAACAAATGAAGCAAGAATATACAATGGAGAAAGGCAGCCTATTCAATAAGTGATGCTGGGAGATCTGGACATCTACATGTAAAAATAAAATTAGAGGAATTGGTTCAAGATGGAAGAGTAGGACATGCACTCATCTCCTCCTGTGAGTGCACGAAAATCACAGCTAGCTGTTAAATAACCACTGACAGGAGGACACTGGAGTCCACCAAAAAAAAAAAAAAAAAAAAAAGAGAGAGAGAGAGAGAGAAAAAACACATCTAAAGACAAAGGAGTAGCTGCAATGAGATGGTAGGAGGGGTGCAATCACAATGAAAACAAATTGCATACCCAGCAGGTAGGTGACTTACAATAATACAAAACAATAGAGAACAATAATACCAAATAAGTTCTCCCACTGTTATGAAGGTTCTGAACCCCACGTCAGGCCTCCCAGCCTGGGGATTTGGCAAAGAAACTAGAATCCCCAGGAAATCTAATTTTGAAGTTCAATGGGATTTGATCACAGGACTTCCACATGACTGGGGGAAAGCCCTCTTGAAGGGCACAAACAAAATCTTGTGTGCACCAGGACCCATGGGAAAAGAGAAGTGACCTCACAGGAGATTCAACTAGACATACCTGCTAGTGATGGAGGATCATCTGTGGAGTCATGGGTTGCCAGTGACTTGCTGCAGGGATGGGGTCCCTGGCAGCAGCAGTCCTGGGAGGTTCCCCTTGGTGTGAGCACTCTCAGAGGTCACAATTAATCCTATCATAAAGTCTGTAGGGGCTTCCCTGGTAGCTCAGATGGCAATGCGTCTGCCTGCAATGCAGGGACCTGGGTTCAATCCCTGGGTTGGGAAGATCCATTGGAGAAGGAAATGGCAATCCACTCTAGTACTCTTGCCTCGGAAGTTCCATGGATGGAGGAGCCTAGTAGGCTACAGTCCATGGGATCTCAAAGAGTTGGAGGACTGAACAACTTCACTGTCACTAAAGCCTGTAGATTCCAGGGCTGGGTCGTCTCAGGCCAAACAGCTAACACAGAGGGAGTGCAGCCCCACCCTTTAGCAGATGATCAGATTAAAGTTTTACTGAGCATCCTCCTGCCCACCAGCACAAGACCCAGTTTTTCCCACTACCTCCCATCAAGAAACTCACACAATCCTCTTAGCCTCATCCATCAGAGGGCAGACAGAAGAAGCAAGAATACAATCCTGCAGCAGCTAGAAGGGAAATCACATCACAGGATGAAAAAGCAAAAGATTAAGTTCCAGATGAAGAAACAGATAAAACCACAGGAAAACAACTAACTGGAGTGGAAAAATAATTTCTAGAAAAATAATTCAAAATAATGATAATGATGATGATTCAGGATCTCAGAAAAAGAATGAAAAGAATGGAGAAGAAATGCAAGACATGCTTACTAAAGACCTAGAAGAACTAAAGAACAGATGAACAATACACTATGAAAGGATTACTCATCAGTCAGGTCTCAGCAGGGAGGCCACAGGTCCCTGAGGAAGAGAAGTAAATGGAACACGTTTTATTTATTTATTTTTCCCTGCATTCCTTCATTCTGCAGGAGGTTTCTCAAGTCCTGTGTTGCTACATGACTATCTGAAATTAAGTTTTTCAAGACCTGAGCTGCTAACTGCTCAGCAAAACAGTTTATCTTGCTCCTGAGAATGTCTTTTTTAAGCTATTAATGAAACAATTGCATCTTGTTTGAAAACTTGCTTTTCTTCAAAAACTTATGTCGGTTGCTTTTTGGATACAATATATTTTTCCCAGGGACACCTCAGCAGAGATGGCTCTCCCCCTGCAGATACTATCTCAGAATGTATGTTGTGGGAGAGGAGGCTGGTGCAGTATCCTCAGCCTTGAGGTGTTTCTTTTATCTATGATTACCATCTCGCTAAAGCCTTTGACTGTGTGGATCACAATAAACTGTGGAAAATTCTGAAAGAGAATGGGAATACCAGACCACCTGATCTGCCTCTTGACAAGTTTGTATGCAGGTCAGGAAGCAACAGTTAGAACTGGACATGGAACAACAGACTGGTTCCAAATAGGAAAAGGAGTTCGTCAAGGCTGTATATTGTCACCCTGTTTATTTAACTTATATGCAGAGTACATCATGAGAAACGCTGGACTGGAAGAAACACAAGCTGGAATCAAGATTGTCGGGAGAAATATCAATAACCTCAGGTATGCAGATGATACCACCCTTATGGCAGAAAGTGAAGAGGAACTAAAAAGCATCTTAATGAAAGTGAAAGTGGAGAGTGAAAAAGTTGGCTTAAAGCTCAACATTCAGAAAATGAAGATCATGGCATCTGGTCCCACCACTTCATGGGAAATAGATGGGGAAACAGTGGAAACAGTGTCAGACTTTATTTTCGGGGGCTCCAAAATCACTGCAGATGGTGACTGCAGCCATGAAATTAAAAGACGCTTACTCCTTGGAAGGAAAGTTATGACCAACCTAGACTGCATATTCAAAAGCAGAGACATTACTTTGCCAACAAAGGTTTGTCTAGTCAAGGCTATGGTTTTTCCTGTGGTCATGTATGGACCTGAGAGTTGGACTGTGAAGAAGGCTGAGCGCCGAAGAATCGATGCTTTTGAACTGTGGTGTTGGAGAAGACTCTTGAGAGTTCCTTGGACTGCAAGGAGATTCAACCAGTCCATTTTGAAGGAGATCAGCCCCGGGATTTCTTTGGAAGGAATGATGCTAAAGCTGAAACTCCAGTACTTTGGCCACCTCCTGTGAAGAGTTGACTCATTGGAAAAGCCCCTGATGCTGGGAGGGATTGGGGGCAGGAGGAGAAGGGGACGACAGAGGATGAGATGGCTGGATGGCATCACTGACTCAATGGACGTGAGTCTGAGTGAACTCCGGGAGTTGGTGATGGACAGGGAGGCCTGGCGTGCTGCAATTCATGGGGTTGTGAAGAGTTGGACACGACTGAGCGACTGATCTGATCTGATCTCTGACCATCTTGCTAACAAGTATATAACACCTTGCTAAAGACTAACAAGTGGGTACTCTCCTGCCCCCTTCTAGTGCTTCTTACTGGAAGTCTTTCTCTATCCCTTTTACTTTAATGAAACTTTGCTATCAGAAGCCCTGAGTGATGAAACCTCATCTCTGGCCCTGGATTGAAATTCTCTCCTCCAGAGACCAAGAAGACCAGCTTTGCTCATAATTCATGGCCATAACCTTTCAATTACAAGGAATCAAAAGCAAAATAACTGAGGCAGAAGGACAGATAAGTGACATGGAAGACAGAATGGTGGAAATCACTGCCACAAAACACAATATAGAAAAAAGAATGGAAAAAAAAAAAAATGAAGATAGCCTAAAGACACCTCTGGGACAACAATACAAGCACCAATATTCATCACTATAGAGGTTCCAGAAGGATAAGAGAGAGAGAAAAGACCTGAGAAAATATCTTAAGAGATAATAGCTAGAAACTTCCCTAGCATATAAGAGGAAATAGCCAACTAAGTCCAAGAAACATAGAGAGTCCCAGGCAGGAAAAACCCAAGGAAGAACACACTGAGACACAAGGTAATCAGACTGACAAAAATTAAAGACAAAGATAAAATATTAAAAGCAATAAGGGAAAAAACAACAAATAACACGCAAGGGAACCCCCATAATGTTATCAGCTGATTTTGCAACAGAAACTCTGTAAGCCAGAAGGGAATGGCACAATATATCCAAATTGTTGAAAGCGAAGATCCTGCAGCCAAGAATATCCTACCCAGTTACACTCTCATTCATATTTGATGGAGAAATCAAAAGCTTTCCAGACAAGCAAAAGTTAAGAGAATTAAGAACCATTAAATCAGCTTTACAACAAATGCTCAAGGAATTTCTCTAGGCAGGAAACACAACAGAAGGAAAAGACCTAAGCAAAATAAACCCAAAACGATTACAAAAGTAGTAATAGGATCATCAACCAAGAGACACAGACTGGCTGGGTGGATGAAAACATGTGCATCCACATGAAAACAAATGTATGTGTATGCACTTCCACTTATCACATCACTCTACTTAAACCCCTTCCAAAATTGTATGCACTTATTTTATATTGTTAGGCTAATGTTTCCATTATGACTTGTGAATATAGTAATCTTTTATTTTTCCTCTGGTTATTGATTGTGAAAATTGATAAATATCTTTTACTATTGTGATGATCTCTCTTGGTACTTGTCACATTGTACTTGAAAATATGTGGATTATTTTCAAATATTTTTAATAATGATTTCTAACATAATTCCATAGTGTTAGGGAATGGACTCTGTATGATTTCAATACGCTGGTAAGTAAACCAAATAAAGTTGCTCAGTTGTGTCCAACTTTGCGACCCCATGGTCTGCAGCCTACCAGGCTCCTCTGTCCATGGAATTTTTCAGGCAAGAGTACTAGAGTGGGCTTCCATTTCCTTCTCCAGGGGATATTCCCAACCCAAGGATTGAACCCAGGTCTCCAGCATTGCAGACAGATGCTTTACCATCTGAGCCAATGAGGAAAGCCCTCAATACCCTTAGATCATGAAATTTTTGCATCTTGTTTTATGTCCCTGGATATGTTCCAGTGTCTCCTGGTGTATAGTCTATGGGAACTTGAATAGAATTTGTATCTTGCTCTTGTGTGAGAATTGTATAAACCTTAATTATGTTGAATTGGTTCAAAGTGTTTTTCAGGTCTTCTGTATCCTTTTCTGTTTATACATTCTATTAATTTTTGAGAGCTTGATACTAAAACACCAACTAAAACCTTAATTTATCTACTTAAAACATTGTAATATATACTGGAACTAAATATAGCTTTCTTCTGTATTTTCCAAGATTCCTGTAAATGTGATAACATACCTGCATAATTTAAGAAATGGAAAAAGTTTAAACTCAACTAGACTCCATATAAAAGTTCAATTAAAAATAAAAAATCAGAAAATTCTCTAATATCATATACAAAAATAAACTCAATATGGATTAAAGACCTAAATGTAAGACCTTCTACTGTAAAACTACTAGGGAAAAACATAGAACACTATTTGATAGAAATCACAGCAATATTTTTTTTATTCATCTCCTAAAATAATGGAAGCAAAAGTGATAATAAACAAATGAAACCCAATTATAATTTAAGTGTTTTTGCACAGCAAAGTAAATCACAAACAAAAATATAACCTATTTAACGGGAGAAAATTTTTGCAAACTATGAGACAACAAGAAATTAATTTTCAAAACATGCCCACAGCTCATAAAGGTTATAAATAATTCAATCAAAACACTGGGGAAAACACCTAGATACACATATTTCCAAAGCCATACAGATGGCTAATAAGCACATGAAAAGATGTTTAGGACTGCTAATTATTAGAGAAACGCAAATCAAAACTATAATAAGGTTTCACTTCACACCAGTCAGAATGGCCATCATTAAAAAAAAAAAAAATCTACAAATAATAAATGCTGGAGATGGTGTGGAGAAAGGGGAACCCTTCTATACTGTTGGTAATGTAGATTAGTGCACCACTGTGGAGAAGAGTATGGAGTCCCTTAAAAAAAATAAAAAAGTAGAGCTACCATATGAACTGCAATTGTAATCCTGGCCATATATCCAGCGAAAATGCTAATTAGAGAATATGCGTGCACCCAAATGATCATAGCAGCACTATTTACAGTAGCCAAGATATGAAAGCAAGTTAACTGTTCATTAACAGGTGAATGGATAAAGATGTGGTACACACATACAAACACATTACTCAATCACAAAATGAATGAAATAATGCCATTTCCAGAAACATGGATGAATCTAGAGATTATCATACTAAGTGAAGTCAGAAAAAGGAAAATATATGATATCACTTATATGAATATATGGAAACTAAAACATAGTAAAAATGAAATTACAATACAGGAATAGACTCATAGACACGGAAAATAAACTTATGGTTACCAAAAGGGGAAAGGGGGTGATAAATTGGGGACTTGGGATTAACATACACACACTACTATATATAAAATAGATAAACAACAAGGACCTAACATAATGAAAATGAATCTGAAAAAGAATATATATATTATATATATATACACACACATGTATATATTCATATAATATATATATATATCAGATCAGTTGCTTAGTCGTGTCTGACTCTTTGCGACCCCATGAATCGCAGCATGCCAGGCCTCATAAATGAAGCATTTTGCTGTATACCTGAAACTAACACAATTTTCTTTGTCAACTATAATTTAATTAAAAAAATAAAGAAGAATCATTTAGGTTGGATTTAGCTTATAGTAACAGAAAACAAACTCTAAAGAATTTCAATAAGGAAACTCAGTATTTGACATATTAAGATATAAAGATTTAAAGCAAGCCAAAAACAACTAGAGTCCACAATAAAAGGAGGACTAGGTCACAGAGAACTTAATTTTCCCTGCTTTGCCACCCAACCAAAGAAGAACACTTAACAGGACTGGCTCCTTGCCACATCTTACATAAAGAGAAAGAAACCTCTCTGGGAACCAGGATGATAATCCCTCCTTTCAGTTTTACTGGACTATATTAGACTGTCCACAGTTGGTAGGAAAGTGTCATATGATAACTGGTATAGATTAACTGAGATCCAGCCGTAAGCCAGTGAGAAGACTGGCTTTCTCAGAAGTGCAGAGCGATGTGAAGGAGGCTCAGATACCAGAGAAAGTTCTGTCTTCTGGAAAGAAAGAAGACATGATGGGCAAACAGGCTGTTGACCACACCGATAGTCTCCTCTTCAGTTCTGGACTCCACCTGGTATTGTCTCAATGTTTCTAGACTCCTGAAAGTCTAAACTGGAAATTAAACAGATTTTTCTTCCAAAAACTATCGGAATTACAGAAAACAAAGATGCATTTTTTCATATCCAATTGATACATTTAGTCTTCAAGTTTTAAAAACATTAAAAAAATATATAACATATAGTGTCTTTAGGAAGAGCATAGTTTTCAAAAATCTAGTCAATTAAAGTGACATATGACCAGAACTATTAATAGCTTCCAGGTAGATAATTGCCTATAATCCTTATGAAAACAAGCCCTGCCTGGATCTCCTTAGGATCTTCAAAAAATTGCACTTTTCATCTACTCTCAGATACATCAAGATCAGCATTTAAAAAAGATGATAAACAGCACCTTTACCGCTGACAGGGCCCAGCTGGAGAATGCCCTTTGAGTCTGTTAGTTAAATGTGCTTGTTAACCCATAAAAGCTTCACAAAGAGATCCATCCCATGGGAAACTGATCTAGATGAAGCAAGGGCAGGTGGGCTAAGCATTCACAGGCTTATGCACCAGATCTGAGTCCACTTGCAGGGTGGAGTCCACAAGAGTTCAGAGTTACACCACAGACCACCAGCAAATGACAGTTGTTCTCTGCCTTGGGTATACTTTCTTATGCAGTGATCACCAGGGTAAAAATTAATAGCTGGAAACGGATGTCAAATTATTAAGCTGCACACATGAAAGGTATATATTTTACAAATAAATTAGAGAGAAGTGTTTCATATCTAAGGAATTAATCATAGATTCAGATTAAGTTCTGATGAACAGAACAAAAAATTCTATCATGGCTATACATGTGAGCATTGCAAATATTTAAAGATGGGTTTAATTCAATAGCCATGTTCTGTTAGAGAGAATAGACTATGTCACCAAAATTTCCACTGCTCCTTTGGTCCTGACGGTGTCCCTCCCTGACCTGCAGTGAGAGGTTTCCAGTTCACAGGAGTGCTTGAGCATAAATCACCCAGGAGCTTCTAGCACCACCATGAAATCATTATCTATTGCCATCTCTAATGACTAAAACAGGTTTGACAAGGATTAAAGTTGAGTTCCTGGGACAGGGTGAAGCCCAATGTAGTTCTCCTTCTGCATCAAAACCCAGCTAAAATAAGACTTTCAACTTAAAGTGATTATTTTTAAATGGTATAGTACCTCATGTTAAAGTGGCTTGGTTGATAATTTTGAACACCTAGTAAAATATTTAACACAAATTATCCTATGAAATTATAGAATGTTTATTATGTTACAAAGTGGGGCTATAACCATCTACTGTAGGCCTTTTAGAGCTAGCTCAATATAATAAAGCTCTACATTTTTGTTTTTAAGTTCTCAGTTTAAGATGGCCACATACTTTATCCCTTGGGATGTAAACTGTTGAAGAGAAACCTCTCTTTTCTATCATCTAACTCATATCCCCTCTTTCCTCTGTTTTAAATTTCTCTCTCCATCGATTCCTGATTGCTGTTGTTTAGTCACTAAGTTGTGCCCAAATCTTTGAGACTTTGTGGACTGTAGACTGTCATGCTCTTCTGATCATGGGATTTACCAGACAAGAATACTGGAGTGGGTTGTCATTTCCTTCTCCACCACTGATTCTTTATATTCTCAAACTGTTTTTATCTTAATGTTCTACTTATTCCTAATCCACCTGTTTGCCAGCTAACATTCTGTTTCTTCTTTAGTAACATGCCAACTGAAAGTCACATTATCTTCTAAAATCTTTCTGAGGATAATTATTACAGAGAATTTTATTTTTTAATTTTATCTTTGGCCCCAGTATTATATTTATTTCCTTTGGGACAAGATTATATTTACTTGTCTTGTGTTTTCTCAATGAATAGTACCAATGATATTCCCAGGAAAGCAGTAGAAATGCAAAATTTCCCCTGAGAATTTGATGATGATATAAAGATATCAGTGAAATACAAAATAATTCTGAATTCATTTAAAATTTAACAAAATAAATGGTTAAATAAGCAAAGTATTTCCCTCCTTCACTATGCACCTCCCCAAAATAAACAAACAAAGCTCAATTCTACCATAGTGCAATTTTAGAGTTTATATAACATAAAAACCATGCTAATTACCTTGAAAATAGTTTGTGAGTCTGCAAAAATGACAGATCAAACATTCTGAGTTTCCTAGAATTTTTTTTTTTTTTTTTTTTTTGTATTTAGCATTATAGTCTCAGGTAAGTCATATAACCAGTTGGAAATACCACTTTTTAGTCCAGAGGAGGAAAATCAGATCATATTTTAAGGCCTTTCCATATTTTCTTTCTGTTTAGAGAGTCGGTTTAATGGAAATAATCATCAAAAATTTTCATTGTATTGATACAGGCCACTAACTCATTATAAAAAGAATTCTCAATGACTATTTTTCACATACTATAAAAACACGTCTTAATATAATGCACTAGAGTTCTCCATGAACTGCTTAAGTATAGCACTCCTTATACCTCAATAATAAAAGAGATCATAAAAATATTTCATTTACAATATGTACCAGGTGATGAAAGGGACTGAGAAAATGTGAGAAAATGTACCAATTGTTGCTGCTAGTGGGTGAGGATACTGTTCCATCATTGCTCTGTCTTATCCAAGAAAAGTGTGGGTGCAGTACCTTGGACAGAACAAAGAGATCTAAATTAGAATTTCATAAAGACCAGAAAAATGAAAAGGAATGATTCTAAAGAGATGGAAACTCAGGGGTTTCTAGGACTCAGTTTACAAATACAGTACCATAAACAGAAAACAGTAGTAGATGCCAAAGGGAAGTATTGAAATGTTATTTAACTATCAAGAAGCTTATATATTACCTATAATAGAGAAAGACAAGGGTAAATAATATATATAAATTTTGGCTTAACAATTTTAGGAAACAACTTTCAGCAGCACCTGCCTTCCCACATCACCTATTGGGAGCCTGGCCTCCTCAGGACCTGTAAGGAGGTGATGCTGCTGAAGGAAAAATCACAACACTTAGCATGTGAGATCTTAGTACTCTGACCATACCCCTTGCAGTGAGTGGAAGTGCAGAGTCTTAACCACTGGATCACCAAATCATCTGCAGGACTCAAGACTTAGTAGCTACTAACACCCTCTTCCCACAATGCCTCTTAATATTAATAACATATGGACTCCTACAAGGGAAATAAGTATCATGACTTTGGTTGAACATGGTCTGGAGATCAAGCCCTGAGCCTTTGGAGTGGGAGCACTGAGTCCAAGACTCTAGACTACCAGAGAACTAACCCTAGGGAGTATCAAATAGTGAGAACTCACACAAAGGAAACCACTTGAATTCAAGACCCAGTATCACCCAACCACCATTAGCACCCTGGGCAGGATGCCTCATCTAAACAACAAATAAAACAAAAATACAAACCCAATCATCAGCCAACATCCACCGGATCATGGAAAAGGCAAGAGAGTTCCAGAAAAACATCTATTTCTGCTTTATTGACTATGCCAGAGCCTTTCACTCTGTGGATCACAATAAACTGTGGAAAATTCTGAAAGAGATGGGAATACTAGACCACTTGACCTGCATCTTGAGAAGCCTATATGCAGGACAGGAAACAACAGTTAGAACTGGACATGGAACAACAGACTGGTTCCAAATAGGAAAAGGAGTACGTCAAGGCTATATATTGTCACCCTGATTATTTAACTTATATGCAGAGCACATCATGAGAAACTCTGGGCAGGAAGAAGCACAAGCTGGAATTAAGATTGCCAGGAGAAATATCAATAACCTCAGATATGCAGATGTCACCACCCTTATGGCAGAAAGTGAAGAGGAACTAAAAAGCCTCTTGCTGAAAGTGAAAGAGGAGAGTGAAAAAGTTGGCTTAAAGCTCCACATTCGGAAAATGAAGATCATGGCATCTGGTCCCATCACTTCATGGCAAATAGATGGGGAAACAGTGTCAGACTTTATACTTTTGGGCTCCAAAATCACTGCAGATGGTGACTGCAGCCATGAAATTAAAAGACGCTTACTCCTTGGAAGGAAAGTTATGACCAAACTAGATAGCATATTGAAAAGCAGAGACATTACTTTGCCAACATAGGTCCATGTAGTCAAGGCTATGGCTTTTCCACTGGTCATGTATGGATGTGAGAGTTAGACTGTGAAGAAAGCTGAGTGCCAAAGAATTGATGCTTTTGAACTGTGGTGTTGGAGAAGACTCTTGAGAGTCCCTTGGACTGCAAGGAGATCAAACCAGTTCATTCTAAAGGAGATCAGTCCTGGATGTTCTTTGAAAGGAATGATGCTAAAGCTGAAACTCCTGTACTTTGGCCACTTCATGCTAAGAGTTGACTCATTGGAAAATATTCTGATGCTGGGAGGGATTGGGGGCAGGAGGAAAAGGGGACGACAGAGGATGAGATGGCTGGATGGTATCACCGACTTGATGGACATGAGTTTGAGTGAACTCCGGGAGTTGGTGATGGACAGGGAGGCCTGGCGTGCTGCAATTCATGGGGTCGCAAAGAGCTGGACACGATTGAGTGACTGAACTGAACTGAACTGAACTGATTCATCAGCAGACAGGATTATCACCCTACTCGGCCTTGCCTATCAGAGGAAAATCAAACAAAAACTCAGCACAAATCTAACCCTATGCAAAGCTTGCACAAACCACTGGACCAAGATTAGGAGGGTAAAAAACAAAAGGAAGAAAGAATTCAACGATCTTCAAGGACAGAATTCAACTTTCCTTGAAGCCTGGGAAAAGGAAACCTCAAACACAATAATGTAAAAAAAAAAAAAAAAAAAGAAAGAAAGAAAAGGCAGAGGAATACCACACAAATAAAGGAACAAGCTGGAAACACAGAAATCCAAAAAAAAAAAAAAAAAAGAAGAAGAGGAGGAAACAGGCAAACTACCTGAAAAATAATTCAGAATAATGATAGTAAAGATGATCAAAAACCTTGAAAACAAACTGGAGAAAATGCAAGAATAAACTAACAAAGACATAGAAGAAAAAAAACAATAAACATACGGAGACAAACAACACAATTACTGAAATTAAAAATACTCTAGAAGGAATCAATAGCAGAATATCTGAAGAAGAAGAATGAATCAGCAAGCTGGAAGATAAAATGGTGGAAATAACTTCTGAAGAGCAGAATAAAGTAAAAAGAATGAAAAGAACTGAGGATAGGCTCAGAAACCACTGGGACAATATCAAACGCACCAACATTCTAATCATTGGGGTCGCAGAAGAAGAAGAGAAAAAGAAAGGGTATGAGAAAATTTTTGAAGAGATATATAGTTGAAAATTTCCCCAACATGGAAAAGGAAACAGTCCAAGAGGCACAAAGAGTCCCACAAAGAATAAACTTAAGGAGAAACATGCCAAGACACATACTAATGAAACTAACAAAGACTAAACACAAAGAAAGACTATTAAAAGCAGCAAGGGAGAAGCAACAAGTAACATACAAGGGAAATTCTATATGTTTAACAGCTGATCTATCAGCAGAAACTCTGCAGTTCAGAAGAGAATGACAGGATATATTTAAAATACTGAAAGGGAAAAGTATACAATCAAGATTATTGTACCCAGCAAGGATCTCATTAAATATTGACGGAGAATACAAAGCTCTTCAGACAAGAAAAAGTTAAGAGAATTCGGTACCACCAAACCAGATTTACAACAAATTTTAAAGGGACTGATATAGTCAAGAAATACAAGAGAAGAAAAACGATCTACAAAATCAACCCCAAACAATTACGAAAATAGAAACTGGTACATGTATATCTATATTTACTTTAAATGTGTATGGATTAAATGTTACAACCGAAAGACACAGACTGGCTGAATGGATACAAAAACAAGATCCATATATATTTTGTCTATGAGAAACCTACTTCAGACCTAAAGACACATACAGACTGAAAGTGAGAGGAAGCAAAATGTATTTCATGCAAATGGGAAACAAAAGAAAGTTGGAGTAGCAATCCTCATATCAGACAAAATAGACATTAAAATCAAAAAGATTACAAGAGATAAAGACAATACATAATTACCAAGGGATCAATCCACAAGGAAGACATATGACTATTAATATCTATTGTCCCAACATAATTGTAGCTCAATACATAAGACTAACAAACATAAATGGAGAAATTGACAGTCACACAATAATAGTAGGAGACTTGAACACCCCACTTACACCAATGGAGAGATCATCAAAAGAGAAAATTAATAAGGAAATACTAGTCTTAAATGATACATCAGATGAGATGAATCTCACTGATATCTTTAGGACATTACACCCAAGGTAAGAGAAACTCAAGTAAGATGGTAGGTGTTGCAAGAGGGCATCAGAGGGCAAAAACACTGAAACCATACTCACAGAAAAATAGTCAATCTAATCACACTAGGACTACAGCCTTGTCTAATTCAATGAAACTAAGCCATGCCCGTGGGGCAACCCAAGAAGGGTGGGTAATGGTGGAGAGATCTGACAGAATGTGCTCCACTGGAGAAGGGAATGGCAAACCACTTCAGTATCCTTGCCTTGAGAACCCCATGAACAGTATGAAAAGGCAAAATGATAGGATACTCAAAGAGAAACTCCCCAGGTCAGTAGGTGCCCAATATGCTACTGGAGATCAGTGCAGAAATAATTCCAGAAAAAATGAAGGGATGGAGCCAAACAAAAGGAATATCCAGCTGTGGATGTGACTGGTGATAGCAGCAAGGTCCGATGCTGGAAAGAGCAATATTTCAAAGGAACTTGGAATGTCAGGTCCATGAATCAAGGCAAATTGGAAGTGGTCAAACAAGAGATGGCAAGAGTGAATGTCGACATTCTAGGAATCAGCGAACTGAAATGGACTAGAAAGGGTGAATTTAACTCAGATGACCATTATATCTACTACGGCGGGCAGGAATCCCTCAGAAGAAGTGGAGTCGCCATCATGGTCAACAAAAGAGTCCGAAATGCAGTACTTGAATGCAATCTCAAAAACGACAGAAGGATCTCTGTTCGTTTCCAAGGCAAACCATTCAATATCACAATAATCCAAGTCTATGCCCAACCAGTAACACTGAAGAAGCTGAAGTTGAATGGTTCCATGAGGATCTAGAAGACCTTTTAGAACTAACACCCAAAAAAGATGTCCTTTTCATTATAGGGGACTGGAATGCAAAAGTAGGAAGTCAAGAAACACCTGGAGTAACAGGCAAATTTGGCCTTGGAATACGGAATGAAGCAGGGCAAAGATTAATAGAGTTTTGCCAAGAAAATGCACCGGTCATAACAAACATCCTCTTCCAACAACACAAGAGAAGACTCTATACATGGACATCACCAGATGGTCAACACCAAAATCAGATTGATTATATTATTTGCAGCCAAAGATGGAGAAGCTCTATACAGTCAGAAAAAACAAGACTAGGAGCTGACTGTGGCTCAGACCATGAACTCCTTATTGCCAAATTCAGACTTCAATTGAAGAAAGTAGGGAAAAGCACTAGACATTTAGGTATGACCTAAATCAAATCCCTTATGATTATACACTGGAAGTGAGAAATAGATTTAAGGGCCTAGATTTGATAGATACAGTGCCTGATGAACTATGGAATGAGGTTCATGACATTGTACAGGAGACAGGGATCAAGACCATCCCCATGGAAAACAAATGCAAAAAAGCAAAATGGCTATCCGGGGGGCCTTATAAATAGCTGTGAAAAGAAGAGAAGTGAAAAGCAAAGGAGAAAAGGAAAGATATAAACATCTGAATGCAGAGTTCCAAAGAATAGAAAGAAGAGATAAGAAAGCCTTCTTCAGTGATCAATGCAAAGAAATAGAAGAAAACAACAGAATGGGAAAGGCTAGGGATCTCTTCAAGAAAATCAGAGATACCAAAGGAACATTTCATGCAAATATGGGCTCGATAAAGGACAGAAATGGTATGGACCTAACAGAAGCAGAAGCTATTAAGAAGAGATGGCAAGAATACACAGAAGAACTGTACAAAAAAGATCTTCATGACCCAGATAATCACGATGGTGTGATCACTGACCTAGAGCCAGACATCCTGGAATGTGAAGTCAAGTGAGCCTTAGAAAGCATCACCGTGAACAAAGCTAGTGGAGGTGATGGAATTCCAGTTGAGCTATTCCAAATCCTGAAAGATGATGCTGTGAAAGTGCTGCACTCAATATGCCAGCAAATTTGGAAAACTCAGCAGTGGCCACAGGACTGGAAAAGGTCAGTTTTCATTTCAATGCCAAAGAATGCTCAAACTACCACACAATTGCACTCATCTCACATGCTAGTAAAGTAATGCTCAAAATTTGCCAAGCCAGGCTTCAGCAATATGTGAACCGTGAACTTCCTGATGTTCAAGCTGGTTTTAGAAAAGGCAGAGGAACCAGAGATCAAATTGCCAACATCCGCTGCATCATGTAAAAAGCAACAGAGTTCCAGAAAAACATCTATTTCTGCTTTATTGACTATGCCAAAGCCTTTCACTGTGTGGATCACAATAAACTGTGGAAAATTCTGAAAGAGATGGGAATACCAGACCACATGATTCGCCTCTCGAGAAATTTGTATGCAGGTCAGGAAGCAACAGTTAGAACTGGACATGGAAAAACAGACTGGTTCCAAATAGGAAAAGGAGTACGTCAAGGCTGTATATTGTCACCCTGTTTATTTAACTTCTATGCAGAATACATCATGAGAAACGCTGGGCTGGAAGAAACACCAGCTGGAATCGAGATTGCTGGGAGAAATATCAATAACCTCAGATATGCAGATGACACCACCCTTATGGCAGAAAGTGGAGAGGAACTCAAAAGCCTCTTGATGAAAGTGAAAGTGGAGAGTGAAAATGTTGGCTTAAAGCTCAACATTAAGAAAACCAAGATCATGGCATCCGGTCCCATCACTTCATTGGAAATAGATGGGGAAACAGTGGAAACAGTGTCAGACTTTATTTTTCTGGGCTCCAAAATCACTGCAGATGGTGACTGCAGCCATGAAATTAAAAGACGCTTACTCCTTGGAAGAAAGTTATGACCAACCTAGATAGCATATTCAAAAGCAGAGACATTACTTTGCCAACAAAGGTTTGTCTAGTCAAGGCTATGGTTTTTCCTGTGGTCATGTATGGATGTGAGAGTTGGACTGTGAAGAAGGCTGAGCGCCGAAGAATCGATGCTTTTGAACTGTGGTGTTGGAGAAGACTCTTGAGAGTCCCTTGGATTGCAAAGAGATCCAACCAGTCCATTCTGAAGGAGATCAGCCCTGGGATTTCTTTGGAAGGAATGATGCTAAAGCTGAAACTCCAGTACTTTGGCCACCTCATGTGAAGAGTTGACTCATTGGAAAAGACTCTGATGCTGGGAGGGATTGGGGGCAGGTGGAAAAGGGGATGACAGGGGATGAGATGGCTGGATGGTATCACCGACTCGATGGACGTGAGTTTGAGTGAACTCCTGGAGTTTGTGATGGACAGGGAGGCCTGGCGTGCTGTGATTCATGGGGTTGCAAAGAGTCAGACACGACTGAGCGACTGAACTGAACTGACTGAAATGACCAACAGGTTACTGAAGAAATCAAAAGCGAAATCAAAAAATTCTAGAAACAAATGACAATGTAAACAAGATAACTCAAAACCAATGAGATGTAGCAAAAGCAGTTCTAGAGGGAAGTTTACAGCAATACAATCTTACCTCAAGAAACAAGAAAAACATTGAATAGACAACCTAATTTTAAACCTAAAACAACTGTGAAAGAAGAAGAAAAAAAATTGTAGAAGGAAATAAATTATAAAGATTTGAGAAAAAATAAATGAAAAAGAAATGAAAGCAACAACAGTAAAAATTAATAAAACTAAAAGCTAGTTCTTTGAGAAGATACACAAAATTGACAAACCTTTAGCCAGACCCATCAAGAAGAAAAGAGAAGAATCAAATCAAGAATACTAGAAATGAGAAAAGAGGTTACAACAGACAAGGCAGAAATACAAATAATTATAAGAGATTGTTATGAACAACTATGAGGCAATAATGTAGATAACCTGGAAGAAATCGACAGATTCTTAGAAAAGTTCAATATTCCAAGACTGATCCAGGAAGAAATAGAAATTATGAACAATCCATTTACAAGCACTGAAACTGAGCTGTGATCAAAAATCTCTCAAAAAACAAAAGCCCAAGACCAGATGGCTTCACAGGAGAATTCTATCAAATATTTAGAGAAGAGTTAATGCCTCTCCTCTTAAAATTCTTTCAAAAGGTTGCAGAGGAAGGAACCCTTCCAAACTCATTCTATGAGGTCACCATCACCCTGATACCAAAACCAGAAAAAGACAACAAAAGAGGAGCAAACTACACACCAATATCACTGATGAACATAGATGCAATAATCTTCAACAAAATTCTAGCAAATAGAATTCAGCAACACATCAAAAAGTTCATACACCATGATCAAGTTGGATTTATTTCAGGGATACAAGGATTATTCAATATACAGAGATCAATCAACATGATACACCATATTAAGAAATTGAAAGATAAAAACCATATGATAATCTCAATAGATGCAGGAAAAACCTTTGACAAAATTCAGCACTGATTTATGATTAAAACTCCTCAAAAATGGGCATAGAAGGAACCTACTTCAACATAGCAAAGACCATATATGATAAGCCTACAGCAAATATTATTCTCAAAGGTGAAAAACTGAAAAGTATTCTCGCTAAGAACAAGAACAAGATTAGGGTGCCCATTTACCCCACTGTTACTCAACATAGTTCTAGAAGTCCTAGATACAACTATCAAGAAGGAAAATAAATAAAATGAATCCAGGTTGGAAAAGAAGTAAACCTCTCTCTGTCTGCAGATGACATGATAGTGTATATAGAAAACCGTAAAGATAGTATCAGAAAATTACTAGAGCTAATCAGTGAATTTATCAAAGCTGCTGCAGCAAGTCACTTCAGTCGTGCCTGACTCCATGCGACCCCCTAGACAGCAGCCCACCAGGCTCCCCCGTCCCTGGGATAATCAATACACAGAAATCACTTGCATTTCTATATACTAAGAATGAAAAATCATAAAAAGAAATTAAGGAATCAATCCCATTCACCAGTGCAACAAAAATAATTAAATATCTAGGAATAAACTTACCTAAGGAGACAAAAGAACTGTACACAGAAAATTATCAGAGACTGATGAAAGAAATCAAATGTGACATAAACAGATAGAGAGATATTCCATATTCCTGGGTAGGAAGAATCAATGTTGTGAAAATGACTATACTATCAAATGCAACCTACAGATTCAATGCAATCTCTATCAAATTACCAATGGCATTTTTCACAGAACAAGAAAAAAAGATTTCCCAATTCATATGGAAATACAAAAGACCCCAAATAGCCAAAGCAGTCTTGAGAAAGAAGAATGGAGCTGGAGGAATCAACCTTCCAGACTTCAGATTATACTACAAAACTACAGTCATAAAGACACTATGGTACTGGCACAAAAACAGATGTATAGACTAATGGAACAAGATAGAAAGCCCAGAAATAAACCCATGCATCTATGCGTAGCTTATTTTTGACAAAGGAGGTAAGAATATACAACGGGGCAAATACAGCATCTTCAATAAATGGTCCTGTGAAAACTGGACTTTTGCTTGTAAAAGAATGAAATTATAACACTTCCTAACACCGTACACAAAGTATAAACTCAAAATGCGTTAAAGACCTAAATGCAATGAAACTATGAAACTCTTAAAGGAAAACATTGGTAGAACACTTGATGATATAAAGCAAGATCCTCTATGACCCACCTCCTGGAGTAATGGAAATAAAAACAAAAGTAAACAAGTGGGACCTGATTAAATGCAAAAGCTTTTAAACAGCAAAGGAAATTATAAGAAAGGTGAAAAGACATCCCTCAGAATCGGAGAAAATAATTCCAAGTGAAACAACAGAGAATTAACTTAAAAAATATAGAAGCAGCTCATGCAACTCAATACCGGGGGGGGGGGGGGGGGGGGGGAATAAAAAAGTGGGGAAAAGACCTAAACAGACATTTATGTAAAGATACACAGATGATTAACAAACACACGAAAACATGCTCAACATTGCTCATTATTCAGCTCAGTGCAGTTCACTTCAGTTCAGTCACTCAGTCGTATCTGACTCTTTGCAACCCCATGGACTGCAGCATGCCAGTCCTCCCTGTCCATCACCAACTCCTGGAGTTCACTCAAACTCATGTCCATTGGGGGGTTCAGGATGGGGAACATGTGCGTACCTGTGGCGGATTCATGTTGATATATGGCAAAACCAATACAATATTGTAAAGTAATTAACCTCCAATTAAAAAAAATAATAAAAATAAATAAAATAAAAGGCATTTATACTAAATGAAATATATTAGCTTCGATTCCATCCTGATTCTTCTTAAATAGATTGGTACAGACCTAACAGAAGCACAATATATTAACAAGAGGTAGCAAGAATACACAAAAGAACTATACAAAAAAGATCTTCATGACACAGAGAATCATGATGGTGTGATCACCAACCTAGAGCCAGACATCCTGGAATGTGAAGTCATGTGGGCTTTAGGAAGCATCACTATGAACAAAGCTAGTGGAGGGGATAGAATTCCAGTTGAGCTATTTCAAATCCAAAAGATGATGGTGTGAAAATGCCACACTCATTATGTCAGCAAATTTGGAAAACTCAGCGGCCACAGGACTGGAAAAGGTCAGCTTTCATTCCAATCCTGAAGAAAGATAATGCCAAAGAATGCTCGAACTACAGCAAAATTGCACTCATCTCAAACACTAGGGAAAAAAAAATGCTCAAAATTCTTCAAACCAGGCTTCAACAGTATGTGAACTGTGAAATTCCAGATGTTCAAACTGGATTTAGAAAAGCCAGAAGAACCAGAGACCAAATTGCCAACATGCATTAGATCATTGAAAAAGCAAGAGAGGGCCAGTAAAACATCTACTTCTCCTTTATTTACTATGCCAAAGCCTCTGACTGTGTGGACCACAATAAACTGTGGAAAATTCTGAAAGAGATGGGAATACCAGATCACCTGTTCTGCTTCTTGAGAAATCTGTATGCAGGTCAGGAAGCAACAGTTAGAACTGGACAAGGAACAAGACACTGGTTCCAAATAGGAAAAGGAGTACATCAAGGCTGCGTATTTTCATCCTGCTTATTTAACTTATATGCAGAGTACATCATGAGAAATGCTGGGTTGGATGAAACACAAGCTGGAATCAAGATTGCTGGGAGAAATATCAATAACCTCAGATATGCAGATAGCACATCCTTATGGTAGAAAGTGAAGAAGTACTAAAGAGCCTCTTGATGAAAGTGAAGGAGGACAGTGTAAGAGTTATCTTAAAATTCAACATTCAGAAAACTAAGATAATGGCATCTGGTCCCATCAATTCATGGCAAATATATGGGGAAACAGTGGAAACAGTGTCAGACTTTATTTTGGGGGGCTCCATATCACTGCAGATGGTGACTGCTGGCATGAAATTAAAAGATGCTTGTTCCTTGGAAGAAAAGTTATGACCAACCTGGACAGCATATTAAAAAGCAGAGATATCACTTTGCTAACAAAGGTCCTTCTAGTCAAAGCTATGGTTTTTCCAGTAGTCATGTATGGATGTGAGAGTTGGGCTATAAAGTAAGCTGAGCACTGAAGAATTGATGCTTTTGAACTGTGGTGTTGGAGAAGACTCTTGAGAGTCCCTTGGACTGCAAGGAGATCCAACCAGTTCATCCTAAAGGAAATCAGTCCTGAATATTCATTGGAAGAACTGATGCTGAAGCTGAAACTCCAATACTTTGGCCACCTGATACGAACAACTGACTCCCTACTGATGCTGGGAAAGACTGAAGGCTGGAGGAGAAGGGGATGACAGAGGATGAGATGGTTGGATGGCATCACCAACTGAATGGACATGAGTTTGAGTAAACTCCCGGAATTGCTGACGGACAGGGAAGCCTGACATACTGCAGTACATGGGGTTGGAAACGACTGAGCGACTGAAATGAACCGAACAGGACATTCGTGTGTTTTTCCCACTTAATTATGTATCAGTGACAGTGTGGACTCACAGACATTTATTTTATATTGGGCATTATAATCCAACATTACTTCATTTTTTTTTAATTCAAATTGCTACTGATTTGTTCTCTGGAGTTCTCTCTGTGGGCCTCAGTGTCATTTTGACACATTCTTGTCATTGTGGACTTTTTGTGAAGAACTTCTTTACTTTTTCACACTTTAAGATGCTCAGGCTAACCTGCTTTATATCTCGCCCTATCCTATAATCAGGCTTTCCTCCAAGGAGCTTGGTTTCTTTTATAATAAGTAGAAATATATTAAAAAGTAGAATCTGGGTACTGAATATGCTCATGTCCCTGAGGTGTCACTGCTTCTTGGCTCAACAGACAGAGCAAGGAAATGCGTGTGTATGTTATTCATGTATATACAACACATATAAAGCCATATACAATGAAATACTACTCAGCTATACAAAAGAATGAAATGATGCCATTTGTAACAATATGGATGGACCCAGAGATTTTATTGAAGTAATTAAGATAGAGAAAGGCAAATACCATATGATATCACTTATAAGTGGAATAAAATATAATACAAATGAACTTATTTTCAAAACAGAAACAGACTCATAGACATAGAGAAGAGACTGATGGTTGCCAATGGGGAGAGGTTGGGGGAGTGATGGACTGGGAGATTGGGCTTAGCAGGTGCAAAATATTACACACAGAAAGGATGGACAACAAGGTCCTACTGTATAGCACAGAGAACTATATTCAATATCCTATGATAAGCCATAATGAAAAGAATATTAAAAAGAACATATATGCATGTAACTAAATCACTTTGCTGTGAAGGAGAAAATGGCACAACATTGTAAATCAACCATACTTTAAATTAAAAAAAAAAAAGTTTTAAAGTCATCTGTATATTTAACAGCAGTAGTCAAGTACAGATATGAGAAGTGAAAGTGAAGTCGCTCAGTCATGTCCGACTCTGCGACCCCGTGGACTGTGTAGCCCACCAGGCTCCTCCGTCCATGGGATTCTCCAGGCAAGAATACTGAAGTGGGTTGCCATTTCCTTCTCCAGGGGAATCTTCCCGACCCAGGGATCGAACCCAGGTCTCCCACATTGCAGGCAGACGCTTTAGTCTCTGAGCCACCAGATATGAGAGGTGGTCCATAAAGAAGGCTGAGTGTCAAAGAATTGATGCTTTTGAACTGTGGTGCTGGAGAAGACTCTTGAGAGTCCTTTAGATTGGAAGGAGATCAAATCTGTCACTCCTAAAGGAAATCAACCCTGAATATTCATTGGAAGGACTGATGCTGAAGCTGAAGCTACAATACTTTGACCACCTGATGTGAAGAGCTGACTCACTGGAAAAACCCTGATGCTGGGAAAGATTGAAGGCAAGAGGAGAAAGGGAGGCAGAGGATGAGATGGTTCAACAGCATTGCTAACTCAATGAACATGAATTTGAACAAACTCCAGGAGATAGTGGAGGACAGAGGAGCTGGCATGCTACAGTCCATGGGTCACAGAGTCAGACACCAGCTATTGACTGAAAAATGACAAAAAATAACATAACAGAATGTAGCATCATATATATTATACCAAACATGAGTCATACTTAGTCTTCACCTGAATCTCTTACCGCAGGAATTATCCTGGCCATCTCCCTTCTAATGGCTGAAGCCTCTCATCTAACAGCTAACACTGTGGCCCTAACCACCCCCTACACTGACCACATATCTGATCCCAGCACACAGGTGGTTTCAGAAGTGTTACTCTATCTCCATAATACACCTTCATTAACAGAGCACAAGGTTTCATGCAGGTTCTTCTGCCTTTGAACTTATAGCCTGCACTTATGCCCAAAGTTACTTAGATCAGCCCTTTTCCCCCATATGGATCTTTTTCTTGCTTTGTCTTTCTGTATGTATTTATATTTTATATTTCAAAATTTAAAAAAAATGTTGAAAGAATAAATTTTCTTATTTCAGAAAATTTATAAAATCAAAACCATAGGAGCACATTGCTAGGGGCCCTACCAGAGCCTTGAAAACAACATATAAAAGACCCTGAAGCAAAACTGTTATTAACTTCTTAGCATTTTCATGGTTACTTTATGAGGAAAAACTAAAATGAAGATGAGACTAGACATCATATATGGATACAAAAGAAGATATTCATCAAGAATCAATAGAAAACCCAAATAATTTGTTTTCCTTATTTCTTTCTCCTATGACAAAACTGTATAGTCATATATTTTAAATAAGAAGCTCTGGATAAACTTTAGGAAAGTGCTTGAAGGCACTAGTTAGTATCTGAAAGTAGAAGGAAAAAATAAAACATATTGGTTATTAAGTAAACCTGGTAAGGTTGGAAAATATACTTACATCTGTAATAGATCACACAGTTCTGTGTGATTTTTTTCCCAACAAGTGCTGTTATCCCAAAAAAGAATGTTGAAGGCAGGTATCTGTAACCAGAGAGGCAGCATACCACCATGGTTAAGAGCACATGTTCTGGGACCAGATGGTTTGAATCTCAGTCCCACCATTATTGTGAGTGAAACTTTAGATAAAATACTAAAGTGCTGCATGTCTAATTTTTATTTGTAAATGGGGATGATGAAACATTTGTTATGGTGCTTGGAACATAGTTATTTCTCAAAAAGTGTTAGCAATCATTATCATGAAAATGTAGGGTCTCAGATTTGGGAGTCAAGTACAACAAAAACAAAAATAGCCCTGACTACCAAACCTTTCAGTCAGGTTATTCATTTTTCTTGATGATCTCTTCATCTCTATTTACTAAAATTAAAAATCAGAATACAGTTTTGAGCAGGGTTTCTTCACTAGTGAGTGATATGCTGGGACAGAAGTATTTTGTTGTGGTTGTGGCATACTTAGCAGCATTCTGGGCTCTACCTACTGGGTGCCAGTAGCATCTCCTGCAAAACCCCACTAGGATGAGCAAAACGTCTCTAGACAGCCAATGGCCCCTGGAGAGAACAGTACCCCAGCTGAGAACCAAATCTCTAGAGGACTGGTAGTTACTAAATTTAAATAGAAGATAATACAGCAAAGGAAAAAAAAAATCTTTGTTTAAAAGAGCTTTTTTCTAGGAGCAACTTCTATTTCAATAGAGTCAACCTCTGCAGCAACAAAGGAAAAAAGAAAACTACATCTCTTTCATAAATCACATCCTCACAAGTGCACTCTCTCTCAAAACCAGTGTTTTCTTGTTTCTTTAAAGACATCTGCCCTTATGGTATTGACACGATTTCACATCCAGCCCAAAGCCAGCCTGCATGTTTGCTTATAGAACATGGCTCTTTGCTTTTATACATTTTGTTAGATGCCACAAATACAACTCTCACAGATGATGAAAAATGTGAAAGAAGCAGTGTGTGTACTAGATCACTTTCTCAGAAATGCCTTCCTCATTTTGTGAGCTGAGCCTCAGTTCAGTCCCTGGGTCTGAAATTAAAGGGAAGTGACACAGTGGTCCAAATACAGGATGCAGGGCTACCTGTGTGGGCACAGGACAAGTGGATCCAGCAACACTCATCTACACACAGCTTAACAGAATATTTTTTTGAGAAAATTTTAGTGATTTTTAAGATAGGAAGCATTCAGTTTCTATGCGCTTCTACAATGGTCAAAAAAACCTCTTGTTAAATATTGACATGATGCAGTTATATGTACTTGTGTATCAATTTCAAATTTATATGCAAATATTACTCCAGTAGAGTAGAGTCTCTAAGATTCAGTACCCTCAGCATAGAAACCTAACATGAAGACAAATCTGGCTGTGAGTCAATCTTATAAACCAACTGCAGACATGTGAGGTGATAATGCTGAGAGGTCCACCATCCAGAGCGGTCTTCTTAGATTTCACCTTTACTCTGAAGTGTAAGAAAAGCACAATGTTCAGCAGACTTAAAAATAAGATATAATAGCTCCCTGAAAAATAATTTTTAAAAGGTCATTCTTTTTCAAAAGTATTTATTTTAATTGGAGGATAATTACTCTAATTGGAGAATAATTACTTTACAATATTGTGATGGTTTCTGCCATATATCAACATGAATTGGCCATAGGTATACATGTATCACTCCCCCCATCCTGAAGCCACCCACCTCCCTCCCACCCTATCCTCTGGGTGGTCCCAGAGCCCTGGCTTTGGGTGCTCTGCTTCAAGCACTGAACTTGCATTGGTCATTTATTTTAGATATGGTAAATGTATCTGTTTCAACACTATTCTCTCAAATCATCCCAACCCTCGCTTTCTCCCATTGAATACAAGTCTGTCTTTCACCTCTGTGTCTCCTTTGCTGCCCTGCATAAATATATAGATATAATTCTTAACAGAAGTTCATAATAAGGGACTAAAGAAAAGCATGGACTCTGGACTCAGACTGTGGGCTCAGACTCCATATATCAATGCATAACCCTTGGGGTCTTTGTGTATAAAATAAAGACACCATCAGTGACCTTAATGAGTACTTGGGGGATGGAAAGATAGGTCAGGAAGTAAGTAAAATGTCAGCTATCTAAAATGCTTGAAACAGATGCTCACTAAATGGTAACTGTGAGTAAAGCAGGTAAAGGAAGTCCCTTATGCACAGTGTACTAATAATCCATTAGACCTTTTCAAATACCTTTTTTGAGTTTTTGAAAGTATCCCATGTCTTCTTTTCCCCTTTAATCAATTAGTATGATAAATTAAATGAATTGTATTTCTAATTATTGAATCACACTACCATTCCTGGAACAAAACAGAAACAAAATATTCCTTGTTCCTGTCACCTGCTACTTTTAAAAGAGATTTCCATCTAAATTTATACATGAAAGTATCCTTTCGGCTTGCTTTATGTTGGGTTCTGTGCTGGGTTTTGCTAGCTAGCATAAACATAATAAGTTGAAATATCTCCATATTTTTCGATGTTAGAAAAGTGTGTATATATATATATATATATATATATATATATATACATATATTATATATAAAGCTTGGGCTCTTCAATATATATACACATATAAACAATCATGTTATTATATATATATATATACATATACATACACATATATATAGTATAAGAGAAGAGAAGGCAATGGCACCCCACTCCAGTACTGTTGCCTGGAAAATCCCATGGATGGAGGAGCCTGGTAGGCTGCAGTCCATGGGGTCACTAAGAGCAGGACACGACTGAGCGATTTCACTTTCACTTTTCACTTTTATGCATTGGAGAAGGAAATGGCAACCCATTCCAGTGTTCTTGCCTGGAGAATCCCAGGGACAGGGGAGCCTGGTGGGCTGCCATCTATGGGGTTGTACAGAGTCAAACACGACTGAAGCGACTTAGCAGCAGCAGCATAGTTTATAAAATGAACATAAGTTCAAGGAAAATTGGAAGGGATTAGTCTCTTTTTAAATGGGGCATTAATTGCTAAGCAACTGTAATTAAAAAAAAAAAAAATTAAAGGCATTTGAAGTCCATACATCTGCAAAGACTTCTCAAGGTCTCAAATTGATTTAAAAATCAAAGGCAGAGAAAGGAGCAACATGTCAATGCTACCATAATAAAGGAAGCACAAATGTGCTGTTCAGTGGCAATTAAAAGACTATTTAGAGAATTACTTAAAGACAATGAACTGGACCTCAGGAGAACCATCGCACAGGTATAAAGAAGAAATGTGTTGCACTGGAAATATAGTCATTATTTTACACTATGTAATAATTTTGCATGGTGTGTAATGTATAAAAATATTGAATCGCCATGCTGTACAACTGAACTAATATTGCAAGTCAGCTATCAGTTCAGTCCAGTTGCTTGATCCCGTCCAACTCTTTGCAACCCCATGCAATGCAGCACGCCAGGCTTACCTGTCCAAATCCTGGAGCTTGCTCAAACTCATGGCCATTGAATTGGTGATGCTATCCAATCGTCTCATTCTCTGTCGTCAACTTTTCTTCCTGCCTTCAATCTTTCCCAGCATCAGGGTCTTTTCTAAAGAGTCAATTCTTTGCATCAGGTAGCCAAAGTATTGGAGCTTCAGCTTCAGCATCAGTTCTTCCAGTGAAAATTCAGGACTAATTTCCTTTAGGATAGACTGGTTGAATCTCCTTGCAGTCCAAGGGATGCTCAGGAGTCTTCTCCAACACCACAGTTCAAAAGCGTCAGTTCTTCAGCACTCAGCTTTCTTAATGGTTCATCTCTCACATCCATACATGACTACTGGGAAAACCATAGCTTTGACTAGACAGACCTTTTCAGCAAAGTAATGTCTCTGCTTTTTAATACACTGTCTAGGTTGGTCATAGTTTTTCTTCCAAGGAATAAACATCTTTTAATTTCATGGCTGCAGTCAACATCTGCAGTGATTTTGAAGCCTACGAAAATAAAATCTGTCAGTGTTTCCCCATCTATTTGCCATGAAGTATCAAACCAGATGCCATGATCTTTGTTTTTTGAATGCTGAATTTTAAGCCAGCTTTTTCATTCTCTTTTACTTTCAACAAGAGGCTCTTTAGTTCCTTTTTGCTTTCTGCCATCAGGGTGGTGTTATCTGCATATCTAAGGGTACTGACATTTCTCCCAGCAAACTTGATTCCAGCTTGTGCTTCATCCAGACCAGCATTTTGCATGATATACTCTGTATATAAGTTAAATAATCAGGGTGACAACATACAGGCTTGACGTACTCCTTTCCCAATTTGGAACCAGTCCATTTCTCCATGTCCAGTTCTAACTGTTGCTTCTTGACCTGCATATAGATTTCTCAGGAGGCAGGAAAGGTGGTCTGGTATTCCCATTTCTTTAAGAATTTACCACAGTTTGTTGTGATCCACACAGTCAAAGGCTTTGGCATTGCCAATAAAGCTGAAGTAGATGTTTTTCTGAAACTCTCTTGCTTTTTCTATGATCCAATGGATATTGGTATTTTGATCTCTGGTTCCTCAGCCTTTTATATTGCAGCTGGAACATCTGAAACTCCTTAATGCAAAATTCAGACTTAAATTGAAAAATGTAGGGAAAACCACTAAAACATTCAGGTATGACCAAAATCAAATCCCTTAAGATTATACAGTGGGACTGACAATAGGTTCAAGGGATTATATCTGATAGACAGAGTGCCTGAAGAACTATGGACCAAGCTTCATGACATTGTACAGGAGGCAGTGATCGAGACGATACCCAATAAAAAGAAATGCATAAAGGCAAAATGGTTGTCTGAGGAGACCTTACAAATAGCTGAGACTTTAAAGAAGAGAAGTGAAAGGCAAAGGAGAAAAGGAATGATATATCCATTTGAATACAGAGTTCCAAAGAATAGCAAGGAGAGATATTATCTCTCCTTGAAAGATAGAGATAAGAAAGCCTTCCATGATTATACAGTGGAACTGACAATAGGTTCAAGGGATTATATCTGATAGACAGATATCCTTCCTAAATGCAAAGAAATGAAGACAATAGAATAGGAAATACTAGAGATCTCATCAAGAAAATTAGATATCAAGGGGATATTTCATGCAAAGATGGGCAAAATAAAGGACAGAAATGGTATGGACCTAACAGAAGATATTAAGAAGAGGTGGCAAAAATACACAGAATAGCTATATAAAAAAGACCTTAATGACCCAGATAATCATGATGGTGTGATCAGCCACCTAGAGGCAGACATCCTGGAATGTGAAGTCAAATGGCCTTAGGAAAGTACACTGTGAACAAAGCTAATGGAAGTGATGGAATTCCAGCTAAGCTATTTCAAATCCTAAAAGATGATACTCTTAAAGTACTACACTTAAGTGTATCCAGCAAATTTGGAAAATTTAGCAGTGGCCACAGGACTGGAAAAATTAACTATACTCCAATTTTTTTTTCTTTGATATAAATTTATTTATTTTAATTGGAGGCTAATTACTTTAAAATATTGTATTGCTTTTGCCATACATCAACATGAATCCACCATGGGTGTACACGTGTTCCCCATCCTGAAATCACCTACCACCTCCCTCCCCATACCATCCCTCTGGGTCATCCCAGTGCACCAGCAAAGAAACTTTTTTTCTGACAGCCAACATCTAAGTGGGTAGCTGCACGGAGTCACCATGTTATCAGTCCAGTGTCCACTGTAGATTGATGGGTAGAAATAGAGTAACCAACAGATTTAATCTGTTTCTGATTATTTCCATTGCAGATTTCTGAACTGGACCTGCTTACATACAAACCCCATGTCTCTGAATGGGATCTCTATATAATGCAGCAGTGGTACTACCCTGCCATGCTTCAGCCCTCCCATGTGGTTCATTATGTCCCTATTTAGTGGACAACAGGCAGATCAGCTGAACAATATTTGTACCTCACAACCTTTGGACTGCTGTCTCCCAGGCCACATAGCCTAGTACAACCCTGTTCACACCAATGAATAAAGGTAGCTTCTGCTCAGGAAGTGATGAGAATTATGGCACTTAAGAGTTCTAAGCCTTCTTCTCAAGGTCTTCATGTACTACAAAGCTAAGACATAGCCAACATAGTCATGCAGATGGAAAGGTTTCTGAGGACTGGAAGGGTTTCAGGACTACAAATCTGAACCCAGGGCGGGAAGGGCAATTCAGAAACATTCCTCATCCTATTACTGTTTACAGGAAGGCCATCTTCTCTTTGTTTCTGCAATTCTCAGCTATTCTTAAACACAGATCTTTGGTTGCTTTTCAAGCATTTTATTCTCATAAATGTCATCTCTGGGGCCCAAATATCTTAAAAAGGAAATGCTAATTAAATGTTCTAAATCTATGCAAGTTTCACAAGGAAAATCTTAGCTTCAGTGCTCTAAAAGACACTGTATTGGATATTGTTTTCAGTGTAGTCCCTCTCAATTCAAACTTGTGGCCAAACTGTAGAAAACTCAACATCAAATAATTAAATTTGATTGTTTAATTAATTAATTTCTTTTAATTGGATGCTAATTACTTCCCAATATCATGGTGGGTTTTGCCATACATCAACATGAATCAGCCATGGGTGTACATGTGTCCCACCATCTTGTTTCTGCTTTAAGCACTTTCAATTGAAAGCAAGACTGCTGTTGTTTCAGTTCAGTTCCGTTCAGTTGCTCAGTAATGTCCGACTCTTTGTGACCCTATGAACCGCAGCACTCCAGGCCTCCCTGTCCATCACCAACTCCTGGAGTTTACCCAAACTCATGTCCATTGAGTCGATGATACCATCCAGCCATCTCATCCTCTGTCGTCCCCTTCTCCTCAGCCTTCAATCTTGCCCAGCATCAGGGTCTTTTCCAATGAGTTAGCTCTTCGCATCAGGTCGCCAAAGTATTGGAGTTTCAGCCTTAGCATCAGTCCTTCCAATGAATACCAAGGACTGATCACCTTTAGGATTGACTGGATGGATCTTCTTGCTGTCCAAGGGACTCTCAAGAGTCTTCTCCAACACCACAGTTCAAAAGCATCAATTCTTCGGCGCTCAGCCTTCTTCACAGTCCAACTGGAAAATGACTACTGGAAAAACCATAGCCTTGACTAAACAGACCTTTGTTGGCAAAGTAATGTCTCTGCTTTTTAATATGCTGTCCAGGTTGGTCATAACTTGCTGTTGCCTAATTGCTAAGTCAAATCATGTCTGATCTTTTGCAACCCCATGGACTGTAGACCACCAGCCTCCTCTGCCCATGTGATCTTTCAGGAAAGAATACTAGAGTGGGTTGCCATTTCCTTCTGTTCTAAATATACGTGATTATTGAAATAACTTCTGGCAAGAACCAGCTCAATATCTATTTACTCCTTAAAAGAGTCAATCTACATTTTAAATATTAATAGAAAATAGAAACCATGTGCCAAAACCTATTTGTTGAGAGGAATTTCTAAAAATATGACAGTCATAACATTTACAAACACACATACACATAGATAGATTCATCACCAAACAATATGTTCTAATTGGAGATTTTAGAGATCTTAATATTATTATTTGATACATAAAATTAAATGCTCAAGTTGCCCCTATAAACTAGTAACTAACCTCTCTGTTAGTTTCTATGTAAAAGTTTTACATAGATTTATGTAAAAGATTTATAGATAGATTTATGTAAAAGTTTTATAGGTTTATGTAAAAGATTTATACATATATTTATGTAAAAGATTTATACATAGACTTATGTAAAAGATTTACATAAGAAATCTTAATATAATTAATTATTTGATACATAAAATTAAGTGCTCAGATTGCCCCTATAGGCTAGTAACTAACCTCTCTGTTAGTTTCTATGTAAAACTTTTACTAAAAAGTTTTACTTTTACTTTTCTATGTAAAAGTTTCACCAAATCAGAAGAATGAATATTACAATAAAGGACTCTTGTTATAGCGAACTGTCTGCAAAAGAGGACAAGGGAGTGTGAACCCCAGAGGACGAGGGCAAAAGGTCATCACTGGGCTCAAGTGGTCCATGATGTGGACAAGATATTTTTGATAATTCAGCAACTTCCATAAACTAGCTAGAGTTTTGTGATTTTGCACCTTTGAAAACTTATTGTCTCAGCTGAAATAAATTCCAGAAACTTGTACATGAAAAACCTCCACTCCCCTCTCTTTTGAACCCTAACATTTCATTTTTGAAATGTGGTTTCCCAGATGCTCTTATCAGCTGCACTGGGAAGATGTGTAACAGGAATTCTGTTCTTTGCAATCTACAGCATACAACTTTAAATATCCTCTTTAACAAAGTAAGAAACTTTTCAGTGCATAGTACACAGGGCATTTAATCAAAGTCAGCTTTCAGAAGAAAGACATACAGCCATTTTCAAATGCTGACAAAGTAGGAAAAGAAAAATGAACCCTCATGCATCTTTAATGAAACTTTCAGGGGAAATAGATCTATACATATCTTAGTGGCTTCTGATTTTTTTTAATATTTTCTCCTAATTTGGCAAAGCAAGATATTATACTGTCATGCTCCCCACCAAATGATTTTAGTTTTAATATAAAGGATTGTTTTTAAGTATAAGAAACATAATTGATCAGGCAAGTCATAAAAAAAGGCAACACTAAATAATTAACTGATGGTGAATAAAGTTTTTCTGAATAAATATGTAGATCACTGAACCCTAAACCTAGGTTTGACTGAGATAACTAAAATCAAAACAAACAAAAAAAACAAACCCAACTCTTGTTAAAATTGAAAGCTGTCTGTTCAATTGCCCCACACACTAATACACAGAAATTATCTCCTTGGGGAGAAGAGAGAGAGATTTGCTCTAAAAGCTGAGAAAACAACCACTTGCACTGCTCTGACCCTCTGGTGAACAGCAGTATTGAGCTGAATGTTTCTGGTACTTTTTGTGGGTTTTTTTTTGGGGGGGTGGGGGTTAATTCTTTGAAAGACTTCATTTTTTAGAGCAGCTTTTAGTTAACAGAAGAACTGAATAGATGGTACAGAGAGTTCTCATATGACAGAAGGTGGGTTTTGATTTATTTTAATTTATATATTTATTCAAAATTATGAAAGTATGATAACACATTAACAGGAAACTTGGAAAATACAGAAAAGGTTACATAAAGTTTCACTATATGTTACAATTAGTTTTTTAAGTAAATAAATTAAGATTTTTAGTTGAAGTTTCAATATCATAGTATTAAAAATTAAAAGAATACATACACGGAGGAACAGAACAATATAGTAGCCCTAAAAAGCACTGTCCACCAATTCCACATAATTAAGATTGATACAATTTTCACACAACAGTAGAATACAAATTATATTCAAGTTCCCATAAGACACTGGAACATACCCAGGGAAACAAATCAAAGTACAAAAATTTCATGGTCTAAAGGTATTGAAATCATAATCATACAGAGTCTATTATCTTATCACTGTGGAATTATGTTAGAAATCAATATCAAAAGATATTTGAAAATAACCCACATATTTTCAAGTGCAAAGACATTTACCAAGAGAGATTTAGCTATTAAAAGCCTCAATAAAGTAAGACTGAAAAAAACACAGAGGGTGATTTCAGATAAGAAAGCATTTAAATGAAAAACTAGTATTAAAAAGATGAATTAATATTAAAGATACTTTAAACAAAATCCCATGTATTTGGAATTAAATGTCCACTTTTAAATGATGGGTGTATCTAAGAAGCAATAGCAAGGATATTTAGAAAATATTTGTAATGGAATAAAAATGAAAAAAGAAGTTACCAGGATTTTTTGCATGTATTGAGGCTGCTCAATGCAGTTATATACAAGGTGGAGTCTTGAATAAGGTATGAAGACAAATAATGGACATTAGCATAAAATTTTGTGAAATTTGAACAAAATCTGTAGTTAATAATATTGCATCACTTAATTTCCTATTGCTTTTACAACATAGTATTTGTTTATATTTTCAGAATTGGATTAGAAGTTTCAAGCTTCATTCAAATGTTTTTAATCACTATAATAATAATTTTTCTATAATTTTAGCTGTGTATTACATGGAACTATATCAAAGATCAGAGTGAATATAAATAAGAAATCTAGCATTCTAGTCATACTAAGTCTAACAAGTGGGATCAAACTGTCATGAATTTATTCAGCAATGCAAAAATACATGTTTTCTAACATATATATATATATATATTACATACTAATGCTTTACTACTGGACTTGATAAAGGCTTGAGAAAGAACAACAACAATTTAAAAAAACCAGAAATATAAACTAAATGAAATGGAAGCATTGACTATAAAATAGAAAAAGTGAAAAACAAAAAACAAAAAACAAACAAAAAAAACAGATAAACATAAAAGATCATCAGATAGCCCAGTTGTTTTTAAACAGGATTGCTCATTAGATTTTGGAGAAAAATAGCAATATCTGGGAATCAGTATTTTTCAAATAGTTCAAAAAAATTCTGATATGCATCTGGATTTTAAAAAGTGATTACATGTTTTTCTATTAAGTGGTAGTTTAGTGATACAGAATTCTATATGAGATTTGTGCTGAGTTTTTGTTTGTTTTTCCTGGGATGGGCAAGACTGAGTGAGGTTGTAATCCTATCTGATGATGATTGGATTTGTATTTTTGTTTTGTTTGTTGTTTAGATGAGGTGTCCTGCACAGGGTGCTACCGGTGATTGGGTGATGCCAGGTGCGATCTGGGAGAAAGAGCCTCAGGGCAGCTTCTTTGAGAAATTGTACTTAACTCAGACTTGACTCCATTTTAAACTTTAAACATAAACTAGACCTTGATGTGAATTAAAAAATTTTTTATAAAATACAGTCTTAAAAAAATAATAAAGTATGGGGGAGGAGCCAAGATGGCGGAGGAGTAGGACGGGGAGAACACTTTCTCCCCCACAAATTCATCAAAAGAGCATTTAAACGTCGAGTAAATTCCACAAAACAACTTCTGAATGCCGGCAGAGGACATCAGGCACCCAGAAAAGCAGCCCAACTCTTCGATAGGAGGTAGGAAAAAATATAAAAGACAAAAAAAGAGACAAAACAGGGGGGGACAGAGTTCCGTCCCGGGAAGGGAGTCTTAAAAAGAGAGAAGTTTCCAAACACCAGGAAACCTTCTCACTGCCGAATCTGTGCCGAGCTTTGGAAGCACAGAGGGCAACATAAAAGGGAGGAAAAAAAATAAATAAACAATTAAAAATCGCAGATTGTGAGCCCTACGGTAACTCTCCCAGCAGAGAAGCAGCGCAGATGCCTGCACACGGCATTAGCAAGCGGGGGCTGGGCAGGGAAGTGCGGCGCGGGCTGTGTCCCTTAGAGTAAGAATCGGGCCGAATGTTCTGAGCGCTATCTGAGCGAAATAATTTGGGCTAGCAAACCAGACTCTGGGATATCTACCACGTGAAAAGCCAGCCCTAACCTAAGACACCGCCAGGCCCGCGCACAGAACAAAGGACTGAACAGAGATAGCCGGTTGCAGACCTTCCCCCTCTGGTGACAGGCAGCCAGAGCCGGAAGGGGGCAATCGCAGCCCCAGAGGGACACTATCTATAAAACTGTAAGCAGGCTTCTTTGCTAACTAAAACTTCTTGGGGGTCTGGACGGTCAACATCTGCCTGAGAAGGTGCGCCGGTTTTACACCCAGATAACCGAGTGGTGGGGAGGCGATAAGTCGCAGCATTGGCGCCCGCCAAACACATTACCTGAGCTGCTCGGATCTGGGAAGAGCACAAAATGCAGGCCCAACTGAGTCTGCGCCTCTGAGGACTACCCGAGTGCCTGAACCTGAGCGGCTTGGACTTGGGACCTCAGCCCAGGGCCGGCCTCTGATTGTTCCCGGTGGAACAACCTAGAGCCCGAGCAGTGTGGGCAGGGAGCCTACACACACCGTGAGCGGGGGAAGACCCAGTGTGGCTGAGGCACTGCGAGCACATGCCAGTGTTATCTGTTTGCAGCATCCCTCCCTCCCTCCCCACAGCGCGGCTGAACAAGTGAGCCTAAATAAAATTAAAAAAAAAAATAGTGTCCTCCACCGTCCCCTTTGTGTCAGGGCGGGAACCAGACACTGAAGAGACCAGCAAACAGAAGAAGCTATAACAGAGGGAAACGCCTTGGAAGCTACAGGCCATAGATTAAAACCCTGTGGTTACTACAGATTACATAGGAAGGGGCCTATAGATCTTGAGAAATATAAGTCGGACTAAGGAACTAGCCAAAAATGAACTGAACCCACAATACAACAAAACTGGAGAAAGACCTAGATATATTTTTACTATTTTTACGATCAATCTTTCTTTTTTTTTTTTAATTTTAAGTCCTCTATTGTCCTTTAATTTTCACTTTTATAACTATTACTTTGCAAAAAAAAAAAAAAAGACCCTATTTTTTTTTTCTTCTTCAGCAAACTTCATATATATATTTTCTAATTTTTTGACTGTGTTGTTGTTTTTGTTTCTTTTTCTTCTTTTTTTAACATTGTATTTTTGAAATTCCAAACTCCACTCTAGATTTTTAATTTCAGCCTTTTGGTATATGTTATCAATTTTGTACCTATAGTTTTTTTCATAATTTCTGTGACTTTTTTTTTTCCTCTGTTTCTTTCTCTTCTTTTATATAACATCGAATATCTGCAATTCCAAACTCTACTCAAGATTTTTAATTTATGCTTTTTGGTATTTGATATCAATTTTGTACCTGTATTTTCTTTAGAATTTTTGCGACATTGTTTTTGTTGGTTTGTTTGTTTTCTCTCTTTATTTTTCTTCTTCGTCTTTTTTTTTAACATTGTATTTTTGAAATTCCAAACTCTACTCTAGATTTTTAATTTTAGCCTTTTGGTATATGTTATCAATTTTGTACCTATAGTTTTTATTTATAATTTCTGTGACTTTTTTTTTCCCCCTCTGTTTCTTTCTCTTCTTTTATATAACATCGTATATCTGCAATTCCAAACTGTACTCAAGATTTTTAATTTATGCTTTTTGGTATTAGATATCAATTTTGTACCTGTATTTTCTTTATAATTTTTGCGACATTGTTTTTGTTGGTTTGTTTGTTTTCTCTCTTTATTTTTCTTTTTCTTTTTTTTTTTAATGTTGTATTTTTGAAATTCCAAACTCTACTCTAGATTTTTAATTTTTGCTTTTTGGTATTAGTTATCAATTTTGTACCTGTAGTTTCTTTATAATTTTCGCGACCTTGTTTGTTTTTCTTTGTTCGTTTTTTCTCTCTTTCTTTTCTTTCTTCTTTTGATTAACATTGCATTTTTGAAATTCCAAACTCTACTCTAGATTTTTAATTTTTGCATTTATGTATTTGTTACCAATTTTGTACCTTTAAGAACCCAATCTTCAGGACCCATTTTTCACTAGGGTACGAGATGACTGGCTTGACTGCTCTCTCTCCCTTTGGACTCTCCATTTTCTCCACCAGGTCACCTGTATCTCCTCCCTAACCCCTCTCTACTCTACCCAACTCTGTGAATTTCTGTGTGTTCCAGACGGTGGAGAACACTTAGGGAACTGATTACTGGCTGGATCTGTCTCCCTCCTTTTCATTTCCCCCTTTTATCCTTCTGGCCACCTCCGTCTCCTGCCTCCTTCTTCTCTTCTCTGTATAACTCCGTGAACATCTCTGAGCGGTCCAGTTGTGGAGTGCACATAAGGAAGTGACTACTGGCTAGCCCACTCTCTCCACTATTGATTCCACCTCATCTCATTTGGGTCACCTATAACTCCCTCCTCCCTTTTCTCTTCTCCATGTAATGCTGTGAACCTCTCTGAGTGACCCTCACAGTAGAGAAACTTTTCATCTTTAATGTAGATTTTTATCAATGGTGCTGTATAGAAGGAGAAGTTTTGAAACTACTGTAAAAATAAGACCGATAACTGGAAGTAGGAGGCTTAAGTCCAAACCCTGACTCCAGGGAACTCCTGACTCCAAGGAACATTAATTGACAGGAGCTCATCAAACGCCTCCATACCAACACTGAAACCAAGCACCACACAAGGGCCAACAAGTTCCAGGGAAAGACATACCAAGCAAATTCTCCAGCAACAAAGGAACACAGCCCTGAGCTTCAAGATACAGGCTGCCCAAAGTCACCCCAAAACCATAGACATCTCATAACTCATTATTGGACATTTCACTACACTCTAGAGAGAAGAAACACAGCTCCATCCACCAGAACATCGACACAAGCTTCCCTAACCAGGAAACCTTGACAAACCACCTGTACAAACCCACACACAGCGAGGAAACGCCACAATAAAGAGAACTCCACAAACTGCCAGAATACAGAAAGGACACCTCAAACTCAGCAATTTAAACAAGATGAAGAGACAGAGGAATAGCCAGCAGATAAAGGAACAGGATAAATGCCCACCAAACCAAACAAAAGAGGAAGAGATAGGGAATCTACCTGATAAAGAATTCCGAATAATGATAGTGAAATTGATCCAAAATCTTGAAATTAAAATGGAATCACAGATAAATAGCCTGGAGGCAAGGATTGAGAAGATGCAAGAAAGGTTTAACAAGGACTTAGAAGAAATAAAAAAGAGTCAATATATAATGAATAATGCAATAAGTGAAATTAAAAACACTCTGGAGGCAACAAATAGTAGAATAACAGAGGCAGAAGATAGGATTAGTGAATTAGAAGATAGAATGGTAGAAATAAATGAATCAGAGAGGACAAAAGAAAAACGAATTAAAAGAAATGAGGACAATCTCAGAGACCTCCAGGACAATATTAGACGCTACAACATTCGAATCATAGGGGTCCCAGAAGAAGAAGACAAAAAGAAAGACCATGAGAAAATACTTGAGGAGATAATAGTTGAAAACTTCCCTAAAATGGGGAAGGAAATAATCACCCAAGTCCAAGAAACCCAGAGAGTCCCAAACAGGATAAACCCAAGGTGAAACACCCCAAGACACATATTAATCAAATAAACAAAGATCAAACACAAAGAACAAATATTAAAAGCAGCAAGGGAAAAACAACAAATAACACACAAGTGAATACCCATAAGGATAACAGCTGATCTTTCAATAGAAACTCTCCAAGCCAGGAGGGAATGGCAAGACATACTTAAAATGATGAAAGAAAATAACCTACAGCCCAGATTATTGTACCCAGCAAGGATCTCATTCAAGTATGAAGGAGAAATCAAAAGCTTTTCAGACAAGCAAAAGCTGAGAGAAATATGCACCACCAGACCAGCTCTTCAACAAATACTAAAGGATATTCTCTAGACAGGAAACAAAAAAACAGTGTATAAATTCGAACCCAAAACAATAAAGTAAATGGCAACGGGGTCATACTTATCAGTAATTAGCTTAAACGTAAATGGGTTGAATGCCCCAACCAAAAGAGAAAGACTGGCTGAATGGATACAAAAACAAGACCCCTACATATGTTGTCTACAAGAGACCCACCTCAAAACAGGGGACGCATACAGACTGAAAGTGAAGGGCTGGAAAAAGATTTTCCATGCAAATAGGGACCAAAAGAAAGCAGGAGTAGCAATACTCATATCAGATAAAATAGACTTTAAAACAAGGACTGTGAAAAGAGACAAAGATGGTCACTACATAATGATCAAAGGATCAATCCAAGAAGAAGATATAAAAATTATAAATATATATGCACCCAACATGGGAGCACCGCAGTATGTAAGACAAATGCTAACAAGTATGAAAGAAGAAATTAACAATAACACAATAATACTGGGAGACTTTAATACCCCACTCACACCTATGGATAGATCAACTAAACAGAAAATTAACAAGGAAACACAAACTTTAAATGATACAATAGACCAGTTAGACCTAATTGATATCTATAGGACATTTCATCCCAAAACAATGAATTTCACCTTTTTCTCAAGGGCACATGGAACCTTCTCCAGGATAGATCACATCCTGGGCCATAAAGCTAGCCTTGGTAAATTCAAAAAAATAGAAATCATTCCAAGCATCTTTTCTGACCACAATGCAGTAAGACTAGATCTCAATTGCAGGAGGAAAACTATTAAAAAATCCAACATAGGGAGGCTGAACAACACGCTGCTGAATAACCAACAAATCACAGAAGAAATCAAAAAAGAAATCAAAATTTGCATAGAAACGAATGAAAATGAAAACACAACAACCCAAAACCTGTGGGACACTGTAAAAGCAGTCCTAAGGGGAAAGTTCATAGCAATATAGGCACACCTCAAGAAACAAGAAAAAAGTCAAATAAATAACCTAACTCTACACCTAAAGCAACTAGAAAAGGAAGAAATGAAGAACCCCAGGGTTAGTAGAAGGAAAGAAATCTTAAAAATTAGGGCAGAAATAAATGCAAAAGAAACAAAAGAGACCATAGCAAAAATCAACAAAGCCAAAATCTGGTTCTTTGAAAGAATAAATAAATTTGACAAACCATTAGCCAGACTCATCAAGAAACAAAGGGAGAAAAATCAAATCAATAAAATTAGAAATGAAAATGGAGAGATCACAACAGACAACACAGAAATACAAAGGATCATAAGAGACTACTATCAACAATTATATGCCAATAAAATGGACAACGAGGAAGAAATGGACAAATTCTTAGAAATGTACAACTTTCCAAAACTCGACTAGGAAGAAATAGAAAATCTTAACAGACCCATCACAAGCACGGAAATTGAAACTGTAATCAAAAATCTTCCAGCAAACAAAAGCCCAGGTCCAGACGGCTTCACAGCTGAATTCTACCAAAAATTTAGAGAAGAGCTAACACCTATCCTGCTCAAACTCTTCCAGAAAATTGAAGAGGATGGTAATCTTCCCAAACTCATTCTATGAGGCCACCATCACCCTAATACCAAAACCTGACAAAGATCCCACAAAAAAAGAAAACTACAGGCCAATATCACGGATGAACATAGATGCAAATATCCTTAACAAAATTCTAGCAATCAGAATCCAACAACACATTAAAAAGATCATACACCATGACCAAGTGGGCTTTATCCCAGGGATGCAAGGATTCTTCAATATCCGCAAATCAATCAATGTAATACACCACATTAACAAATCGAAAAATAAAAACCATATGATTATCTCAATAGATGCAGAGAAAGCCTTTGACAAAATTCAACATCCATTTATGATCAAAACTCTCCAGAAAGCAGGAATAGAAGGACCATACCTCAACATAATCAAAGCTATATATGACAAACCCACAGCAAACATTATCCTCAATGGTGAAAAATTGAAAGCATTTCCTCTAAAGTCAGGAACAAGACAAGGGTGCCCACTTTCACCATTACTATTCAACATAGTTTTGGAAGTTTTGGCCACAGCAATCAGAGCAGAAAAAGAAATAAAAGGAATCCAAATTGGAAAAGAAGAAGTAAAGCTCTCACTGTTTGCAGATGACATGATCCTCTACATAGAAAACCCTAAAGACTCCACCAGAAAATTACTAGAACTAATCAATGACTATAGTAAAGTTTCAGGATATAAAATCAACACACAGAAATCCCTTGCATTCCTATACACTAATAATGAGAAAACAGAAAGAGAAATTAAGGAAACAATTCCATTCACCATTGCAACGGAAAGAATAAAATACTTAGGAATATATCTACCTAAAGAAACTAAAGACCTATATATAGAAAACTATAAAACACTGGTGAAAGAAATCAAAGAGGACACTAGCAGATGGAGAAATATACCATGTTCATGGATTGGAAGAATCAATATAGTGAAAATGAGTATACTACCCAAAGCAATCTATAGATTCAATGCAATCCCTATCAAGCTACCAATGGTATTCTTCACAGAGCTAGAACAAATAATTTCACAATTTGTATGGAAATACAAAAAACCTCGAATAGACAAAGTGATCTTGAGAAAGAAGAATGGAACTGGAGAAATCAACCTACCTGACTTCAGGCTCTACTACAAAGCCACAGTTATCAAGACAGTATGGTACTGGCACAAAGACAGACATATAGATCAATGGAACAAAATAGAAAGCCCAGAGATAAATCCACGCACATATGGACACCTTATCTTTGACAAAGGAGGCAAGAATATACAATGGATTAAAGACAATCTCTTTAACAAGTGGTGCTGGGAAATCTGGTCATCCACTTGTAAAAGAATGAAACTAGAACACTTTCTAACACCATACACAAAAATAAACTCAAAATGGATTAAAGATCTAAACGTAAGACCAGAAACTATAAAACTCCTAGAGGAGAACATAGGCAAAACACTCTCTGACATACATCACAGCAGGATCCTCTATGACCCACCTCCCAGAATATTGGAAATAAAAGCAAAAATAAACAAATGGGACCTAATTAACCTTAAAAGCTTCTGCACATCAAAGGAAACTATTAGCAAGGTGAAAAGACAGCCTTCAGAATGGGAGAAGATAATAGCAAATGAAGCAACTGACAAACAACTAATCTCGAGAATATACAAGCAACTCCTACAGCTCAACTCCAGAAAAATAAATGACCCAATCAAAAAATGGGCCAAAGAACTAAACAGACATTTCTCCAAAGAAGACATACAGATGGCTCACAAACACATGAAAAGATGCTCAACATCACTCATTATCAGAGAAATGCAAATCAAAACCACTATGAGATACCATTTCACACCAGTCAGAATGGCTGCAATCCAAAAGTCTACAAGTAATAAATGCTGGAGAGGGTGTGGAGAAAAGGGAACCCTCTTACACTGTTGGTGGGAATGAAAACTAGTACAGCCACTATGGAGAATGGTGTGGAGATTCCTTAAAAAACTGGAAATAGACCTGCCTTATGATCCAGCAATCCCACTGCTGGGCATACACACTGAGGAAACCAGAATCGAAAGAGACACGTGTACCCCAATGTTCATCGCAGCACTGTTTATAATAGCCAGGACGTGGAAGCAACCTAGATGTCCATCAGCAGATGAATGGATAAGAAATCTGTGGTACATATACACAATGGAGTATTATTCAGCCATTAAAAAGAATACATTTGAATCAGTTCTAATGATGTGGATGAAACTGGAACCTATTATACAGAGTGAAGTAAGCCAGAAAGAAAAACACCAATACAGTATACTAATGCATATATATGGAATTTAGAAAGATGGTAACAATAACCATGTGTATGAGACAGCAAAAGAGACACTGATGTATAGAACAGTCTTATGGACTCTGTGAGAGAGGGAGAGGGTGGGAAGATTTGGGAGAATGGCATTGAAACATGTAAAATATCATGTATGAAACGAGTTGCCAGTCCAGGTTCGATGCACGATACTGGATGCTTGGGGCTGGTGCACTGGGACGACCCAGATGGATGGAATGGGGAGGGAGGAGGGAGGGGGTTTCGGGATGGGGAAAACATGTATACCTGTGGAGGATTCATTTTGATATTTGGCAAAACTAATACAGTTATGTAAAATTTAAAAATAAAATTAAAAAAAAAAAAAGAAATGTGTTAGGAATGTGTTCTTCACCTCAGGTTCTAATATTTCTAGTAGGCTCTGATAAACAGTAACATAATATTCATTGCCACACAGCAATGCAGAACCCAGATGCCCTCCAGGGAGCATCACAGGAGCCAGTCTGCAGCTGCATTTCCTGCTTCCAGGGGTCTCTGCTCCCATTATATCATCTGCCAACCAGAGACATAGCATACCCTCTCTGTTCATCTCTTAAAAGAATTTCTCCTCTTTAAAGAAAACTTTTCCTATTTCAGACTCAAATGCTTTCATTCATTTATCAATAAATTCCAAATTCTAGTATGCCTTCTCATTACTGTGAATAGATTATTTAAGCCTTATTTTAGAAACTGGAATTTTTTAACCAGTTTTATCATTTCCAACCAAACTGATTATAAACCAGGACATAAGTAAAATGTTTTTATTTTAATCATAATGCCTAATAGCCTCTGGATGAATTAATTCAATATTTATGTACTGATTTTATTTTTAATTTGTCCCAAAGTTTCATAAAGAAAGCTAAAATGATTTTAAACCTTGTTTGACAATACTGCTGATGACTTAAAAGAAAACAAATGTCAAGAATGCTCCTCTTCTATCCAATTGTGAATGTGAATGTGAAGTAGCTCAGTCATGTCCGACTCTTTGTGACCCCATGGACTGTAGCCTATCAGGCTCCTCAGTCCATGGAATTTTCCAGGCAAGAGTACTGGAGTGGGTTGCCATTTCCTTCTCCATGGGATCTTCCCGACCCAGGGATCGAACCCGGGTCACCCAAATTGTGGGCAGACGCTTTACCGTCTGAGCCACCAGGGAAGCTCAACTCAGTTTGAAGAAAGGCCTTATAAAATGTTTCAGACATAGAGAACAGACTTGTGGTTTCCAAGGGGGAGTGATGGACTGGAAATTTGAGATTAGCAGACACAGACTACTACATACAGGATGGGTAAACAACAAGGTCCTACTGTATACAGCACAGCACAGGGAACTATGTTCAGTATCCTGTTAAGAAACCGCATGGAAAATAATATGAAAAATCATGTATATACCTGTATAGCTGAATAACTTTGCTGTGCAGCAAAAATTAGCAGAACATTGTAAATCAACTATACTTCAATAAAATTTTAGAAAAGAAAATAAAAATTAAAAAATATTTCAGTTACCCTTTGTCTTCTCCTAGTTCGTATGTTGATAATTTGAATCTGAATATCAGGCCTGTACTTAAGGTGTGAAATAAAAACAAACCAAAAAGTGTATATAAAATACAATCATAACTATAAAAAGGACAAATTATACCACAAAGCTACCACAATGGCACATATAAACATTTTCAGTACAGGTTCCAAGTAGAAAGACTATCTTCATGTTTTAACTAGAGGAGGGTTTTTGCTTAATGTATGCTTACACATGAATTATACAACATTTATGCACATTCATACAAAATAATGGACACCCAAAAATATGAAATCTTTACTGTTTTTCTCCTCTTGCCCCTCTGTTGGAAAGAGCTGGTTGAGACCATATGTTCAATATACCCCTCCAAGAAATTTTGCGGGGGATCAGAAAAATTATTAAGGTAATATGTTTCTCTTTACTCTCATTAAGGTAACATATCTCATTATTTTGCCAACAAAGGTCCATCTAGTCAAAGCTATGGTTTTTCCAGTAGTCAGGTATGGATGTGAGAGGTGGACTATAAACAAAGCTGAGCGCCAAAGAATTGATGTTTTTGAACTGTGGTGTTGGAGAAAACTCTTGAGAGTCCTTTGGACTGCAAGGAGATCCAACCAGTCAATCCTAAAGGAAATCAGTCCTGAATATTCATTGGAAGGACTAATGCTGAAGCTGAAACTTTAATACTTTGGGCACCTGATGCGAAGAACTGACTCATTTGAAAAGACCCTGATGCTGGGAAAGATTGAAGGTGGGAGAAGGGGACGACAGAGGATGAGATGATTAGATGGCATCACCGACTGAATGGATATGAGTCTGAGTAAACTCCAGGAATTGGTGATGTATGGGGAGGCCTGGCATGCTGCAGTCCATGGGGTCGCAAAGAGTCAGACATGACTGAGTGACTGAACTAATCTGAATATATCTCTCTTTCCATTCTGTCTCTCTCTCTGTTTTTTTCTCCCTTTTAAATAAAGCTACAGGGTGTACAACTTGAAAACTGCTTGACACTCAGGTTCCATTTGATTTAAAAAATTACCTATAATGTGGATAAATAAAATTGACTCACCAAAGAAGGAAAAGGAAGAAGAGGAGAAAGAGAAAATCCTATTATCACCTTAATACATTTGCAATAATTCTTACAAGCTATCTTGTGACAATTTATAATTATTCTACTTTGTGTTATTGGAGTACATATTTTCATCTCATCTTGATAACCCAAATGTCTTTCACCTTTCCTTAAATGATTTTAAATGACTTTGAATGTTAGACTTATAAACTACTACAATTAGCAGTACTTTTTTTGAAATAGTAAAACTTTGCTCTTTCTGGTATAACTGTGGGCACACACATCACCCTGGAACCTGATGCCCAAGGACTCTGTGTGGAGCATCCTCCTTCCAGTTAGCAGCCATGCAGAACAGCACAGGTAAGAAAGCCCAACCCTCAACATAGACTGGAAACACTGACCCAAAGCATAACTGTCACAGAAACACATACCTTGGAGGTAAGAGGTGCAAGAGGAACTCAAACATGGTGTTTCTTCCTTGCAAAAGGGTGAGAAAATAAAACCAACGTGGCAAACCTATTACATTATAACTTGCACAGTTTTGTTCCAGTTGTCAATCAGGCATTTGATGTTCTCTTATCTTTGGGGAGAGTGGGCTTGGACTCATAGTGTTGCCTCTTCACCAGTTCCAGGATGATAGACAGACACAGTTTGTAACCTTTCTAAACTGTGTCTAGTCAATCATTCCGCAAATATGTGCAGGCTTAGCATATGCCAAGTACTTTTTCAGATACAGTGAACCACAGCAAGAAAGAATTCTGCAGTCATGGAATTTACAGTGCATAAAAGGAGACAACAGGGCAGTAAGAATAGACGTAAGTTAATGATTTAAGTTTGTGACAAATGTTTTCAATCGAAGAAAAGATGGTAATCGGAGAGAGGGTCAGGCAGAAGGCTTCCTGATTTAAGCTGGTGTGAACAGTCACTCAGAGCTGAGGCAAGAGTGAGGAAAGGTGGTCAGTCATGCAGAGCTCTGGGGGTCGTGCTTCCACAGGAAAGTAAATGGTACAAAGGTTCTAAGACAGGAAAGAACAAACAGTTACACAAGGAAGAGAAAAGAAACCAGTGCTACTGTACAACCATAAGCCGTGAAATGAACATGGTGTGAAGTCAGATGAGAACAGGACAAGGGCAGAGAAGCCGTGACTTAAATACTGCACACTTTTCCAGAGCTATGTCCCCTGAGGCTTCTGAAAGTGGCTGGATTACAGAGGGACCATGAAAGAACAGTAATGATACCACCATAGAATTGTTAAATTGATGGTGTGTGTAGTAAAGTGTTACAAACCACATGGCATTTTCTAAGTCCAAAATTAATGTTAGAGACAAAAAGCTATCGTCAGGACTTCACTGCCAATACAGTAGTTAGGACTCAGCACTTTCATTGTCCCCTAGTGGCTGAAAGTCAATCATTGGTCATGAAACTAAGATCCTACAAACTGTGGCATGGTTCCCCCCACCCCCACCCCCCACCCCTCAAAAAAAGTCATTGTCAATTTCTTCACAAATTCTCAAATCTGCATAGGGAGTCATAACATAATCCTGAGCTTCAAAGTGAAGGTCAACTCCACTCAGGTCCAAGCAAATGTAATTGCTTCACAGGTGATTTTATAAAATAAGAAAAATAAACAGGCAGTTTCCAAAAGACAAGCGGATCATCTTCAAGTTCACTCATACATCAGTTACCGGAAACTAATGGAGGATGTTCTCATAGAAATGATTAATGCTAACTATTTTCAAGGTAGCTCTGAGAATTCTATTTAATGTAGCATGTGTTAATACTCCCACCCTATAGTTTTGATGTGGGAGTCAGAAGTTCATGTGATGTATAAGAGGAAAATACAGTGAAGGCCACCATGTAAGACACTAATAAAGGCTGGTCAATAACCAGACCACATTCAGGTACCGTTGCAGAATGGGGAGTCAAAATCAGACATTTTAAGCCAAGCTTGTTCTCTTTTAAACCCTAACAATCATGCAACAGTCTATTTACTCTTATTCTTCATGCTTTAAAAAATATCCTGTAGGAACAGTCACTATTTGTCTGTGAATCCTTAGGCTTTTTGGAATGTATTCCTATACCCTGGTAAACAGGGCATCCTACTGCACTATCCCAGGTAAATCCACCCTACAAACTTTCACATGAGAAGGTTAAATTAGTAGACTGAATCTTTAATAAAATCCTGTATTGATACAAATTATAAAACAAACTCCAAGCAAAAACTTTCATCTGAGGGCTGAAGAAGAACATTAAACTTTGAAAAGCAGCTCTTGGGGGCCCTTCTGGCTGAGTAACCCAAGGGAATCATCTGTTACTGTTTTTCCCAGTTTCTTACCTGCATCTACATTTGAAGAATTGTACTTTTTCTCCACAACTGCCAGAGGGACAGCAATGCTAACCCAGCAGCAGGGGAAGGGACTGAAGCACTCATTTTCATGCATTCGTGATACACAAGAGGAGAAAAGATACAGAATGAAAAGATGGAAACACAGGATTCAGATAAACTAAGCAACTACAGGCTAGTTGTCTATAGTCTTTAATCCTCAGTCTCCCCAAGTAGGGCTAAGACAGTGTTCATCTAACGAGCTGCTGTATAGATGAGGAAAAACCAGGTCGCAAGGAGGAGGAGCAGCAACTACTTCACTAAGTGCATCCTGTGTATCATGCACTTTATCAGCGATGCAGATGGCTCTACCTTCAGAACTACAAGTGTTAGCTCAGATGTAATCTCCATTTTACAGATGAGAAAACAAGATGTGTAGAATGATAAGAAATTTCTCCAAGATTATACAGAGTCTAAGCACTGCCACTGGGATCTGAACACAACATCTGAATCTCAGTCTCAACGTTAACCATTAGGTGCAGCCTCTCCTCTACTAAGACCACCACAAAGTGCAGCCTGACAAATTCCCATCATCAGCCTTCTTCTCAGGCTACTGGATAGGTTAAGAACATATAAAACACTAGATATGGATCTGCACATAACCAATGTTTTATAAGCTAATTGCCTTCTCTGTTCCATAAACACTGTATTATCTGTTTGGATTTATTAAAACCATCAAAAATGAGAATATTTTAAATAAATATGAAAGATTAATTTTACAGAAATGTGAGGCAATTAACCCTTTATAATAGAGATTTGAATCATTTATTACTAATTCTTTTTACTTTAATAAATCATATTTATTTTGAAAACTCACTGTGAATATTAAGTTAGTGCCAGAAAACCATAAGATCAGGTCCACAGTTTTCTTGGTGACAAGCAGACAAATTCTGCATACTCCTTTTCTCCTGACCTACTCAAGAGTTTCAAACTTCTTATTCAACCTGGTCTTTAACAAGCTTTTTTTTTTTTTTTTTTAAACAGTTGAGCCATGTAGCTTGCTTCTTCCCAGAAACTTAAACTCACATCTATCTCCTGTCTTTACCTGATTACAAGAAATATTTTTGTCCTGTAATTCCTGGGACAACCTGGCTTGACCTGAAGCCCAGGGCAGGTCTGACAGTTAGCAATTCATCTACACAAGTAGTGCTACCAGTAGTGGTCCCAGGGAGGCAGCTCAAATCTCCCATGTTTTGTCAGGTTAACTTCTCAGGTAAGGCATCATCCTGGACAGTGCCAACGTGAGGGGAGACACAGACCTCAGGTAATCAGGTGCAATGTTTCCTTTCACAGAGACGAGAAAAAAAAAAAAAAAAACCTTTTTCAAGGTTCCAGGTTCCAAAGCCCAGCCTAGGAGAGAAGCAGTCTCTGCTCTCAAAGTATTCTTAGATATTCAAGTTTTGAGTTGGTACTTTCAACAGGTATAATTCTCTGGCTGTTGAGACACATCCAGCTCATAGAGAATTACACTTTTGAAAGTACCAACTCAAAGCTTGAATATCTAAGAATACTTTTCTGATTTAAAAAAAAAATACAGTCACTAGAAAATTTAGGAATTACTAAAAATATAATGAAAATAATCATGGACAATTCCAGAATTTAGAGAGAACTTCTGGAGCACACAGTCCAATATTTATGTCAGTGGCACTCTGGCTATGAAGTCTCTTTTCCAAGGCAACTCAAAGGGATGGATATCACACAGGAGAGTCTGTTACCCAGGTGAGTAACTGGGCTGCCCAGCTGCCCACAGGAAGACTCTTCAGTGCTTGGAGGGGAACAGGGGTGCACTCTCCAGTGGGTCTGGGGTACAGGCCAAGTGTGAACTTTCAGGCCTGAGCTCCAATTTCAGTGAGATGCAATCACTGCTACACATTTTGCAAAGATCTGTTTGAAGCTCAAATGATATATCAGTAATACTAATATGAACATTAATCTTAAGGACTCAGATTTATGTATATCATACTTAATTATATATAATTTATGTATACTATGTATATTTACATATATAATGTATATTATCAATAATCTATGCATAATTTGCTTAATTATACATTAATTAATAACATTAATCTTAAAGACTCAGATTTATGTATGCTTCTGGATAAAAGGGAAGAATGACTTTCTCATTAAATACAATTATTGATCCCATAATCCAAATATGATTGTCAGAGGAGCCTGAGCTAAGTTATATGTTTAGCCTGAATGAGACTCAGTGGCAGCCACTTTCCTATGTCACAACATCCAACTTGTATGTCACCTCCAGTGCTTCAGAGAAAAATGAAGATGCCACTACACTCTCAAACAGCCCTTAACCTCTGCTTCTTTTCTCCTGAGCAAATGAAAGACATCTGAGCTTTTCATCTGAAATCCCCAGTGACCCCTCATAAGACTGATACAGTGCCTTAAATAAATGTATCAAATTTGGAAGCTATATTCTGCAGGAAAATCATTTTAAGAACAGTTTCACACTCTCTGTGGCAAAACTAATCATAAGGTCCCCTTAATTTTTAGGTCTTAGCATTTCCATTTCTACTGCTCTATCACCTTTATTTTGATTATAATGAATCAGCATAATACATAATACATTTTTCAGAACCAAAATTAAGAAATGAGGAAAAGTAGTGACAATTCATAACAGAGCTAGTGTAGTTTTGTTCTCCTGTATCCTGTTTTAAGGACTTTATTTCCTTTTCTCACAGCCAGAGTTCTCTCCTCCTGAAAGCCAGATACTGGCAATACATCTACTTCTAGGTTAGAAAACAAAAACACTTGCTCTTATTAGTCCATATTGCTAGCTTTTCATTAGAAAAACAGAAGAGATCTCAAATCAATGTACTACAGTTGTTTAAGTAGCAGTGTTTAAGTAGATTTTAAAAAATTGATAATTTTTCTATTTATTTAAAACCTAAAATTGCTCCTTTACACAAGCTGGAATCAAGATTTTCAGGAGAAATATCGATAACCTCAGATATGCAGATGGCATCACCCTCATGGAAAAAAGCAAAGAAGAACTAAACAGCCTCTTGATGAAAGTGAAAGAGGAGAGTGAAATGTTGGCCTAAAACTCAACATTCAGAAAACTAAGATCATAGCATACAATCCCAATACTTCATGGTAAATAGATGGGGAAACAATGTAAACAGTGAGAAACTTTAATTTTGGGGGCTCCAAAATCACTGCAGATAGTGACTGCAGCCATGAAATTAAAAGATGCTTGCTCCTTGGAAGAAAAGCTATGACCAATCTAGACAGCATATTAAAAAGCAGAGACATTACTTTGCCAACAAAGGTGCATCTAGTCAAAGCTATGGTTTTTCCAATAGTCACATATGGATGTGAGAGTTGGACTATAAAGAAAGCTGAGCACCAAAGAATTGATACTTTTGAACTATAGTGTTGGAGAAGACTCTTGAGAGTCGCTTATACTGCAAGGAGATCCAACCAGTCCATCCTAAAGTAAATTAGTTCTGAATATTCATTGGAAGGACTGATGCTGAAACTCCAACACTTTGGCTACCTGATGTGAAGAACTGACTCATTTGAAAAGCCCCTGATACTGGGAAAGACTAAAAGCAGGAGAAGGGGATGACACAGGATGAGATGGTTGGATGGCATCACTGACTCTATGGACATGAGCTTGAGTAAACTCCCTGAGTTGATAATGGACAGGGAAAGCCAGCCTGCCACCGTCCCTCAGGTTGCAGAGTCGGACACGACTGAGAGACTGAACTGTCTGATTAAAAGGATAAATGCTTAACTAATTAGGGTATGAATTTCTTCATGACCTTGTCCCTAATAGCTTCTCTGGTCTCACCTGTTCCATACGTGCCTCTATGCTCCAGTTCCATGGACCTGCTTACCAGTTCTGAGTCAGAAGATCAGAATTAGCAGCAACAGCAGTTTTCCATTTTGATAGAAACACATTTGTCTCAATGAGTCATAACTAGTTAGGCACCCCACTTTACAGTATGAGAAATGTGCTACTAAAATTATAACAGAAGTAACTACAGACAGTCACAACTAAGTACTACACGTATGTTTTACACAATGCTACTAAAGCAGCTAAAAGGAAGGCGGACTTGGGAGAAGAAAGATGAGCCACTTTCCATTCACTGCAGAGTTAGACAGCAGGAGTTCTTAAAGCAGAAAGTAAGCAATGTCCTTTGTTACAATTTTAAATAAATCAGATGAGATCGTAAGAAATCACATTTTAAAATCATATATTACCTAATGTACTACAGGCAATTGGCTGATAGCATATGAATTTCTGGATTTAGGGTTTTAATCCAATAAATATTAATTCTAAGTTATTTGTTCCTATCTTAAACACAGAGTATTAAACAGTTAATAAATTAGGTAATAATTCTGAAAGTATTATGTAGCCATGAGATTTTTCTCTACCCCCAAAGAGCAAAAACAATCTTAAGAAAAAAGAACAAAGTTGAAGGTACCGTACTCTCTGATTTCAAAGTACACTACAAAGCTACAGTAATCAAAAGAGCATAATACTGGCACAGCAAAAGACATAGAACAATGGTACAGAATAGAGAGACCAGAAATGAACCCACACTAAAATGGTCAATCAATCTACAACAAAGGAGGCAAGAATACATGATTGGGAAAAGGCAGCCTCTTCAACAAATAATGTTGAAAAAACTTGACAACTACATACAAAAGAATCAACCTAGATTACTCTCCCACGTCATGCACACAAATAAACTCAAACTGCATTACAGACTTTGGAAACAATCTAGATGTCCATCAGTAGATGAATGGATAAGAAAGCTCTGATACATATACACAATGGAATATTACTCAGCCATTAAAAAGAATACATTTGAATCAGTTCTAATGAGGTGGATGAAACTGGAGCCGATTATACCAGAAAGAAAAACACCAATACAGTATACTAACACATATATATGGAATTTAGAAAGATGGTAACGATAACCCTGTAAGGGAGACAGCAAAAGAGACACAGATGTATCAGTTTAGTCACTCAGTCGTGTCCGACTATTTGTGACCCCATGAATCAAAGCACGCCAGGCCTCCCTGTACATCACAAACTCCCGGAGTTCACTCAGACTCATGTCCATCGAGTCAGTAATGCCATCCAGCAATCTCACCCTCTGTCGTCGCCTTCTCCTCTTGCCCCCAATCCCTCCCAGCATCAGAGTCTTTTCCAATGAGTCAACTCTTCGCAAGAGGTGGCTAAAGTACAGGAGTTTCAGCTTCAGCATCATTTCTTCCAAAGAAATCCCAGGGCTGACCTCCTTCAGAATGGACTGGTTGGATCTCCATGCAGTCCAAGGGACTCTCAAGAGTCTTCTCCAACACCAGTTCAAAAGCATCAATTCTTCGGCACTCAGCTTCCTTCACAGTCTAACTTTCACATCTATACATGACCACTGGAAAAATCATAGCCTTGACTAGGCGGACCTTTGTTGGCAAAGTAATGTCTCTGCTTTCGAATATGCTATCTAGGTTGGTCATAACTTTTCTTCCAAGGAGTAGGCGTCTTTTAATTTCATGGCTGCAGTCACCAACTGCAGTGATTTTGGAGTCCAAAAAAAAATAAAGTCTGACACTGTTTCCACTGTTTCCCAATCTATTTCCCATGAAGTGATGGGACCAGATGCCATGATCTTCGGCTTCTGAATGTTAAGTTTAAGCCAACTTTTTCACTCTCCATTTCCACCTTCATCAACAGGCTTTTTAGTTACTCTTCACTTTCTGCCATAAGGGTGGTGTCATCTGCATATCTGACTTTATTGATATTTCTCCTGGCAATCTTGATTCCAGCTTGTGCTTCTTCCAGCCCAGTGTTTCTCATGATGTACTCTGCATATAAGTTAAATAAATAGGGTGACAATATACAGCCTTGACGAACTCCTTTTCCTATTTGGAACCAGTCTGCTGTTCCATGTCCAGTTCTAACTGTTGCTTCCTGACCTTCATACAGATTTCTCAAGAGGCAGGTCAGGTGCTCTGGTATTCCCATCTCTTTCAGAATTTTCCACAGTTTATTGTGATCCACACAGTGAAAGGCTTTGGCATAGTCAATAAAGCAGAAATAGATGTTTTTCTGGAACTCTCTTGCTTTTTCCATGATCCAGCAGATGTTGGCAATTTGATCTCTGGTTCCTCTGCCTTTTCTAAAACCAGCTTGAACATCTGGAAGTTCACGGTTCAGGTATTGCTGAAGCCTGGCTTGGAGAATTTTGATCATTACTTTACTAGCATGTGAGATGAGTGCAATTGTGCAGTAGTTTGAGCATTCTTTGGCATTGCCTTTCTTTGGGATTGGAATGAAAATTGACCTTTTCCAGTCTTGTGGCCACTGCTGAGTTTTCCAAATTTGCTGGCATATTGAGTGCAGCACTTTCACAGCATCATCTTTCAGGATTTGGAATAGCTCAACTGGAATTCCATCCCCTCCACTAGCTTTGTTCGTAGTGATGCTTTCTAAGGCCCACTTGACTTCATATTCCAGCATATCTGGCTCTAGCTGAGTGATCACGCCATCATGATTATCTGGGTCGTGAAGATCTCTTTTGTGCAGTTCTTCTGTGTATTCTTGCCATCTCTTCTTAATACCTTCTGCTTCTGTTAGGTCCATACCATTTCTGTCCTTTATCGAGCCCATCTTTGCATGAAATGATCCCTTGGTATCTCTAATTTTCTTGAAGAGATCTCTAGTCTTTCCCATTCTGTTGTTTTCCTCAATTTCTTTGCATTGATCACTGAGGAAGGTTTTCTTATCTCTTCTTGCTATTCTTTGATACTCTGCATTCAGATGCTTATATCGTTCCTTTTCTCCTTTGCTTTTCGCGTCTCTTCTTTTCACTGCTATTTGTAAGGCCTCCCCAGACAGCCATTTTGCTTTTTTGCATTTCTTTTCCATGGGGATGGTCTCAATCCCTGTCTCCTGTACAATGTCATGAACCTCATTCCATAGTTCATCAGGCACTCTATCTATCAGATCTAGGCCCTTAAATCTATTTCTGACTTCCACTGTATAATCATAAGGAATTTGATTTAGGTCATACCTGACTGTCTAATGTTCTTCCATACTTTCTTCAATTTCAGTCTGAATTTGGCAATAAGGAGTTCATGATCTGAGCCACAGTCACCTCTGGTCTTCTTTTTGTTGACTGTATATAGCTTCTCCGTCTTTGGCTGCAAAGAATATAATAAATCTGATTTTGGTGTTGACCATCTGGTGATGTCTATGTGTAGAGTCTTTTCTTCTGTTGTTCAAGAGGGTGTTTGCAATGACCAGTGCATTTTATTGACAAAACTCTTTTGGACTCTGTGGGAGAGGGAGGGGTGTATGATTTGGGAGAATGGCATTGAAACATGTATAATATAATATAAGAAATGAATCACCAGTCCAGGTTTGATGCAGGATACAGGAAGCTTGGGGATGGTGCACTGGGATGACCCAGAGGGATGGTATGGGGAGGGAGGTGGGGGTGGGGTGTTCAGGATGGGAACACGTGTACACCTGTGGCAGATTCATGTTGATGTATGGCAAAACCAATACAATAAAGTAATTAGCCTCTAATTAAAATAAATACATAATAATAAATAAATAAAAAAGACTTAAATGTAAAACCTGAAAGTATAAAAATGCTAGAAGAACACATAGGCAATAGACACTTTACATCACTCTTAGCAATATTTTTTAAATCTGTCTCCTCAGGTAAACTGTGTCCAAATCTTTAAGACCGCATGGACTGTAGCCTACTAGGCTTCCCTGTCCAAGGGATTTCCCAGGCAAGAAAACTGGAGTGGGTTTCCAATTCCTTCTCCAGGGGATCTTCCATACCCAGGGATAGAACCCAGTTTCCTCCATTGGAAGGCAGATTCTTAACCACTGAACCATTAGGCTTCCCCAGTAGCACTAGTTGTAACGAACCTGCTTGCTAATGCAGGAGTTGTGAGAGACACGAGTTTGATCCCTGGGTCAGGAAGATCCCCTAGAGGAAGGCATGTAAACCCACTCCAGTATTCTTGCCTGGAGAATACCCAAGGACACAGGCGCCTGTAAGGCTACAGTCCATAGGGTCACAGAGTTGGACACAACTGAAGCAACACTATGCACGTTCCTCAGGGAAAGGATTTTTGCGAAGAAGATATATACATGGCCAACAGGCACATGAAAAGATGCTCAACATCACTATTCATCAGGTAAATGCAAATCAAAACCACCATGAGATGTAATTTAACACCTTTCAGAATGAAAGTGAAAGTCAGTCACTCAGCCATGTCCACTCTTTGCCTGCCATTTCCTCTGTCCACAGAATTCCCCAGGCAAGAATACTAGAGTGGGTTGCCATTCCTTTTTCCAGGGAAAATTCCCAACGCAAGGTCCAAACCCAGGTCTCCTGCATTACTGGCAGATTCATTACCATCTGAGCTACCAGGGAAGCCCCCTTTCAGCATGGCCACCATTGAAAAGTCTACAGGTAACCAGATAGCAAATGTTGATAAGGATGTACAGAAAAGAGAACCCTTGTGCACTACGGGTTGGAATGTAAATTGGTGCAATCACTGTGGAAAACAGTATGGAGGGCCTTCAAAAATAAAAGCAGAACTATGATATGTTCCAGAAATTCTACTCCTGGTTATTTACCTGAAAAAATCAAAAGCACTCATTTGAAAAGATATATGGATCTCTATGTTCATAGTGGCATTATTTACAATAGCCAAAATAGGGAAACAGCATAAGTTTACATCAAGAGATGAATGGATAAAGACGATATGACATAAATATGCAATGGAATATAATTGATTCATAAAAATATGTAATTTTTCTATTTGGGACAACATGGATGGACCTAGAGAATATCATGCTATGAGAAACAAGTTCAGACAAAGACAATTACTGTACGATTTTATTGATATGTAGAATCTAAAAACAAACAAATGAAAAACCAAACAAATATAAAAGAACAGAAACAAGGCATAGACACAAAGAGCAAACAGGTATTTGCCAATGGGAGGGAAGTGAGGAAAGGAGAGATTGATAAGGGAGATTAAGAGACACAAACTTTAACTTAAAAAATAAATGAGTCACAGGTATGAAATGTACAAAGTGGGAAATATAGTCAATAATTACTTAACACCTTTGTGTTGGTGACAGATGGTAGCTAGACTTACCTTGGTGATCATGTTGAAACACACAGAAATATCAAATCACTGTGCTTTATAACAGAAGCTTGCAGGCCAATTATACTTCAAACACAAATAAACAAGATCATAGAAAAAGAGATCAAATTCGTGGTTATCACAAGCATGGGGGAGGGATAGAGGGAACTGGATGAAGGTGGTCACAATTATAAAATAAATACTAGGGATATAATATACAACATGATATATATAAACAACACAACTGTATGTTATGTGTGAAAGTTGTTAAAAGTAAATCCTAAGAGTTCTCATAACAATAACAAATTTTTTTATTTAACTTTGTATCAATGTGAGATGATGAATGTTCACTAAACTTACTGTGATAATCATTTCACAATATATGTGAGTCAAACCATTATGCTATACATCTTAAACTTACACAGTGCTGAATGTCAATTATATTACAACAAAACTGGAGGAAAAGAGAGATCAAACTTTGACTATGTGCATAAACATAAAAACCATGTGAAAGAAACTTGATATTCATATAGTACCATACACAGCATTTGCCAAGAAAATTCAAAGAAAGAATTCATTAGTAACATAATTTTATATTTGCATCTTGTGGTAAATTTGTTTTAACTTAATTTTAAAAAGCACATTAAGTGATATGAAATTTCCATAGAAAAAAGCTAATCTACTTTCTATGGCAATTTTATAACATTTCTTACAAATGTGTACTTCAGCACAAGATGTGGAATGCCTTTTATGCTTAAAAATGCAGAATATACTTTAGTATTTTTACAGTTTAGAAGGCTGTAATAGTATCAACTCATTTTTTCCATTAAACAAATTATCAACTACATTTATTAAAAATATTTTTAAAAAATAAGAACTGCAGCATTTTGTCTCAACCATACTAATACTTGACTAAAGGTCCATTGCAGTGAAAAGTGAAAGTCACTCAGTCATGTCCAACTCTTTGCGACCCCATGGACTATACAGTTCATACAATTCTCCAGGCCAGAATACTGGAGTGGATAGCCTTTCCCTTCTCCAGGGGATCTTCCCAACCCAGGGATTGAACCCAGATCTCATGCAGGTGGATTCTTTACCAGCTGAGCCACAGGGAAGCCCAAGAATACTGGAGTGGGTAGCCTATCCCTTCTCCAGTGCATCTTCCTGACTCAGGAATCAAACCGGGGTCTCCTGCATCGCAGGCAGATTCTTTACCAACTGAGCTATCAGGGAACAGAAAAATTCACTATTCATCCCTTTCATCAGATTCTCCATGACTCAAAGAAATACATTCAAAACTTTTTGATTCTAAGCACTCTAATATTGATATTATATTCATTTCGAAAGTGAATTAGCTAAATGTTATATTTTCAATTACAATTAGTTTAACCAACCTGAAATTCTATGAATATTACAATCGGAAACAAGAGACCTTGTTTCACAAAGCTTTTTTTCACATTTTCTTCTTCAATTAGGAGCATCTATTCCCCTGCTCACTGTAGGCTTTCTGTTCCCGCAGCAAACAGAAAGGCAGCATGTGGCAACAGGCCTTTTGAAACGAAAAGAAAAGACTGTCACTCCCAAACTATCAGCTCTTTCCTTTTTGAATACAAACATACTATTTGATGTAATTCATGCAGTTTTTACTAAAAGGCACCTTGTATAAACTTGTAAGTGGTGATCTGTCATGTGGCAGGCCGTTATCAGGCAGCTACAATATTTTGCCTCAGTTCAAATAAAGACCAGCAATATTCTAAACTTCATTTAACATTACAGAGGAGGGATTCACCAGACTTAGTTCATTTTTATCCAGTGTTATAGGTGGGCAGAAGGAAGTTGGATAGAGGAACCATCTTCCTCCCTATTTTGGCTGACTCTTTTGTGACTCACAAGTGACTCTGGCATTTTCTGTCTGTCCTATACAGACCATATATGGACTAAAATGACCTACATTACAACATACTATACACTTCATACCTGCCCAGCTTCTAAAGCCAGGATCTATACAGTCTAGTTCAGTTCAGTTGCTCAGTTGTGTCCAACTCTTTGTGACCCTATTGCCTCCCTGTCCATCAGCAACTCCAGGAGCTTGCTCAAATTCATGTCCATAGAGTCAGTAATGCCATCCAACCATCTCATCCTCTGTTGACCCCTTCTCCTCGCACCTTCAATCTTTCCCAACATCAGGGCCTTTTCCAATGAGTCAGTTCTTTGCATCAAGTGGCCAAAGTATTGGAGTTTCAGCTTCAGCATCAGTCCTTCCAATGAATACTCAGGACTGATTTCCTTTAGGATTGACTGGTTGGATCTCCCTGCAGTCCAAGGGACTCTCAAGAGTCTTCTCCAACACCACAGTTCAAAAGGATCAATTCTTTGGCACTCAGGTTTCTTTGTAGTCCAACTCTCACATCTATACATCACTACTGGAAAAAACATAGCCTTGACTAGATGGACCTTTGCTGGCAAAGTAATGTCTCTGCTTTTTAATATGCTATCTAGGTTGGTCATAGGTCTTCTTCCAAGGAACAAGCGTCTTTTAATTTCATGGCTTCATTCACCATGGCAGATTCACCATCTGCAGTGATTTTGGTGCCCCCAAAATTAAAGTTTCTCACTGTTTCCATTGTTTCCCCATCTATTTGCCATAAAGTGATGGGACTGGATGCCATGATCTTAGTTTTCTGAATGTGGAGTTTTAAGCCACCTTTTTCACTCTACTCCTTCACTTTTATGAAAAGCCCATTTAGTTCTTCACTTTCTGCCTTGAGGGTGGTTTCATCTGCATATCTGAGGTTATTAATATAATAACCTATACAGTCCTTGCCTAAAGGCTGTCACTGGCAAATAGAGCCTGCTTTTTGCCCCTAAGTTACATGTTTGTGTTACAGTGGTGCCCCAAATTTCCCAGTGTGTTTAAGCATCGGTTGCCTACACTAGTAACTTGACTATTAAAAAAAAAAAAAAACAAAACACACCTTTAGTGGCTGCTTTTCCTCCATGTCTAACTTCCCCATTTCTCAAGATCACTTTTAAAATAAATTAATTGCATGCTCTTATTTGTTTCCAGGTCTACTTCTGGAGAAGATTCTAAGATATTATGCCCCTCTTGTTAAATAAGTTTGAACTTAAAGTCAGTGTAAATGAAGAGGGCAAATCTGAAATACCTGCTTATCCTAACATATCATCACCAATGAAGATTCAACAGAGAACAGGAAAACCTAATATCTGTTTTCTTTGTCCTGCTTACCTATCACCTAGAATTAATAGTGTTTGAAAGGAAAATATTCTAAATAACGATGTATACTTACATAGGCACTTTCAATTTAAACATAATTATAACTCGATTCAAGCACTCAAACAAACAAAGAAAATGTCATCTCTTTAATGATTATCAAATTTGCTTTGGCCTTTCAGTGCTGGCAATTAGTACCAGAACAAGTAAGTTTCTACATTCAAATCCTTATCTCAAGGTCTCCTTTTAGAGGAACACAAACTAAACATTACACAAGATTGCTATTATCCTAAGACCAGTTCTGTTTTCTCTGAAAGTTTTTTTGGTTTCAAATAACATAAAACAATTGGAAACCACCTTAAATAATTATCAGAAAGTGTGTATCTTGGAAAAAACCTGGAGCTTCTCCAGGAACCAAGGTTAGCTGGGACCTTGGATAGATCTCCTTGGAATGGCCTCAGTCTGTGTATCTATTCTGCTCTATCTGACTTAGAACTCCAGAGCTTACTTTTCTCCTGTATTAGGAACCAACCAAATCAGATGGCTTTGCCTCTCCTTTAATGCCAATTTCTCACCAGAAGCAGTCAGGTGGCTGCTCTGAGCCCTTTCACTGAAGCCAAGTGGACAAGTGTCAGTAATTCAGTGCCTTGAAGAAGAGGGTTGGGGTTTTAAGAGAATATGAGTCAAACAAACAGAAAATATTGTGAAACATCAATTATATGATATCAGTTATCAAGGACTAGAAAGTGAATTGCATCTAAGAAAGGTTGTACTTGGTTTTTCATTTCTAATTGGAAGTGGTCAAAATGAGCTAACTGATGGTAAACATCAGACACTTCAGACTTTCCTTATTCATCCAATGTGAAACTTAAACTAATTCTGTGAAAGTCTGATATTATATATATATATATATATATATATATACATATGACACATTTTATTTCAGAGATTTAAACATATCTATGAACTACTATTTAACGAAAATTATATGCTAACATTTCATGTTTAGACAAATTTCAAAAGCAAATCTCAATCTGAACTGTACAAAAAAGATCCTAATGAACCGGATAACTATGATGGGTGTGGTCAGTCACCCACAGCAGACATTCTGGAGTGTGAAGTCAAGTGTGCTTTAGTGCGCAATCCTGTTAATAAAGTTAGTGGATGTGATGGAATTCCAGTAGAGCTATTCAAAACCCTAAAAGACGATGCTATCAAAGTGCTGCACATCTAGAAGACACGGTAGTGGCCACGGGACTGGAAAAGATCAATCCTCATCCCAATTCCCAAGAAGGGCAGTACTAGAGAATGTTCTAACCATTGGACAGTTGCACTTATCTCCCACGCTAGTAAGGTCATGCTTAAAATCTTGCATGCTAGGCTTCAGCATTACTTGAACCAAGAACTTCCAGACATCAAAACTGGGTTTAGAAAAGGCAGAGGAACCAGAGATCAAATTGCCAACATTTGCTGCATCACAGAGAAAGCAAGGGAATTCCAGAAAAACATTTATCTCTGTTACATTGACTATACTAAAGTCTTTGACTGTGTGGATCATAACAAACTGTGGAAAGCTCTTAAAGATAGGGGGATACCAGACCATCTTATCTGTCTCCCAAGAAACCTGTATGCATGTCAAGAAGCAAGTTAGAACTCTGTATAGAACAACTGATTGGTTCAGACTGAGAAAGTATGACAGGGCTGTCCTCACCATGATTTAATCTATACGCTGAGAACATCATGAGAAATGCTGGATTGGATTAGTTACAAGCTAGAATTAAGATAGGCAGGAGAAACATCAACAACCTCAGAAGCTGAAGCTCCAGTATTTTGGTCACCTGTTGTGAACAGCCGACTCACTGGAAAAGTCCCTGGTGCTGGGAGAGATAGAGAGCAGAAGAAGAGGGTGTCAGAGGATGAGATAGGTGGATGGTATCACCAATGCAATGGACATGAACTTGGGCAAACTTTGGGAGATAGTGAGGAACAGGGAGGCCTGGCATGCTGCAGTCCACGGGGTTGCAAAGAGTCAGATATGATCATATGACTGAACAACAACAACAAATAAATTAGTAGTTAACCTAAATCATACACTAACATTTCATGTTTAGACAAATTTCAAAAGCAGTTTTCCTTTACGGTAACATAAAGAATTATTGTCCAATACTATGAAATTTTTAAAATATAAGATAAAGTGGACATTCATAAATTTTCTAATCCAAACTTTCATTTCCAAGGAATTATCAATACATACCTTTTGAGAAAAGCAAAACAGCTATTTTTCCTTTTTGCAACTTTTTATCAGAGGTTTTTTTAAAATACTTCCATAGGAAAAGATTTCAGTACTTCACAAGGTTGTTTCACTTGATGACATCTGAATTCATTTTTTTTCCTGTTCAAATCCAAGCAGAAATTGTCCATTGCATCTCTAACTTCTAAAATGCAGAACAAAACCAATTGCCTTCCCGTGTGTAAACTACATTCTCCCAGGAATTACCTTGTCAGAATCCAGCACCGATGTACTGTTTCAGTCTGGATCATTATTAAATCTCTTTTTTGGCTGTTAGTATTGACATGATAGGTACCTATGTGTTTACAAAATCATAGTGGTATGGTATCTGCCCTTTAGAGATTAATCTAAAGTCATCAGTCACTTATGCCTTTGGGAAATTTCTAAAACTATGCCACATTTCAGGGTGATAGTGATGCTGGCTTTTAATATGCCACAGAAGATCAAGAGGTAATGGGCCATCACTGTGGGTGGAGATGCAGGTCATACTTTTTTATCTGTAGGTATATCTATTTCACCCAGGGCAGGTTTCTCAATTCTGTACAGTGTACTGTTTCCATACATACATTTTTTACCTACAAAGATAGAAAAAGCATGCAACCAATACTATGAAATTTTTAAAATATAAGATATGGTCTTATATTTTATAAGATATTATAATATAATATAGTATCTTATATTTTATAAGATAAAATATAAAATAAAATTATATGGTCTTTTTTAAAATTAAATGTTTAATGAATATACTTTGCTTGCTTCTGTGTGATACTAGAACCTACTTTGCTACTGAGGATAGTGCAGTTGTTCAGGTTTCATAAGACTTCATTACCGCTGAGTAGCAACAAAAGCCTTACTTTATTGAATGTTATCCTTGTCAGAGTCAGTAAACTTCAAGGTCTCTGGGATGGCTAGTCTCCTCCTCAATTAAAGTAAGAAAAGTCTATCCATGTGTCCTTAAAGGATTATGTTCTAAATTCTGAGGACATGGGAAAAGTTTCATATAGCTATATATAATTTTAAAGCAGTCTACACATGTCATGCTTAATAAATCTAAGGTGCCCATGATTCCCTTTTGTATTAAAACAGATACATTGAGCGTCAATATTGTAGACATTTCACATATACTTAAACACTAAGTATCTTACGTGTACCCCAATGTTCATCACAGCACTGTTTATAATAGCCAGAACATGGAAGCAACATATCCATCAGCAGATGAATGGATAAGAAGGCTGTGGTACATATACACAATGGAGTATTACTCAGCCATTAAAAAGAATACATTTGAATCAGTTCTAATGAGGTGGATGAAACTACAGCCTATTACACAGAGTGAAGTAAGCCAGAAAGAAAAAACGCCAATATAGTATACTAACACATATATATGGAATTTAGAAAGATGGTAACAATAACCCTGTGTGAGAGACAGCAAAAGAGACACAGATGTACAGAACAGTTTTTTGGACTCTGTGGGAGAGGGAGACGGTGGGATGATTTGGAAGAATGGCATTGAAACATGTATAATATCATGTATGAAACGAATCGCCAGTCCAGGTTCAATGCATGATACAGGATGCTTGGGGCTGGTGCACTGGGACGACCCAGAGGGATGGTATGGGGAGGGAGGTGGGAGGGGGGTTCAGGATGGGGAACATGTGTACACCCATGGCAGATTCATGTTGATGTATGGCAAAACCAATACAATATTGTAAAGTAATTATCCTCCAATTAAAATAAATTTATACATGTGTTCCCCATGTATAAATTTATTTTAATTGGGCGGATTCATTTTGATATTTGGCAAAACTAATACAGTTATGTAAAGTTTAAAAATAAAATAAAATTAAAAAAAATTTATATTATAAAAAGTATAAAAAACATAAATCTTTGTCTATACTTTATGTGCTTAAACACTATATGTTTATCATATTTATACTGTATCTTTTAATACATTAAACATGATAATGAGCAAAGGAAAATCCTTTCAGTAAGTGATACTGGATATTTAAATTTAAAAAAAAAGAACCGACCCTATGTTGAAATTATAAACAAAAGTTATCTCTGGATGTGTCATAAACTTAAAGCTAAAACCATAAAGCTCCTAGAAAAAATACTGAAAAGATCCTCTGTGACTTTGAGGTAGGCAAAGAAGTCCTAGAAAGGACACAATACAAAGTATAAGAAAAAACATGTATAATATCATATATGGAACGAGTCGCCAGTCCAGTTTCGATGCACAATACAGGATGCTTGGGGCTGGTGCACTGGGACGACCCAGAGGGATGGTACGGGGATAGAGGTGGGAGGACGGTTCAGGATGGGGAACACGTGTATACCTGTGGTGGATTCATGTTGATATATGGCAAAACCAATACAATATTGTAAAGTTAAAAAATAAAATTAAAAAAAAGAAAAGAAAACTAAATAAATAAATAAATTATAGCTGTAAAAAAAGAAAAAACAAAGGATTATACTTCAGAAAAAAAGTAACAACTTGGGCTCTTCAAAGGACCCTCAAGAATTAAAAATTTGTCAACATTCTAGCCAATTGTTTCAAGTAATAACATGTCCAACATCAGTAATCATCAAGGAACTAAAAACTAAAAGGGGAAGAGAGGGAGGAATAAATTAGGAGCTTGGGATTAACGCATACATACTTCTATATATGAACTAGATAACCAAGGACCTACTGCATAGCACAGGAAATCATATTCAAAATCTTATAATAACTTGTAATGAAAAATAATCTGAAAAAATATATATATATATAATACAGATATATGTGCGTGTGTGTGTGTCACACTTTGTGTGTCAAACTGAATCACTTTGCTGTATATCAGAAACTATGCTATGCTATGCTAAGTCACTTCAGTCGTGTCCGACTCTGTGTGACCCCATAGATGGCAGCCCACCAGGTTTCCCCGTCCCTGGGATTCTCCAGGCAAGAACACTGGAGTGGGTTGCCATTTCCTTCTCCAATGCATGAAAGTGAAAAGAGAAAGTGAAGTCGCTCAGTCGTGTCCGACTCTTAGCGACCCCATGGACGGCAGCCTACCAGGCTCCTCCATCCATGGGATTTTCCAGGCAAGAGTACTGGAGTGGGGTGCCATCAGAAACTACAACACTGTAAATCAACTATTTGTGTCAGTGTGTGTGAAGGTCACTCAGTCGTGTCCAACTCTTTGCAATCCCATGGATTATACAATCCATGGAATTCTCCAGGCCAGAATATTGGAGTGGGGAGCCTTTCCCTTCTCCAGGGGATCTTCCCAACCCAGAGATCGAACTCAGGTCTCCTACATTGCAGGTGGATTCTATACCAGCTGAACCACAAGGAAGCCCATACTTCAATTAAACACACACACACACACACACACACACACACACACAATTTAAAAATGATTCAAACAAACAAAATACACAATAAGTTATCACTGAAATACTAGAATAGCTGTTGTTAAAAAGACTAAGAACTTCAAGTGTTGCCATACAAGTGGAACAACTAGACTTTTCATGCAATGTTGGTGAGAGACAAAACAGTGCAATCACTGTAGGAAATTATTTTGCAATCTCTTACAATGTGTGTATGTGTGTGTGTATATATACATGGTTAACCTTATTTACATTTTATATATATATATATATATTTATAAAATATACACATACATTCACATTCTAAGACCCAGCAATTCTGCTTCATATAGAGAATGCATGTCTGCATAAATCTAGCACATGAGTATTCATAGCAGTCTGCTCATAAGCTAACCTTGAAGACAATCCAGATGTCCATGTACAAGATATATGACTATTAAATTGTGAGACACTGATACAATGGAACATTACTCAGCAAGAAAAATGAACTACTGACAAATGCAGCAACATGCATAACATTCAACACTATACTGACCTTAAGAAGAAGGAAGAATGCACACTCTTTGAACCTCTGATTCTCTCCTAATCCAACATCTACTGCAGGTACCTACTTTTTCCTCTAAGGGTTCTTACTGACTTGTTGTCTTATGTGACTCTGTTGACCAGTGCCACTTTCTTGATACATTTTCCCCTTGAATTTGTGATTCTACAGTCAATGTAGAAATTTCCAGTTTTCATTTTGATCAGTGATCCACAGTGAGCACAAGATGAGCACCAGAATGTGCTGGACATTTAGATTTTTAAAGCTTGTATTAGGAACATTTCTCTACACTAAGCAGCATTACAGTGTGAAAAGATATATGTATTTTGTTTCCAAGGTTTCTGGTTGAAATATTAACTATATAGTAAAGGTTTATTACAGAGTGACATACTCAGGAATTAAGAATGGAAGAGATGACCAGTGCAGATCTAGGAAAGGGTGCAGAGCTTCCAAGCCCTCTGGGAGCACCCTATTCTCCCCAGATCTCCTTGAGCTACGGGTCTGGATGCAGTCTGAACCCAGTTCCTCTGTGCACTAACATCAAGGTTTCATTACACAGGCACAGTTGATTAAATCAGCATGGCCACTGGCAACTGATTCAACCTCCAGTCCCTCTCCTCAAAGGTCTGTGAGGTAGTAAGGAAGAGAGGGGCCAGGAAGTTCCTATCCTCTAATTACAAGCTGGTTCCCCTGGCAACCAGCCTCTGTCCTTAAGTTTCCTACTTCAAAAAGCCACTTTATTTGTATTAAAAAAGATGCCTTTCTAGTGAAGAAGGAATTCATAGGGCCTGGACTCCATCTTAGGCCTTAGGATCATGCTCAGTCACCTTTCCAATGTACTATGAACTCTGTGTTTAGTGTCTATGAAAACAACAACAGAAGGATAAGACCCCCTCCAGACACAGGAACCTTGAAGATCATATCTAGGTTACTCATCGCCTAAGACAAAACATACACTAATCACCCCTTCCTCCAGACAGGCCATAAATTTTTCTGTATCTATCGGACTGTAACCTCGGGTTTATTGATTATTGGCTAATTGTTTGACTGAGCACATGAGCACATAGCACATGAATGATGGGGTTATTGGTATTGTATTTTCCTTGGTTTATGTAAGTCTCAAGAAATTTGGAGTGGTGGGTTCAGACACGTACACATGGGGTATAAAAGATTTTCACAAATGCTGGTTGGGGTCCTTCGCTAAGAGGAGACTCTGCCTTGGGCCCACCGGTGTAATAACTACACTCCACTATCTGCATTGTCCATCTGAGTGAGTTTGTTTCCCAGAACGCGTGGCTACAACACCAGCTCTTCTCACTTAGGATATTCCACAGTGGATATAGGGGCTGTGGCCGGAAATAGGTAAGATGACCAAACATACAAATATATTTATTTATTTATAAGCAATATATTTATTTTTTTATATATAACATCTTTTTTTCTTTTTTCTTTTTTTTTTTTTTTACTTAACAATATTGTATTGGTTTTGCCATACACCAACATGTATCCGCCAGGGGTGTACACGTGTTCCCCATCCTGAACCCCCCTCCCACCTCCCTCCTATACCATGCCTCTGGGTCATCCCAGTGCACCAGCCCCAGGCTTCCTGTATCCTGCATCAAACCTGGACTGGCGATTCGTTTCTTATATTATATGATACATGTTTTAATGCCATTCTCCCAAATCATTCCCTGCCCTCCCTCTCCTACAGAGTCCAAAAGACTGTTCTATACATCTGTGTCTCTTTTGCCGTCTCGCGTACAGGGTTGTCATTACCATCTTTCTAAATTGTAAATCATAAAAATCACACAAAGTCTACCCATTTTAAAAAATGTTCTCTCCCCCCCCCCCCCCGAGGCTTTGGAAGTGTTGTTTCCTATATCTGTATATCCTTCTCCTAGATTAAAACCCCTCCTTCACTGAATCCCCACCATATCTTACTTGTGCTTTACATCTCAGCTAATATGGTCCTCCCATTGAGCCTACCCATGATCTCTGTGGGCTCCTAAAGCATTATCTATGTGCCTTATCACTGCATTTCTCCAATCCTATGGAGATTGTGTATTTAATTAGCTGTGACTCTGTCCTCTATCCCTTGTCCTCCATCTAAGTGTAGGTCTCAGATAGTAATACAGACTACAGGTCCATAGCAACCAACTGGCCAAGTCTGTATTGTTTCTCATTTATCACCTGCTTAGTTTTTGCTTCACACACACACACACACACACACACACACAGTCTTCTCATTTTACTCAAAGAGAAACGATTTGGCTTATTGCACCTCATTCCAAATACTTATCACCTCATCTAATTCCATTAAATGGCTCTTAATTATCACAATGATTTTTTCTACCAGATTTTCTTTATATAGATATGATATAATTTTCAATCTTTCACTAATTTCAGAACACTAGCTTTTACAGAGTCATGTCTCCTCTTGAAGTCCATTTCAAAACAACTGCATGTAACAGAAACATCATTTGCCTCAGCCTGTCAAATATGCTCCATCTTCACACAATTCTTTAGGCTTTCCTGGTGGCTCAGCTGGTAAAGAATCCATCCACAATGCGGGAGACCTGGGTGCAATCCCTGGGTTGGGAAGATCCCCTGGAGAAGCGAACAGCTACACATTCCAGCATTCTAGCCCAGAGAATCCGAAGGAAGGTATAGACCACTGGGTCGCAAGAGTCAAACACGACTGAGCAACTTTCACTTCACTCATACAATTCCTTAACACCCCCCTTTTCCACCAGATCTAGGATGGACAAAAATACAATATCTAGTTTTTTACTTAAAGAAGGAAAACTTAGATTATGTGGAGATATGGATGGCACCTAATTCAACTCTCATGTAAATTTCTCCGTTTAAAACATTCACATGCCTAAACAGTTACAACTAAATTCTATTATGTATTCATGCTACTGTTTCCATTGTATAGTCAGATCTTATATAATGAGTGTATTGCTGTATGTGAATCAAATTTCTAAAAAATCAAATTCCTTAAGTTTTCTGAAGGAAATTACTTTAAAGGAAAAATATTATCTAGTAATAGACATTTAACTCTCCTAAAAGTTTTTATAGCAAGCTCTTGGTTCTTACTTAAACAACTCATATTCTGCAGTATCTTTAACATATCAGTGTTTAATGGTTGCTTTTTGACACCTTCACATTAAAACTGGACATTTATGAAACCTTTGACTTCTTACTTTAAAACTCCAAATGAATTATGCTACCCTGCAATCTGCCTCTTTATCTTTCCCATAATATAGGGACAATACAACCTGCCTTTTTGGATATAATGTAAGGACATGACTCATAGTGTGTGCTCAAGAAAAACCATTATTACTCTAGTCATCCCCCCTTTCTCAAAATGAACAGGATTCTCCTTCAGCCTCTGCTGAGTTTCTGTCACACAGGCTCTGTCTCCTGAGTTGCATCAGGGCTTATCATTTTCTGACATACAGTGAACCTGCTAAAAATAGCTATAATTGAGAGAAAACACATTCTGCTTTTCTATTAGAAGAGTATAATCTAATATTCAATGATTTGAAGGAAATGGGCATCAATTGTGCAATCCTGATAACAGTGAATAATACTGACCATTCTGCTTCAAAGAATAAATACTAAGTTTCAGAACCTATAGAAAACATTTGAATAAGGCCATGCTGCTGATCTCTCAAGTTCTGACAACATGCAAATTCTGCTAAACTATTAAATTTTAAACAAACACTCCCTCAAGACACAAGAGAGGGGCTCCTCAAGGCATAAGAGAGGGGCTATGGTTGTTCTTCCTTCCTAGAAGAATTTGGCAAGTTAAACAGTTCTCCTTAAAGGAAAAAAATGTAGAGAGAAAAATGTCTCAACAAATCACAGAAACTTCTCCAATTCTTATTTTAGATCCAAAAAAAGAACTGCCATATTCCCCTACTCTGGCCCCCTCATCCCCAAACTTCCTCAGAAACAACAGTGAGTGTAAGACATTCTGAAAAGTTAGGCTTTCCCAATAATCCTTAACACAATTCTGTACTAAGGTAGTTTCACTGAGTTAGGATTAGGGTGGAGAGTACTGACAAAACGTGGTCCACTGGAGAAGGAATGGCAAACCACTTCAGTATTCTTGCCTTGAGAACCCCATGAACAGTATGAAAAGGCAAAAAGATAGGACACTGAAAGATGAACTCCCCAGGTTGGCAGGTGCCCAATATGCTACAGGAGATCAGTGGAGAACTAACTCCACAAAGACTGAAGGGATAGAGCCAAAGCAAAAACAATACCCATTTGTGGACATGACTGGAGATGGAAGTAAAGTCTGATTGTGTAAAGAGCAATATTGCATAGGAACCTGGAAAGTTAGGTCCATGAATCAAGGCAAATTGGAAGTAATCAAACATGAGATAGCAAGAGCGAACATCAACATTTTAGAAACCAGAGAACTAAAATGGACTGGAAAAGGTGAATTTAACTCAGATGACCATTATACCTACTACTGTGGGCAAGAATCCTTTAGAAGAAATGGAGTAGTCATCACAGTCAACAAAACAGTCCAAAATGAAGTACTTGGATGCAATTTCAAAAATGACAGACTGATCTCTGTTCGTTTTCAAGGTACAACATTCAAATTCACAGTAATCCAAGTCTATGCCCCAACCAATAATGCTGAAAGGTGAGGCTCAGTAGATCTATGAAGACCTACTTCCAGAACTAACACCCCCAAAAGATGTCCTTTTAATTATAAGGGACTAGAATGCAAAAGTAGGAAGTCAAGAAATAGCTGGAGTAACAGGCAAATTTGGCCTTGGACTACAGAATGAAACAGGTCAAAGGCTAATAAGAGTTTTCCCAAGAAACTACAATGGTCATAGCAAACACCCTCTTCCAACAACACAAGAGAAAACTCCACACATGGACATCACCAGATGATCAACACCGAAATCAGATTGATTATATTTTTTGCAGTCAAAGATGGAGAAGCTATACACGGTCAGCAAAAATAAGACAGGGAGCTGACTGTGGCTAAGATCATGAACTTCTTATTGCCAAATTCAGACTTAAATTGAAGAAAGTGGGGAAAACCACTAGACCATTCAGGTATGACCTAAATCAAATCCCTTACGATTATACAGTGGAAGTGAGACATAGATTCAAGGAATTAGATTTAATAGGCAGAGTGCCTGAAGAACTATGGACAGAGGTTCGTGACATTTTACAGGAGGCAGGGATCAAGACAATCGTCAAGAAAAAAAAGTGCAAAAAGGCAAAACGGTTGTCAGAGGAGGCCTTACAAATAATTGTGAAAAGAAGAGAAGTGAAAGGCAGAGAAGAAAAGGAAAGATATAACCATTTGAATGAAGAGTTTGAAAAAATAGAAAGGAGAAATAAAAAAGCCTTCCTCAGTGATCAATGCAAAGAAATGAGGAAAATAACAGAATGGGAAAGACTAGAGATCTCAAGAAAATTAGAGATACCAATGGAACATTTCAAGCAAAGATGGGCTCAATAAGGACAGAAATGGTATGGACCTAACAGAAGCACAAGATATTAAGGAGAGGTGGCAAGAATACACAGAAGAACTGTACAAAAAATATTTTCACGACTCAGATAATCACAATGGTGTGATCACTCACCTAGAACCAGACAGAATGTGAATTCAAGTGGGCCTTAGGAACAAAGTTACTGGTGGTGATGGAACTCCAGTTGAGCTACCTCAAATTCTAAAAGATGATATTGTGAAAATGCTGCATTCAATATGCCAGCAAATTTGGAAAACTCAGCAATGGCCACAGGACTGGAAATGATCAGTTTTCATTCCAGTCCCAAAGAAAGGCAATGCCAAAGAATTCTCAAACCACTGCAAAATTGCACTCATCTCAAAGTAATGCTTAAAATTCTCCAAGCCAAGCTTCAACAATACATAAACTGTGAACTCTCAGGTGTTCAAGCCGGATTTAGAAAAGGCAGAGGAACCAGAGATCAAATTGCCAACATCCGCTGGATCATGGAAAAAGCAAGACAGTTCCAGAAAAGCATCTATTTCTGCCTTACTGACTACGCCAAAGCCTTTGACTGTGTGGATCACAACAAACTGTGGAAAATTCTGAAAGAGATGGGAATACCAGAACACCTGATCTGCCTCCTGAGAAATCTGTATGCAGGTCAGGAAGCAACAGTTAGAACTGGACATGGAACAACAGACTGGTTACAAATCGGAAAAGGAGTACCTCAAGGCTGTATATTACTACCCTACTTATTTAACTTATATGTAGGGTACATCACGGAGAAGGTGATGGCACCCCACTACAGTACTCTTGCCTGGAAAATCCCATGGATGGAGGAGCCTGGTGGGCTGCAGGCCATGGGGTCGCTAAGAGTTGGACATGACTGAGCGACTTCACTTTCACTTTTCACTTTCATGCATTGGAGAAGGAAATGGCAACCCACTCCAGTGTTCTTGCCTGGAGAATCCCAGGGACGAGGGAGCCTGGTGGGCTACCAATTATGGGGTCACACAGAGTCGGACACGACTGAAGTGACTTAGCAGCAGGGTACATCATGAGAAACACTGGGCTGGATGAAACACAAGATGGAATCAAGATTGCCAGGAGAAATATCAATAAGCTCAGATATGCAGATGACACCACCCTTATGGCAGAAATGGAAGAAGAAAAAAGTGAAAGAGGAGAGTGAAAAAGTTGGCTTAAAACTCAATATTCAGAAAACTAAGATCATGGAATCTGGTCCCAACACTTTAGGGCAAATAGATGGGGAAACAGTAACTGACTTTATTTTGGGGGCTCTAAAATCACTGCAGATGGTGACTGCAGCCATGAAATTAAAGATGCTTGCTCCTTGGAAGAAAAGCTATGATCAACCTAGACAGTATATTGAAAAGCAGAGACGTTACTTTGACAACAAAGATCCATCTCATCAAAGCTATGGTTTTCCAGTAGTTATGTATCGATGTGAGAGCTGGATGATAAAGCTGAGCACCAAAGAATTAATGCTTTTGAACTGTGGTGTTGGAAGAGACTCATGAGATTCCCTTGGACTGCAAGGAGATCCAACCAGTCCATCCTAAAGGAGATCAGTCCTGGGTGTTCATTGGAAGGACTGATGCTGAAGCTGAAACTCCAATACTTTGGCCACCTGATGTGAAGAGCTGACACACTGGAAAAGACCCTCATGCTTGGAAAGATTGAAGGTGAGAGTAGAAGGGGATTACAGAGGATGAGATGGTTGGATGGCATCACTAACTCAAAGGACATGAGTTTGAGTAAACTCCAGGGGTTGGTGATGGACAGAGAGGCCTGGCGTGCTGCAGTCCATGGGACCACAAAGAGTCGGACACAATAGAGCAACTGAACTGAACTGTACTAAGGTAAATTTCCCCCTTTATACATGTATTTACCCTTTATAAACTATACTTATTTAAAGACACTGTGGAAGAATTCACCGAATATTCACATTCAGAAACATATTTCAGAAATTACGGGTACCACCACCCTAATCTCCTTGACTTATTTTGCATGTTATAATTTGACCTTCCTATAAGGCTTGCATTTCTCCCACAGGAGACAGGATGTTTTAACCACTTCAGGAGCCTCTGGATGAGAAAACCTGGGTTTCAGCTTTATGATTTGTTTGCTGAGTGCTCTGAAATAAATTAACTTGCTTAATTGTAAATTTTTCTCATTTGCAAGACAGGGTAACACTAATAACTATCTCATAGAATAATGAGTGGATTAACAGTGGTAGACATGTCGACATCCAGTTTCAGTTAAGTTCAGTTCAGTCGCTCAGTCATGTCTGACTCTTTGCAACCCCATGAATCGCAGCACGCCAGGCCTCCTTGTCCATCACAAACTCCCGGAGTTCACCCAGACTCAAGTCCATCGCGTCAGTGATGTCATCCAGCCATCTCATCCTCTGTCGTCCCCTTCTCCTCTTGCCCCCAATCCTTCCCAGCATCAGAGTCTTTTCCAATGAGTCAACTCTTCGCATAAGGTGGCTAAAGTACTGGAGATTCAGCTTCAGCATCATTTCCTCCAAAGAAATCCCAGGGCTGATCTCCTTCAGAATGGACTGGTTGGATCTCCTTGCAGTCCAAGGGACTCTCAAGAGTCTTCTCCAACACCACAGTTCAAAAGCATCAATTCTTCAGCGCTCAGCCTTCTTCACAGTCCAACTCTCACATCCATACATGACCACTGGAAAAACCATAGATGGACCTTTGTTGGCAAAGTAATGTCTCTGCTTTTTAATATGCTATCTAGGTTGGTCATAACTTTTCTTCCAAGGAGTAAGCATCTTTTAATTTCATGGCTGCAGTCACCATCTGCAGTGATTTTGGAGCCCAAAAAAATAAAGTCTGACACTGTGTCCACTGTTTCCCCATCTATTTCCCATGAAGTGATGGGACCAGATGCCATGGTCTTCATTTTCTGAATGTTGAGCTTTAAGCCAACTTTTTCACTCTCCACTTTCACTTTCATCAAGAGGCTTTTTAGTTCTTCACTTTCTGCCATAAGGGTGGTGTCATCTGCATATCTGAGGTTATTGATATTTCTCCCAGCAATCTTGATTCCAGCTTGTGCTTCTTCCAGTCCAGCGTTTCTCATGATGTACTCTGCATATAAGTTAAATAAGCAGAGTGACAATATACAACCTTGACGTACTCCTTTTCCTATTTGGAACCAGTCTGTTGTTCCATGTCCAGTTCTAACTGTTCCTTCTTGACCTGCATATAGGTTTATCAAGAGGCAAGTCAGTTGGTCTGGTATTCCCATCTCTTTCAGAATTTTCCACAGTTTAGTGTTATCCACATAGTCAAAGGCTTTGGCATAGGCAATAAAGCAGAAACACATGTTTTTCTGGAACTCTCTTGCTTTTTCCATGATCCAGCGGATGTTGGCAATTTGATCTCTGGTTCCTCTGTCTTTTCTAAAACCAGCTTGAACATCAGGAAGTTCACAGTTCACGTATTGCTGAAGCCTGGCTTGGAGAATTTTGAGCATTACTTTACTAGCATGTGAGATGAGTGCAATTGTATGGTAGTTTGAGCATTCTTTGGCATTGCCTTTCTTTGGGATTGGAATGAAAACTGACCTTTTCCAGTCTTGTGGCCACTGTTGAGTTTTCCACATTTGCTGGCATATTGAGTGCAGCACTTTCACAGCATCATCTTTCAGGATTTGGAATAGCTCACCTGGAATTTCATCACCTCCACTAGCTCTGTTTGTAGTGATGCTTTCTAAGGCCCACTTGGCTTCACATTCCAGGATGTCTGGCTCTAGGTCAGTGATCACACCATCATGATTATCTAGGTCGTGAAGATCTTTTTTGTACAGTTCTTCTGTGGTATTCTTGCCACCTCTTTTTAATATCTTCTGCTTCTGTTAGGTCCATACCATTTCTGTCCTTTATCGAGCCCATCTTTGCATGCAATGTTCCCTTGGTATCTCTAATTTTCTTGAAGAGATCTCTAGTCTTTCCCATTCTGTTGTTTTCCTCTATTTCTTTGCACTGATCGCTGAGGAAAGCTTTCTTATCTCTTCTTGCTATTCTTTGGAACTCTGCATTCAGATGCTTATATCGTTCCTTTTCTCCTTTGCTTTTCACTTCTCTTCTTTTCACAGCTATTTGTAAGGCCTCCCCAGACAGCCATTTTGCTTTTTTGCATTTCTTTTCCATGGGGATTGGCTTGATCCCTGTCTCTGTACAATGTCACGAACCTCATTCCATAGTTCATCAGGCACTCTATCAGATCTAGGCCCTTAAATCTATTTCTGACTTCCACTGTATAGTTTAGTGACTGACAAAGAGTATCTCCCCATCAATGATGACAGAGAGATGATGAGGACAAAGATCTATGATCACCATGTCTTCCTCAGAATCCCTGTACCACTAACAGTCTGTAAACTCCAGCAGCTGTCACCATATACTGCTAATTTATATCATGTATATTTTTAAAAACTAACAAATTAAACATCTGATATCTCTTCACATACCAATAACACACACTGAGTGTTACCAATGCACATTCAAGGGCAAATGTAATCACATAGTTCAGTGTGGTAGAGTTCTTGCCCTACAAACTGATCCCCCAGACTTTACCTGAACTATATCTATAGTAAGGGACCTAAAACTTTGTCATTTGGTTGTTCTCGAATTTTTTTTAATCACTGTCTACTGCAGAAATTTTTTGGAAGTAGTGTTCCGGAGGGTAAGGTAAGCACTGGAGAATATGCTACAAATTATTTGCTTCCCAAAATAGTTTTTAAAAAATTGAGCAAAAGGATATGGAGCTGTGACGTCTCAACTTTTTCACAAATAAAACGTGACTATTTCAGAACACTCCATTGGATAAAATGAAAAAGTCATATAACATGGGTATTTGCTAACATTCATTTCAGAGATCAGTTATTAACCAGCAGTCTATTATTATTTTTAATCTATTTCTATCTCAGTTCAGTTCAGTTCAGTCGCTCAGTCATGTCTGACTCTTTGCAACCCCATGAATCACAGCACGCCAGGCCTCACTGTCCATCACCAACTTCTGGAGTTCACTCAAACTCATGTCCATCAAGTCGGTGATGCCATCCAGACATCTCATCCTCTGTTGTTCCCTTCTCTTCCTTCCCTCAATCCCTCCCAGCATCAGGGTCTTTTCCAATGAGTCAACTCTTCTCATGAGGTGGCCAAAGTATTGGAGTTTCAGCTTCAGCATCAGTCCTTCCAATGAACAACCAGGACTGATCTCCTTTAGGATGGACTGGTTGGACCTCCTTACAGTCCAAGGGACTCTCCAGAGTCTTCTCCAACGCCACAGTTCAAAAGCATCAATTCTTCAGCACTCAGCTTTCTTCACAGTCCAACTCTCACATCCATACATGACCACTGGAAAAACCATAGCCTTGACTAGGAAGACCTTTGTTGGCAAAATAATGTCTCTGCTTTTTAATATGCTATCTAGGTTGTGCATAACTTTCCTTCCAAGGAGTAAGTGTCTTTTAATTTCATGGCTACAATCACCATCTGCAGTGATTTTGGAGCCCAAAAAAATATATCATTGAAATTCACCATTGCTTTAAGAAAAGGATCATATTACAATCTATTAATATATTTTCTTACTGATAATATCTTTAAACAAACCAACTGGTCTCAATGTAATTCCAATTAAACTACATTTCTTGTCTGTATTCAGACAAGAACAAATAAGGACATAGGAAAGGTTGGTGACACTATGGAGTCATCTCCAAGGGTTACTAAAATATCTTTCCTTTCTACAGCTGCCATGGGGACACAGAGCTCCAGTCTAGATTTATACTTAATTAAACCAAAAATCTTGATCTCATATTGCATTCTGATTACCCAAATGGATTTATACTGGTCATGCTAATTCTTACATAATTAATTAATGAAATATTAATGTATAAGAATGAACCTACCTTCACAAGAAAACCTTATAAAGAAATATATTATAACACAAATGAATGGCAACTGGTTATTATACATAAAATAAGCACAAAAGACTTTGTGAAAGAAGGCAGCCCTGCTGGGTACCATGGGAACTAGGTAGTGGTTTCCTCAGTTTTTCTTGTGCTTCATATACACCAAAGTGGGAGCTCAAGAGGCTAGCAAACCAAAAACATTGACAGAAAGAGACAAAAACAAAGGCTCAAGCAAAGCCTGCTCTTTCCAGCAGCAGGACTAGAAAGAGGGCAATCTTGTATGACAGAAAAAATTTAAATGACAAACATCCTCCCCTAGCCGAAGAACAGACATAGAAAACAAAACCAGGCCCCAAAACCAGTGTCTCATGCTCACCTCAGTCAAGAAAGGTAAATAGGGAGCTGAGGTGTCCAGCTTTCCCCTGCTGTGAAGGGGCACCCCTTCTCTTTAGAAGAACTGGAGGCCTGAATGGGCAACGAGGGTTCTGTTCCACTGGCAGTGGGAACAGAGGCCATGTGGAGACCCGGGTGTCTACCCTCAGGAGCAGGAGCAATGCATACTCCCCCCTCCAAGCCAGTGGGTGTCAGAGCAGCTTTCACCCCTGCTGGAACTTCTCCCCACCCATCTTGGTGTCACTAGAGGTCACATGGGGATCAACAAGAAGGGCCCTTCCCTCTCCTGGGCACCTGGGAGAGCCTGGATTCTCCCTGCCCTGGGAACATCCAGGAGGCACCCCCCACCAACCCCTCTCCTCTGCTGGCCTGTGGTCTGAGACAGCCTGCCTTCCAGAACAGCATTTAAAGGTATGATGTGGTTAGATCTTGCCTTTATTTATTTATTTATTTATTTTTTTTTGATCACTCAGAGCTTTTGACATAGGCATCAGAAGAGGGCAAAAAGAGTACCCGCTTGCTAGTGTTAACAATGAGGTTATATAATCCAAAGAATGTCTGGAGGTTGTAAAGACCTCATCAGACTCACTCCCATAATTTACATTTTAAGATAACACTGTCCTCAGGCAAGATACATCCTTGTAAAGACCAGGTCTACTCCCATAATTTTAAGATAACAGAAGGTTGAATCCAAAGACTGTCCTTAGGCAGGATACATTATTGTTATATAATCCTAAGGAATGTGGAGAAAGAAAAAAAGTTTGTCCTTTCTTCCTCCTTGAGAATTCCAGACCCCTCTCTCCTTGGGGACCCCTAGACTCCCTATCAACCTGCCTAGGAAATGACTCTCTCATTCCCCCCTTTTCTTTTAGGAGAATTATGTTGCCTAGGGAAAAGGGGCGTCGTTCTCGTTCCATAACTGCTTCCGAGCTGACAAGGGGCGTTGTTCCTAAATTGGTGAGGCAACATAGTCTCCTAATCCTCATATTGAGGATATCTGATCCAGGGGCCCCAAATAGTAGCTGGAGGAAGCTACAGCAGTAGCAGGAGTTTGAGCAACCATTTGTAACTTAAAAGCTTTCATGCGGCTAGAAATAAATCCAGTTATATAATTACAGATGCAGGGAGCAAACAGCAAAAACACAACATTCAGAATCAAAATTAAAAGTCACATCATGTCCATAGTTAAAGTGCAAAGTGTTGCACCAGTCCATTTTAGGGTTGGTAGATGTCATCAGATGAAGAAGACACATCACATGTGATTGTTGTCAAAGGTATTCACAGACTTGGAGAAAGTCTTTTCCTTGAAGTGGGGATGTCCACCACGGGAAGCCTTCCACTGATGAAGAGGGGAGTGCTCTGCAGACCCAGCAGTTAGACCGATTGTGGAATGCAGCATAGGAGTGAGCCCAGGACAGGAAGACATTGTCTTGAGGATCCAACGGCAGATTCAGGATTTTTGGAGTCAGCAGAAGTAGACTCACATAGATTATCAGGCCCATCCACTGCCCTTTGCTTAACTCTAGAGCCCAGGTCAGAGCCACAAGCTCCACTAACAGAGCACTGGTTTCCTGGGGGAGAGATTTTGCTTCCAAAACCTGTTCAGCAGTCACCATGGCGTAACCTGCTTTACGCTTTCCATCCCAAACAAAAGAATCTGTAAATATTTCCACGTCAGGATTGTCTAATGGGGTATCCTTTAGATCCTACCAAGCTGCATAGTTTAAAGTTAGGAATTGAGAACAATCGTGATCAGGTGTTTCATTTTCCTTCTCAGGAAGGAAAGCGGCAGGATTTAGATTTCCACAAACTTTAAGCTTAGTTACTGGTCCTTCTAACAACAATGACTGATACTTAAGAAGCCTACTGTCTGTCATCCAAATATTAACCTTAGAATTTAAGATTCCACTCACATCATGAGAAGTCAGTACAGTAAGGTTTCATCCATTAATTATTTTTAAAGTTTCAGGTGCTAATAAAGCCGCTGCCCCAATTACTCTTAGGCAGTGGGGCCACCCACGTGAAACTACATCTAATTCTCTGCTTAGATAAGCAATAGGTTGCTGGTGAGGCCCTCGGGGTTGTGTCAAAACTCCCAATGCCATAGCTTTTCTTTCAGTGACAAACAAATTAAATTCTGACCCTGTGGGCAAGCTCAGAGCTGGAGCTTGCAGGAGAGCAGTCTGAAGAATCTTAAAAGCCTTTTGAGTTTCTGGAGACCAAACCAGTTTGTCGGTTTGGGCCTGCTGAGTTTCAGCTATAAGTTTATATAAAGGCTGGGCAAGTTCCCTGTAACCCGGCATCCAAATGCAACGGTAACCTGTGATTCCCAAAAATCCTCTCAATTGTCTTAAAGTCATAGGTAGGGGGTGATTTAGTATAGGTTTAATTGTCTCAGGGCCTATGGCCCTAGTCCCTTCTGATATGATTAGGCCCAGATATCTAACCGATTGTTGACAAAGCTGAGCCTTTTCTCTTGATGCCTTGTAACCACAGCCTGCCAGAAAGTTTAAGAAATCTTCTGAGGCTCGGGAACAAGCTTCCTCTGTCTCAGCACTGAGCAAAATATCATCTACATATTGTAACACCACCGCTTCAGAGCTATTAAAGTTTTGTAGATCCCGTGACAAACTTTGTCCGAATAAGTGAGGACTGTCACGAAATCCCTGGGGCAAAACTGTCCACATTAACTGAGAAGCTGGCTGAGTAGGGTCCTAAAAGGCAAATAGAAATTGACTTTCTTCCACCAAAGGCACTGAATAGAAGGCATCTTTAAATCAATTACTGAGAAATATTTGGCCCGTTCAGGAATTTCAGACAATAGAGTATAAGGATTAGGCATCACGGGGTGTAAAGGAACTACAGCCTCATTTATTATTCGTAAGTCTTGAACTATTCTCATTTACCATTCGATTTCTTTACACCCAAAATAGGAGTGTTGCAAGGACTGTTACAGGGAATTAATAGTCCCTGCTCCTTTAAATTTTCGATGATGGGTTTTAACCCTTCCTTAACTTCAGGTTTCAGTGGATACTGCTTATGTGGAAATACGTGCGGGTCTTTGAGCTTAACAACTACAGGAATAGCGTTTTGTGCTTGACCCACAGATTTTCCATCAGCCCATACTATAGGATTTACATTTTGTTCAACTAAAGGGAGAGAAAGGCAGGGCTCCATATTCATGAAAACAGAGGCATGGACCTTGCTCAGTATATCCCTTCCCAAAAGGGGTGAGGGAGATTCTGGCAAGATCAGAAACTCATGTGAAAACAGCACAGAATCCCAGTTGCAAGATAAAGAATAACTGAAATAATACTTTTTGGCTCGTCCAGACAGTGCCATTACGGAAGCGGATCGGGAGGAAAGTGGGCCAGGGGCTTCAGTAAGCACAGAATAAGTTGCCCCAATATCTAAAAGGAAATCGATGGATTGGCCCCCCACAATTATTAATACCCGGGGTTCCTCAGGTGTAATTAGGATGGGAGCTTGTGTGGGGACCCCTGGGCACCTTCAGTCCTGATTGTCTTGAGAGTCCAACCCTGGAGACCTACGCCTCTGGGGGCAGTCTCTCTTCCAGTGTGGTCTTTTGCAGACCAGACATGGTGCCAGGGCCGGCTTAGATGCCTGAGGGCAATCCCTCTTGAGGTGCCCCTCCTTTCCACAGTAATAGCAAGCCCATCCCTTTTCACCTGGGTCCCTCTGGGCATTTTTCTCAGGCTGTTTAAGAACATTTTTCATAGCCATGGCGAAGGCGTCCGCCTTTTCCTTTGTCTCTTTTTGCCTTTCTTTCTTTTCCTCATATTCCCTACCATAATAGACTGTCTGAGCCAGTTGTAACAGAGTATCTAAAGACTGATTTGGTCCATACGCCTGTTTTAATAGCTTACGGTGGATATCTGGAGCCGACTGAGTGAGAAATCTATCCCTTAAGATCACTTTTCCCTCTTCACTTTCGGGATCAATCTCAGTGAATCTGCCAAGGCCTTCCCTCAGTCTATCTAGGAATTTACCAGGAGATTCTTTCTCCTCCTGTTATCTGCCAATTTGCCATAGTTTAAAGGCTTAGAACGCGCCTGCCTAAGTCCTTCAAGAATACATCTAACAAAATGACTCTGATCCCATCTTCCTTTAGCTGTGTTGTAGTCCCAGTCTGGTTCTATAGTTGGGACCGCCTGATTCCCAGTGGGGAGGGCCACTATCTCATTCTCCCTCTTCCCTACTGATTCATTACCAAGCCATTCATCTCCATAAGCAACCTCTTTTCCCAAAACTCGAGTCTTTGACTCAGGAGTCAGCGTTTGTCCCAAGATATACATCACATCCTTCCAAGTGAGGTCATAAAGCAGAGTAACACCTTTAAAAGCTCTAATATATTTTTCTGGGTCCTCTAAATAGTCTCCCAGATCCTCCTTGATTCTTTGTATTTCTTGATAAGAAAAAGTATTATTAACTCTCACAGACTGATTATTTCTCACAGTGGGTGTTTCATAAAGAGGCAACAGCTTGTGTGGCTATTCCTCAGTCTCTCTGGCTGCTCTGCGCATATGATCCCAAGGATAGATTGGAGAAACCTGTTTTTCTTTGTCTCCTGTCCTCCATCTCATCTCTTACTTCGATGGTCTGAGTTTCTACTGAAACCAGAGTAGTCTGAGGTCGTACTGAGACAGGAGATGTAAAGGAGGGAGCTGAAGGTTTCACACACAAAACTATACCCTTAGGACATAAGTCTGGCATATTTCGCAGAGAAAAAAAGGGCAACACATATGCTACTTCTACCCATTTCCCTTGTTCCATACAGAACCGGTCTAATTGTAGAACAGTATTATACTTAAGAGACCCTCCCACTGGCCACCATTCACTGTCCTCCAATGGCTACTGTGGCCATGCAGTATCACATAGGAAGACCAGGTGTGTCTTCTTTAAGCCCTGGGGATCAAATCTATCCCAGTTTTTCAGGATACAGTTCAAAGGAGTGAGGCTGGAATTGTTAGCTCCCATCTGTAAGACAGAAAAAAAGCAACCAAGGCCATTTTTCTACAGGAGGCATCCCTCCCTGCTCTAGATGGGGATGTAGACAGACGTTACACCAAAAGCTTTTCCTTCCTGGTCGGACTTAGTCTGTCCCTTACCGACACAGGCGCCGTACTCGGCCCTCCCAGTTCTACCACCGAGATGGGGTGGGGATGTACCAGGGGTAGACTTGATAGCATCCCTACTTCACGTCCAGCTCTTCACCTTTAACCTTGCTTGCCTCTGATGTCACCCAGGGTGAATCAGAGTAACCTTCCGGAATGCCTCCCAAGCTAAGACCGCTGTGGGAAACATTCGTCACCTGAGTGCCTGTGCACGACCCTGAGTATTTCCTGACTACAATAAGACCGACACAAACATAAAACAGATGTTCTTTCCAAGCATCACCACACCAGTATAACAGTCTCCTCTGATCCACTAAGAGCCGGCGTTACCAAAGAAAAAAAAACCCACTGCAGTCCCAATCTGAGTAACCTTTAATCTCAGAGATGTTCTGGGAGCTAGAGCTCCATGTAGCTTCTGAACTTTCGATTCCTAGCGAGGCTAGGCGCTTTCTTGAATACCAATCCAAGTTTGGGACCTAAGCCACAGTACACAATAACAGTATAGATCACAAGTCCCTTGAAAGTCTATGATCCAATAGATTAGGTTAGTACTTCTAATTCCTAAGGAGTTATGAAATGGTCAAAGAGACCGAAAAGTCTGACCGAGAAAGGAGAGTTCGGTCCACACGCTTTGCCCATTTCTGGTCGGTTCCCGAAGGAGATATTGGGTGCCTCTTGGCATTGGCAGGTCAGTATAACGCCCCGACAGGTTTCTGCCATAAGCCTTATGAGATCACCGTGGAACCGCAGAGCAGGGCTCCTTATTTGCTTCACACAGGGCATGCCATTCATTCACACAAGCACACGGTAGAATTAGTAAAGCACAGCAGAAAACATGTTCGCTAAGAGAACAAAGAACTAAAGCTCCAAGCATCCTTACCTTGTCCTGAAGGATCCCAGACGAGCCCCCAAGATGAAAGGTTGTTGTTGAATCACGTGAATACACCAGGATTCTTGGCCCCCGGAGGAAAAGAATTCAATCCGGGGCCAGAGACAAGGTTTGATCGCTCAGAGCTTTTGTGTAATAAAGTTTTATTAAAGTATAAAGGAGATAGAGAAAGCTTCTGACATAGGCATCAGAAGGGGGCAAAAAGAGTACCCCTAGATTTTGCCTTTAAATGAACCACTCTGATAGGGTGTGTGTGCTGGGGTGATGATGAAAAAGAGGGAGGATTCTGAGAGTAACAGAGAGAAGAGAAAACCAACAGTGTGTAGTGTTCAAAAGCCAAGGGAGAAACCAAAAAATTGGGAAAAGACCAACAGTGAAAAATACACCCAAGTACCCTGATGAGAGGTCAGAAACATTTTATTGGATTTAGTAATTAGATGATTCTCATCGGAGCCTCTGCTTGCAGGACAAAATGGGAGGCTGCAGCCAGAACACAGAACTGTGGAAGGTAAACTGAGAAAGTGAGCAGCAGCAATACAGACTCACAGTATCAGAAACTGGAAGGAAACAAGAGAGGAAAAGTGTCTAGAAAGATTATTTGTATTACTTTTGGAAAGTGAAATAAGTATTCTATTTTTTTTTAAGTGATTCTAGTTGAATCATGTTTACAAGCTGCCCCAAGGAAAGATGGGGAAGAAGAAGGTGGAGCCACTAAAGAAAGGCCATAATGACAGGACAGGCCTGGGGGAAGAGGGGCACCAGGGTTAAAGATGCTGAGAACAAGTCAGCCTTGAACAAAAAGAGGCATTTCATCCTTGGATAATGAAAAGAGTACAGGAGTTTCTAGGTAGTAGGAGGCTGAAGAACATTGGAAGGGACAGATCCACTTCCCCTGATAAAAAGAAGGATGAAATCAGCTGCCCAGAGTGACGGCCAAGCAAATGTGGAATTAGTCTTGAGCTACCTATGTCCTGGTCCAACCAGGCTCAAGTCAGACATGGACAAGCAACCACTGAACATATTTTAAAAACACTCATTGGAACCATCTTTCATAAGACAATTTATTTCATAATTTGGTTTATGAGTTAAAATTTCACTCAGCAATAATTCAGAGTTAAGTACTAACGTGAGTCAGTGCTCATGTTATTAAAAAATCAAACTTCAAGTTGAGGTCAAGTCCATAATGTCATTAAAATGCCAAGGACAATCTTAAAAATATTATCTTATATTTGTAGAATTTCTGTTTCAGATTTTGCTTTGGTCGTATAAAATTTATATTTTAAAATATAGCTTACATGTCACAAACAGTATTTTTTTTAACCTTAAAAGAACCATGCCTGATGGATATTAGTTTTGCTGTTTTACCAATGAATAAACTGAGGATCAGAAAGGAAATAAATGAAATATCCTTTATTTCATAGTTGGCAGGGGTGTCAAGACTCTATCCCAAGTGTTTTATTTGTTAAAGCAGAATTTCTCCACTATATAATAAATATGTTTTAAATGCAGATCAAAGATATCTTTCAGATCAAAGAAAATCTTTAAGTTAATTTTTTGCCATTTTTTATTTTAAGAAACATAAATAGGATTATCCCAAATTTATTGGGAGAGCAAAGCGATTACACTGATCAAAGGAAAAGTCACATGAATACTAGTTTTTATCAGAAGTGGGTTTTAGATATTATACCAATACCTTTATCTTAAGAACACACCATATTTAAATATTTCAAGGAACACATTCAAAATTAAAAATAATCCTTACTGAAAATCTAAATGTAGTTAAACAACTACAAGTCAGTGTTTGTAATAAATTATTGATCCTTGTTCTTCTCATTCACCCACACCTGCAAACAGGCCAATACTAAATGGAAGGGCAAAATTTTCACAAAAGTTTGAAAAAAGCATTCAGAGTTTTTTAAAAATACTTGAACTGTTGGGATATTAGCAATATTTGACTTTATCATATGATGAGTAAACCAAAACAATGATGAATTTTCAAATACTTGTGAAGAGACAGAGAACTCAAACACTCTGAATTGGATAATAATTTATTAATCCTTCTAAAGGTATGGAATTACCATAATTGAACATATACATTTGAACAGATCTATGTCTATCAGCAGATAGACACATTTTACTGCAAAAAAGAATATTTCCATGTATATAAATTTTTAACTCCCAAGCATTGAAAATAGTTCAGTAAGAACATAAATCTGTCCCCAGTGCACAAAATAATGTGTATGCCTCAAACTGCAATACAATGCAATAAACATATTATTAATCATTAAACTAAGAAATGAAAAAAGCTTCCAAAAGGTTTAACCACTGATTTTGGTATTCTGAATATACAAACTGCACTCCTTTGCATCAGGAGCAGTCCCAGACTTAATTATAATTACAAAGAAGCATACAGATCATCTAGTCCAGCTCCTCAATTTGAGAGACAAGAAAACTGGCCCAGGGAAGAGAAATTTACCAAGATTCATTTTAGGCAAAAGTGGAATTAAAATCCAGGTATCTGGATTCACAGTTTAGTGTGCTTTCCCTGAAGTATCATAGATATAAATAACCTCATCTAATTTCATCTGGCAAGCAAATTCAGAGACTGAGTGGAACTTCAAGGGTTGTGCTGAATCTGCTGTTTTATCATACTCCAAAGCACCTTCCATACAAATAGATAATAAATAACATTATAATCCAGAAAAAAAATTACTTGAATTACTCAAGCAATATTATACTATTCAAAACATATTATTCAAGATCTTTTCTAAGTAACAACATAGTACATATAATGTTCAGGCTCTTCTATCAGCTTTGTCAGACTCATTCCTATTGAAAGCACCCAGCCAAAACAAAGTGAAGTAATAAACTACAACAAAAATAACAAAATAACCAGCAAACTAGCACTTTTAACCCCATGCCCTTCAATTCTAAGTCTGTAGTCACAATGAAGCACTGATTTGCATCTACCACCAATCAAAGCAGCAAAACAAATCATTATGAACGCTCAGTGGCTTACATCACTGACCTTGTATATATTACCTTCCAGAAAATCATTCCGAAGAACTGAATCATCTGGATCATTTTTATTACACACTCAGTCTTGAGACAGTCTGCACAGTGCTGACTGAAATGTACTTCTTGGAACACCTTCTTTCCAAACGAACATCTATGTCAGGTGTATTTATAGCCACTGCCTTCAATCAGTACATTTCCAGGGGTGAGAAATAAAATTATCTCAACAACACTCTCCTATAGAGATTTGAAATAAGACCTAAGAATCTAGGTAGACGGCCTTTGAAAAGACAACGAAAGATCTGTAATGCAAAATGTATGTTAAGGTTTACTCAGAAGGACACTGTTCCATGAGACCATGAAGAGGCTTGGGTACAATTACAGAATTTAGATCTTGTGGATCTTTCAGCCAGTTGCAAAGAGTCTCTTTATATATTCAAGATTATTATCATTACTCACCTCCTCCTCCTCCTCCTTATGATTCCTCTGAAATGTGGACACCTATCTTTGTTTCTTCCTTAGACATTTTTCTATTTAGGCGTTTTTTACTTCTAATTCGTTACAAAAGCAGAACATGCTTCCCCCTACTGGGAAACTATTAAATTACAAAGTACATAGGAACATGTTCCTAAGTATCAAGAAACCAAATTTCTGAGAAAAATAAAATGTTAAGGAAATGTTCAGGAACTAGGTGCACTTTTCTGACTGTTTTACCACAGAGAAATACTTCTATACTCTGTTTAGAGCTCCTCACATGCATTGCTTTAGTTTGGCAGTTTTCAGTACACTAACTCTCATTAATGACTGATGAATTAATCATCTAGCCTACTGTCCCCAAAAGAAGTCCAATTAGCAGGTCTGAGAAAATGATTAATTTGTAACTTTTTCTATTTTAAAGACTTTACCAGCTAAATGAAGACATTTCTGGAAAATGCATTGAAATAGATGATTTAAGAACACAATTGCATTTTTAATCATTTTGAACATTTGTTAATCTATTGATTTTCAATGTTCCTATTATTTTATGTAGTTTATTTATTTTAATAGAGTACAGGGGGAGTTTAATTTTTTAACTGACTTTCATTTACAATTTTAGGTTTCATTTTTTTATTCAGTAACCAAGAAAGTAGTAAGAATGACTGCATTTTCCATCCCAAACCCTCTACAAAATCAACTTGTCCCCTGAAAAGCAGTTTACTTGTTTCACACGTTCAATATTTCAATTGTTGTTTTTCTTAATTACTTAATATACAAAATAGAAAAATATCTGATACTTTATTGTTGCAAATAATAATCCATCAATAAAACATTTAAATAAGTGTAATGCCTATTTAATTCATACATGAGGATTAGAATTTCTCCATGTAAAACTAAATCTCACAAAAGAAAACATTTCTTTTGATGCTGAAGGGCTGGGGGGAAGAAAGTTACTACTTTTAGTTTTGCTGTAGGTAAGTTCCTAAGAACCTAAGAAACAAAACTGCATTGTAGTCAATTTGATGATGAAGCAACTCATTATTGAGACATTCATTCCCCCCCCCAAAAAAAGCCTTTAGTTTTTATAAAGGTAAATGTAGATTGCTACAGATATCTTGGGTACCTTTAGCAGTTAGACAGCACTGTTTTAAGATAAATGGAAGTAATCAGGTTAATATTTCTATCATACAGAAGTTCCTGTGTATGTGTTTAAACAACCCTTCAAAAGAACACAAAAGACAAGATATTTATGTTCCTCGGGGAATTAAATCTCTTTTAACATTAAGGCACACACACACACACACACACAAACTGCACACTTGTTACGACAGTTGATCAACCGTGGAGGGTTCCCAGGGACCAGCATCTCCCAGAGCACCCAATCATCACACTTCAAATAAACAGATATGCATTTCAGCCACTTCCACATTCACAAACAGAACACGCGTAATCTAGGTTAATACTAAGACTTTCTATAGGAAAGACTGTAATTAGACTAAGGAAATCAAAATCACTTCTCAATCAGAAGGGAGAGAGAAATAAGAGAAAAGGGGGGAAAGGGAAAGAAAAAGAAATACTGATTTGTAGATAAGAAGAAGCTCATCGAACACCACATTGATCACCATTCACTCCAAACTGACTTCCCTTCCCTTGGCGGAGTTAAAACATCCCGGTGGACCACTCAGCTCCTTAACGTCGCTCCATCAGTGATCCTAAAGGGCACTATCTTCACAGCCAGCGCCCGCCGCTCCGGGCCATCCGGATTCAGCCGCGGATGGAGTGAGGGAGTAGCACCCGCCTCCCAAGGACCAGCTCCGCCGCGGCTCTGGGCTAGCATCTTCCAGGGCAGTTTCCGCGAAGGAGACAAGAGTCCTCCCGGACTCCGCTCCCCGAGCCCCGCCGCGGCGACGGGGGCCGTCGGTCTGCGCCCACCCGGGGGCAAGTCCTACCTTCGGCCAGCAGGCGCGAGGCGTGCACGAAGGACGGGTCCAGGCTGTCTCTCTCTGCCATCAGCTCAGGCAAGTACTTCTCCTCTTCCATAGTGCGGACGTCGTACGGCCCCGGCCAGGCTCAGGGCTCCGTGCGCTGGACGCACGTCCCCGCCGTCCTGCTCGCCCGCCGCCCGCCCGCCTCAGCTACGGCCAGTGTCTGGCGCCCTCTCTGGGCCGTCGCCGCCCGCCCCGCCGAGGGCTGAAGCGGTGCCGAGCCTCCCGGCCGGTCGAGCAGCAGTACCTCGTTCCAACCCTGGTCGGCTTGCTCCGGCGGCCTGGACGGGGAGGCGGGCACAGAGCTCGTCCCGCCCCTGCCAAGCGTTCATTGGCGGGTGTGCCTTGAGGGGCGGGTCCCGCAGAGGCTGAGAGTCGCCATTGGGCAGCATCGCACGTCGGTCCGCCGAACTGGCGGGAGGCGGGGCCGCCGGGAGGAGAGGAAGGAAGGTGCGCGCGCTTTCTCCTCACAGCCGGCGCCCTCAGGCCGTTAGTCGCGCTCAGCTGTGGAGCCCAGGTGTAAGGAGCGGTCTGTCTGCTGCGGAGGCGCGCGCCTAGAAGAGCAGGAAAGGCACCGTAACCGAGAAGCCGGAGTCCGAGACAGCGGGGAGATGCGGCGAGGAGGCGCGCAGCGAGGACAGGAGAGCGCCGGGAACGCCTCAGGAGCGCAAAGGCGACTTCTCCCGCATCCGGAGGCTCAGGTGTCCCCTCTCCAGCCTGCACACGCGCTCGGTGCGCAGAGATCGGCGGCGCTCCCGCCCTGGAAATACAGTGAAGACTGCTTGTGATGGGTGGCTGCTGTTTCCAGTGGGGTTGACCTCTATCTAGGGGATGCAGTAGATGCTCATTGATGAACAAATAAAGCGGCTCCGCGGCTGTATCGCCGCACAGCACCGCGCCTCCACTGGACAGTCACAGCGGGACTGACTGGTTTTCTTCCGTCCGTTCCTCCTTCCCCAGTCCCTATCTATAGAGGCCTTCTGGAAGGGGGCTGAATTTTAAAACTAAAAAGCCACATAATCTGTCTGTGAAGGAATTAGAAAAACATGTGGAAGAAGGAAGGGAGTAGGAAGCAGGCAACGACAGTTGCTCCGCCCTCCCCGTATCTCCGTCATTTAGGATGTGCAGTCTCTTTCGCCGAGTGCAATTGCTATTCTCTTCTGATAAAGCAGAGTTAACCCCCCCAGGTATCACCAACACTGTCCATCCTTCTCTCACAAATGCACTTGAAAATGAAGCTTAAGTACTTTGGATATTACAAAATAAATTTTCCACCATCTCTTTTCATAAAGTCATTTTCTAATTCGCCTCTCCCCCATCATTTTTGTTTGTGGAAGAAGGAGGGCTAACTTCCCTATAAATAAAGCATGATGAAACTTTTCCAAGTTATCTTATTCTATTCTGAATTTTCTTATTTATTTTTCAAGATAAGGTTGGAAATTATCTTTTATATGTTATAAATATATATCATATATAATAAATATATTTATAAATATATATTATAAAATTAAATAAATATTATATGAATAATATATATTATATAAATAATATAAATTAAATGTTATTTTATTTTAACATTTATTTAAACCTGGCACAAGTATTACTTTCTTTGTTTTACAGTTGTGGAAACAGAGAAGGTCAGTGGCCCAGAAGTGATAAATATACACTCATTTGACACCAATCACCTTCATCCCTCACCCAGAAGCTAAATGTATGCTACCACATGACCAATGGAAAGGACTATGTCACCAATACATGTTGTAGGAATGCTAAAGTTCATGAAATAAGCTGGGAGAACCATGACTCATTGATAATTTAGGTTTTAGCTTGTAGGGAAGAAAATCACATTTCTTCAGGAATCTTTTTTTTAAATCAAGGACTTTCCTGTATAGCACTTGAAAATGATCTGTGTTCCCTGTATTATTGTTACCCTAGAGTATAAGAGTATAGAGTATAAGAGTATCTTGTGATGTGTGTGTGCACTGTTTCAGTCATATCCAACTCTTTGTGACCCTGTGGACTGTAGCCCCACAGGCTCTTCTGTCCACAGGATTCTCCAGGCATTAGTACTAGAGTGAGTTGCCATGCCCTCCTCAGGGGATCTTCCTGACCCGGGATGAAACCCGAGTTTCTTATGTCTCCTGCATTGACAGGCAGTTCTTTACCACTAGTGCCACCTGGAAAGCCCCCAAATTCAAGTCTACTAGGTACCATTTGCACTGCTTTAGCCTACCTTTTTGTAACTAAATATTTAATTTATTTATGCATGTTTGCATTCAATAGTACTTAGTGAATATTGAAAAGTGCCTAGAGAGAAATTGGAAAAATACTGGTGAATGAATCCTGCCATCATTTAGATGATCTTTGAATGGGGAAAGATCAAAACCAAGTATACAAGAGAACAGGTAATTACTGCATGCATCAAGGCCAAAATGGAACTAAGGAAGGAGTCAAGGAAGAGAATAAGGGAATAAAGGAATGCCTTGTTTTTTTTTTTAATTTTTTGTCAGGATAGATGTGCAGTCTTGCTAAGGAGTTGACATTTAAAACAAAATCTAGTGGAAAGGAAGGAACTTTCTATATAAAATGAACAGAGATGAGTATTCCAGGCAGCTGGATTTGCCCTAGCAAAAGTCATGTGATCTTATAGAGCTTGGCCTCTTCCCAGGACAGACTGAGGTCCTGTGGCTGCAGTCATCTAGGAGACATGGGACAGATAAGAGTGGGGGATGAATGGAGACAGACTACTTAAGAGACAAATTACTTAAGATTTGCAGGATAAAATATATATATATATGTGTGTGTGTGTGTGTGCATATATATCAGGCTTTATTCCAAATGTTAGGGGCACCATAAAGAAATATCATCACTTTTTAGATGAGCTTCTCAAATGATCTCTTCTGGCAGGATGTTTAGTAGTTGAAGGATCCTGTTTTGGTACCTACTTTGCATAGAGGTATGAAGGGGAAACATGCTACCAGTCCATAGAAAGTTGGCCAGGAATTGCTATAGCAGCAGAGAATGGATAAAACACCAACCACAGCTAATAAATTGTAAGTGTTGTGGCATGAATTATAAATTAGGAAAATCATTGTGCAATAATTGCAATCACATTTTGCTTTGCAGCCTACCAAGAGATTAAAAGAATATGGTACTGATGGGAATAAGCACAAATCCAGTTTCATCAATCAAAAAGATGAAGTAACTCTTGTTCTGTCCAGTCACAGCAATTATATTACCCATTCATAGTTCTGTTTTCCTTAAAGAGATACAATGAAGAGCTATCCAAATGGATGACTTTATTATACAATAAATCTGGATATCTGGGTCATTAATACAAATGGTAAGCTAGCTTTCACTTGTCTTCCTTACTATCAAAAAATATTTATAATTTTATTTTCTTTGGTAAACATTCAACAAATGCCTAAAATATATTCTAACAGGAAAAAGAAGTATATTTATGTAGCTTTAAAGAACTAAAAGAAAACTAATATTAACCTAATCTTTAGGATAGTTTGTATGTTTAACGCATGATGGGCATTATAGACTAAAAGTATAGAAGCTATATTGCCCCTTAATAATCAATATGCTTCATAATTGAATCACAGATATTGCTTGTTTCCAAACAAAATATGGCTGAGTAAAGGCAAACTGTCCAATTTCCTCACACGTACACTTATCCAGCATCAGATTCATGTGTTTTCAGTCGATGACTCTGTGTTCTACATTTACTTCACATATAAATATTTTATGGGTACCACAATTGTTTAGTGGATTTTTCACAGCAACCCTAATAATGCAAACATTTTATAAATACAAATGTAAATAAATTTAGAGCCTTCTATAGATGATTGTTGAATTGAGAGTATTAAGTGCCTATACATGAATTTATGATTACTGGTAAAAGACTATCTCCTCTACTAATAGTGTGAATAACTTAACCAAACTCATCAGTGAATTAATTCATGTACCTTAGATAAAGATTTATCTTATTTTAACCATGAGTTCTAATTCTAAAAGGTTATTTTCAATAGCATTCCATTTACTGCATTATAATTTCAACAATTTCAGAGCTATCATCAACTTTAGGGAAACCTTACTAGCCTACTTACCCCAAGGATTAGTAGAATCCACTCTCAATAACTATGGCTTAACGAAATTGTAGCAGCCCAGTCATTTATGTAATGACTCTAAGACAGGGTGTAATGGAGGACTAAGATATTGACTGACTCGTCACCTACTGAAGAATACTGCAGAGCCCATTACACTGAAGATGCTCCTTTATTATTTCTATTCACCGTAGTTATAACATCCATGATATATTTTAGGGTTGAGAGAAGGGAGTGGGGACTTAGCTCTGCTGACAACCAAGTAGTAGTAGCACGTGCAGCAAATGATCTATCATATATGATGTGTTTAGAGTTGAAATTATGCTATGTGCTAATATGCCATGGCACGAAATGAATATTCACCACTCAAAGCTGAGCTATATATATATGTGTGTATACATATATATGTATACACACATATATGTATACACATATACATACATACAGGGTAAAAAAAGTGTTTTATGATTGGAACGCTTTAAAATTAATGTATTATATGGGATTTAAGCTGATACAATGGTGTAGTTAAAGGGCAGAAGAAAAGAGAGAAGTGAACTGATATTTGTCAAAGACTTAACAGTGTGTTTGGAATACTGCTATTTTGAATCCTCAAAAATGTAAGCTATTTTTAATTCTAAAGTGGCCCAAAAACTCAAATAAACCATTTCTGATATTGAAATTATCTCTATTTGGAAACTGATCAAGTTCTTCAGGTTGTGTCTCTGTGGTCAGTCACTGCACTGACACATGTGGGCTGGTCTCCCTGGAACGCAAGGAGTAGTCACTACATTTGGGGCAGGGGAAGGAATCTGTGGTTCCAAGGTGAAATTACTGTCTTTTTTAAGTTAAATCCTTAAGTTGTTGAATTGAAGTTCATGTATTGATTATTTCTGGAGGTCAATGTGTTGTTGTTCAATTGCTAAGTCATGTCCAAATCTTTGTGACCCAGTGGACTGTAGCACGCCAGGCTTCCCTGTCATTCACTATCTCCCAGAATTTGCTGAAACTCATGTCCATTAATCGGTGATGCCATACAACCAGCTCATCCTCTACTGCCCTCTTCTTCTCCTGTGCTCAGTCTTTCCCAGCATCAGGGTCTTTTCCAATTGATCAGGTCTTCACATCAGGTGGGCAAAGTATCGGAGCTTCCAGTTTTAGCATCAGTCCTTCCAATGAATATTCAGGGTTGATTTCCTTTAAGATTGACTGGTTTGATTTCATTGCTGTCCGAGGGATTCTCAAGAATCTTCTCCAGCACCACAGTTTGAAAGCACCCATTCTTTGGTGCTCAGACTTCCTTATGATCCAACTCTCACATCCGTACATGACTACTGAAAAAAATCGTTAACTTTGAATATATGGACCTTTGTCAGCAAAGTGATGTTTCTGCTTTTTAATACACTGTCTAGGTTTATCATAGCTTTTCTTCCAAGGAGCAACCATCTTTTAATTTTGTGGCTGTAATCACTGTCTGTACTGAATTTTCCAGTTTGCTGTGATCCACACAGGTCAGTAATGCCTAACTCGGATGAGTCAGAGGCTACATCATTATCACCAACACCGTCCATCTCTTCAGGTTGAATTCTTAGCTGCTGGAGCTGGACCCCGGCACACACAACCAAAGGCTTTAGCATGGTAGATGAAGCAGAAATAAATGTTTTTTCTGGCATTCTCTTGCTTTTTCTATGATCTAATGATGCTGGCAATTTCATCTCTGGTTCCTCTGCCTTTTCTAAATCCGGCTTTTACATCTGGAAGTTCTAGGTTCATGTACTGTCGAAGCCTAGCTTGAAGATCAGTATATTCAGGTAAAAAAATCATATCAGTAAAATATTTTTCATACATAGCGAATATAGATCTGATGCCTGTTGTATTTAGTGTAAGTTGATGAAGGCTAAGAGATGATTTAATAAAGACAGGCTTCTAGTATACTAAAACTTCTGCCACAGACATAAACATATTAGCAATTTGTTTTATATCATGATAAAAGCAAAGGAATAAAGAGTGGATTAAGATTTAGTTGGAGGGATTATTTTAAAAATTCACAGAAAGAATTAGTTAATATTGAAATAGTATTTTAAGAGAATATCATTCCATTCAAGTTTTTTGTTTTGTTTTATTCTGTTTTTTGGCCACTTTCCCTCTCATTTGATGCTGTTTAGTAAAATACCAAGTGGGGATGGGTGGGGATGGGGAGCCATTAAACATTTTAAAAATACTATAGATACTTGTTTGGTATAATTTTTAAAATCATTCTGGTCTCTCAAATTATATTACCCTACAAGAAGCAATCATTATGACATCCTACTGTATGGAATAGTTCTTACAAAGCAAGTGCAAGCCATTTGAAGAGAATGATAATGAAATAGAAAACAGTTCCAGAGCCAAGATTTCCTCAATCCAACACAAGAGAGTCAACAAATAAAAAATTAAAATACATAGACATTGTGTAAGATGTTGAGTGATACCATAACCATTCAACTACCAAGGAGCTAACAAATATCATGAAAAGTATCTCAGTACACAACAACTAAACACAAAGTGTAATTCTAGATTAGATCCTGGACGAGTTTGTTTTTATTTTGCATTTATTTTTTACCATAAAGGACAGATGAGATAATTGGGAAAATGTAAATAAGGTCTATTATATTAGTTTTTGGATTTTTCCAGTGGTATTATGTTTATACAGGTGAATGTCTGTGATTTTAAGCATACACGATAAAGTATTTGGGGGCTTCCCACGTGGCTCAGTGGTAAAGAATCTGCCTGCCAATGCAGGAAACACAGATTTGATCCCTGGGTTGGGAAGATCCCCTGAAGAAGGAAATTGCAAACCACTCCAGTATTCTTGTTGGAAAATTCCATGGACAAAGGAGCCTAACAGGTTATACCATCTGTGGGGTCACAAAGAATTGGACACAACTGAGCCCATACATTAGAGAAGGAAATGGTAACCCACTCCATTTTTCTTACCTGGAGAATTCTGTGGATGGAGGAGCCTGGTGGACTGCTGTCCATGGGGTCACAAGAGTCTGACACAACTTAGCTACTAAACCACCAATAAACACCACCATGTAGCTGTAAATTTGGTTTAAAAATGTAATTGGGCTTCCCCAGGTGGCACAGTTGTAAAGAGTTTGCCTGTCAGTGCAAGAGATACAATAGATGTGGGTTTGATCCCTGGGTCAGGAAGATCCTCTGGAGTTGGAAATGGCAACTACTCCAGTATTCTAGCCTGGGAAATCCCATGGACATAGGAGCCGAGCAGGCTACTGTCTATGGGATTGCAAATGAATCAAATGAGACTGAGCAGCAGGCATGGCATTCCACCATTACATCAAAGAAGTATTCACTTGCCCAGGCAGGGTAATGGCTTTCAAAAGCTTTGTCCTTTCTTAAAATTTTCTGATAAATCCTCCATAAAAAGAAAACTTATTTCTACAAAGCAGCCAAATGGAAATGTGACCAAACTCAAAATGTATAGTATTCTCCCATGAATATTAATAATCCTTCCATTAAAAATAAAATATAGCTCAGCTAAAAGGTTTGGCAGTGTACTGTTTCACCAATATTTATAACCTATCTGGCATAGGTTTAAAAAATTTTAAAAATGTACTGAATTCTCAAATATGGCTGTAGAAAGTAAAATAAAGATAAATTTTAGTTTCCTGAAAGGCAAACCAAAAGAACAAGTGAAACCAGATCAATAATGATAAAAAAAAAATGAGAAAAATCTAAATGGTACACCAATATCATATGACAGAAAAAATCTTTAAATAAAACTAATCAAAGTACAGACAGAAACAGCTAAAAGCACTGAGAATAATGTTATTCATGTTATTGATTTCAACTTTTTTATTTATTACTGAGGGTAATTTTTTATATTCTTTTTTTTTTTTATTATTCATTATAGAAAGTAAAAGTGTCATTTGGCGGAAGGCAAAACCCGACTATTGACAATGGAACACAAAGCTAGTTTAAGAGATGTTTAGGATTGACAAACTTTCATAAGATATGCAGGTATTCATCCAATTGGATTGATTTCCAGGGAAAATACATGAGTTTATATTCATCAAAACACTTTTATATTCATTACTGTATAGGCAGAAGTCATTGTAATATATTTGGGTTCCTTATAAACAATTACAGCATCAGATAGGGCACTGTATAAGACATTCATAAATGTAATCCCTGTATTTCTGTGCCTGGACTTTCAGAGAAGTCTGTTAGTCTTGACTCATAAACATGATTTTAAAATGTATGCAAAGTATTTTCTTGGGAGGCAGTAAATAAACATTTTTAAAATTTGGATTTACCTGTTTCATTTTCACTTGAAGAGTTGAATCCAATGGATATGAAATTCAAAATATTTCACAACAGTGTTTTAAGATCAATTGTGATTGTTTTCACAGTTAAGATAAAATTACTCAATTAATATTGAACTGACTGTGTTTTCTTTTTCTGAACCATAACTTTGAGTCCATAAAATGGAATAATGACTAATAGGAAGATGAAAGCCAAACCAGCAAGCACTCCTTAAAGATTAGCATCCCTGGGTTTTCAAAAGGATTTATATTGTATATTTTCTTTCCTTAACCCTTTCCTTCTTTCCTTTTCAATTTTTCTTACTAATAGCTATTGGGCTTCTACTGTGTAGCAACACTGTACACTGAGAATAAAAGTTAGTTCCCACCCTTATAGATCTTTTAGACTAGTGGATAAAATAGAGAGAAATCTAAAAAAAATTACAGATAAATGTTATTAATGGTTAGTGTCATCAAGAAAAAAATTGTATCCTCTGAGAAAGAGGAACAAGGGGTTGATGGAAGGGGAAACTTTAATTGGATTATCAGAGAAGTGATATTAAAGCAGTACCTGAAAGATAAGGCATTATTAGGGGAGGAATGGAATTAAAAGCCTCTGAGCAGATAGCACAGTTTGTGCTAACACACAGTGTGCAAGAGGTAGTTTAGTACCTCCCTAGATATTATTACTGGACCATAAGGAATGCAGAACACCAAAGAATTGTTGCCTTTGAACTACTGTGCTAGAGAAGACTCCTGAATGTCCCTTGAACAGCAAGGAGATCAAACCAGTCAATCCTAAAGGAAGTCAGCCATGCATACTCATTGAAAGGACTGATGCTAAAAAAAAGCTCCTGTATTTTGGTCGTCTGATCCAAACAGCCGACTCATTGGAAAAGTCCCTGATGCTGGGAAAGATTAAGGGCAGAAGGAGAAGAGGGCATCAGAGGATGAGATGGCTGGATGACATTACCGATGCAATGGACATGAACTTGGGCAAACGTTGGGAGATGGTCAGGGACAGGGAGGTCTGGCGTGCTGCAGTCTATGGAGTTGCAAAGAGCCAGACATGACTAGGCAACTGAACAACAACAACAAATATTATTACATGGGGACATAGTGGGAGCATCCTACAGCCTCATGTGTTGGGGGGAGACAAGAAGAAAACAGATAGAAACCACCCCAGCTATTAGCTGGTCACGTTGACCTTAAAATATTTTCCAGGTCCCCTTGAAACTAGTGACACGTGATTAATTTCTGGCCAATGTGGCACAAAATGAAGCATCATGTGTACTTTTAGGTAGTCCCTAAAGAAAAGAGTTGTGTACTTTTGCCCTCTGTTAAAACACTGCTGCTTCTCTGGCTGGAGCTCTGGCTCTCTGGTAGCTTCTTAGGATCTCGTGGCAGCTCTGGGTTACTTCCCTCTATGTTTTGTTGTTGTTGTTTACCTTAGAGAGGAAACAACTGACTTTTAAAAAGCACTGGTTACTTTGAGTGTTTCTGCTACTGCAGCCAATACCTCCTCTAGGAGACTGATATAACAGTTCAAATGGGAGAGGTCAGTGGCTTATTCTCTAAAGACAGTGGATGTGGAGCAAAAAAGGAAATATTCAAGGTATATTCTGGAGGTAGAGAACAAAGGGCTTAGCAGGAGTCTAGATACAGCCAGGTGAGAAGACTAGAAATGAACACTAATCCAGGCAAGAGTGTGAGCAACCACTTGGTAGGTGATGTCACCATCCCTAAGTGGGACAGAGAAGGGGGCACAGACTTGGGAGAAATAAAGACTTCACTTTAGATATATTTCAGAAATACTAAGTTCCTCCTTCATATTTATTTTAAATCTGTGCTAAATTAATCAAGCAATATGTATGTACATGTTCATATACAGTCCTGAATGAATATATATGATTGGGAGATGGTGAAGGACAGAGAAGCCGGAAATGCTGCAGTCCATGGGGTCGCAAAGAGTCAGACACGACTGAGTGACCTAACAACAACAACAACAACATTATATACAGAAATGAACATATTTGTTAAATGCATTATAAAAGTCATACTTACTCATAATTTTACTAAAAGACTTATAGCCAGTTTAGGAATTCTCACTGAACTTGGGTTTTCTTTTGTCTTGATGTTATTCATACGCAGATTAAGTTGCTGAACAAACAAGTCCTTTTCTTTTGGTTGTTATGCATTCTAGACAGGAAAATGACAAGAGGGCCTATATTTAAACAAGTAGTTTCTAATTTTTCTCTTAAGGGGACTGCTAATGGTTTTGAAGGCTAGTGATTTACAATGTGATCTTACTCAGACCTTAGTCATAGGGCTTGTCATCATTATTTTCCATATGAATAACTCAGAGAAGTTAAATAATGTCACCAAGATTACATAGCCAGGAAAAAAAAGCAGAACAAGAATTCAAAGCTTGATTAGCCAAATCCAAGGCTGAGTTCTTACTGCTAAAAATTGCTTCCTTTTTGTATGTCAATCCAATAAATAAAGTCAAACAAATTCCAAGATACTATCTTAATGCTAATTAGTTCTAATGATGAAAATTACTTTTGCAAATATATTTACATTTTTATTCACACATATTCATGTATATGCACACTGCAAATTTTCCAATAAGGAACAATATATAAAGAGTTCAACTAGAGTAGAACTTTTCATGAGAAACCCTATATCTCTGGGTAGCCTCTGGCATTGATTAAATTGAAGTTTAAAAAATTATAATTTAGTTCTATCTTCAGACAGTCCATTATCAAAACATAATGCCTTGTAAATGACTTGAAAAAAGCCCATAGGCAGTAAAAAGTAGTAAAATCAGAAGTGATAGTCTAGTGCAAGATATTAAAATGAGAAGCAAGAGAAGTAAGTAAAAGGGCACTGCCAATTCCAGCCAGGAGAAATGACAGTGCAGTTCCTGGGGAGAGACTATAATATATTGTTATACAAAAAAATAATAGTTTAGAGAGAGAGAGAGTTCTTTCCCCTAGATTCCTTCTTTTTAAAGTGCCCTGCTTTTCTACTGTATGTCAATTGCTCAATGTCCTGGAATTCAGTTCTTGCAATACCTATATAGTGCAAACTAGCATGAAAACTGCTTGTCCTAAGTATTAGATTCAAATGTAAAGAGGTTATCAAAGCACAATTCTATCACACTTACGGTCATCAGAAACTCTTTATATGAAAGGATTTGCACTAAGTGACGAGTGAAAACAAAAAAGAAAATGTTACCTTAAAAAGTTCACATACCAGTGAAAGTAATACACACACGGACACCAGCTCAGAAAACTGTACTCCAGTGAAGGCTGTCAGTATGTGTATGCTGTGTCTAAGTTGACAAAAACAAGCCTCAATATTCATGAAATTACTTAGTATATGGTTCACTGCTCATGGTTGTATGAGAAAAATAAACAAAAATGTAATATCAAATAAATTATAGATCTTTATATGTGGTCTCTGCATTACACTCACTGGGCATATTTGAACATTCTATCTTGAAAACCCAAACATTTTAAATGCTAAATGGGTGTATAAATTTATATTTAAAAATATACATAAAAAATAAATGCTAAATGGGGTCTTTTTTGAGACAGGCTAGGCCCTGCAACCATTTGCTGTAGGGCTTCACCTGGATAAATGTCTCCTCCAGCAGCAACATACAAAGAAACCATAAGGGACTATAAAGGACTGCATGCATGAATATTTGAGACAAATTATGGATAAGAAAATACAAAAAGACAAAAAAAAAAAAAAAAAAAAAACCTACCAACTGCAACTTGTGAAGAGCTGATAGCAAAAGCAGGGTGCATGCTCCTTGTACCCAATACCAACAAAGGGATGGGCAAACCGCCTAAGCCACTTCTCCAGCCTGAACCTTGTACACACCCCTACCCTAACCCCATGTAAGGAGCCAGCTTGCCCTTTTTGGGCAATGAGCAAGGAAACCTGTGCAGCAGTTCAGTTCAGTTCAGTCACTCAGTCGTGTCCCACTCTTCACGACCCCATTGACTGCAGCCTGCCAGGCCTCCCTGTCCATCAGCAACTCCCAGAGTTTAGTCCAATTCATGTCCATTGAGTCGTTGATGCCATCCAACCATCTCATCCTTGGTCATCCCCTTCTACTCCAGCCTTCAATCTTTCCTAGCACTAGGGCCTTTCTTTCTATTTTTTTTTAAATATAAATTTATTTATTTTAATTGGAGGCTAATTACTTTACAATATTGTATTGGTGTTGCCATACATTGACATGAATCCACCATGGGTGTACATGTGTTCCCCATCCTGAACCCCTCTCCCACTTCCCTCCCCATCCCATCCCTCTGGGTCATCCCAGTGCACCAGCCCTGAGCACCCTGTCTCATGCATCAAACCTGGACTGTTGATCCTTTTCACATATGATAATATACATGTTTCAATGCCATTCTCCCAAATCATCCCACCCTCGCCCTCTCCCACAGAGCCCAAAAGATTGTTCTGTACATCTGTGTCTCTTTTGCTGTCTCACATGTCGTGTTACTGTTACCACCTTTCTAAATTCCATGTATATGCATTAGTATACTGTATTGGTGGAGAAGGCAATGGCACCCCACTCCAGTACTCTTGCCTGGAAAATCCCATGGATGGAGGAGCCTGGTAGGCTGCAGTCCATGGGGTCGCTAAGAGTCGGACATGAGTGAGCAACTTCACTTTCACTTTTCACTTTCATGCATTGGAGAAGGAAATGGCAACCCACTCCAGTGTTCTTGCCTGGAGAATCCCAGGGACGGGGAAGCCTGGTGGGCTGCCGTCTATGGGGTCGCACAGAGTCAGGCACGACTGAAATGACTTAGCAGCTTAGCAGCATACTGTATTGGTGTTTTTCTTTTTGGCTTACTTCACTCTGTATAATAGGCTCCAGTTTCATCCACCTCATTAGAACTGATTCAAATGTATTCTTTTTAATGGCTGAGTAATATCCTATTGTGTATATGTACCACAGCTTTCTTATCCATTAGTCTGCTGATGGGCATCTAGGTTGCTTCCATTTCCTGGCTATTATAAACAGTGTTGTGATGAACACTGGGGTACACGTGTCTCTTTCGTTTCTGGTTTCCTCAGTGTGTATACACAGCAATAGGATTGCTGGGTCATATGGAAGTTCTATTTCCAGTTTTTTAAGGAATCTCCACACTGTTCTCCATAGTGGCTGTACTAGTTTGCATTCCCACCAACAGTGTAGGAAGGTTCCCTTTTCTCCACACCCTGTCTAGCATTCATTACTTGTAAACTTTTGGATAGCAGCCATTCTGACTGGTGTGAAATGGTACCTTATTGTGGTTTTGATTTGCATTTCTCTGATAATGAGTGATGTTGAGCATCTTTTCATGTGTTTGTGAGCCATCTGTATGTCTTCTTTGGAGAAATGTCTGTTTAGTTCTTTGGCCCATTTTTTGATTGGGTCATTTATTTTTCTGGAATTGAACTGCAGGAGTTGCTTGTATATTTTTGAGATTAATTCTTTGTCAGTTGCTTCATTTGCTATTATTTTCTCCCATTCTGAAGGCTGTCTTTTCACATTTCTTAAAGTTTCCTTTGTTGTGCAGAAGCTGTTAATTTTAATTAGGCCCCATTTGTTTATTTTTGCTTTTTTTCCCAATACTCTGTGAGGTGGCTCCTAGAGGATCCTGATGTGATTTATGTCAGAGAGTGTTTTGCCTATGTTTTCCTCTAGGAGTTTTATAGTTTCTGGTCTTACGTTCAGATCTTTATTCCATTTTGAGTTTATTTTTGTGTATGGTGTTAGAAAGTGTTCTAGTTTCATTCTTTTACAAGTGGTTGACCAGTTTTCCCAGCACCACTTGTTAAAGAGATTGTCTTTTCTCCATTGTATATTCTCGTCTCTTTTGTCAAAGATAAGGTGTCCGTAGGTGCGTGGATTTATCTCTGGGCTTTCTATTTTGTTCCATTGGTCTATATTTCTGTCTTTGTGCCAGTACCATACTGTCTTGATGATTGTGGCTTTGTAGTAGAGCCTGAAGTCAGGCAGGTTGATTCTTCCAGTTCCATTCTTCTTTCTCAAGATCGCTTTGGCTATTCAAGGTTTTTTGTATTTCCATACAAATTGTGAAATTATTTATTCTAGCTCTATGAAAAATACCATTGTTAGCTTGATAGGGATTGCATTGAATCTATAGATTGCTTTGGGTAGAATACTCATTTTCAGTATATGGATTCTTCGGATCCATGAACATGGTATATTTCTCCATCTATTTGTGTCTTCTTTGATTTCTTTCATCAGGGTTTTATAGTTTTTGATATATAGGTCTTTGTTTGTTTTTCAAGACTACTTTTTTCTTTTTTTTATTTTTTTTTTAATTTTATATTTTAACTTTACAATATTGTATTAGTTTTGCCATATATCAAAATGAACCCACCAGTGGAGGTCTTTTGTTTTTTTAGGTAGATATATTCCTAAGTATTTTATTCTTTTCGTTGCAATGGTGAATGGTATTGTTTCCTTAATTTCTCTTTCTGTTTTCTCATTATTAGTGTATAGGAATGCAAGGGATTTTTATGTGTTGATTTTATATCCTGCAACTTTACTCTAGTCACTGATTAGCTCTAGTAATTTTCTGGTGGAGTCTTTAGGGTTTTCTATGTAGAGGATCATGTCATCTGCAAACAGTGAGAGTTTTACTTCTTCTTTTTCAATCTGGATTCCTTTTATTTCTTTTTCTGCTCTGATTGCTGTGCCCCAAACTTCCAAAACTATATTGACTGGTAGTGGTGAGAGTGGGCACCCTTGTCTTGTTCCTGACTTTAGGGGAAATGCTTTCAATTTTTCACCATTGAGGATAATGTTTGCTGTGGGTTTGTCATATATAGCTTTTATTATGTTGAGGTATGCTTTCTGGAGGATTTTTATTATAAATGCATGCTGAATTTTGTCAAAGGCTTTCTCTGCATCTATTGAGATAATCATATGGTTTTTATCTTTCAATTTGTTAATGTGGTGTATTACATTGATTGATTTGCGGATATTGAAGAATCCTTGCATCCCTGGGATAAAGCCCACTTGGTCATGATGTATGATCTTTTTAATATGTTGTTGGATTCTGTTTGCTAGGATTTTGTTAAGGATTTTTTCATCTATGTTCATCAGTGATATTAGCCTGTAGTTTTCTTTTTTGTGTGTGGCATCTTTGTCAGGTTTTGGTTTTAGGGTGATGGTGGCCTCATAGAATGAGTTTGACAGTTTACCTTCCTCTGCAATTTTCTGGGAGAGTTTGAGTATGATAGGCATTAGCTCTTCTTTAAATTTATGGTAGAATTCATCTGTGAAGTTGTCTGGTCCTGGGCTTTTGTTTGCTGGAAGATTTCTGATTTCAGTTTCAATTTCCATTCTTGTGATGGGTCTGTTAAGAATTTCTATTTCTTCCTGGTTCAGTGTTGGAAAGTTGTACTTTTCTAAGAATTTGTCCATTTCTTCCAAGTTGTCCATTTTATTGGCATATAGTTGCTGATAGTAGTCTCTTATGATCTTTTGTATTTCTGTGTTGTCTCTTGTAATCTCTCCATTTTAATTTCTAATTTTGTTGATTTGATTCTTCTCCCTTTGTTTCTTGATGAGTCTGCCTAATGTTTTGTCAATTTTATTTATCTTCTCAAAGAATCAGCTTTTGGCTTTGTTGGTTTTTGCTATGGTCTCTTTTGTTTCTTTTGCATGTATTTCTGCCCTAATTTTTAAGATTTCTTTCTTTCTGCTAATCCTGGGGTTCTTCATTTCTTCCTGGTCTTGTTGCTTTAGGTGTAGAGTTACGTTATTTATTTCACTTTTTTCTTATTTCTTGAGGTAAGCCTGTATTGCTATGAACCTTCCCCTTAGCAATGCTTTTACAGTGTCTCATAGGTTTAGGGTTGTTGTGTTATCATTTTCAGTCATTTCTATGCATATTTTGATTTCATTTTTGATTTCTTCTGTGATTTGTTGGTTATTCAGCAGCGTGTTGTTCAGCCTCCATATGTTAGAATTTTTAATAGTTTTTCTCCTGTAATTGACATATAATCTTACTGCATTGTGGTCAGAAAAGATGCTTAGAATGATTTCAATTTTTTTTTTTTTTAATTTACCAAGGCTAGATTTTGGCCCAGGATGTGATCTATCCTGGAGAAGATTCCATGTGCACTTGAGAAAAAGGTGAAATTCATTGTTTTGGGGTGAAATGTCCTATAGATATCAATTAGGTCTAACTGGTCTATTGTATCATTTAAATTTGGTGTTTCCTTGTTAATTTTCTGTTTAGTTGATCTATCCATAGGTGTGAGTGGGGTATTAAAGTCTCCCACTATTATTGTGTTGTTCTTAATTTCTGCTTTCATACTTGTTAAGCATTTGTCTTATGTATTACAGTGCTCCTATGTTGGGTGCATATATATTTATAATTGTTATATCTTCTTCTTGGGTTGATCCTTTGATCATTATGTAGTGTCCTTCTTTGTCTCTTTTCACAGCCTTTATTTTAAAGTCTATTTTATCAGATATGAGTATTGCTACTCCTGCTTTCTTTTGGTCTCTGTTTGCATGGAAAATCTTTTTCCAGCCCTTTGCTTTCAGTCTGTATGTGTCACTTGTTTCTAGGTGGATCTCTTGTAGACAACATATATAGGGGTCTTGTTTTTGTATCCATTCAGCCAGTCTTTGTCTTTTGGTTGGGGCATTCAACCCATTAACATTTAAGGTAATTATTGATAAGTATGATGCCGTTGCCATTTACTTTGTTGTTTAGGGTTCGAGTTTATACACCCTTTCTGTGTTTCCTGTCTAGAGAAGATCCTTTAGCATTTGTTGGAGAGCTGGTTTGGTGGTGGTGAATTCTCTCAGCTTTTGCTTGTCTGTAAAGCTTTTTATTTCTCCTTCATATTTGAATGAGAGCCTTGCTGGGTACAGTAATCTTGGCTGTAGGTTATTTTCTTTCATCACTTTAAGTACATCCTGCCATTCCCTTCTGGCCTGAAGAGTTTCTATTGAAAGATCAGCTGGTATCCTTAGGGGAATCCCCTTGTGCATTATTTGTTCTTTTTCCCTTGCTGCTTTTAATATTTTTTCCTTGTGTTTGATGTTTGTTAATTTGATTAATATGTGCCTTGAGGTGTTTCACCTTGGGTTTATCTTGTTTGGAACTCTCTGGGTTTCTTGGATTTGGGTGATTATTTCCTTCCCCATTTTAGGGAAGTTTTCAATGATTATCTCAAGTATTTTCTCATGGCCTTTCTTTTTGTCTTCTTCTGTGACTCCTGTGATGCAAATGTTGGGGTGTTAAACATTGTCCCAGAGTTCTCTGAAGTTGCCCTGACTTCTTTTAATTATTTTTCTGTTTTCCTCTGTTTCATTTATTTCTATCATTCTATCTTCTACCTCACTTATCCTATCTTCTGCCTCCGTTATTCTACTGTTGGTTCCCTCCAGAGTATTTTTTATATCATTTGTTGCATTATTCATTATATATTGACTCTTTTTTTTTTTTTTTTTTCCTTCTCGGTCCTTGTTAAACCTTTCTTGAATCTCCTCAATCCTTGTCTCCAAGCTATTTATCTGTAACTCCATTTTGTTTTCAAGATTTTGGATCATTTTCACTATCATTATTTGGAATTCTTTATCAAGTAGATTCCCTATCTCTTCCTCTTTTGTTTGGTTTGGTGGGCATTTATCCTGTTCCTTTACCTGCTGGATATTTCTCTGCTTTTTCATCTTGTTTATATTGCTGTTTTGGGGGTGGCATTTCCCTTTTTTGGCAGTTTGTGGAGTTCTCTTTATTGTGGAGTTTCCTCACTGTGGGTGGGACTGGACAGGTGGCTTGTCAAGGTTTCCTGGTTAATGAAGCTTGTGTCGGTGTTCTGGTGGGTGGAGCTGGATTACTTCTCTCTGGAGTGCAATGAAGTGTCCAGTAATGAGTTTTGAGATGTCAGTGGGCTTGGTGTGACTTTCGGCAGCCTGTATATTGAAGCTCAGGGCTATGTTCTTGTGTTGCTGGAGAATTTGCATGGTATATATTGCTCTGGAACTTGTTGGCCCTTGGGTAGTGCTTGGTTTCAGCTTAGGTATGGAGGCGTTTGATGAGCTCCTATCAATTTATGTTCCCTGGAGTCAGGAGTTCTCTGGTGTTCTCAGGATTTGGACTTAAGCCTCCTGCCTCTGGTTTTCAGACTTATTCATCCAGTAGCCTCAAGACTTTTCCATCTATACAGCACCAATGATACAACATCTAGGTTAATGATGAGAAGTTTCTCCACAGTGAGTGACACACACAGAGGTACACACAGTTACATGGAGAAGAGAAGAGGGAGCTAGAGATGACCAGGAGGAGAAGAGGGGGAATCAAAAGGGGAGAGACAGATCTAGCCAGTAATCAGTTCCCTAAGTGTTCTCCACAGTCTGGATCCCTCAGAGATGTTCACGAAGTTACAGAGAAGAGGCAGGAAGGAGACAGAGGTGGCCAGGAGGATAATATGAGGAATCAAAAGGAGAGAGACAGATCCAGCCAGTAATCAGTTCCCTAAGTGTTCTCCACAGCCTGGAACACACAAAGAGATTCATAGAATTGGGTAGAGAAGAGAAGTGGGAGGGAGGAGATAGAGGCTACCTAGTGGAGAAAAAGGAGAGTACAAAGGGGGAGAGAGCAGTTAAGCCAGTAATCTTGCTTTCAAGTAAAAATGGGTACTGAAGATTTGGGTTCTTAAAGGTACAAAATTGATAACAAATACCAAAAAGCAAAGATTAAAAATCTAGAGTAGAGGTTGGATTCTCAAAAAAAAAAAAAAAAAAAAAAAATTAAAGAAAAAAGCAAAGTCACAAAAATTATTTTATATATATATATGAAATTTGCTTTAAAAATAAGGTCTTTCTGTTTGAAAAGTAATAGTAGGTTATAAAAATGAAACTTAAAGGAGTAATAGAGGACTTAAAAATAATTTTTTAATTAAAAAATGATAACAGTAAAAATATATCTAGGACTTTCTCTGGTGTTGTTGTGGACAGTGTGGGGCCAGTTCATTTTCAGAAAGTTCCTTGATCTGGCTTATACTTCTCAAGATCTCTAGGCCCCTTCCTATGTAGTCAGTGCTAACTGCAGGGTTTTAATCTATTGTACTGTCACTTCCAAAGAGGTTCCCTCTGTTTATTTTAGCTCCTTCTGTTTGCTGGTCTCTTCAGTGTCTAATTTCTGCCCTGACACAAGGGGGCGGTGGTGGTCACTTTTTTAGGCTTACTTGTTCAGTCGTGCTGTGGGGAGAGAGAACACTACAAACAAATATCACTGGTGTGTGTGGGGAGTGCTCACAGTGTCTCGTCCACACTGGGTTTGCCCCTGCTCACAGTGTGTGTGTTTTCCCAGTCTACACTGTTCAGGCTCTAGGTTGCTCTGCCAGGAATTGTCTGAGGCAGGCCCTGGGTTGCATGCATTACCCAGGTCTAAGCCACTCAGGTTCAGGTTCTTGGATACTCCACAAAGGCGCAGACTTGTTTGGGACTGCATTTTGTGCCCTTCCCAGGTCTGAACAGCTCAGGTGACCAAGTCCTTGGCGAGCGTGGTTGCCTCCAGTTGGGGGCTGCATCTTATCACCTCCCCCATCCCAGCTGCTCAGGTTTCTAGGTGTACAATGGTGGTGTCGTGTGTCTCTTCTGGGGAGTTGATCTCTGGCTGTGACCCTCCCAGTGGATGTCGACCATCCAGAACCCCAAGAAGTCTTGATTAGCAATAAAGCCTGCTTGCAATTTGGTAGGTGATGCCTTTCTGGGCCCACAATTACCCACTTCCGGCTCTGGCTGCCCTCGCCTGCCTGTCTCTGGCGGGGGATGGACCGGTAGGCAGTCAACTAGCTCTGCTCATTCCTTTGCTCTGTGAGCGGGCCTATCGGTGTCTTAAGGTAGGGTTTTTCCCGGGATAGCTATCCCACAGTCTGAGTTGTTATCTCAAGTTAGTTCCCTCAGATGCCCTTGGGGCATTCAGGGCTGGTCCTTAGCAATGCACATTGCGCCTCCCTGTCCAGCCCCAGCTTGCTAGTGGTGGATACGAAACTCTGGGCTGCTTCTCCACTGGGAGTTGCCCTTAGGCACGTAATCTGTGGGTTTTAATTATTTATTTACTTTTCCTCCCAGTTATGTTGCCCTCTGAGATTCCAAGGTTCACCACAGACTCAACACAGACTCTCTGGTGGGAGTGTTTCCTGGTGTTTGGAAACTTCTCTCTTTTATAAGACTCCCTTCCCAGGACGGATCTCCATCCCTACTTCTTTTGTCTCTCTTTTTATCTTTTATATTTTTTCCTATCTCCTTTTGAAGACAATGGGCTGACTTTCTGGGTGCCTGATGTTCTCTGCCAGCATTCAGAAGTTGTTTTGTGGAATTTACTCAGCGTTCAAATGTTCTTTTGATGAATTTGTGGGGGAGAAAGTGGTTTCCCTGTCCTATTCCTCCACCATTGTAGGACCCCCCCAGTCCCCCCAGGGTCTTTTCAAATGAGCCAGTTCTTCACATCAAGTGGCCAAAGTATTGGAATTTCAGCTTCGGCATCAGGCCTTCCAATGAATATTCAGGACTGATTACCTTTAAGATGGACTGGTTGGATCTCCTCGCTATCCAAAAGATGCTCAAGAGTCTTTAACACTACAGTTCAAAAGCATTGATTCTTTGGTGCTCAGCTTTCTTTATAGTCCAAATCTTACATCCATACATGACTACTGGAAAAACCATAGCTTTGACTAGATATACCTTTGTTGACAAAGTAATGTCTCTGCTTTTCAATATGCTATCTAGGTTGGTCATAACTTTTCTTCCAAGGAGCAAGTGTCTTTTAATTTAACGGCTGCAGTCACCATCTGCAGTGATTTTGGAGCCCTCAAAAATAAATTCTGCCACTGTTTCCCCATCTGTTTTCCTTGAAGGGATGGGACCAGATGCCATGATCTTAGTTTTCTGAATGTTGAGTTTTAAGCCAACTTTTTCACTCTCCTCTTTCACTTTCATAAAGAGACTCTTTAGTTCTTCTTAGCTTTCTGCCATAAGCGTGGTGTCATCTGCATATCTGAGATTATTGACATTTCTCCTGGCAATCTTGATTCCAGCTTTTGCTTCATCCTGCCCAGCATTTCTCATGATGTACTCTGAATATAAGTTAAATAAGCAGGGTTAGAATATAAAGCCTTGACGTACTCCTTTCCCAGTTTGTAACCAGTCTGTTGTTCCATGTCCAGTTCTAACTGTTGCTTTTGACCTGCCTACCGAAGGCAGTGTCACAATAAAACGTTGCCTGAACTTCTTCTCTTGCCTCTGGTCAATTTCTATTGATTAAGGAGGAACTTCTAGATGTTCAAGCTGGGTTTAGAAAAGGCAGAGGAACCAGAGATCAAATTGCCAACATTCACTGGATCATGGAAAAAGAAACAGAGTTCCAGAAAAACATCTATTTCTGCTTTATTGACTATGCCAAGGCCTTTGACTGTGTGGATCACAATAAACTGTGGAAAATTCTGAAAGAGATGGGAATACCAGACCACCTGACCTGCCTCTTGAGAAACCTATATGCAGGTCAGGAAGCAACAGTTAGAACTGGACATGGAACAACATACTGGTTCCAAATAGGAACAGGAGTAAGTCAAGGCTGTATATTGTCACCCTGTTTATTTAACTTATATGCAGAGTACATCATGAGAAACGCTGGGCTGGAAGAAGCACAAGCTGGAATCAAGATTGCTGGGAGAAATATCAATAACGTCAGATATGCAGATGACACCAGCCTTTGGCAGAAAGTGAAGAGGAACTAAAAAGCCTCTTGATGAAAGTGAAAGAAGAGAGTGAAAAAGTTGGCTTAAAGCTCAACATTCAGAAAATGACGATCATGGCATCTGGTCCCATCACTTCGTGGCAAATAGATGGGGAAACAGTGGAAACAGTGTCAGATTTTATTTTTCTGGGCTGCAATATCACTGCAGATGGTGACTGCAGCCATGAAATTAAAAGACGCTTACTCCTTGGAAGGAAAGTTATGACCAACCTAGACTGCATATTCAAAAGCAGAGACATTACTTTGCCAACAAAGGTCTGTCTAGTCAAGGCTATGGTTTTTCCAGTGGTCATGTATGGATGTGAGAGTTGGACTGTGAAGAAAGCTGAGCGCCGAAGAATTGATGCTTTTGAACTGTGGTGTTGGAGAATACTCCTGAGAGTCCCTTGGACTGCAAGGAGATCCAACCAGTCCATTGTAAAGGAGATCGGTCCTGGGTGTTCTTTGGAACGGATGATGCTGAAGCTGAAACTCCAGTACTTTGGCCACCTCATGCGAAGAGTTGACTCATTGGAAAAGACTCTGATGCTGGGAGGGATTGGGGGCGGGAGGAAAAGGGGATGACGGAGGATAAGATGGCTAGATGGCATCACCGACTCGATGGACATGAATTTGAGTGAACTCCAGGAGTTGGTGATGGACAGAGAGGCCTGGCGTGCTGCAATTCATGGAGTTGCAAAGAGTCAGACATGACTGAGTGAATAAACTGAACTGAACTGAATTGAACTTGCAAAATAAGCAGCTCAATATCCCCCAAATAAACAGCTCAATCAAAACACATGTATACCTGTGGCAGATTCATGTTGATATATGGCAAAACCAATAAAATTTTGTAAAGTTAAAAAATAAAATAAAATAAAAAAGGAAAAATAGTAACAATAAAAAATCTATATAAAAAAAATACAAAATTGGCAGAAGACCTAAAGAGATATTCATCCAGAAAAGACATACACATGACCAATAAACATATGAAAAGATGCTCAGCATCACTTATTAAAGTGATGCAAATGAAAACTACAGTGAGGTATCACCTCACATCAAACAAAATGGCAATCATCATAAAAACTACAAACTATAAATGCTGGAGAGGGTCTGGAGAAAAGGGAACTCTACTGTACTGTTCCTGAGAGTGCAAATTGATACAGCCATTGTGGAGAACATTATGGAGGTTCCTTAACAATCTAGGAATAAAGCTACCATAAGCAATCCCACAACTGGGCATACATTCTGAGGAAAACCACAGTTCAAAAAGACACATATACATCAAAGTTCATTGCAGCACTAATTACAGTAGGTAGGACATGGGAGCCACCCAGATATCCAATAATAGATAAATGGATAAAGGAGATATAGTACATATATACAAGTGAATATTACTCAGCCATAAAAAGGAATGCATTTGATTCAGTTCTAATGAAGTGGCTAAAAGTAGTCTTTCATACAGAGTGAAGTAAGTCAGAAAGAAAAAATCAAATATTGTATTTTAATACATATATATGGAACCTAGAAAAATGGTACTGATGAATCTATTTGCAGGGAAGGAGCGGAGATGCAGATGTAGAGAATGAATATGTGGAAACAATGGGGGAAGGAGAGGGTAGGATATACCGAGAAAGTAGCATAACTAGTGGGAATCTGCTATGTAACACAGGGAGCCCAGCCTGGTGTTTTTTGAGCATCTCGAGGGGTAGGATGGGAGGAGGGGAAGGAGGCTCAAAAGGGAGAGTGTATGTGTATATGTGTGTGTGTGTGTGTGTGTGTGTATATATATATATATATATATGTATAATTATGACTCATTCTCATTGTGTATGGCCAGCACATTGTGGTGGAAACCAGCACATTGTAAAGGGATTATCCTCCAAATAAAAAAATTAATTTTTTTAAATTTAACCAAAGAATGATTTTAAATTGGAAGAGTTTCTCCAACAATTTTTCAGTTATTGCAGCCATGAACTATTGATTAAAAAAATCATGCTTTGTAAAAAGAGAGGCCAAGAACACCAATAGGTAACATTTTCAGCTGACTCCAGAAAAATTAAAGCAACACTTTACCCCTCTCCCCATTCTATACTTTTCCTTCTCAGTGATGTTTCTTAACTTATTTGGGTCCCATCAAACATCCTGCTCCTATTTCACCCTCTATTTTGAATTAAGAAGCTACACACTTCCAGTGACAGGTAGCCTTTTTTCATTTGCACTTTCTTGTCTGTGTCCATATTAGTTAATTGAGAGGCAAGTTCCAGGTATGGTTCTTGCTGATACTGAGGGAACAAGAGAGGCCACAGCTTGACATGTGATCTTGCATGTTTACCTCTTAGACATAGATTGTTTAGCATCCCTTGCCCTCTCCCAAATTTAACCCCCAATTTATCCAACCTTGACCCGAACTTTCAGATAGACACTTTTTTTCTGTATATTTGAAATTACATTACTGTTTGGTAATGAGTGTAGTCTTTTATTAGTACACACATTTCTCCTTTTTTTTTTTTTTTTTTTGTTCTGTTTTCTATTAATCTAGGTCATAGCATCCGGTCTCATCACTTCATGGCAAATAGACAAGGAAAAAGTGGAAACAGTGACAGATTTTATTTTCTTGGGCTCCAAAATCACTGAGGATGGTGACTGCAGCCATGACGTTAAAAGATACTAGCTTCTTGGAAGAAAAGCTATGACAAACCTAGACAGCATATTAAAAAGCAGAGACATCACTTTGCTGACAAAGCTCCATCTAGTCAAAGCTGTAGTTTTTCCGGTAATCATGTATGGATGTGAGAGTTGGACTATAAAGGAGGCTGAGTGCTGAAGAATGGATGCTTTTGAACTGTGGTGCTAGAGAAGACTAATGAGAGTCCCTTGGGCAGCAAGAAGATCATACCATTCAATCCTAAAGTAAATCAACCCTGAATATTTATTGGAAGGATGGTATTGGTGCTCCAATACTTTGGCTACCTGATGTGAAGAACTGACTCATTGGAAAAGACCCTGATGCTAGGAAAGACCCTGACTGAAGGCAAAAGAAGGAGATGACAGATGATGATATATTTGTATGGCATCACCGAGTCAATGGACATGTGTTTGAGCAAACTCCAGAAGATAGTGAATGACAGGAAAGTCTGGCATGCTGCAGTTCATGGGGTCACAAAGAGTCAGACACAACTTAGCCACTGAACAACAATCTTATTAATACTTCTGTTTTATTTTGTTTTACAGAAAAGCAAGCATTTTTGTTTACAAACCAACAAGCATTTATTTCTCACATTCTAGAAGCTGGAATTCTAAGATTAAGGTGCCAGCAGATCTTCTGTCTGGTGAGGTCCTTTTTTTTTCTGAAAACAAATACATCTTACTGGAACCTATTATTTTGAACAAAAGAAAAATTATGATTTTTTTTTCAGTGACCAAAATTAGAGTTTTCTGATACCTTTTGGTATATATTAATGCATTGGGAATAAAAACAAAGTTTGGGAGACACCTGTAAAACTGCAGTTACTGTACATAGACATTCCTTACAAATAGAACAGCTATTTAAGTTTGATGGGTGTTTTTATGTTTTTCTAATTGACATTTACATATATTTTCTTTCTAGTGCTTAAGAAAATATTCCAAATTGGAAATATAGACATTCATTTTAAAATCTTAATAAAAAGTAGCTTTCAATTTAAAATTAAATCCTGTATTGAATATAACAAGTGAAAGTGAAATCCTTCAGTTGTGTCCAACTCTTTGCGACCCCATGGACTGTAGCCTACCAGGCTCCTCAGTCCATGGAATTTTCCAGGCAAGAGTACTGGTGTGGGTTGCCATTTCCTTCTCCGGGGGATCTTCCTGACCCAGGGATCGAACCCAGATCTCCCACACTGCAGGCAGACGCTTTACCCTCTGAGCCACCAGGGAATATAACATGTAGTTTAAAGTAAAAAATTTAATAGAGTAAACTGATATTAATATGTCCTTATGTGTTAATACAGGGCACAATATTCTGGGAGGCTTAAGCATATAAACTAACTATGTCTACCCTATGAAGGTAGATGAAAGTTTGTTAAAGCACAACATTGTAGTCTCACACTGGATACGCATTCAAATAAGATCAATTTACAAGTCAGGTTAAAAAATATTATTTCAAAGAGGAAACTTCTAAAATGTAAGCACATTTCGTTTTTTTCTAGTTACAAAGATAAAGGTTCAGAATAATCCTATGAGAAAATATATTTTTACCAAATATGGCATAAGGAAATTTCACAGTCAATAAAAGATAGTCAAGAGAATGAAATGATTTGAAAAATTACCTCTTGAAACTTACAATCTGAGAGTGTTATACAGGTGTGTTCAATTCCACTTTTCTAAAGCACCATTATTCATATTCTGTACCATATATTTAACAGTAAGAAATAGGGCATTGCCATAACTTTATAATATTAGTGAGGAGAGGGTTGAAGATGGTGGAGGAGTAAGATTTGGAAATTACCTTCCTCATCACTAATACATCAAAAATACAGCTGCATGTGGAACAACTCCTACAGGACACCTACTGAATTCTGGCAGTAAATCTCAGACTTCCAAAAAGACAGACTAATCTCTACATAATGGTGTAGTAAAAAGAGACAAAGTAATCAAGATAGGACCTGAGCCTCTGGGAGGGAGGTGTGAAGGAGGAAAATTTCTGCACACTCAAAAGCCCCCTCACAGGAGGGGACATGAGGGAGCTTCAGAACCTCAGAAGGGAGAATAGCAACAGGTTATCAGAAGGTAAAACAGAGAGAATTCAGCATACAGATCATTGCTTATCAGAACTTCTCAGCCAAGATGCTGTTTGCATGTCCACCACAGTGAGTGGGGACTGGTCCTGACACTCAGGCTTCAGGGGTCAAACACCTGGGAGATTACTGGCATTGACTGCCATGAAGATACTCTAAAGAGGCTGGGTACAAAACAGCTGAGGGAGTCCAGAGAAAAGGGCCAGAGAGGCAAGAGATCATTGTCTCAGGGACACTCTAACTCCATATGCTCCCAGATTTCATGACCTCGAGTTCCACAGGTAGGATGATCTGGCTGCAGTCTGCAACGCCAGAGGTGGGCACACCAGTGGCCTTGCCACTACCAGGGCTGGTGCTAGTGCCAGAAGTGGCAGGGGGCAAGATGGGTCTATGGTCTGTGAGAACAGAGCGGGCTGTGATAGCCACTGCAGAAACCACAAAACTGTGAGCAGGTGCACACATTTCTGGGAGACTATGCAGCTTGGCTCTATGGAGTGAACCATGACCCAGGGCCAATTCCTTTGGGAGAGCACAGAACTCACCACAGACTGTCTCAACTTCTGCCGGATCTCCACTGCCACAGGCGTTCCTCATGTATCCGATATTGGCTGCCATTCTCCTCCCTCTCCCTACCCGACTGAGTGTGTCAGCCCTAATAAAACATGTGAGTCATTTGCACCTCTTGTCTGGGTAGGGAACAGACCCTGGAGGGTAGCATACAAGCAGAGGAAGGGCCAAAACCAAAGCAGAGCACAAGGGGCTGTGTGATCAAAGAGGAGGAAAGGAATTCACTTCTCTATAGCAGCAGGTGAAGTGGATTAAATCCACTTATTAGCTTGAGATGACAGACTCTGGGGGCAAATGTGGACTTTGGAATGAAGTACAACCAGAAGGAAGGCCAGATTTGTGTCAGAACTGACCCCACAGTGCCCATAGCAGGTCCAGAGACCTTCTTAGAAATACTTGAGGACTTTTGGTGTAGGCAGATTGCCTGGAGCTCACTCTGTGGCAAGGAAATTTGACATCACAGGAAAACATTCTTACTACCTCTCTACTTCTACCTCTACCTCTCTCTCCCTCTCCCTCTCTCTCTCTCTCTCTAAATATATATATATACACACACACACACACATATGTGTGTGTATGTATTTTTTATTTTTCATTTTATTCTATTCATTTTTAATAATCTTTTAATTTTATACTATTTTCCATGTTAATGCTTTTAATGTTAAATTAATTAATCTTTTATTTTGCTTATTTCTATAATATCTTTTCATTACATTGCATTTTTTCCAGGTTTTTGGTTTTGTATTTTGGTTACTCTAGGTTTTAACATTTGTGTTTATTTATGGCTTTGCTTACTGGTTTGATTACTCCCTTCTTTTTTGATTCCTCTCTTTATTCTTTCTCTTTTTGTGTGTTAATGTGAGTTTCTTTGTGTATTTCTGTCTGATGTTGCTTTTACCTTTTGTCTTAAAGGCTTTTCCTGTCTGTTCTTTTGTTTGTTTGTTTGCATTCTTCCCTATTTCTTTCTTTCTTTTTCTCTTCTGTGCAGTATGGCTTGTGTAGTCTTGGCGCTCCAGCAAGGGGTCGAGCCTGAACCTCTGAGGTGGGAGACTTGAGTCCAGGATGTTGGATCACCTGAGAATTCTCAACCCCTTGGGATACAATCAGTGAGAGCTCTCTCCCAAAGGCCTTAAAGCAACTAGCAAAACAAGAACACAAACCTACTTATTAGCAGGCAGTCTGTGCAAAGTCTTACCAACCTGAAAAACACCCCATAACACACCACTGAGTATGACGCTGCCTTTTAAAGAGACAAGATTTGGCTCCTCACACCACAACATAGGCACCAGCCACCCCTACCCCAACAAGGAAACCTTCACAAGGCACTGGTCCCACCCCACTCACTGTAGGAAGATACCATAAGTAAAAGGAAATATGATCTTGCAGCCCTCAGAAAGGAGACTGAAACAGAAAATAAAATTAAAAGGCAGAGAAGCATGCAGCAGCTGAAGGGGCATGGTATAAACCCACCAGACACCCCTTTCCCCGCTAAAAAAAAAAAAAAAAAAAAGAAGAGAAAATAGACAGTCTACCTGAAAAAGACTTGAGAGTAATGATACTAAAGATAATCCAAACCTCAAAAATAAGATGGAGCCACAGATATATAGAATGGAGATATGGATGTCTGGGGAGGCCTTACAAATAGCTGTGAAAAGAAGAGAAGTGAAAAGCAAAAGAGAAAAGGAAAGATATAAACATCTGAATGCAGAGTTCCAAAGAATAGCAAGAAGAGATAAGAAAGCCTTCTTCAGTGATCAATGCAAAGAAATAGAGGAAAACAACAGAATGGGAAAGACTAGAGATCTCTTCAAGAAAAGCAGAGATACCAAAGGAACATTTCATGCAAAGATGGGTTCGATAAAGGACAGAAATGGTATGGACCTAAGAGAAGCAGAAGATATTAAGAAGAGATGGCAAGAATACACAGAAGAACTGTACAAAAAAGATCTTCACAACCCAGATACTCACGATGGTGTGATCACTGACCTAGAGCCAGACATCCTGGAATGTGAAGTCAAGTGGGCCTTACAAAGCATCACTATGAACAAAGCTAGTGTATGTGATAGAATTCCAGTTGAACTATTCCAAATCCTGAAAGATGATGCTGTGAAAGTGCTGCACTCTATATGCCAGCAAATTTGGAAAACTCAGCAGTGGCCACAGGACTGGAAAAGGTCAGTTTTCATTCCAATCCCAAAGAAAGGCAATGCCAAAGAATGCTCAAACTACCACATAATTTCACTCATCTCACACGCTAGTAAAGTAATGCTTAAAATTCTCCAAGCCAGGCTTCAGCAATATGTGAACTGTGAACTTTCTGATGTTCAAGCTGGTTTTAGAAAAGGCAGAGGAACCAGAGATCAAATTGCCAACATCTGCTGGATCATGGAAAAAGCAAGAGAGTTCCAGAAAAACATCTATTTCTGCTGTATTGACTATGCCAAAGCCTTTGACTGTGTGGATCACAATAAACTGTGGAAAATTCTGAAAGAGATGGGAATACCAGACCACCTGATCTGCCTCTTGAGAAATTTGTATGCAGGTCAGGAAGCAACAGTTAGAACTAGACATGGAGCAACAGACTGGTTCCATATAGGGAAAGGAGTATGTCAAGGCTGTATATTGTCACCCTGTTTATTTAACTTATATGCAGAGAACATCATGAGAAACGCTGGACTGGAAGAAACACAAGCTGGAATCAAGATTGCTGGGAGAAATATCAATAAAGTCAGATATGCAGATGACACCACCCTTATGGCAGAAAGTGAAGAGGAACTCAAAAGTCTCTTGATGAAGGTGAAAGTGGAGAGTTAAAAAGTTGGCTTAAAACTCAACATTCAGAAAATGAAGATCATGGCATCCGGTCCCATGACTTCATGGGAAATAGATGGGGAAACAGTGGAAACAGTGTCAGACTTTATTTTTTTGGGCTCCAAAATCACTGCAGATGGTGACTGCAGCCATGAAATTAAAAGACGCTTACTCCTTGGAAGGAAAGTTATGACCAACCTAGATAGCATATTCAAAAGCAGAGACATTACTTTGCCACCAAAGGTTCGTCTAGTCAAGGCTATGGTTTTTCCAGTGGTCATGTATGGATGTGAGAGTTGGACTGTGAAGAAAGCTGAGCGCCAAAGAATTGATGCTTTTGAACTGTGGTGTTGGAGAAGACTCTTGAGAGTCCCTTGGACTGCAAGGAGATCCAACCAGTCCATTCTGAAGGAGATCAGCCTTGGGATTTCTTTAGAAGGAATGATGCTAAGCTGAAACTCCAGTACTTTGGCCACCTCATGCGAAGAGTTGACTCATTGGTATAGACTCTGATGCTGGGAGGGATTGAGGGCCAGAGGAGAAGGGGACGACAGAGGATGAAATGGCTGGATGGCATATTTGACTTGATAGACATGAGTCTGAATGAACTCTGGGAGTTGGTGATGGACAGGGAGGCCTGGCGTGCTGCGATTCATGGGGTCGCAAAGAGTCGGACACGACTGAGTGACTGATCTGATCTGATCTGATGGATTGAGAAGATAAAAGAAATATTTCACTAGGACCTAGAAGAAATAAAGAACAGTCAACAATGAACAACATAATAACTGAAATAAAAAATACACTAGAAGAACCAATAGCAGAATAATTGAGGCAGAAGAATGGATAAGTGAGCTGGAAGATATAATGGTAGAAATAACTGAAGTAGAGCAGAATAAAGAAATAACGGATAAAATAAATGAGAACAGTCTCAGAAACCTCTGGAACAACGTTAAGTACATTAACTTTTGAATTATAGCAGTCCCAGAAGAAGAAAGACAGTATATGAGAAAATATTTGAGGAAATTATATGTGCAAGCTACCCTAACATGGGAAAGAAAATAGCTGCACAATCCATGAAGCCCAAAAGGTCCCATGCAGGATAAATCCAAAGAGAAACACACCAAAACACATATTAATCAAACTAACAAAAATTAAGCTCAAAGAAAAAAATAATTAAAGCAGCAAGGGAAAAGCAACAAATAACATACAAAGGAATCCCCATAAGGTTAACAGCTAATCTTTCAGCAGGAACTGCAATCCAGAAGGGAGTGGCTGCTGCTGCTGCTTAACTACTTCAGTTGAGTCTGACCCTCTGCGACTCCATGGACCATGGCCTGCCAGGCTTCTCTGTCTATGAGATTCTCCAGGCAAGAATACTGGAGGGGGTTGCCATTTCATTCTCCAGTAATAAAGTAAGAAGTGAGTAAAGTGAGTGAAGTGAAGTTGCTCAGTCGTGTCCGACTCTTTGCAACCCCATGGACTGTAGCCTACCAGGCTCCTTAATCCTTGGGATTTTCCAGGCAAGAGGACTGAAGTGGGTTGCCATTTCCTTCTCCAAAGGGAGTGGCAGAATATACTTAAAGTAATGAAAAGGAAAAACAAAAGAAAACCCTATGACCAAGATTACTCTATCCAGCAAGGATCTCATTCAGATTTGACAGAGAACCCAAAAGCTACACAGATAAGCAAAATTTAAAAGAACTCAGCACCACCACAAAGGAACTTCTTTAGACAGCAATGACAAGAGAAAGAAAAGACAAAAACAAGCATTAATCGAAAAGGTAAATGTTAATAAGATTATGCTGTGCTGTGCCAAGTTGCTTCTGCTGCTGCTGCTGCTAAGTCGCTTCAGTCGTGTCCGACTCTGTGAGACCCCATAGACGGCAGGCCATCAGGCTCCCCCGTCCCTGGGATTCTCCAGGCAAGAACACTGGAGTGGGTTGCCATTTCCTTCTCCAATGCATGAAAGTGAAAAGCGAAAGTGAAGTCGCTCAGTCGTGTCCGACTCTTAGCGACCCCATGGACTGCAGCCTACCAGGCTCCTCCATCCATGGGAGTTTCCAGGCAAGAGTACTGGAGTGCGGTGCCATCGCCTTCTCCGGCCAAGTGGCTTCAGTACTGTCCAGTTCATTGTAACTCTCTGGACTGTAGCCCACCAGGCTCCTCTGTCCATGGGATTCTCCAGGCAAGAATACTGGAGTGGGTTGCCATGCTCTCCTTCAGGGGATCTTCCTGATCCAGGGGCTCCAACCTGCATTTCTTATGTCTCCTCTTTGGCAGGCAGGTACTTTATCATACATAATAGGATTATACATGTTAATAGTTACCTTAAATGTTAATGGATTAAATTATCCAGTCAAAATACATAGACTGGATGAATGGATACAAAAACAAGACTCCTATATATGCTGTCTAAAAGAGACAGATCCACTTCAGATCTAGAGAAACATACAGATCGAAATTGAGGAGTTGGAAAAGATGTTCCATGAAAATGAAAATAAAAAGAAAGCAGGAGTAGCAAGACATATCAGATAATGTAGACTTTAAAATAAAGACTGTTACAAGAGATAAGGACACTACATAATGATGAAGGTATCAATCCACGTAGAAGATAAAATGATTATAAATATATATGCACACAATATAGAAGCACCCTCAATACATAGGGCAACTGTTAACAACCATAAAAGGGAAAATCAACAGTAGCACAATAGTAGTGAGCGATTTTAACTCCTCAGTCACACCAATGGACCGATCATCCAGATACAAAATAAGGAAACACAAGCCTTAAGTGACATACTGGAGGATATAGACATAATTAATATCTATAAGACATTTCATTCAAAAATAGAAGAATATACTTTTTCTTATCAAGAGCTCACCAAACATTCTCCAGGATAGATCAGATCTTGGGTCACAAATCAAGCCTTAGTAAATTTCAGAAAATTGAAATTGTATCAAGCATTTTTTCTGACTACAAGGCTGTGAGATTAGATATCAATTTGAGGGGGAAAAAACTGTAAAAATTACAAACACATGGAGAATAAACAATACTTTTAAATAGCCAAGAAATCACATAATAAATAAAATAGGAAATTTTAAAAATCTATAAAGAAATGCCAGTGAAAAGACAACTGAAAACCTATGGGATGCAGTAAAAGCAGTGCTAGGAGGGAAGTTTATAGCAATACAAGCCTCCCTGAAAAAACTAGATAAACATCAAACAACCTAATTTTACACCTAAAGCAGCTAGTAAAAGAACAACAACAACAACAACAAAAACCCCTAAAGTTAGTAGGAGGATAGAAATCACACACACACACACACACACACACACAAAGAAGAAGGGAGAAATGAAAAAGAAATGAAGGAAGCAATGGCTACTGCTGCTGCTAAGTCGCTTCAGTCGTGTCTGACTCTGTGCAACCCCATAGATGGCAGCCCACTAGGCTCCTCTATCCCTGGGATTCTCCAGGCAAGAATACCGGACTGGTTGCCATTTCCTTCTCCAACGAATGAAAGTGAAAAGTGAAAGTGAAGTCACTCAGCCATGCCTGACTCTTAGCAACCCCATGGCCTGCAGCCTACCAGGCTCCTCTATCCATGGGATTTTCCAGGCAAGAGTACTGGAGTGGGTTTGGCAATTACCAATAAATCTAAATGCTGATTCTCTGAAAAAACAAATAAAATTGAAAAGCCATTACCCAGACATATCAAGAAAAAAAGACAAGACTCACATCAGTAAAATTCTAAATGAAAAAGGAGAAGTTACAACAGACAACGAAGGGATACAAAGGATCATAAGAGACTATTAAGGGCAGCTATGTGCCAATAAAATGGGCAACCTGGAAGAAATGGACAAATTATTAGAAAAGTGCAACTTTCTAAGACTGAACCAGGAAGAATTAGGAAATACGAACACACCAATCACAAGCACTGAAATTGAAACTACGATTACAAAATCTTCCAATAAACAAAAGCCCAGGGCCAGGTGGCTTCACAGGTGAATTCTATCAAATATTTAGAGAAGAACTAACACCTATCCTGCTCAAACTGTTCCAAAACCTGTTGAGGGAGGCAAACTCACAAACTCATTCTATGAGGCCACCATCATCCTTATACCAAAGCAAGACAGAGATATTACAAAAAGAGAAAATTACAGGCCAATATCTTTGTGAATATAAATGCAAAAATCCTCAACAAAGTTCTAACAAATAAAATTCAACAACACATTAAAAGAATTATACATTATGATCAAGTGGATTTTATCCCAGGGATGCAAGTATTCTTCAATATATGCAAATCAATGTGATATACCATATGAACAAGCAGAAAGATAAAATAATATAATCATCTCAACAGATGCAGAGAAAGCTTTTAACAAAATTCAATACCCATTTATGATTAAAAAAAAACCCAAAAACTGTTCAGAAAATTGGCATAGAAGGAACCTACCTCAACATGATAAAAGCGATATATGACGAACCCACAGCAAACATACTCTCAATGGAGAAAAACTGAAAGCATTTACTACAAGATTAGGAACAAGACAAGGATGCCTACTCTCACAACTATTATTCAATATAATTTTGGAAGTCCTAACCACAGCAGTAAAGGAAGAAAAAGAAATAGAAGAATCCAGATTGGAAAAGAAGTAAAACTCACTATTTACAGATGGCATATTACCCATAGAAAATGATAGAAATGCCACAAAAAAACTACTAGAGCTAATCAATGAATTTAGTAAAGTCACACAGAAATCCCTTGCATTCCTGTACACTAACAATAACAAATCAGAAAGAGAAATTAAGGAAACAATCCCATTCACCATTGCAAGAAAAAGCATAAATTACCTAGGAATAAACATATCTATAGAGACAAAAGACCTGTTTGCAGAAAATTGTAAGACACTGATTAAAGAAATCAAAGATAACACAAATGGAGAGACATACCATGTTCTTAAGAATCAATATTGTCAAAATGACTATACTATCCAAAGCAATCTACAGAATCAATGAAATCCCTTTCAAATTATCAATGACACTTTTCATAGAACTAGAACAAAAGATTTCACAATTTATATGAAAACACAAATGACTCCAAATAGCCAAAGGAATCTTGAGAAAGAAATATGGAACTGGAGATATTAACCTCCCTGCATTCAGACTTCAAAACTATAGTGATCAAGACAGTATAGTACTAACACAGAAAGAGAAATATAGACAAATGGAGCAAGAGAGAAAGCCCAGAGATAAACCCATGCACATATAGGCACCTTATTTTTTACAAAGGAGGCAAGGATATGCAATGGGGAAAAGACATTCTCTTGAATAAGTGGTATCAGGAAAACTGGATATTTACATGCAAAAGAATGAAATTAGAATACTATACTCAAAAATAAACTCATAATGGATTAAATTCTTAAATGTAAGGCCAGAAACTATAAAGTCCTTAAAGGAAAGCATAGGCAGTACATTCTTTGACATAAAATACAGCAAGATTCTCTCAGACCCACCCCCTAGATTGATGGAAATAAAAAATAATAAATAAACAAATGCAATTTAATTAAACATAGAAGCTTTTGTACAGAGAAGGAAATTATGAATAAGATGAAAAGACAACCTTCAGAAGGGAAGAAAATAATTGCAAATGAAGCAACTGACAAAAGATTAATCACCAAAATATATAAACAGCTCATGCAACTCAATATCAGAAAAGCAAACAACCCAATTAAAAAATGGGCAGAAGACACATATAGACATTTCTCCAAAGAAGACATACAGATGACCAATAAACACATGAAAACATGCTCAACATTGCTTATTATTAGAGAAATGGAAATCAAAACTGCAATGAGGTATCACCTCATACCAGTCACAATGGCCATTATCAAAAAAAAATCTACAAATAATAAATGCTGGAGAGGATGTGGGAAAAAAGGAAACCTCTTGCACTGTTGGTGGAAATGTAAACTGATACATCCATTCTGGAAAATAGTATGGAGGTTCTTTTAGAGAATTCTAGAGAGTTCTGTTCCTTAGAGAATTATCTTAATTTTTGCTTGTCCATAAAGCTTTTGATTTCTCCACCAAATCTGAACGAGAGTCTTGCTGGGTAGAGAATTCTTGGTTACAGTTTCTTCCCTTTCATCACTCTCAATATAGCATGCCATTCCCTTCTGGCTTGTAGAGTTTCTGTTGAGAAATCAGCTGGTAGCCTGATGGGAGTTCCCTTGAATGCTATTTGTCATTTTTCACTTGTTGCTTTTATTTTTTTAAATATAAATTTATTTATTTTAATTGGAGGCTAATTACTTTACAATATTGTATTGGTTTTGCCATACATCAACATGAATCCGCCATGGGTGTACACGTGTTTCCCATCCTGAACCCCCCTCCCACCTCTCTCCCCGTACCATCCCTCTTTGGACCCTTGTTGCTTTCAACAGTTTATCTCTGTCTTTAATTTTTGTCAGTTTGATTACTATGTGTCTCAGCATATTCTTCCTTGGATTTATCCTGCCTGGGCCTCTCTGGGATTTCTGGGCTTGGTTGATTTCCTTTCCCATGTTAAGGAAGTTTTCAGATGTTATCTCTTTAAATATTTTCCCAGGTCTCTTCTCTCTTCTCCTTATTGGACCCCTATAATGTGAATGTTCATGCATTTAATGTTGTTCCAGAGGTATCTCAGGCTTTCATTTCTTTTCATTCTTTGTTCAGTATTCTGTTCTGTAGCAGTGAGTTCCACCATTCTGTCCTCCAGGTCATTTATCTTTTTGTCTGCCTCAGTTATTCTGCTTTGGATTCCTTCTAGTTTATTATTCATCTCTGCTTGTTTATTCTTTAGTTTTTCTAGGTCTTTGATAAAGATTTCTTGGATCTTCTCAATTTTTGCCTCCATTCTTTTTCTAAGATCCTGAATCATCTTTATATCATTATTCTGAATTCTTTTTCTGGAAGATTGCTTATCTCATTACATTTTGTTGTTTTTTGGGGGGCTTTATCTTGTCCCTTCATCTGGGACATAACTTTCTACTTTTGCATGGTGATTAATTTTTGTAATGTTGTTTTTGTTTTAGTCACCGTGGGACTTTGGTTCTTCTTGCTTCTTCTGTTTGCCCTCTGATGTAGGAGGCTAAGTGGTTTGTGTAAGCTTGATGGGAGGGACTGATGGTGGGAAAAACTGGTTCTTGCTTTGGTGGGCAGGGCCTTGCTCAGTAAAGCTTTAATCCAATTATCTGCTAATGAGTAGGATTGTGTTCCTGCCCTGGAATTTTTTGGCCTGAGGTGACCCAGCCTTCAGGTCTATGGCCTCTATAATCAGGTTAATGGCAAACTCCAAAAGGGTTTACTCCAAGGGGGTCCTTCCCAGAGTGGTGTTGCCAGTGCCCCTGTCCCTGTAGTGAGCCTCTGCTGACCGACCCATGCCTCCAGAGGAGATCCTCCAGCCCTAGGAGGTAGTTTTGGTTCAGTCACCTGTGGAGTCACTGCTCCTTTCCTCTGAGTCTTAGTGTGTGCAAAGTTTTTTTTGCGTCCTCCAAGACAGGAATCTCTCCTTCCCTAGTCCTGTCTAAGTCTTGCAATCAAATCCTGCTGGCCTTCAAGGTCGGATTCCCTGGGGATTCCCAGTCCCTTTGTCAGATCCCCAGGCTGGATAGCCTGACATGAGGTTCAGAACCTTCACAACAGTGGGAGAAATTCTTTGGTATTATTGTTATCCAGTCTGTGCATCACCCACACAGTGGGAATGGGGTTTGATTTTATCGTGATTGTGCCCTTCCTTCCTCACTGTGGCTTATTCTCTGTCTTTGGACATGGGTTATCTTTCTTTGATAGGTTCCAGTATCCTGTTGATGGTTCAACAGCTAGCTGTGATTTTAGTGCTTTTACAGGAGAAGATGCACATATGTCCTTCTACTCTGCCATTTTGAACCAGAAGCCCCAGGCAACGTATTTTAAATACCTCTGCATAGACAGAGGGGTGGAGGATTTAGGAATCCAGCACATCACCTCTTCCTACACTCTGTCAACCCACACAACTCAGTCATGTGCCCCATTTAATAATATGGACAATAAAAAAGTAGTGTGACCAAGAGAAAAACATTACTGGTGGTCACCACACAGATTCTGATGCACATTCAAGATGTTTTCAATATCTTATTGATATAACAGGGTACGTGAAGTCATTTTCACATATATGAACACATCTCTAAGGCATTTTCCTATCAGCAGAAAATACTTAAAATATTGAGAGATATTTCCAAAATACCCTCCATTTTTTTTTCTTTTCTTTTCTTTTTTTTTTTTTTTTAATATTTTATGTTTTAGAAGTGTTTTAGGGTCACAGCAAAATTGAGAGGAAGGAACATAGGTTTCCCATACACCTCTTGTCCTCACACATGCATGACCTCCCTCATTATCAGCATACCCATCAGAGTGCTACCTTTGTCACAATTGATGAACCTACATTGACCCATCATAATCACCCAAATTTCACAGTTTACATTATGGTTCACCATTTGTATTGTACACTTTATGGATTTGGGCAAATGTGTAATAACATGAAGCCATCATTATAGTATCATAGAGTATTTGCACTGCCTTAAAAATCCTCTGTGTTTGGCCTAATCGTCCCTCCACCAAACTCCTGGCAACAATTGATTGTCCTGTTGTGTCCATAGCTTTGTCCTTTCCAAGATGTCATATAGTTGGAATCATGTAGTAGGTAGGCTTTTCAGACTAGGTTCTTTCACCTAATAATATGTATTTAAGTTTCCTCCATGTCTCTTATATAAGAACTTGATACTTCATTCCCTGTAGTGCTAAATAATATTTTTTTTTTTTTTAATTTTATTTTATTTTTAAACTTTACATAACTGTATTAGATTTGCCAAATATCAAAATGAATCCGCCACAGGTTTACATGTGTTCCCCATCCTGAACCCTCCTCCCTCCTCCCTCCCCATTCCATCCCTCTGGGTCGTCCCAGTGCACCAGCCCCAAGCATCCAGTATCGTGCATCGAACCTGGACTGGCAACTCATTTCATACATGATATTTTACATGTTTCAATGCCATTCTCCCAAATCTTCCCACCCTCTCCCTCTCTCACAGAGTCCATAAGACTGTTCTATACATCAGTGTCTCTTTTGCTGTCTCATACACAGGGTTATTGTTACCATCTTTCTAAATTCCATATATATGCGTTAGTATACTGTATTGGTGTTTTTCTTTCTGGCTTACTTCACTCTGTATAATAGGCTCCAGTTTCATCCACCTCATTAGAACTGATTCAAATGTATTCTTTTTAATGGCTGAATAATACTCCATTGTGTATATGTACCACAGCTTTCTTATCCATTCATCTGCTGATGGACATCTAGGTTGCTTCCATGTCCTGGCTATTATAAACAGTGCTGCGATGAACATTGGGGTACTCGTGTCTCTTTCCCTTCTGGTTTTCTCAGTGTGTATGCCCAGCAGTGGGATTGCTGGATCATAAGGCAGGTCTATTTCCAGTTTTTTAAGGAATCTCCATACTGTTCTCCATAGTGGCTGTACTAGTTTGCATTCCCACCAACAGTGTAAGAGGGTTCCCTTTTCTCCACACTCTCTCCAGCATTTATTACTTGTAGACTTTTGGATTGCAGCCATTCTGACTGGTGTGAAATGGTACCTCATAGTGGTTTTGATTTGCATTTCTCTGATAATGAGTGATGTTGAGCATCTTTTCATGTGTTTGTTAGCCATCTGTATGTCTTCTTTGGAGAAATGTCTATTTAGTTCTTTGGCCCATTTTTTGATTGGGTCATTTATTTTTCTGGAGTTGAGCTGTAGGAGTTGCTTGTATATTCTCGAGATTAGTTGTTTGTCAGTTGCTTCATTTGCTATTATCTTCTCCCATTCTGAAGGCTGTCTTTTCACCTTGCTAATAGTTTCCTTTGATGTGCAGAAGCTTTTAAGGTTAATTAGGTCCCATTTGTTTATTTTTGCTTTTATTTCCAATATTCTGGGAGGTGGGTCATAGAGGATCCTGCTGTGATGGATGTCAGAGAGTGTTTTGCCTATGTTCTCCTCTAGGAGTTTTATAGTTTCTGGTCTTACGTTTAGATCTTTAATCCATTTTGAGTTTATTTTTGTGTATGGTGTTAGAAAGTGTTCTAGTTTCATTCTTTTACAAGTGGTTGACCAGAGTTCCCAGCACCACTTGTTAAAGAGATTGTCTTTAATCCATTGTATATTCTTGCCTCCTTTGTCGAAGATAAGGTGTCCATATGTGCGTGGATTTATCTCTGGGCTTTCTATTTTGTTCCATTGATCTATATTTCTGTCTTTGTGCCAGTACCATACTGTCTTGATAACTGTGGCTTTGTAGTAGAGCCTGAAGTCAGGTAGGTTGATTCCTCCAGTTCCATTCTTCTTTCTCAAGATCGCTTTGGCTATTCGAGGTTTTTTGTTTTTCCATACAAATTGTGAAATTATTTGTTCTAGCTCTGTGAAGAATGTTGTTGGTAGCTTGATAGGGATTGCATTGAATCTATAGATTGCTTTGGGTAGTATACTCATTTTCACTACATTGATTCTTCCAATCCATGAACATGGTATATTTCTCCATCTGTTAGTGTCCTCTTTGATTTCTTTCACCAGTGTTTTATAGTTTTCTATATATAGGTCTTTAGTTTCTTTAGGTAGATATATTCCTAAGTATTTTATTCTTTCCGTTGCAATGGTGAATGGAATTGTTTCCTTAATTTCTCTTTCTGTTTTCTCATTATTAGTGTATAGGAATGCAAGGGATTTCTGTGTGTTGATTTTATATCCTGCAACTTTACTATAGTCATTGATTAGTTCTAGTAATTTTCTGGTGGAGTCTTTAGGGTTTTCTATGTAGAGGATCCTGTCATCTGCAAACAGTGAGAGCTTTACTTCTTCTTTTCCAATTTGGATTCCTTTTATTTCTTTTTCTGCTCTGATTGCTGTGGCCAAAGCTTCCAAAACTATGTTGAATAGTAATGGTGAAAGTGGGCACCCTTGTCTTGTTCCTGACTTTAGAGGAAATGCTTTCAATTTTTCACCATTGAGGATAATGTTTGCTGTGGGTTTGTCATATATAGCTTTGATTATGTTGAGGTATGTTCCTCCTATTCCTGCTTTCTGGAGAGTTTTTATCATAAATGGATGTTGAATTTTGTCAAAGGCTTTCTCTGCATCTATTGAGATAATCATATGGTTTTTATTTTTCAATTTGTTAATGTGGTGTATTACATTGATTGATTTGCGGATATTGAAGAATCCTTGCATCCCTGGGATAAAGCCCACTTGGTCATGGTGTATGATCTTTTTAATGTGTTGTTGGATTCTGATTGCTAGAATTTTGTTAAGGATTTTTGCATCTATGTTCATCAGTGATATTGGCCTGTAGTTTTCTTTTTTTGTGGGATCTTTGTCAGGTTTTGGTATTAGGGTGATGGTGGCCTCATAGAATGAGTTTGGAAGTTTACCATCCTCTTCAATTTTCTGGTAGAGTTTGAGCAGGATAGGTGTTAGCTCTTCTCTAAATTTTTGGTAGAATTCAGCTGTGAAGCCGTCTGGACCTGGGCTTTTGTTTGCTGGAAGATTTTTGATTACAGTTTCAATTTCCGTGCTTGTGATGGGTCTGTTAAGATTTTCTATTTCTTCCTGATCGAGTTTTGGAAAGTTGTACTTTTCTAAGAATTTGTCCATTTCTTCCTCGTTGTCCATTTTATTGGCATATAATTGTTGATAGTAGTCTCTTATGATCCTTTGTATCTCTGTGTTGTCTGTTGTGATCTCTCCATTTTCATTTCTAATTTTATTGATTTGATTTTTCTCCCTTTGTTTCTTGATGAGTCTGGCTAATGGTTTGTCAATTTTATTTATCCTTTCAAAGAACCAGCTTTTGGTTTTGTTGATTTTTGCTATGGTCTCTTTTGTTTCTTTTGCATTTATTTCTGCTCTAATTTTTAAGATTTCTTTCCTTCTACTAACCCTGGGGTTCTTCATTTCTTCCTTTTCTAGTTGCTTTAGGTGTAGAGTTAGGTTATTTATTTGACTTTTTTCTTGTTTCTTGAGGTGTGCCTGTATTGCTATGAACTTTCCCCTTAGCACTGCTTTTACAGTGTCCCATAGGTTTTGGGTTGTTGTGTTTTCATTTTCATTCGTTTCTATGCAAATTTTGATTTCTTTTTTGATTTCTTCTGTGATTTGTTGGTTATTCAGCAGCGTGTTGTTCAGCCTCCCTATGTTGGATTTTTTAATAGTTTTTCTCCTGTAATTGAGATCTAATCTTACTGCATTGTGGTCAGAAAAGATTCTTGGAATGATTTCTATTTTTTTGAATTTACCAAGGCTAGCTTTATGGCCCAGGATGTGATCTATCCTGGAGAAGGTTCCATGTGCGCTTGAGAAGAAGGTGAAATTCATTGTTTTGGGATGAAATGTCCTATAGATATCAATTAGGTCTAACTGGTCTATTGTATCGTTTAAAGTTTGTGTTTCCTTGTTAATTTTCTGTTTAGTTGATCTATCCATAGGTGTGAGTGGGGTATTAAAGTCTCCCACTATTATTGTGTTATTGTTAATTTCTTCTTTCATACTTGTTAGCATTTGTCTTACATACTGCGGTGCTCCCGTGTTGGGTGCATATATATTTATAATTGTTATATCTTCTTCTTGGATTGATCCTTTGATCATTATGTAGTGACCATCTTTGTCTCTTTTCACAGTCTTTGTTTTAAAGTCTATTTTATCTGATATGAGTATTGCTACTCCTGCTTTCTTTTGGTCCCTATTTGCATGGAAAATCTTTTTCCAGCCCTTCACTTTCAGTCTGTATGTGTCCCCTGTTTTGAGGTGGGTCTCTTGTAGACAACATATGCAGGGGTCTTGTTTTTGTATCCATTCAGCCAGTCTTTGTCTTTTGGTTGGGGCATTCAACCCATTTACGTTTAAGGTAATTACTGATAAGTATGACCCCGTTGCCATTTACTTTATTGTTTTGGGTTCGAATTTATACACAATTTTTGTGTTTCCTGTCTACAGAATATCCTTTAGTATTTGTTGGAGAGCTGGTTTGGTGGTGCAGAATTCTCTCGGCTTTTGCTTGTCTGAAAAGCTTTTGATTTCTCCTTCATACTTGAATGAGATCCTTGCTGGGTACAATAATCTGGGCTGTAGGTTATTTTCTTTCATCATTTTAAGTATGTCTTGCCATTCCCTCCTGGCTTGAAGAGTTTCTATTGAAAGATCAGCTGTTATCCTTATGGGAATTCCCTTGTGTGTTATTTGTTGTTTTTCCCTTGCTGCTTTTAATATTTGTTCTTTGTGTTTGATCTTTGTTAATTTTATTACTATGTGTCTTGGGGTGTTTCGCCTTGGGTTTATCCTGTTTGGGACTCTCTGGGTTTCTTGGACTTGGGTGATTATTTCCTTCCCCATTTTAGGGAAGTTTTCAACTATTATCTCCTCAAGTATTTTCTCATGGTCTTTCTTTTTGTCTTCTTCTTCTGGGACCCCTATGATTCGAATGTTGTAGCGTTTAATATTGTCCTGGAGGTCTCTGAGATTGTCCTCATTTCTTTTAACTCGTTTTTCTTTTATCCTCTCTGATTCATTTATTTCTACCATTCTATCTTCTAATTCACTAATCCTATCTTCTGCCTCTGTTATTCTACTATTTGTTGCCTCCAGAGTGTTTTTAATTTCACTTATTGCATTATTCATTATATATTGACTCTTTTTTATTTCTTCTAAGTCCTTGTTAAACCTTTCTTGCATCTTCTCAATCCTTGCCTCCAGGCAATTTATCTCTGATTCCATTTTAATTTCAAGATTTTGGATCAATTTCACCATCATTATTCGGAATTCTTTATCAGGTAGATTCCCTATCTCTTCTTCTTTTGTTTGGTTTGGTGGGCATTTATCCTGTTCCTTTATCTGCTGGCTATTCCTCTGTCTCTTCATCTTGTTTAAATTGCTGAGTTTGGGGTGTCCTTTCTGTATTCTGGCAGTTTGTGGAGTTTTCTTTATTGTGGCGTTTCCTCACTGTGTGTGGGTTTGTACAGGTGGCTTGTCAAGGTTTCCTGGTTAGGGAAGCTTGTGTCGATGTTCTGGTGGGTGGAGCTGTATTTCTTCTCTCTGGAGTGTAATGAAATGTCCAGTAATGAGTTATGAGATGTCTATGGTTTTGGGGTGACTTTGGGTAGCCTGTATCTTGAAGCTCAGGGCTGTGTTCCTTTGTTGCTGGAGAATTTGCTTGTTATGTCTTTCCCTGGAACTTGTTGGCCCTTGTGTGGTGCTTGGTTTCAGTGTCGGTATGGAGGCGTTTGATGAGCTCCTGTCAATTAATGTTCCTTGGAGTCAGGAGTTCCCTGGAGTCAGGGATTGGACTTAAGCCTCCTACTTTCAGTTATCGGTCTTAATTTTACAGTAGTTTCAAAACTTCTCCTTCTATACAGCACCACTGATAAAACATCTACGTTAAAGATGAAAAGTTTCTCTACTGTGAGGGTCACTCAGAGAGGTTTACAGCGTTACATGGAGAAGAGAAGAGGGAGGAGGGAGTTAGAGGTGACCCAAATGAGATGAGGTGGAATCAATAGTGGAGAGAGTGGGCTAGCCAGTAGTCACTTCCTTATGTGCACTCCACAACTGGACCACTCAGAGATGTTCACAGAGTTATACAGGGAAGAGAAGAAGGAGGCAGGAGACAGAGGTGGCCAGAAGGATAAAAGGGGGAAATGAAAAGGAGGGAGACAGATCCAGCCAGTAATCAGTTCCTTAAGTGTTCTCCACTGTCTGGAACACACAGAAATTCACAGAGTTGGGTAGAGTAGAGAGGGATTAGGGAGGAGATACAGGTGACCTGGTGGAGAAAATGGAGAGTCCAAAGGGAGAGAGAGCAGTCAAGCCAGTAATCTCGTACACTAGTGAAAAATGGGTCCTGAAGATTGGGTTCTTAAAGGTACAAAATTGGTAACAAATACATAAAAACAAAAATTAGAAATCTAGAGTAGAGTTTGGAATTTCAAAAATGCGATGTTAATGAAAAGGAAAAGGAAAAGAAAGAGAGAAAAAACGAACAAAGAAAAACAAACAAGGTCGTGAAAGTAATAAAGAAACTACAGGTACAAAATTGATAACTAATACCAAACAGCAAAAATTAAAAATCTAGAGTAGAGTTTGGAATTTCAAAAATACAACGTTAAAAAAAAAAAAGAAGAAGAAGAAGAAAAATAAAGAGAGAAAACAAACAAACCGACAAAAACAATGTCGCAAAAATTATAAAGAAAATAGTTACAAAATTGATATCAAATACCAAAAAGCATAAATTAAAAATCTTGAGTAGAGTTTGGAATTGCAGGTATACGATGTTATATAAAAGAAGAAGAGAAAGAAACAGAGGAAAAAAAGAAAGTCACAGCAATTATGAAAAAAACTATAGGTACAAAATTGATAACATATATCAAGAGGCTAAAATTAAAAATCTAGAGTAGAGTTTGGAATTTCAAAAATGCAATGTTAAAGAAAAGAAGAAAAAGAAAAAAGAAAAGAAAAAAAAAAAACCACGGTCAAAAAATTATGAAATATATATATGAAGTTTGCTGAAGAAGAAAAGAAAAAAAAAATAGGGTCTTTTTTTTTTTTTTTTTGCAAAGTAATAGTTATAAAAGTGAAAATTAAAGGACAATAGAGGACTTAAAAAAAATTTTTTTTTAATTAAAAAAAAAAGAAAGATTGATCGTAAAAATAGTAAAAATATATCTAGGTCTTTCTCTGGTTTTGTTGTGAGTATTGTGGGTTCATTTCATTTTTGGCAGTTCCTTAGTCCGACTTATATTTCTCAAGATCTATAGGCCCCTTCCTATGTAATCCGTAGTAACCACAGGGTTTTAATCTATGGCCTGTAGCTTCCAAGGCGTTTCCCTTTGTTATAGCTTCTTCTGTTTGCTGGTCTCTTCAGTGTCTGGTTCCCGCCCTGACACAAAGGGGACGGTGGAGGACACTATTTTTTTTTTTTTTTTAATTTAGGCTCGCTTGTTCAGCCGCGCTGTGGGGAGGGAGGGAGGGATGCTGCAAACAGATAACACTGGCGTGCGCTCGCAGTGCCTCAGCCACACTGGGTCTGCCCCCGCTCACGGCGCGTGTAGCCTCCCTGCCCACACTGCTTGGGCTTTAGGTTGTTCCGCCGGGAACAATTAGAGGCCGGCCCTGGACTGAGCTCCCAGGTCCAAGCCGCTCAGGTTCCGGCACTCGGGTAGTCCTCAGAGGCGCAGACTCGGTTGGGCCTGCATTTTGTGTTCTTCCCAGGTCAAGCAGCTCAGGTGATGAGGTGTTTGGCGGGCGCCAATGCTGCGACTTATCGCCTCCCCGCCACTCGGTTATCTGGGTGTAAAACCGGCGCACCTTCTCAGGCAGATGTTGACCGTCCAGACCCCCAAGAAGTTTTAGTTAGCAAAGAAGCCTGCTTACAGTTTTATAGATAGTGTCTCTCTGGTGTTGCGATTGCCCCCTTCAGGCTCTGGCTGCCTGTCACCGGAGGGGGAAGGTCTGCAGCCGGCTATCTCTGTTCAGTCCTTTGTTCTGTGCGCGGGCCTGGCGGTGTCTTAGGTTAGGGCTGGCTTTTCGCGTGGTAGATATCCCACAGTCTGGTTTGCTAGCCCAAATTATTTCGCTCAGATAGCGCTCAGGACATTCGGCCCGATTCTTACTCTAAGGGACACAGCCCGCGCCGCACTTCCCTGCCCAGCCCCCGCTTGCTAATGCCGTGTGCAGGCGTCTGCGCTGCTTCTCCGCTGGGGGAGTTACCGTAGGGCTCACAATCCTCGATTTTTAATTGTTTATTTTTTTTCCCCTCCCTTTTATGTTGCCCTCTGTGCTTTCAAAGCTCGGCACAGATTCGGCAGTGAGAGGGTTTCCTGGTGTTTGGAAACTTCTCTCTTTTTAAGACTCCCTTCCCGGGACGGAACTCCGTCCCTCCCTCTTTTGTCCTTTTTTTGTCTTTTATATTTTTTCCTACCTCCTTTCGAAGAGTTGGGCTGCTTTTCTGGGTGCCTGATGTCCTCTGCCGGCATTCAGAAGTTGTTTTGTGGAATTTACTCGACGTTTAAATGCTCTTTTGATGAATTTGTGGGGGAGAAAGTGTTCTCCCCGTCCTACTCCTCCGCCATCTTGGCTCCTCCTCTTAAATAATATTTTATTGTCTGGTTTTATTACGGTTTATCCATTCAACCAGAAGGATATCTTGGTTGCTTATAAACTTTGTAAATTATGAATAAAACTGATATAAAAATCAGTGTGTAGTTTTTCGTGTGGACTTAAGTTTTAAGTTCCATGGGTAAATATCAAGAACTATGATTACTTAATAAGACTGCTTTCAGTTTTGTAAGAAACCACCAAACTATCTTCCAAGGGTTGTACCATTTTGTGTTTCGATCAGCAATAAAGGTTTTCTGAAAGGGAAGATGGCGGCAGGGGATGAGACAGTTAGACAGCATCACCAACTCAATAGACATGAATTTGAGCAATCTCTGGGAGACAGTGAGAGACAGGGAAGCCTGGCATATTGCAGTCCATGGGGTTGCAAAGAGTCAAACATGACTTAGCGACTGAAAAACAACATACTTGAAAGCGCTTGGTGTTGTCAGTGTCCAGATATGAGCCATTTCAATAATGATCCATCTTGCTATTACTGTTTTATGGTATTACTGATACCAGTAATGTATCAAGTTCCTGTCTATTCAAACTTTCATGAAGAGAGTGTGTTGTCAAGCTATTGGATCTCTGCTGATTTAATTATAGATGAACCATTATATCAGTATTATTTGAATTTGTGTTTATTATATTATGAAATAAATGATTTTATCATGAAAGAGATTCAGTATTTATACAACATTTTCATTTTCCTTCTCTGTGAACTACGTTCATGTCAACTGGTGATGGTAAAAAGATGTTGACAGTGTTTTGTGTGTTCATAGATAACACTTCATATATTAAAGAAAATGCCAGCCATGTTAAGAGATACAAATACTTTCAAAGTTGTTAATGATTTTTTATATTTTAAATTTTACTGAGGTATAATCTACATAGAAAAAATATTTACAAATCTTAATATATGAATAAATAAATAAATTCAGTTTTACAAACTGAATACACATGTAAAACCAACATCTAGGGCAAACATCAAAACTATAGTGGAATCTCAGACAAATCTTTTAAAATTTATCTTCCCATCTCAACTAAATTTTCAAAGCTAAGCATCATACCTTTTTTCTAACATTATAGAGCAGTTTGCAAGTTTTAAAAAATTTGTAAAATTAAATCAGATAATTGGTATATCTTGTTTCTTATGTTTACTTTATATTTACAATATTATATTTCTAATATTATGTATTTAAATGTTCTTCATGTTTTGTGTAGCAATTGATTAATATTATTATTTCTATATAACATTGCATTATTTAAATATACCAAGTTCCCTTCTTGATGGAGATTTGGGGAACTCATCTTGAGGCTATTAAAAATTGTTCTGCTATTACCATTTTTTGCTTGTCTTTTGGTGAATGTATGTACATATTTCTGGAAAGTTCCTGTAACTGGGTTCTAGCCAATCTCTGCCACAGTCTGGGAACATGGGTACTTGGCAGGAGATGCTCTTACCTGCATCATGGGGATCCTGAAAGGACCATATAACAGGCTACTGCTCCCTCAGGTCAAGTTCATGGGCAATCCTGCAAACACAGGGACCCAGTGGAAGACTTTCATACATGCCCCTCCGGAGACCCTGACAAGCACTACACTATGGTCCAGCCACTCCAGTCATGGTCAAGGAGCCTTCCAACCCACCCAAGGGCCTGACAGTAGACACATCCATCCACACCTCCAGAAGCAGGTTTGCTGACTTCAGTCCTGGCCATGAAAACCAGGGTCCAATTCTATCCCAGCTTATCCAAGATGCAGGGCCCCAAATATGTATTGAACTTATGCAATTAATTTTCAAAAAAGAAAAAAAAAAGTTTAAAAAGTGGAAAGAGGCTTTAAATAGATTTTTTTTTTTCAAAGAAGATACAGGTACATGCATGTGGCCAACAGGTATATGAAGAGATGCTCAACATCATTCATCATCAGGATAGTGCCAACCAAAACCACAGTGAGACATTATCTTACATCTGTCGGAATGTATGTGTGTGTGTTAGTCATTTAGTCATGTCTGACTCTTTGTGGCTCCATGGACTGTAGCCCACCAGCCTCCTCTGTGCATGGGATTTTCCAGGCAATAAGTGGAGTGGAGTGCATACATTTTCTTCTGCAGGGGATCTTTCCAACTTAGGGATTGAACCCAGGTCTTCTGCACTGCAGGCGGATTCTTTACCATCTGCACTACCAGGGAAGTCCTCTGTCAGAATGACTATTACTAAAAAACAACAAATGTTTGTGAATCAGGTTTGTTGCCTAACTCTACACAAACCAAAATGCTGAGACACCAAGGTTTGCAACAAAGAGAGCACTCCTCTGCAAGGCAGTCAGCTAGGAGATTGGAGAACGGATTTCAGAGCTGCCTCCTGAAGCCAAGGGACTCAGTGCATTATGGGATAATATATAAGAAGTAGGGTGGTGTGAGAGGGAAGTGTGGGAAGTCTGGGGAATAGGGATTGGAAACAGGTGTGGTGATCATCATTCTGTCCAGGTGTGACAAAGCAATAGGCCACTGTTGTCAAAAGGTTGGAGGGTGGGTGGTCTCATCGAGTCTTAACTGGCTTACCTCAAGCTAGACACCTCAAGCTGCCTCCAAGTTCCTGGAAAATAACTCAGAAAAGATCTTATTGTTTAGGCTCCATGCAACTTGGAGGACATGCAAATCTTAAAACTTTGATTAGTGAAGGCAAGTGAAAAGAATTTAACCCACAACAATGTTTCAATCAGTTTTGGTGAGTGCATGAATAAAGGAAACTCTTGTGCACTGTTGATGGGAATGTAACTTGGTGCATGCACTATGGGGAACAGTATGGAGGTTCATCAAAACATTAAAAATAGAGCTATCACATGACCCAGCAATTCCACTTTTTCGTATAAATCAAAAGGAATAAAAATAGAATATTGAAAAGATATCTGCACCCCCATCTTCATTTCAGCATTATTCACACATGCCAAGATGTGGAAAGAATCTTTTCTTAAATATAAAATACATTCATTTTGAGTTTGGATTAAAGATCTAAACGTAAGACCAGAAACTATAAAACTCCTAGAGGAGAACATAGGCAAAACACTCTCCGACATACATCACAGCAGGATGCTCTATGACCCACCTCCCAGAATATTGGAAATAAAAGCAAAAATAAACAAATTAGACCTAATTAAAATTAAAAGCTTCTGCACAACAAAGGGAACTATAAGCAAGGTGAAAAGACAGCCTTCAGAATGGGAGAAAATAATAGCAAATGAAGCAACTGACAAACAACTAATCTCAAAAATATGCAAGCAACTCCTACAGCTCAATTCTAGAAAAATAAATGGCCCAATCAAAAAATGGGCCAAAGAACTAAATAGACATTTCTCCAAAGAAGACATACAGATGGCTCACAAACACATGAAAAGATGCTCAACATCACTCATTATCAGAGAAATGCAAATCAAAACCACTATAAGGTATCATTTCATGCCAGTCAGAATGGCTGTGATCCAAAAGTCTACAGACAATAAATGCTGGAGAGGGTGTGGAGAAAAGGGAACCCTCTTACACTGTTGGTGGAATGCAAACTAGTACAGCCACTATGGAGAACAGTGTGGAGATTCCTTAAAAAACTGGAAATAGAACTGCCTTATGACCCAGCAATCCACTGCTGGGCATACACACTGAGGAAACCAGAATTGAAAGAGACACGTGTACCCCAATGTTCATCACAGCACTGTTTATAATAGCCAGGACATGGAAGCAACCTAGATGTCCATCAGCAGATGACTGGATAAGAAAGCTGTGGTACATATACACAATGGAGTATTACTCAACCATTAAAAGAATACATTTGAATCAGTCCTAATGAGGTGGATGAAACTGGAGCCTATTATACAGAGTGAAGTAAGCCAGAAAGAAAAACACAAATACAGTATACTAACGTATATATATGGAATTTAGAAAGATGGTAACAATAACCCTGTATACGAGACAGCAAAAGAGACACAGATGTATAGAACAGTCTTTTGGACTCTGTGGGAGAGGGAGAGGGTGGGATGATTTGGGAGAATGGCTTTGAAACATGTATAATATCATATATGAAACGAGTAGCCACTCCAGGTTCGATGCACGATACTGGATGCTTGGGGCTGGTGCACTGGGACGATGCAGAGGAATGGTACGGGGAGGCAGGAGGGATGAGGGTTCAGGATGGGGAACACGTGTATACCTGTGGTGGATTCATGTTGATATATGGCAAAACCAATACAATATTGTAAAGTTAAAAATAAAAAAAAATCAAATTATATATTAAAATATATATAATGGAATATTATTCACCCTTTTTAGGAAGGAAATCCTGCCATTTGGGCAACATGGATGGACACTGAGGTTATTATGCTAACTGAAATAAGTCAGACAAAGATAAATGCTTTAAAATGACATTTACATGTAGAATCGAATAAAACCCAAACTCATAGAAAAGGAGACTAGAATGGTGGTGGGGTTTAGGAAGGGGTAGGAAAAATTAGGAGATATTGGCCAAAAGGAAAATCTTCCAGTTATAAGATGAAAAAGTTCTGGGGATCTAATGTATATATGACTATAGTTAATAATACTGTATGCTTAATTTACAATTTAAAATTGCTGAGACTAAGTAGAAATGTTTTTATTATAACACAGAACAAATAATTATGTGAGACAAGAGATGTATTCACTAATGCTATTGTGTTAATCATGGGCAAAATATACATTTATCAAATCATCATATCTTTATCTTCCACAAAATTACATGATATTTATAACTCAATAAAACTGGAGAAATAAAAAGCAAATAAAAATGAACACACAGTGAATTAATCCAATCTTGTGAAATTCATTTTGGGTAACTTACTATTTAGCTTATGGTTTTTGGTAAGATTTCATGTATTCTTACAAAGTTTGTAAATTCTTACTATTGGTCTCTGTGTCCTACAGGTATTATGTCAAATTTGTTTAAGTCATCAGTATTCTTACTATTTTCTTGGCTTTTACTTACATACACCACAGTTTGGTTACCCACTCACTTGTAAGATGCTCGGGTTATTTCCAGTGTTTTGTTATTACAAATAAAGCTGGTATGAGATCCATAAACAGACCCTTATGTTGACATGTATTTTTATTTCTATAGGATATATTCCTGTGAGAATTTCTCATAAAATGGTGTTTACTTTGTAAGAAATTGACAAGCATTTAGTTAAGTGGTTTATACAATTTTACCTTCCTGCCAGTTACGTATTCTTCAGTTCAGTTCAGTTGCTCAGTTGTGTCCGACTCTGCAACCCCATGAACCACAGCATGCCAGGCCTCCCTGTCCATCACCAACTCCCAGAGTCCACCCAAACCCATGTCCATTGAGTCCGTGATGCAATCCAACAATATCATCCTCCATCGTCCCCTTCTCCTCCTGCCCTCATCTTTCCCAGCATCAGGGTCTTTTCAAATGAGTCAGCTCTTCACATCAGGTGGCCAAAGAATTGGAGTTTCAGCTTCAACATCAGTCCTTCCAATGAACACCCATAACTGATCTCCTTTAGGATGGACTTGTTTGATCTCCTTGCAGTCCAAGGGACTATTAAGAGTCTTCTCCCACACCACAGTTCAAAAGCATCAATTCATCATCACTCAGCTTTCTTTATAGTCCAATGCTCACATCCATACATGACCACTGGAAAAACCACAGCCTTGCCTAGACAAACCTTTACTGAAAAAGTAATGTCTCTCTTTTTTAATATACTGTCTAGGTATATAATATACTGTCAAGGTACTCTTACTTGGAGTAAGAGTCTTTTAATTTCATGGCTGCAATCACCATCTGCAGTGATTTTGGAGCCCAGAAAAATAAAGTCTGACACTCTTTCCACTGTTTCCCCATCTATTTCCCATGAAGAGATGGGACCAGATGCTATGATCTTAGTTTTCTGAATGTTGAGCTTTAAGTCAACTTTTTCACTCTCCTCTTTCACCTTCATCAAGAGGCTCTTTAGTTCTTTACTTTTGCCATAAGGTGCTGTCATTTGCATATATGAAGCTATTGATACTTCTCCTGGCAATCAAGATTCCATCTAGTGCTTCCTCCAGCCCAGCGTTTCTCATGATGTACTCTGCATATAAGTTAAATAAGCAGGGTGATAATATACAGCCTTGACGTACTCCTTTCCCTATTTGGAACCAGTCTGTTGTTCCATTTCCAGTTCTAACTGTTGCTTCCTGACCTGCATATAGGTTTTTCAAGAGGCAGGTCAGGTGGTCTGGTATTCCCATCTCTTTCAGAATTTTCCACAGTTTATTGTGATGCACACAGTCAAAGGCTTTGACATAGTCAATAAAGCAGAAATAGATGTTTTTCTGGAACTCTCTCGCTTTTTCTATGATCCAGCGGATGTTGGCAATTTGATCTCTGGTTCCTCTGCCTTTTCTAAAACCAGCTTGGACATCTGGAAGTTCACAGTTCACCCATTGTTGAAGCCTGGCTTGGAGAATTTTGAGCATTACTTTACTAGCATGTGAGATGAGTGCTATTGTGCTGCAGTTTGAGCATTCTTCGACATTGCCTTTCTGTGGGATTGGAATGAAAATTGATCTTTTCCAGTCCTGTGGCCACTGCTGTGTTTTCCAAATTTGCTGGCATATAGAGTGCAGCACTTTCACAGCATCATCTTTCAGGATTTGAAATAGTTCAACTGGAATTCCATCACCTCCACTAGCTTTGTTCATAGTGATGCTTTCTAAGGCCCACTTGACTTCACATTCCAGGATATCTGGCTCTAGGTGAGTGTGAGTGATCACACCATAGTGATTATCTGGGTTGTGAAGATCTTTTTTTTATAGTTCTTCTGTGTATTCTTGCCACGTCTTTTTAATATCTTCTGCTTCTGTTAGGTCCATAAAATTTCTGTCCTTTATTGAGCCCATCTTTGCATGAAATGTTCCCTTGGTATCTCTAATTTTCTTGAAGAGATCTCTAGTCTTTCCCATTCTATTGTTTTCCTCTATTTCTTTGCATTGATCACTGAGGAAGGCTTTCTTACCTCTCCTTGCTGTTCTAGGTGTTCCAAATCCTTATCAATACATGATATTGTTATCCTTTTTAATCTTAGCCATTTTACTGAAAAGGTAGTAGTATTTTATGTAAATTTTCATTTCCTGATAACAAGTGAAGTTGAACATTTTAATGTGTTTATTGGCCACTTGTTGTACCTTTTTTTGGGAAGTGTGTATTCCAAGTTTTCATTTTACTGATTTTACAGCTTCATTTAATCTAATATAAACATTAAACATATTTTTACTAAGCAATGTTTTCTTATCTCACCTTGCTATTATTTGGAACTCTACATTCAGATGCTTATATATTTCCTTTTATCCTTTGCTTTTCACTTGTCTTCGTTTCACAGATATTTGTAAGGCCTCCTCAGACAGTCATTTTGCTTTTTTGCATTTCTTTTCCATGGTCTTGATCCCTGTCTCCTGTACAATGTCACGAACTTCCATCCATAGTTCATCAGGCACTCTGTCTATCAGGTCTAGTCCCTTAAATCTATTTGTCACTTCCACTATATAATCATAAGGGATTTGATTTAGGTCATATCTGAATGGTCTAGTGGTTTTCTCCACTTTCTTCAATTTAAGTCTGAATTTGGCAATAAGGAGTTTATGATCTGAGCCACAGTCAGCTCCTGGTCTTGTTTTTGCTGACTGTATAGAGCTTCTCCATCTTTGACTGCAAAGAGTATAATCAATCTGATTTCGGTGTTGACCATCTGGTGATGTCCATGTGAAGGGTCTTCTCTTGTGTTGTTGGAAGAGGGTGTTTGCTATGACCAGTGAGTTCTCTTGGCAAAAAGCTATTAGCCTTTTGCCCTGCTTCTTTATGTACTCCAAGGCCAAATTTTCCTGTTACTCCAGGTGTTTTTTGACTTCCTACTTTTGTATTCCAGTCCCCTATAATGAAAAGGACATCTTTTGGGGTGTTAGTTCTAAAAGGTCTTGTAAATCTTCATAGAACCGTTCAAATTCAGCTTCTTCACGTTACTGGTTGGGCAATCGGCTTCGATTACCATGATGTTGAATGGTTTGCCTTGGAAATGAACAAAGATCATTCTGTCGTTTTTGAGATTGCATCCAAGTACTGCATTTCAGACTCTTTTGTTGACCAAGATGGCTACTCCATTTCTTCTAAGGATTTCTGCCCACAACAATAGATAAAATGGACATCTGAGTTAAATTCACCCATTCCAGTCCATTTTAGTTTGCTGATTCCTAGAATGTCGACGTTCAATCTTGCCATCTCCTGTTTGACCACTTCCAATTTGCCTTGATTCATGGACCTGACATTCCAGGTTCCTATGCAATATTGCTCTTCACAGCATCGGACCTTGCTTCTATAACCAGTCACATCCACAACTGTTTATTGTTTTTGGTTTGGCTCCACCCCTTCATTATTTCTGGAGTTATTTCTCCACTGATCTCCAGTAGCATATTGGGCACCCACAGATCCGGGGAGTTCCCCTCAGTATCCTATCATTTTGCCTTTTCATACTGTTCATGGGGTTCTCAAGGCAAGAATACTGAAGTGGCTTGCCATTCCCTTCTCCAGTGGACCACATTCTGTCAGACCTCTCCACCATGACCCTCCTGTCTTGGGTGGCCCCACATGGCATGCCTTAGTTTCATTGAGTTAAACAAGGCTGTGGTCTGTGTGATCAGATTGTCTAGATTTCTTTGATTATGGTTTCAGTGTGTCTGCTCTTTGATAGCCTCTAGCAACACCTACCATCTTACTTGGGTTTCTCTTACCTTGGACATGGGGTATCTCTTCATGGCTGCTCCAGCAAAGCACAGCTGCTGCTCCTTACCTTGGACAAGGGGTATCCCCTCATGGCCACCTCTCCTGTCCCTGAACGTGGAGTAGCTCTTCTCGGTCCTCCTGCACCTGCGCAGCCACTGCTCCTTGTATGTGGGATAGCTCTTCTCGGCTGCCTCCCCTCACCTCAGGCGTGTGGTAGTGCAAAATTTCAGAGAATAGCAAGGAGAGAAAGAAAGCCTTCCTCAGCGATCAATGCAAAGAAATAGAGGAAAACAATAGAATGGGAAAGACTAGATATCTCTTCAAGAAAATTAGAGATACCAAGAGAACATTTCATGCAAAGATGGGCTTGATAAAGGACAAAAATGGTATGGACCTAACAGGAGCAGAAAGTATTAAGCAGAAGTGGCAAGAATACACAGAAGAGCTATTCAAAAAAGAGCTTCACGACCTTGATAATCACGATGGTGTGATCACTCATCTAGAGCCAGACATCCTGGAATGTGAAGTCAAGTGGGCCTTAGAAAGCATCACTATGAACAAAGCTAGTGGAGGTGATGGAATTCCAGTTGAACTATTTCAAATCCTGAAAGATGATGCTGTGAAAGTCCTGCACTCAATATGCCAGCAAATTTGGAAAACTCAGCAGTGGCCACAGGACTGGAAAAGTCAATTTTCATTCCAATCCCAAAGAAAGGCAATGCCAAAGAATGCTAAAACTACCACACAATTGCACTTATCTCACATGCTAGTAAAGTAACGCTCAAAATTCTCTAAGCCAGGCTTCAACAATGGGTGAACCATGAACTTCCAGATGTTCAAGCTGGTTTTAGAAAAGGCAGAGGAACCAGAGATCAAATTGCCAAAATCTGCTGGATCATGGAAAAAGCAAGAGAATTCCAGAAAAAACATCTATTTCTGCTTTCTTGCATATGCCAAAGTCTTTGACTGTGTGCATCACAATAAACTAGAAAATTCTGAAAGAGATGGGAATACCAGACCACCTGACCTGCCTCTTGAGAAACCTATATGCAGGTCAGGAAGCAACAGTTAGAAATGGACATGGAACAACAGACTGGTTCCAAATAGGAGCAACTGTTGTCAAGGCTGTATATCATCACCCTGCTTATTTAACTTATATGAAGAGTACATCATGAGAAACACTGGGCTGGAGGGAGCACAAGCTGAAATCAAGATTGCTGGGACAAATATCAATAACCTCAGATATGCAGATGACACCACCCTTATGGCAGAAGTGAAGAAGAACTAAAGAGCCTCTTGATGAAAGTGAAAGAGGAGAGTGAAAAATTTGGCTTAAAGCTCAACATTCAGAAAACTAAGAACATGGCATCTGGTCCCATCGTTTCATGGTAAATAGATGGGGAAACAGTGGAAACAGTGTCAGACTTTATTTTTCTGGGCTCCAAAATCACTGCAGATGGTGAATGCAGCCATTAAACTAATTTATGACCAACCTAGATAGCATATTTAAAAGCAGAGACATTACTTTGTCAATAAAGGTTTGTCTAGTCAAGGCTATGTATTTTCCAGTGGTCATGTATGGATGTGAGCGTTGGACTGTGAAGAAAGCTGAATGCTGAAGAATTGATGCTTTTGAACTGTGGTGCTAGAGATGACTCTTGAGAGTCCCTTGGACTGCAAGGAGATACAACCAGTCCATTCTGAAGGTGTTCAGTCTTGGGTTTTCATTGGAAGGAGTGATGCTAAAAAGCTGAAACTCCAATATTTTGGGCACATCATGTGGACATTGGAAAAGTCCCTGATGCTAGGAGGAATTGAGGACAGGAGGAGAAGGGGACGACAGTGGATGAGATGGCTGGATGGCATCACCGACTCAATAGACATGAACTTGAGTGAACTCCAGGAGTTGGTGATGGACAGGGAGGCCTGGCGTGCTGTGATTCATGGGGTCACAAAGAGTCGGACAAGACTGAGTAACTGAACTGAACAGAAGCAATATTTTAATTGAATCTTACTGAATAGTAGTCTGCAGGTTGTATATACCGAGGTATTTTAATTTAATCTAATTAGTTATAATTTACTTCACGATTATTCTTCTCATAAATTAAAGAGAAGTATTTGTTTGTAGTCTAAATATTTGAAGATTTTGGGATATTTTTCTGATATTGGTTCCTAAATTGATTTTGCTATGATAGAGAACATACTATGACATATATCATTCTAAAATTATTGAGGCACATTTTATTTTGTATGCTGTGTGTGTGTGGTAAATGTGTATTTATCTGTCTATGCAGATAGGATAAATAGATATTTATGAGATAGATAAATGGGAAGAAAGTATGATATATTAAGCTCTATAAATTATTCCTCAGGTTTTTAAGCTTAGTTGCCTACACATTTAGGGTTTTCATAGTCTGTTGATAAGTTGACTCCATTATTATTATGAAATGATGTTCTTTATTGTTTTATACAATATTGCCACTATAAATTTCTTATGATTAAGGTTTTCATAGTTTCACTTTTAACATTTTTTTTTAAATTTTAAAGTTAGTTTACTTAAAGACTGCATAAAGTTGGTTCTTTGGATTTATTGACTATTGGAATAATTATATCATTTATTTTTAATTTAATCATATATATATATATATGCATCTATCTACCTTATTGATAGTCCTTTTCTGTTTTACCATATTCTTCCCGCCCCCTTTCTCTGCTTCTTTTTTCTTCTTCTATACTTAGTCAGGTGGTTCTGAAGCATTGATAATTCTGGGTCCCCTCATTCTCCATTTCTGGGGTGAGACTTCCTGAGCACTCTACCCAATATTCTATAAATTATGGGGTTTTATTCATTCTGGTTGGGTGGAATGGGCATTATTGTTCCTCCTGGATATGGGGCACAGGTCGCCAGCCCCCACATCACTGGGCTCTGCAGTTTCTTTTGAGGACTTGAGGGAGACCCTCTGCAGTAATTCTATGGGGTTCTCCCTAGGCTGAGCCCTCCTCCCTGGTCTCTGTCTTATGAACTCCAGTTTCCTCATCTTTCTGCATGTCACCTCCACCTCCAGGTGGCAGCTCTTCAGGTGACTACCTTGGCTTAGAAGCTGGTGCTGCTAAATCGCTTCAGTCATGTCCAACTCTTTGCAACTCCATGAACTGTAGCCTGCCAGGCTCCTCTGTTCATGGGATTCTCCATTTAAGAATACCAGAATGGGCTGCCATATTCTCCTCCAGTGGATTTTTCCAACCCAGAGATTGAACCCACTTCTCTTATGTCTCCTGCCTTAGCAAGTGAGTTCTTTACCATTAGTGCCACCTGAGAAGCTCAAAATGTTTGGATGATCACAGAACTCACCATTTTTGTTTCCTGTTTCTCAAGGATCATTGTCCATTACTACCTGACTTTTCATTTCTCAGTTTTTCTTGTTTTAGCAGCACAATAATTTTTTGTCCCACTTTCATGATGGAAAACAGAATTCTGCAATTAAAATTTTAAAATACAAAACTAAACATACCCATTTCAATTAGGGTTCCAATAGAAGTGGATGGCAAACAAACAAAATAGAAAAATTCAAAAGGGTTATTTACTGAGATTTTGTGGCATATAAGGAGCCAATAATAGACAGTATAGCAATCCTAGGCCAATACAAGCAAAGTTGTCACTAGCCATAGGCTCTGGGGCCCAGGACAGATGATGGTGTTTGCTAGAACTCGGGGAGGTTGTGGGTGAGAAGGCTTGACCAGGGATATATACTGACCTCACTCTCTTGCATTTTTGTTTCTTCTGCCTGTGTGATAAATCTAAGCCAGAGGGCAGAGGCATGGTAGAGGGTGGAACAGTTTGCAAAGGCCAGCTTCTCAGAGCACAGGGTGAGGTGGCATTGCAAGGGCACTGGGATACACTGACCAGTGTCTGTCCATCCAGTGGTTGTGATCTCCTTCAGCTCTCCTGCCTGTCACGTCCCCATTCCAGGTGGCCGCCGATTCTGTACATTTTACTTTTACTATGTTGCATATTTATTGCTTCCTCACCAACATAACATGCACTGTGTTAACACTGACACCATGCGTTCACTTTTCTCACAATCTCCTGACCACGTCCTGGCTTCCCAGCTCCAGTCTGCCCTCCTCATTCCATCCAATTCTTCAGAAATAATAGGATAGATTATCTTGTTTTAATTTAAGTTGTATCACCCACCATTTTCAATCTTTATATTTTCCAATTACTCAAATATTTTTGTGTGTGTTTCAAGACAATTTGTTTTCTGCCTTCTATCATTGTCATCCCTTACAATTATACAGTGGAAGTGACAAATAGATTCAAGGGATTAGATCTGATAGACAGAGTGCCTGAAGAATTATGAACAGAAGTTCATTACATTGTATTGGAGGCAGTGATCAAGACCATCCCCAAGAAAAGCAAATTCAAAAAGGAAAAATGGTTGTCTGTAGAGGCCTTACATTAGCAGAGAAAACAAAGAGAAGATAAAGGCAAAGAAGAAAAGGAAAGATAAGCCATTTGAATGCGGAGTTCCAAAGAATAGCAAGGAGAGATAAGAAAGCCTTCCTCAGGGATCAATGGAAAGAAATGGAGGAAAACAATAGAATGGGAAAGACTATCGATCTCATCAAGAAAATTAGAGATACCAAGGGAATATTTCCTGCAAAGATGGGCACAATAAAGGACAAAAATGGTGTGGCCCTAATAGAAGCAGAAGATATTAAGAAGAGGTGGCAAGAATACACAGAAGAGCTATACAAAAATGTTCTTTATGACCCAGAAAATCACGATGGTATGATCAGTCACTTAGAGCCAGACATCCTGGAATGTGAAGTCAAGTCGGCCTTAGGAAGCATCACTACGAACAAAACTAGTAGAGGTGATGGAATTCCAGCTGAGCTATTCCAAGTCCTAGAAGATGATTCTGTGAAAGTGCTGTACTTGATATGTCAGCAAATTTGGAAAACTAAACAGTGGCCACAGGACTGGAAAAAGTCAGTTTTCATTCCAGTCCCTAAGAAAGGCATTACCAAAGAATGTTCAAACTACCACACAGTTGCATTCATCTCACATGCTAGAAAACTAATTCTCAAAATTCTCCAAATGAGGCTTCAACAGGACATGCACCAAGAACTTCAAGATGTTTAAACTGGATTAGAAAAGGCAGAGGAACCAGAGATAATGTTGTCAACATATGTTGGATCATCAAAAGAACAAGAGAAATCCAGAAAAAAACATCTACTTCTGCTTTATTGACAATGCCAAAGCCTTTGATTCTGTGGATCACAACAAACTGTGGAAAATTCTTAAAAAGATGGTAATACCAGAACGCTTTACCTGCCTCCTGAGAAATCTGTATGCAGGTCAAGAAGCAACAGTTAGAGCCAGATATGGAACAATGGGCTTGTTCCAAATTGGGGAAGGAGTACGTCAAGGCTGTATATTGTCACCCTGCTTATTTAGCTTACATGCAGAGGAAATCATGTAAAATGCTGGGATGGATGAAGCACAAGCTGGAATCAAGATTGACTGGAAAGATATCAATAACCTCAGCTATGCAGATGAAACCACCCTTATAGCAGAAAGTGAAGAGAAACTAAAGGGCCTCTTGATGAGGCTGAAAGAGGAGAGTGAGGAAGTTGGCTTAAAACTTAATATTCAAAAGACAAAGACCATGGCATCTGGTCCCATCACTTCATGACAAATAGATGGGGAAAAAATGGAAACCATGACAGACTTTATCTTCTTGGACTCCAAAATCACTGCAGATGTGACTGTAGCCATGAAATTAAAAGATGCTTGCTCCTTGGAAGAAAAGCTATGACCAACCTAGACAGCATATTCAAAAGCAGTGCCATTATTTTGCCACAAAATTCGGTATAGTCAAAGCTATGGTTTTTCCAGTAGTCATGTATGGATGTGAGCAGTGGACCATAAATAAAACTGAGCATTTAACTGATGTTTTTGAATTGTGGTGTTGGAGTAGACTGAGAGTCCCTTGGACTGCAAGGAGCTCCAACCAGTCCATCCTAAAGGAAATTGGTCCTGAATATTCATTGGAAGGACTGATGTTGAAGCTGAAACTCCAATACTTTGGTCACATGATGTGAAGAACTGATTCATTGCAAAAGACCCTGATGCTGGGCAAAATTGAAGGCTGGAGGAGAAGGGGACGACAGTGGATAAGATGGTTGGATGGCATCACCAACTCGATGGACATGAGTTTGAGCAAGCTCTGAGAGTTGGTGATGGACAGGGAAGCCTAGTGTGCTGCAGCCCATGGGGTCGCAAAGAGTCAGAACCAACTGAACTGAACTGAACTGATCATTGTCACCGTCTTAAGCAAGAAGAAATCATAGTAAATTTTAAAAAAAAATTTAAAGGCTCATTAATTTTCATAAATTTCCCTTAACTTTTGATCTCCTTGTGTTTTGAATGTCATCAGTCTTGTGTTGCAACTGTTACTATGCTACCATTTCTTCATAATAGTAAACTAGCTCCCTATGTCAACCAATTGATGCCTCTTTTGCACTCACTGAACTATGAATTACTTCTACTCATATTATATTATTTCTTTAATAAAAAATACTGCTTTTTATATAGAGCATGCCTTATATCAAATTCAGATGTGAACTAGTTTCTTAAATTATTTTCTTAAACATAGTTTCTTAAACTATGATCCTTAAACTATTCAGGATCATACTTAATTCACTTTATTGCTTAATGAATCTTCAATTAATTCAGTTTCTAATCCAATTTTTATTTTACGTGCACAATGAAACACTTTATATAGTATCTTAACACTGAAATCATTTAAATGTTAACAGTTAAGCACTTTATATAGTATCTTATCATTAAAATCTTGCCTGCAGAGTATACATTTGATCCATTTTTTAAATATTTCAAATACTCAGATATTGTTCCAGTGACACTTCATTTACCTACCTCAGTTTAGGATTGTAGAAGTCACTTGCCATGTTCAGAGGGGAGCAGAGGCCTTGGTGAACAGAGATTTGGAAAAGTGATGTGAACATACAGGTCCAGCTTCCCCACTGGAGTTTCTGTTTGATGAAAATTCCACCCCTCACAACAGTAGTCTCATTTTTATATTCTGTTCCTTCTGAAGTTTAGTCATTTCTGAACTGCCTAGCATTTCATCTGATTCCACAACTTATTACACTTATTAGCTTGTGACCTTGAACAGTCTTCTTTGGATCTGTTTTCTTATCACTAAATGTGAATAATAACTCCTACTCTAGGAAAATTTTGTGAGAAATGACTGAATTAATGCATTAATGCTTAGAGCAGGGTTTGGAATCTCAGAAGCAATTTGCAATGTTGTTATTATTTAACCAAATATAGATACTTTCTGTCCTTCTTCCTCTCTAAGGCCAATCCATTAGACTGATCTGTCTCTTGCTGCTCATAAACTGACATCTTATGCAGTGTCTCACTTGATCATCAACTGTCAACATTCTGGTCCCAGGTTGAGGAGGACCTGGAGTAACCAAGTTTATCACCTGAAAGCAGGAATTGGGCCCTGAAAATACTGCAGGATAGTCTCTCCTGTTTGCTTCTCAGGGCAGGGGATCCTATATATCTATGTTCTGTGAGGGCTTAATTCAGTCACTGTCATAGGGTATGTATCAGCAAACATGAATTGAAAGATCAATAAAAAATAATAGAAAAGGCATGGCGTGAGTCACAAGCAACAGGACAGATATTTAGTTAATAGCTTGTCAGCCCCAAGTCAGAGTAGGATTAATATATGGTTGAGTTTAGGCTGTCTTACCAAACTACAGAAATAGAACACTTCTTAATTTGCCTACATAAAAATAGGCTGCTGCAAGGCATTGCTATCCCCAGTTAGAGCCATAATAAAGAAGAGGGCCAGGGCTGAAACCCTGGGAGTTCATTTCTATACAAATCCTTTAAAAATGTTATAGTATAAAGATCTTGTATATTTACTGGTGAAGAGAAGTGCTCATTGGCTGTCTCTAATCAGTGTTTGTTCTATGGAGGTGTGGGTATTGCAAAAAAATATATATAATCATATGATATAGAAGATAATTTTAAAAATTAAAGTGTGTACAGTGGGTGGAGAAGGCTATGGCACCCCACTCCAGTACTCTTGCCTGGAGAATCCCATGGACGGAGAAGCCTGGAGGGCTGCAGTCCATGGGGTCGCTGGGAGTCAGACACGACTAAGCGACTTCACTTTCACTTTTCACTTTCATGCATTGGAGAAGGAAATGGCAACCCACTCCAGTGTTCTTGCCTGGAAAATCCCGGGGACAGGATTCCCGGAGTTCACTCAAACTCATGTCCATCGAGTTATTGATGCCATCCAGCCATCTCATCCCCTGTCGTCCCCTTCTCCTCCTGCCCCCAATCCCTCCAAGCATCAGGGTCTTTTCCAATGAATCAACTCTTCGCATGAGGTGTCCAAAATATTGGAGTTTCAGCTCCAGCATCAGTCCTTCCAAAGAACACCCAGGACTGATCTCCTTTAGAATGGACTGGTTGGATCTCCTTGCAGTCCAAGGGACTCTCAAGAGTCTTCTTCAACACCACAGTTCAAAAACATCAAATCCTCACCACTCAGCTTTCTTCACAGTCCAACTCTTACATCCATACATGACCACTGGAAAAACCATAGCCTTGACTGGATGGACCTTTTTATGCAAAGTAATGTCTCTGCTTTTTAATATGCTATCTTTATTTTACCCAGTGGTTAATTAAATAGCTATGAATTATATACTGAATTAGGCTGAGCTGATTGATAGAAGTTTGAGAGAAAGGTGTCTGATGTGGGAAATAACTGAACAGAGGTGAAGAGCCACAGAGCCAAGAGGAATGCTAACATTTAAAGGAGGCTGGAGTCTACATGACCTAGGGGCTCCAAGGCAGGAGAGACAGGGCAGAGATGCAACACTATCCTTGGCAACATCAGTTGTGGGCTGGAGGAAAAGTAGAATTAATGGATGATGCTTCCAGGATGTTCTGCAATAGTACAAAGAGTGTTAGGACAGAGGTATTTTGAAGGAAAAAAGGAAATTTGTGGAACTCACACTGAATTACTTAATTTTATCAATATGTTGCCAACAAATCCATCTTCTAGGGTTAAAGAAGAGAGAACAAATTGATGACTAACAGGGAAGGGAACAAGTTTACAGTATTTTCTATGGGGAAGGAGACAAAAATCCACAAAAATGAATGAAAATATTGGTCCACAACATTGAGAACCACCTGAAGGAAGATAAAATCAATCCTAGTGAACCCAGTCAACATGAATTTCTTACTTTTATCCACAACACTTAGACCTTATAACAGTTATTGTTACCATATAACACTACAAAAAATTGCATAGAAACAGTTAAAATATTGAATGTAGGTTTTTAATAAATAAGGTGGTGTGGTGCATGTGAATGTGTACACACAGTCAGTTCGTACACTATATTGTTGTTAATTGTATTAAATAGTGTATTTACAGAGGTAAGATAGATATGCTGTTGCTTAGACACTGAGTCATGTCTGTTTCTTTTGCAACCCTATGGACTGTATCCTGCCAGGTTCCTCTGTCCAATACTGGAGCAGGTTGCCATTCTATTCTCTGGAGGATCTTCCCAACTTTTCCCAATCTGGGTCTCCTGCATTGTATGCAGATTCTTGCATTGCAAGCTGAGACACCAGGGAAGCCCAAGATATATATGTACATACATATCAATTAAACATATAATATAATTAAGTTATATATCTTAACATGTGCATATACAACACATGGCACATACATATAACAATTAAAGGTCACATTACAGATGAGGGGATAAAGTAATAAAATTACACTTCTTCTGAAAAAGTATTATGTTCATATTCAAATGCAGCTGCTTGTAATGAAAATAAGTCTATTTGACTAGGAAGATAATGATTCAAATATTGCAAAATGTTATCACTTTTCTACAATAAAAGCTATCTTCTTATTTAATGATCAAAACTTCTTGAGAGTCCCTTGGACTGCAAGGAGATCCAACCAGTCCATTCTAAAGGAGATCAGTCCTGGGTGTTCTTTGGAAGGACTGATGCTGGAGCTGAAACTCCAATATTTTGGACACCTCATGCGAAGAGTTGACTCATTGGAAAAGACCCTGATGCTTGGAGGGATTTGGGGGCAGGAGGAGAAGGGGACGACAGAGGATGAGACGGCTGGATGGCATCAACAACTCGATGGACATGAGTTTGAGTGAACTCCGGGGGTTGGTGATGGACAGGGAGGCCTGGTGTGCTGCAATTCATGGGGTCACAAAGAGTTGGACACGACTGAACTGAACTGAACTGAAAATAAAGATGGATATAACTAGTAAGGCCAAATTCCTCTATTAAGCAATTTGCTCTCTGATAAGCTGAATAGTACCCATACACAGTGACTACCACAATACTGAGTTAAGGGGTTTTACTGATGCACAGATCAAATGAAACAGGGGCCCAAGAAAGAGAATGCTCCCCTGTCTACAAAGATTTTCTCAGGAACACATTAATCATTGTGTTTTCATTTAAAAAAGATAGACTAGGAAGTTCATAGCATGGCAATCAAGGCAGAACGATCTTAGGCACTGAGCCACAGTATCAGAAAAATGACATAGATTGCTTAGGAATTGTCATCTAGGAAAAACAGTCTATGCAAGGCCAACATAATTGGAGTTTCACATTATAGCAATTTTTCAAACAGCAAGTTTAGGATAAATCACTTTCAAGAGTGATTGTACCAAAGGACAGGATGTAAGCAGTTCAGTTCAGTTCAGTCGCTCAGTCCTGTCCTATTCCTTGCGACCCCATGGACTGCAGCACACCATGTCAATCACCAACCCCTGGAGTTTATTCAAACTCATCTTCACTGAGTCGGCGATGCTGTCCTACCATCTCATCCTCTGTCGTCCCCTTCTCTTCCTGCCTTCAATCTTTCCCAGCATCAGGGGCTTTCCAATGAGTCAGCTGTTTGCATCAAAGTATTGGAGTTTCAGCTTCAACATCAATCCTTCCAATAAATATTCAGGACTGATTTCCTTTAGGATGGACTGGTTGGATCTCCTTGCAGTCCAAGGGACTCTCAAGAGTCTTCTCCAACACTACAGTTCAAAAGTATCAATTCTTCGGGGCTCAGGTTTCTTTAAAGTCCAACTCTCACATCCATACTTGACTACTGGGAAAACCATACTTTTACTAGGCAGACCTTTGTTGGCAAAGTGATGTCTCTGCTTTTTAAATGCTGTTTAGGTTGGTCATAGCTTTTCTTCCAAGGAGCAGGCTTCTTTTAATTTCATGGCTGCAGTCACCATCTGCAGTGATTTTTGAGCCCCCAAAATAGTCTGCCACTGTTGCCACTATTTCCCCATCTATTTGCCATGAAGTGATGGGACTGGATGCCATGATCTTCGTTTTATGAATGTTGAGCTTTAAGCCAACTTTTTCATTCTCCTCTTTCGTTTTCATCAATAGACTTTTTAATTCCTCTTCACTTTCTGCCATAAGGGTGGTATCATCTGAAAATCTGATGTTTTTGATATTTCTCCTGGCAATCTTGATTCGATCTTGTGCTTCATCCAGTCTAGTGTTTCTCATGATGTACTCTGCATATAAGTTAAATAAGCAGGGTGACAATATACAGCCTTGACGTACTCCTTTTCCTATTTGGAACCAGTCTGTTGTTCCATGTCCAGTTCTAACTGTTGCTTCCTGACCTGCATACAGATTTCTCAAGAGGCAGGTCAGGTGGTCTGGTATTCCCATGTCTTTCAGAATTTTCCACAGTTTATTGTGATCCACACAGTCAAAGGCTTTGGCATAGTCAATAAAGCAGAAATAGATGTTTTTCTGGAACTCTCTTGCTTTTTCAATGATCCAGCGGATGTTGGCAATTTGGTCTCTGGTTCCTCTGCTTTTCCTAAAACCAGCTTGAACAACTGGAAGTTCACAGCTCACGTATTGCTGAATCCTGGCTTGGAGAATTTTGAGCATTACTTTACTAGCGTGTGAGGTGAGTGCAATTGTGCAGTAGTTTGAACATTCTTTGGCATTGGCTCTCTGTGGGATTGGGATGAAAACTTAACTTTCCCAGTCCTGTGGCCACTGCTGAGTTTTCCAAATTTGCTGGCTTACTGAGTGCAGCACTTTCACAGCATCATCTTTCAAGATTTGAAATAGCTCAACTGGAATTCCATCACCTCCACTAGCTTTATTCGTAGTGATGCTTCTTAAGGCCCACTTGACTTCACATCTCAGGATGGCTGGGTCTAGGTGAATGATCACACCACTGTGATTATCTGGGTCATGAAGAGCTTTCTTGTACAGTTCTTCTGTGTATTCTTGCCACCTCTTCTTAATATCTTCTGTTTCTGTTAGGTCCATACCATTTCTGTCCTTTATTGAGCCCATCTTTGCAAGAAATGTTCCCTTGGTATCTCCAATTTTCTTGAAGAGATCTCTAGTCTTCCATTCTATCATTTTCCTCTATTTCTTTGTACTGATCACTGAGGAAGGCTTTCTTATCTCTCCTTGCTATTCTTTGGAACTCTGCATTCAAATATACATATCTTTCCTTTTCACTTCTCTTCTTTTCAGATATTTGTAAGGCCTCCTCAGACAGTCATTTTGCTTTTTAGCATTTCTTTTTCTTGGGGATGGTCTTGATTCCTGTCTCCTGTAGAATGTCATGAACCTTTATCCATAGTTCATCAGGCACTCTGTCTATCAGATCTAGTCCCTTAAATCTATTTGTCACTTCCACTGTATAATTGTAAGAAATTTGATTTAGGCCATACCTGACTGGTCTAGTGGTTTTCCCCATTTTCTTCAATTTAAGTCTGAATTTGGCAATAAGGAGTTCGTGATCTTAGCCACTGTCAGCTCCCAGTCTTGTTTTTGCTGACTGTATAGAGCTTGTCCATTTTTTGCTGCGAAGAATATAATCAGTCTGATTTCATTTTTGACCATCTGGTGATATCCATGTGTAGAGTCTTCTCTTGTGTTGTTTGAAGAGGCTGTTTGCTATGACCAGTGCATTCTCTTGGCAAAACACTATTAGCCTTTGCCCTGCTTCATTCTGTACTCCAAGGCCAAAATTACCTGTTACTCCAGGTGTTTCTTGACTTCCTAATTTTGCTTCCAGTCCCCTATAATGAAAAGGACATCTTTTAGGGTGTTAGTTCTAAAACGTCTTGTAGTTCTTCATAGAACCATTCAACTTCAGGTTCTTCAGCATTACTGGTCGGGTCATAGATTTGGATTACTATGATATTGAATGGTTTGCCTTGGAAACAAACAGATTATTCTGTCATTTCTGAGATTGCATCATTCTGTCATTTTTTGAGATGTAGGCAGAAGTCTGTTTAAATGTGTCTGTGGGAGGCAAATGTGCACACATGTAAGATTTTGGGCTTTGGAGTGGGCTTGGTTTGCTCAACTCCTGACTCAGATGTCAGCAGATGAGAGGACCTTATCTTTTTTTGCAGAAAGAAATCCAGAAAGAGATATTGTAAAGCAGGCACAGAGTTTATTGGAAGAATAATATGTGCAAAGAGATTAAAAATGCAGTTTATTTAGAGCAGAAGCAAAGCAGAAGTACCCACCCAAAGAAGAATGTGTGAGCCCTCTCTAATGAGGAGTATGCCAGAGACGTGATTTAAATCACTTAAATTCCATAGTTCTTCTAGGTCTTTGTTTTCCTCTGGCCAATCATCTCATTTCGTTTCACACTTCTGACCTGCCCCAAGGCCCTTCCCAATATACGTGTGCACATTTTAGCCAAGGTGGATCCCAGTGTGGGGATCCTTGGGAGGTTGATAGAACTTATTATGGGTTAATGTCCCCGCCCCGCTTTTTGACCCCCAAGAAGTTTCTTTGCACATGTGTAGTTAAGGTGGTCTCCTTGACAGCAAGAATGACAGATGTGATCATCTCCTCTTAACTTCAGCGGATCTCATCTCCTCTCTGCTCCTGCCATTAACAGTTGTTCTTAAAGTGTCGAGGGAAGCAAACCCCAATTTACTCCACTTGAAAAACTTCAGATGCTCAGCCCAGGAACCCATCTACCTCCTACTTCAACTCTGTTTTGTATTACCTTGGCTACTTAAAGCAAATCTCTTCAAGGACTACTTTCCTCATCTGGAAAAGAGAAACCACACCAATTCCTCCCTTTTGGATTATTTGGTGAATGAGGATGGTAAAGTCACCTTGCTCATCAAACAGTCACAGCTTTTGTTGTTACAAATACTGTAACTGAAACATGGTGGCAGGAGGAAACTACAAGTAGAATGTGAAACTAAAAAGTAACTGAGGACTTTTTTAACTTATCAAGTAGAAGTGGAAAGAGTCAGAGATGTCTCAGAAGTTTCATTCTGGGTAAGCCAGAGACTGCATGTGCTATTAATCAAAACATGCAAGTCACTAAGAGTTGCTGCTTTGGAGCCAAAGCAATAAATTTGGGCTTGCATGTGCTGATTTCAAAGTACAAGCAGGTCATACAGGTAGAGCAATTATTATGCAGTTGAGGTGAATTTTACAAATTAGGGATAGAAATATAAATCCTAGAATTGCAGAGAAAGGCTGAACTCCTGAGAAAGAAGAAAACCCCTTGTAGAATAAATGACATTTTCAGAAATGAATGAATCACATCTCACCCACCCTCAAGGCTTCCCTCTGAACTGTGAGCTACCACAGATTTTGTGAGAAAATCCTCTCACTTTCTCTGTAGTGGGACCACCACTTCTGCGTATTTGCTTTAGTTTGCTAATTCATAAGTCATTTTTCTCTTAATGCCAAGAATCCAGCCACTGGCATCAGCATGACTGTGTTGGCACAAAGCATTTGGAAGAACGGACAACATATCTCTTGATTCAATGTCAATGGACTTGCTTTCAGGATTTCCTACCCCTCCCCTGACACTCTGAGTTAGACTGGAAAATCACTCACATGGCACTCATTGTGCTATATGCAGGACTTCTATTCTTATAATGAATATTTTCCCAGGGGATTCTGAAATTCATACTATAATTTTAATTCATCAATTCAAATAGACATCCTGGGCTCAGTGGAATTTCCCACAGTATATCCTGTTTCATACACTTATCTCTGGGAGTGAGCTCCTGGATCACTTCCACTCTGAAAGATTATGTATTTCAACATCATTGTTGCCCAGGTTTAAGGATTTTTCTTTTTTTATTTTCAGAGGTGTTTTCTCAGAACTGTGTGCCACCCACTCCTACTGTTGCTTACTGTGCTGTCCTTAGTCTCTCGGCTGTCTCTGACTCTTTCAGACCCCATAGAATGTAGCCTGCCAGGGTCTTCCATGGGATTCCATGTCCTTGGGGATTCTCCAGGCAATAACATTGGAGTCCGTTGCCAAGCCCTCCTCTAGCGGATTTTCCCAACACAGGAACTCCAGCAAACCCGTCTCCCGCACTTCAGGTGGATTCTTTACTGTCTGAGCCACCAGGGAAGCCCCCTCCTACTATTAGGGGAATCAAATAGTCTTGTTTAGGCTTCAGAGACACCTTGCTTCTCACCTGCCTGGATGCTACCCTGACTGCCAGTGACTGTGAGTGACTGCCTGCTGTGAGGGCAAGACTTGTGTGACCATATAAGATGGGGGAGAAATCTTGAGATTGTTGAGCCCTGAGGGGGTCTGGCCAACCAAGCTCCAGGCTTAACTGCATTCCATGTTTTGTATAACAAAATAAACAGCATTAACATGAAACCACAGCTGCAATTTGGTCACAGATTGATGATAATATCAGTTAGCATCTTGAGATTATAAACTGGAATCCAAACTGCAACTTTGTTTGAAATCAAAGTTTCACCCTTGGAACAGACATGCTGCCAGGGACCTTTTCCCAATTGGGACCCAGATGTGCCTTGCCCATGGGACCTCCCAATGCTGTTTAAATCTGGATGTGGGTCAAAACTCAATTTGGTGATGTATCATCTGCTCTTTCTATTTCTTTTTTCTTCTAATATTTGTATATTGAAAGTAAGCTAGATAATTCTATAAAAATGTATTATTTATTTTATGTAATGAGTGGCTTATTTTGTTAACAAGCCCTTTGAATCTGAATGAAAGTGAAAGTAAAAGTGAAAGTTTTCAGGAAAGTGAAACACCTGCTCAGTCTACTTTCCTGGGAGTAGCCTTTGCATTAAATGTGGTTTGTGAAGTTGAATGTTGAGTTCAGCTCAGTTCAGTGGCTCAGTTGTGTCTGACTCTTTGCGACCTCATTGACTGCAGCAACCTAGGATTCCCTGACCATCACTAACTCCCAGAGCTTACTCAAACTCATGTCCATCGAGTCAGTGATGCTATCCAACCATCTCATCCTCTTTCATCCCATTCTCCTCCAGCCTTCAATTTTTCCCAGCATCAGGGTTTTTTTTTTTTTTTTTGCAATGAGTCAGTTCTTCACATCAGGTGGCCAAATTATTAGAGTTTCAGCTTCAGCATCAGTCCTTGCAATGAATATTCAGGACTGATTTCCTTTAGAATACACTGGCTGGAACTCCTTGCAGTCCAAGGGACTCTCAAGAGGCTTCTCAAACACCACAGTTCAAAAGTATAAATTCTTCGGCACTCAGCTTTCTTTATAGTCCAACACTCACATCCATACATAATTTTTGGAAAAACCATAGCTTTGGCTATACAGAATTTCCTGGCAAAGTAATGGTTCTGTTTATTAATATGCTGTCTAATTTGGTCATAGCTTTTCATCCAAGGAGCAAGCATCTTTTAATTTAATGGCTGCAGTGACCATTTGCAGAGATTTTGAAGCCGCCCAAAAATAAAGTCTGTCACTGTTTCCATTGTTTCCCCATCTACTTGCCATGAAATGATGGGACCAGATGCCATGATCTTCATTTTATGAATGTTGAGTTTTAAGCAGACTTTATCACTCTCCTCTTTCACTTTCATCAAGAGACTCTTTATTCTTCTTCACTTTCTGCCATAAGGCTGATACAATTTTCATATCTGAGGTTATTGATATTTCTCCAAGCAATCTTGATTCCAGTTTGTGCTTTATACAGCCTGGCATTTTACATGATGTACTCTGCATATTAGTTAAATAAGCAGAGTGACAATATACAGCCTTGATGTACTCCTTTTGCGATTTGGAACCAGTCTGTTCCATGTCCAGTTCTAACTGTTGCTTCTTGACCTGCATACAGATTTCTCAGGAAGCAAGTAAGGTGGTCTGGTATTCCCATCTCTTGAAGAATTTTTCACAGTTTGTTGTGATCCACACAGTGAAAGGCTTTGACATAGTCACTAAAGCAGAAGTAGATGTTTTTCTGGAAATCTCTTGCTTTTTGATGATCCATCGGATGTTGGCAATTTGATCTCTGGTTCCTCTACCTTTTCTAAAACCAGTTTGAACACCTGGAAGTTCACAGTTCACATATTGGTGAAGCCTGGAGCCTTGGAGAATTTTGAGCATTACTTTACTAGCATGTGAAATGAGTGCAATTGTGCAGTAGTTTGAGCATTCTTTGGCATTGTCTTTCTTTGGGATTGGGATGAAAATTGTCTTTTTCCAGTCCTGTGGCTACTGCTGAGTTTTCCAGATTTGCTGGCATATTGAGTATAACACTTTAACAGCATCATCTTTCAGGATTTGACATACCTCAACTGGAATTCCATCCCCTCCACTAACTTTGTTCGTAAAGATGCTTCCTAAGGCCCACTTGATGTCACATTCCAGGATGTCTGGCTCTAAGTGACTGACCATACCATCGCAATTATCTAAGTCATAAAGATCTTTTGTGTATAGCTCTTCTGTGTTTTCTTGCCACCTCATCTTTATATCTTATGCTTCTGTTAGGTCCATACCATTTCTGTCCTTTATTGAGCCCATCTTTGCATGAAATGTTCTCTTGGTATCTCTAATTTTCTTGAAGAGATCTCTAGTCTTTCCTCTTCTATTGTTTTCCTCTATTTCTTTGCATTAATCACTGAGGAAGGTTTTCTTATCTCTCCTTGCTATTCTTTGGAACTCTGCATTCATATGGTTATATCTTTCCCTTTCTCCCTTGCCTTTCTCTTCTCTGCTATTTGTAAGGCCTCCTCAGACAACCATTTTGCCTTTTTGAATTTGTTTTTCTTGGGGATTGTCATGATAACTGCCTCCTGTACAATGTTATGAACCTCTGCCCATAGTTCTTTAGGAACTCTGTCTATCAGATCTGATCCTTTTAATCTATTTGTCTATATGCTACTGGAGAACAGTGGAAAATAGCTCCAGAAATAATGAAGAGGTGGAGTCAAAGCAAAATCAGTACCAAGTTGTGGATATCATGGTGATGGAAGTAAAGTCTGATGCTATAAAGAGCAGTCTTGCATAGGAACCTGGAATGTTAGGTCCATGAATCCAGGCAAATTGGAAGTGATCAAGAGGAAATGGCAAGAATTAACATTGACATTTTAGGAAATAGTGAACTAAAATCAACTGGAACTGGTGAGTTTAACTCAGATGATCTTTATAACTACTACCATGGACAAGAATCCCTTAGAAGAAATGGAGTAGCTATCATAGTCAACAAAAGAGTCTGAAATGCAGCACTTGGATGCAATCTCAAAAATGACAGAATGATCTTTGTTCATTTCCAAGGCAAACCATTCAATATCATGGTATTCCAAGTCTATACCCCGACCAGTAATGGTGAAGAAGCTGAAGTTGAATGGTTCTCTGAAGACCTACAAGAGCTTCTAGAACTAACACCCCCAAAATATGTGCTTTTCATTATAGCAAAAATAGGAAGTCAAGGGATATCTGGAGTAACAGGCAAAATTGGCCTTGGAGTACAAAATGAAGCAGGGCAAAGATTAGCAGAGTTCTGACAAGAGAATGCACTGGTCATAGCAAACACCCTCTTTCAATAACAAAAGAGAAGACTCTACACATGGTCATCACCAGATTGTCAATACTGAAATCAGACTGATTATATTCTTTGCAGCCAAAGATGTAGACGCTCTATACCATTGGTAAAAATAAGACTGGAGCTGACTCTGGGTCAGATCATGAATGTTATAGAAGCTCTATTTCTGACTCTTTGTAACTGAGAAATTAGCAACATGGATCAGCTGCAAACTACCTTAGTAGCTCAGGTGAAATGTAAAATCAGTAATATGAGGCTGAAAACCTTACAATAAAAAATGATGCAAGAAAGTTAATAACATTTTTAGACCATCTATTTCTAAGATAATTACTTAGCTATTTCTAGATCTGAAGCACTCAATCGAGATTTTAGAAATTTTCTTGGTTTTGGCCTGAGATATTAAAGTTATTGATAAACTTTTTTCTTATGTTTAATCAATTTGTTATTTTTGCTTTGTACAACCCCTGCAAGCATTTGAGTGTGATAAAGAGGTTGGTGTACTGACAATCATATCTCTCTTTTCTACTTATAAATAAAAATTTGGTTCATTTTTCTTCTAGCCCCAAAGTAAGGTATTTGATCTAAGAGTAGCATGAGGTCAGTCTTTGCCATGGATATTGTGGACACGCAAAGCTCAAGACCCTGAGCACAAAATGACTGCTCAGAGGGTCATCAGCATCTCAGGCTCCACACATACCTCAGCCACAGACACAAAACCAAAAGGAAACACAACTTACTGCTGCCAGGACTGTGCTTAGTTCACCTTTGTAAAATGAAACTCCCTGCCCTAATGCCAGCTTTTCCTTGTACGTACTATTTGCTTGTCTTGAGATTTGAGGGAAAAGAAAAAGGAGAGATTTTTGTCATACTCTAAGAAAGTCTCAGGAGTAGTAGAGTTAATCAGAGATCACAGCACATAACTATGTATAAACACAGATACAGCCTTGGAATCCAAATATATTAGATTTAGGTCTTATTTATTTATTTATTTGCCAGTTCTATTGAAAGTGGGTAAAAGAAAAATAATTTTAATTTTGTTTAGTCAATGGCAAAACATATGGTCAAATAAGACTTTTAAATAATTTCATAAGCTTTAACTTAATTGTAAAATATTTCTTTTGCTTTTGTCTCCAAGTGTAGGACTCAATTTTCTACAGAAAATGATAACTCAGTAAATACTATCAGGTAGTGTTATACCCTTGATAAATACTACTACTTTAGGAGAAGATATAAGGTCCAAAATTACCTGTATTAATATTTTTATAATTTTGATGTTGTACAGATATTGAGTGTCTATTTTATGCCAGATGTTTACAAGTCCTTGAGTATAGAATACTGACAAAACAAACACCAATCATTGGATTCTTAGAATGGTAGTCTAATGTACAATTCTTGTGTATTTATTCTATGGAGTGAACTATGGAGGTAAGTCAATTTTGCTATAGTAGCTTAGCTCATAAAAGCCAAATCTACACACAGAGATCAATCATAGTTCTCAATATTAAGATAAATACTGTTAATTGGGGGGAAATGTGTAACAAAGCAAATAAAACTTAGCTTTTCAATACAATTTTACAATTAATAAGGTGATCTTTAATTATGACTTTAAAGACAAAGAAAATATTTGCATTGATATATAGCAATACATTGCTAACCATTAATGGTTATTTATCATCTGATTCTATTTATTTTTAGTTGGGATATGATAATTTTTATAATGGAAAATCATATCTGTAACTTCTTGAATATGGTAATTCATTGCTTTAGTTCAATTTTCTCAACATGTATTCAACACTTTCTACCTGCCAGGCATATGGTCAGTGTTGAAACTACAAATATACCAAAGGCAAGCATTTCCCTTATAAGAAATGAACAATCTAATATGTCCATGGCCTTCAGAATGTACCTAAGAGTTATTTGTCTCTGTGATAAATATTTAGCCAATCCTAAAATACAATGCTAAAATTAAATTTTAATTTACAATGTTTAATAAACCTAATTAAAATAGTAAATTCATATTGTTTGTTGCAATTAGATTGTAGGCAAAGAAAAAAGACCCATGATGGTGAGTTTTGGAAATGTAATTAATTTAGCTTATTGATTTCAATAATATATTTAGAATCACTAGAGCACCTATAGATTGTTATCTACTTATTGGCTCTAAGCTAATTATTAATGATTATATCTACTACTGTAGGCAAGAATCCCTTAGAAGAAATGGAATAGTCCACATAGTCAACAAGAGAATCTGAACAGCAGTACTTGGGTGCAATCTCAAAAGCAATAGAGTGATCGTTCGTTTCTAAAGCAAACCGTTCAACATCAGAAAAGTCCAAGGCTATGCCCCAATCATTAATGTCAAAGAAGTTTATGTTGAATTGCTCTATGAAGACCTATAAGACATTCCAGAACTAAGACCAAAAAATAAATAAAGAAAGAAAAGAAATATCTTTTTCATCACGGGGACTGGAACACAAAATGCAAAAATAGGAAGTCAAGAGATACTTGGATTAACAAGCAACTTTAGCCGTGGAGTACAAAATGAAGCAGGGCAAAGGCTAACAGAGTTTTGCCAAGAGAAAACACTACTCATAGCAAACACCTATTTTCAACAATACAAGAGACAACTCTACATATGGACATCACTAGATGGTCGATACTGAAATCAGATTGATTATATTCTTTGCAGCCAAAGATGAAAAAACTCTATTCAAAGAGCAAAAAATAAGACAAGGAGCTGATTGCAGCTCGGATTATGAGCCCCTTATTCCAAAATTCAGGCTTAAATTGAAAAAAAGTATAAAAAATCACTAGACTATTCAGATATGATGCAAATCAAATCCCTTATGATTATACAGTGGAGGTGACAAATAGATTCAAGGGATTAGATCTGGTAGACAGAGTGCCTGAAGAACTATGTACAGAGGTTCATAAAATTGTACCAATGTTATGAGGTCATGACCAAAACCAACCCAAAGAAAAAGAAATGCAATAAGGCAAAGTGGTTGTCTGAGGAAGTGGTTGTCTTACAAAAGCTGGGATAAAAAGTAAAGAAGGAAAAGAGAAGTGAAAGGCAAAGGAGAAAAGGAAAGGTATACTCAACTGAATGCAGAATTCCACAGAAGAGCAAGGAGTGATAAGAAAACCTTCTTAATTAAACAATACAAAGAAATAGAAGAAAATAATAGAATGGGAAAAACAGAGATTGTGTCAAGAAAATTGGAAATACCAAGGAAATATTTCATGCCAAAAATGGACACAATAGAGGACAGAAATGGCAAGGACCTAACAGAAGAAGAGATTAACAAAAGGTGGCAAGAATACACAGAAGAACTATAAAAAAATATTTCAATGACCAGGATAATCACGATGAGGTGGTCGCTTATCCAGTGCCAGACATGTTGGAGTTTGAAATCAAGTGAGCCTTAGGAAACATTCCTACGAACTAAGCTAGCAGAAGTGATGGAATTCCAGCTAAGCCATTTCAGCTCCTAAAAGATGATGATGTTAAAGTGCTTCACTCAATATGTCAGCAAATTGTACAATTCAGCAGTAGCCACAGTAATGGAAAAGATCAGTTTTCATTCCAGGACCAAAGAAAGGCAATGCCAAGGGTAATGTTCAAACAACTGTGTACAGTTGTGCGGATTTCACATGCTAGCAAGGTAATGCTCAAAATCCTTCAAGCTAGTCTTCAACAGTACATGAGAATTTCCAGATGTTAAAGCTGGGTGTATAAAAGGCTGAGGAACCAGAGACCAAATTGACAAGATCAGTTGAATCATAGAAGAAGCAAGAGAATTCCAAAACCATCTACTTCTGCTTCACTGACTATGCTAAAGCCTTTGACTGTGTGGATCACAACAGACTGGAAAATTGGGAACTGAAGACCACCTTATCTGTCTCCTGAAAAAACTGTATGCTGGTCAAGAAGCAACAGTTTGAACTGGACATGAAGCAACAGACTGGTTCAAAATTGTGAAAAGAGTATGTCAAGACTGTATATTGTCATCCTGCTTATTTAACTTTTATGCACAGTACATCATTCCAAATGCCAGGCAGGATTAATGACAAGCTGGAATCAAGATTCCTGGGAGAAATATCAACAATCTCAGATATGCAGATGATACCACTCTAGTGGTAGAAAGCATAGAGGAACTGAAGAACCTTTGGTGAAGGCAAAGGAGAGTGAAAAATCTGGCTTAAAATTCAGCATTCAAAAAACTAAGATGATGGCATATAGTCCCATCACTTCATAGAAAATTAATGGGGGGGGGGGGAGTGGAAATGGTGATGAATTTTCTTTTCCTGGGCTCCAAAATCACTGAGGACTGTGACCGTAGTCATGAAATTAAAAGATGCTTGCTCCTTTGAAGAAAAGCTATGACAAACCTAGGCAGCAAAGTAAAAAGCAGACACATCACTTTGCTGACAAAGTTCCATATAGGCAAACCTATGGTTTTTCTGGTAGTCATGTACAGATGTGAGAGTCGGATTATAAAGGAGGCTAAACACCAAAGAATTATTGCTTTTGAACTGTGGTTCTGGAAAAGATTCTTGAGGGTCCCTTGGACTGCAAGGTGCTCAAAGCAGTCAATCCTAAAGGAAATCAACTATGAATATTCATTGGAAAGATTCATGCTGAAGGTGAAGTACTGATACTTTGTCCACCTGTTAGGAAGAACTGACTCATGGAAAACACTCTGATAATAGAAAATATTGAGGGCAGGAGGAGACAGAGTGGCAGAGGATGAGATGGTTGGATGGCATCACTGACTCAATGGACATGAGTTTGAGCAACCTCCAGGAGAGAGTGAAGGACAGGGAAGCATGGTATGCTGCAGCCCATGGGGTTGCAAAGAATCAGACAGGACTTATCAACTGAACATTTGTTGATGAATCTTTCAGTTGAGTGCTAAAACTCATTTGTTTATACTCAGCTTTGAAAGAGCACTAAAAGTTAGAAAAACACATAACATTAATTATTCACTTGAATACTACCTTAAGAAGCGCCTCCTAAATTTCAATACAACATTAACAGTTTCATAATCTCAGGAAGTCTCTTAAGCCATTAGTAGCTATGAGTTTAAACTTGCAAATAATTTTGTCTGAGTCTACTTTGGCCACCTCATGCAAAGAGTTGACTCATTGGAAAAGACCCCGATGCTGGGAGGGATGGAAAGCAGGAGGAGAAGGGGATGACAGAGGATGAAATGGCTGGATGGTATCACTGACTCTATGGACAAGAGTTTGAGAGAACTCCGGGAATTGGTGATGGACAGGGAGGCCTGGCGTGCTGCGATTCATGGGGTCGTAAAGAGTCGGACACGACTGAGCGACTGAACTGAACTGAGTTAGCTCATATAATATTTTAAATTTACCCAAATTTCAGTCTTTCCTGTCTTCTGCATTCCTTAATTGGACTTTCACTTGGCGCCATTTTGAATCTTCCGTGTGAGCACCTAAAAAACCCCCGGGGTGGGAACAGTCTACAATGCTAATAACGCTATGCTGCTGCTGCTGCTGCTGCTAAGTCACTTCAGTCGTGTCTGACTCTGTGCGACCCCATAGACGGCAGCCAACCAGGCTCCACCGTCCCTGGGATTCTCCAGGCAAGAACACTGGAGTGAGTTGCCATTTCCTGCTATAATGACATTAAAATGTGGATAAGCTCACTAGATGACTTGAAACCCCTCTGCACATGTGTTAGGCTGAGAAATCCTCTCCGCCACAAAAATGAGACGTCTGTGAGTGGGCTGTTTTTTTCCTTCATTCAACCAGGGCACATCGTTCTCATTGGCAGTTTATCTCAGGTCAGTGTGAACCTGGCTAAATTGGTCAACTTAGGTTATCAGTACCTTACGGCCTATCCATACCTATCTTATTTTGAAGCACGAACATTTTAATTTTGATGGTATTTATCTTTCCTGCCCCCGCTTGTTGCTGTACTTCTGCTGCTACTGCCTAGGAACCATTTGCCAGAACCTAAGCTCGTGCAGATTTGTTCCTATGTTTTCTTCTGAGTTTTATAGTTTCTGCATTTAATTTCTCTCTCTCTCTCTCTCTCTCTCTCTCTCTCTCTCTCTCTCTCTCTCTTGCTGGGATACACTTCCCTGAACACTTTCCTCTCCACGTATTTCTCTATTTGAACCAACATTGTTATCTTCACAGCAGCTTTCACAATCAGAAACCATGCTATTCATTATTAATTTGCTTACTTACCCTCTTAGTTGTTGTCAATTTCTGGCCACTAGAATTTAATCTCCCAAAGTGCTGTGTTACTCTTGAGTTAGTGCTAGCACTATTCAGGTGTTCAATAAATAATACACTAATGCATAGCAAGCAATAAAAATGGAAATTGGTGCAGAGTTCCAGATCAGAGACAGGAAAACATCCTTGGTGAGTCTAATAGTGATTATGTTGATATATTCCTCTATTAATCAGATATCTTAATGTTGAATTCTACCTATATGTAGATGTCAGGGTTAGTCACTGCCTTCAATATCCAAACATAAGTTCAGGAAAAAGAAGTATGTAAATAAAAGAGATCATGATACACCATGTCTTAATTTTCTTAATTTTCTAAGAGTTAAAAAATATTGATGATTGGAAAGTAAAAAATCAGAAAATGAGGCTGATATTTAAAGATCACCTTGAGACTATTGATCTAGTCACAAAAGGTCAACTATTTGAATACACAAGTGATTTTACACAAATTTAATGCATTTGAGTGCATTAAAACCTGAAATTATTTCCACATTGTAATGTGTATGCCTCTAGAACTTTCATTAAAAAATAAACTATAATGAAACTGCTCTTTGGATACCAAATCTTGCTTTTTATCTGAGACCTTGAGAAACTCTCCAGTTTTCAGAAATGTGACTGTGAATACTCTTCTTTGACCTCCTCCCACAGAATTTCTTCACCCTCCACTCTCCACCTTCTACCTAGATGTCCTCCCTAAAAAGGGAAAATACAGTAAAGAGGGCCTTTGTTCTTCTCTGGGCAATCAACTTCTTTCCCCACTTCTGACTTGGTTCAGGGCCCTCTCCAATATGTGTGCACATCTTTTAGCCAAGATGGATCATAGCATGGGGGCCCATGGGAGATTATTAACACAAATTATGGGATGATTACCCCTCTGCTTCTCACTCCCAAGGAACCTTCCTGGGCATGTACATTTGGGGAAGTTCTCTTGACCTCAGGAGTGACAGATGTGGTCATCTTATATCTTTATTCCAGCAGAGTTCAGCTCCTTTATTCTTGGAGTGCCAGGGAAAACAAAGTTCCACTTTATTCTGCTTGACAAACTCCAGCTATTCAGCTCAGGAGACCATCTACTTCCTATGTCATCAAGATCAATCCTCCCTTGCCCATTCTTTTTTCCCAATCTAAAACACCCTTTCCTCTCTCTACAGTCTAAATTCCACTTTGTTTTTATTGTTTTTCCTAGTTCAGGTCTCCCCAACCTCAGCCCTTAGCTCCATGCACCTGGGACCATAAGTATCTTGAGAGGCTCAGTCTCCTTCTCACCACTGATCCAATCCTTAAAAGAGTACAAGTCTTTAAATAGCATCAGTTTCAAAATGGCATAAATCAAAGAATCAGATATTTTTAAGCATTTTTTTTTCTGTGTATGAACAAACAGAAACAGGAAAAGAAAGCAATTAAGCTTACAGGTGAGACAGAAGAACTCCAAACACACTGTGAGAAATGAAATGGAGATGGCCTGGTGGTGATGATCAGCAGGGAGGTTCAGGAGAATACACTCTCCGGTGAGGTTACAGAAGAAAGAGGGCAAAGTGTGTCTCTATTAAGAGAGACTTGAGGCTTTGAGAAAGTTACAGAAGCTCTTGCCAAGGTGATAAAGCTTGGAAGCCCTGATGTGAGAAATGCACAAAGCAGTAAAGTAGAGAAGTTTATGTGTATCAGGCTTAAATAGAAAATATCTTTAGGGTGTGCCAGTCTCTGGAAGTTTCCAAAATTAGGTTTGTCACATTTATTATGGAGATGCCAAAACTTTGCTGCTGCTGCTGTTTAGTTGCTTCAGTTCTGTCTGTCTCTGTGAGACCCTATGGACTGTAGCCCTCCAGGCTCCTTTGTCCGTGGAATTCTCCAGGCAAGAGTACTGGTGTGGATTGCCATGCCTTCCTCCAGGGGATCTTGCCAACCCAGGGATCAAACCTGGTCTCCTGTACTTCAGGCAGGTTCTTTACCACTGAACCACCAGGGAAGCCCGACAAAACTTTACTCCTATCATTAACTCAGGCTCCTGGACAAACAAGGTCACTGGGCTGGACTGGGTGTCCTAATCTGTTGATTGAATCTTTGTGAGGATGGGGAAGTAGTGGATGTGAATTGTTGTACTTAGTACAAGGGCATGTGGCTGATCACAGAGGATTTTCTGACCATTGTTAATCAGACAATTTTCTGCAATACCGACCGTTCCTTGAAACATTTGCAGTTATTTTGATGAGAACCAGAGAGTTCCAGAAAAAATGCTTCTGAAAACATAATTATAAATACATCAAAGAAAATATTTCCCACTTGACAAGAGATGGACAAATAAAAAAGGTACATAATTTGAGTTTATATTTTTGCAGTATGTTTTCTTTGTTTTTTAATTTTATTTTTTAACTTTACAATATTGTATAGGTTTTGCCATATATCAACATGAATCCACCACAGGTATACACGTGTTCCCCATCCTGAACCCTCCTCCCTCCTCCCTTCCCGTACCATCCCTCTGGGTCGTCCCAGTGCACCAGCCCCAAGCATCCAGTATCGTGCATAGAACCTGGACTGGTGACTCATTTCATATATGATATTATACATGTTTCAAAGCCATTCTCCCAAATCATCCCACCCTCTCCCTCTCCCACAGACTCCAAAAGACTGTTCTATACATCTGTGTCTCTTTTGCTGTCTCATATACAGGGTTATTGTTACCATCTTTCTAAATTCCATATATATGTGTTAGTATATTGTATTGGTGTTTTTCTTTCTGGCTTACTTCACTCTGTATAATAGGCTCCAGTTTCATCTACCTCATTAGAACTGATTCAAATGCATTCTTTTTAATGGCTGAGTAATACTCCATTGTGTACATGTACCACAGCTTTCTTATCCAGTATGTTTAAAACTGACCCAAGCCTCCTCATTGTAATTGTCATTTCTTCATAATTATATATATGTGTGTGTGTGTGTGTGTGTGTGTGTGTGTGTAGGATTCTTTCATTTATAGTATTATTTCCCAGAGAAAACATTTCTTAAAGTATTTGTTGAAATTCTAAATTTCTTTAATTAAAAAGAATGGGAGGGGTCATGGGCAAATCTATGGCTGATTCATGTTGATGTTTGGTAGAAATGCCAAAGCCTTTGATTGTGTGGATCACAATAAACTGTGGAAAATTCTGAAAGAGATGGGAACACCAGAGCACCTGATCTGCCTCTTGAGAAATTTGTATGCAGGTCAGGAAGCAAGAGTTAGAACTGGACGTGGAACAACAGACTGGTTCCAAATAGGAAAAGGAGTTCGTCAAGGCTGTATATTGTCACCCTGTTTATTTAACTTATATGCAGAGTACATCATGAGAAATGCTGGGCTGGAAGAAACACAGGCTGGAATCAAGATTACTGGGAGAAATATCAATAACCACAGATATGCAGATGACACCACCCTTATGGCAGAAAGTGAAGAGGAACTAAAAAGCCTCTTGATGAAAGTGAAAGAGGAGAGTGAAAAAGTTGGCTTAAAGCTCAACATTCAGAAAACGAAGATCATGGCATCCGGTCCCATCACTTCATGGGAAATAGATGGGGAAACAGTGGAAACAGTGTCAGACTTTATTTTTCTGGGCTCCAAAATCACTGCAAATGGTGACTGCAGCCATGAAATTAAAAGACGCTTACTCCTTGGAACTAACACCTTTTAGAACTAACACCCCAAAGAGATGTCCTTTTCATTATAGGGACTGGAATACAAAAGTAGGAAGTCAAGAAACACCTGGAGTAACAGGCAAATTTGGCCTTGGAATACGGAATGAAGCAGGGCAAAGACTAATAGAGTTTTGCCAAGATAATGCACTGGTCATAACAAACAACCACTTCCAACAACACAAGAGAAGACTCTATACATGGACATCACCGGATGGTCAACACCAAAATCAGATTGGTTGTATTCTTTGCAGCCAAAGATGGAGAAGCTCTATACACTCAGCAAAAACAAGACCAGGAGCTGACTGTGGCTCAGACCATGAAATCCTTATTGGCAAATTCAGACTTAAATTGAAGAAAGTAGGGAAAACCACTAGACCATTCAGGTATGACCTAAATCAAATCCCTTATGATTATACAGTGGAAGTGAGAAATAGATTTAAGGGCATAGATCTGATAGATAGAGTACCTGATGAGATATGGAATGAGGTTCATGACATTGTACAGGAAACAGGGATCAAGACCATCCCCAAGGAAAAGAAATGCAAAAAAGCAAAATGGCTGTCTGGGGAGGCCTTACAAATAGCTGTGAAAAGAAGAGAAGAAAAAAGCAAAGGAGAAAAGGAAAGATATAAACAACTTAATGCAGAGTTCCAAAGAATAGCAAGAAGAGATAAGAAAGCCTTCTTCAGTGATCAATGCAAAGAAATAGAGGAAAACAACAGAATGGGAAAGACTAGGGATTCCTTCAAGACAATCAGAGATATCAAAGGAACATTTCATGCAAAGATGGGCTCGATAAAGGACAGAAATGGTATGGACCTAACAGAAGCAGAAGATATTAAGAAGAGATGGCAAGAATACACAGAAAAACTGTACAAAAAAGATCTTCAAGACCCAGATAATCACGATGCTGTGATCACTGACCTAGAGCCAGAGATCCTGGAATGTGAAGTCAAGTGGGCCTTAGAAAGCATCACTATGAACAAAGCTAGTGGAGGTGATGGAATTCCAGTTGAACTATTCCAAATCCTGAAACACGATGCTGTGAAAGTGCTGCACTCAATATGCCAGCAAATTTGGAAAACTCAGCAGTGGCCACAGGACTGGAAAAGGTCAGTTTTCATTCCAATCCCAAAGAAAGGCAGTGCCAAAGAATGCTCAAACTACCGTACAAGTGCACTCATCTCACACGCTAGTAAAATAATGCTCAAAATTCTCCAAGCCAGGCTTCAGCAATATGTGAGCCATGAGCTTCCTGATGGTCAAGCTGGTTTTAGAAAAGGCAGAGGAACCAGAGATCAAATAGCCAACATCCGCTGGATCATGTAAAAAGCAAAAGAGTTCCAGAAAAGCATCTATTTCTGCTTTATTGACTATGCCAAAGCCTTTGACTGTGTGCATCACAATCAAGTGTGGAAAATTCTGAAAGAGATGGGAACACCAGACTACCTGATCTGCCTCTTGAGAAATTTGTATGCAGGTCAGGGAGCATAAGTTAGAACTGGACATGGAACAACAGACTGGTTCCAAATAGGAAAAGGAGTACGTCAAGGCTGTATATTGTCACCCTGCTTATTTAACTTATATGCAGAGTACATCATGAGAAACGCTGGGCTGGAAGAAACACAGGCTGGAATCAAGATTGCCGGGAGAAATATCAATAAGCTCAGATATGCAGATAACACCGCCCTTATGGCAGAAAGTGAAGAGGAACTCAAAAGCCTCTTGATGAAAGTGAAAGTGGAGAATGAAAAAGTTGGCTTAAAGCTCAACATTCAGAAAATGAAGATCATGGCATCCAGTCCCACCACTTCATGGGAAATAGATGGGGAAACAGTGTCAGATTTTATTTTTCTGGGCTCCAAAATCACTGCAGATGATGACTGCAGCCATGAAATTAAAAGACGCTTGCTCCTTGGAAGGAAAGTTATGACCAACCTAGATAGCATATTCAAAAGCAGAGACATTACATTCCCACAAAGGTTTGTCTAGTCAAGGCTATGGTTTTTCCTGTGGTCATGTATGGATGTGAGAGTTGGACTGTGAAGAAGGCTGAGCGCCGAAGAATTGATGCTTTTGAACTGTGATGTTGGAGAAGACTCTTGAGAGTCCCTTGGACTGCAAGGAGATCCAACCAGTCCATTGTGAAGGAGATCAGCCCTGGGATTTCTTTGGCAGGAATGATGCTAAAGCTGAAACTCCAGTACTTTGGCCACCTCATGCGAAGAGTTGACTCATTGGAAAAGACTCTGATGCTGGGAGGGATTGGGGGCAAGAGGAGAAGGGGACGACAGAGGATGAGATGGCTGGACGGCATCACTGACTCGATGGACGTGAGTCTGAGTGTCCGGGAGTTGGTGATGGACAAGGAGGCCTGGCGTGCTGTTATTCATGAGGTTGCAAAAAGTCGGACATGACTAAGCAACTGATCTGATCTGAATGGAATACTATAAAGCAAGTATTCTTCAGTTAAACATAAATGGATTAAAAAAAGTTGTAAAAAGAACAACAGAAAAAGAAAATACCTATGCAGGACATGTTCATGATCTCACAGGTAACATATCAAGCCAATAGAAAGAAATTAATTTTTAATTTATTATTTTTTATTATTATTTTTTACTTTACAATATTGTTGTCTTTGCCATACATCAACATGCATCTGCCACTGGTGTACACATGTTCCCCATCCTGAACCCCCCTTCCACTTCTCTCCCCATAGCAAATGATTTTGTAATTGTATCACATTGGGGTCCTGTAATTCAATAGACCATGGAAATTATCAACAAGGATATCAGAAAAATAACATTAATACTTTATGGCTTAAAGAGAGGAACACTACAAGTTGATAAATAAGTTCTTGGAATTATCCAAATTCTGAAAGCAGCATGTTAGGGCTTAAAATTTGTTCTAATGTTATCAAAACCACTACAGTAAAATTCATCAATTTGTTCAAGACAAATGGAATAAACAGAAGATGCAGTAGGTATTGGAGGAGAGAGACCCTAGATACAGGACACTCAACAGGTCAGCCATGCTTTTGGCTGAAATAATGAATCTTTAAATGTCTAGAGCAAATGTTTCATTTGAAAAATAAATCTCTCCAACCAGACAGTGTCTGTCCTGTATCTAAAAGTCAACCAGAGCTAATCAGGAAGTGGTTGTGTTGCTTGTGAGATACTGAAGAGATTTTTCTTCTTTTTTCATCTTTTAAAATTTATTTATTTAAAGTGGAGGCTAATTACTTTACAATATTGTAGTGGTTTTTGCTATACATTGACATGAATCAGCCATGGGTGTACATGTGTTCCCCCTCCTGAACCCCTCTCCCACCTCCCTCCCCCTTATTTTTAATGATACAGGTGTTCTACCAACACTGAACTAGAGGGATGGAGGGGACAAGTTTTTTGACCATGACCACAAAACCCAGGAGTGTGTCTGGCTTCTTGCAAGCCCATTCTGGCAACCCCCAGACTGGTTCCACACAGATGCTCTCACCTCCTGCTTAGCCCCTAGAAACTGCCCAGGGCAATGGCCAGCATGACCACCCTAAACTATCGGGCAGTAGAAGTCAGTTCTGAAGCACTCAGAATATAGGATCCTCCAGATGGTCCTGTGGGATTGACCACCTCTCACTCTAGTCATCCACCACCCCAGGGCAAATGCACCTGGATCTTCATCTGCTCCCTTCTACTCACATACCCCTCACTCTTCCTGCTAAGATTATATCCCCATAAACCACACACATGCATCTCTCTCAGGCTCTGATGTGGATGGACTTAGGCTAAGAGAGAGCAGCTGTTTCTGCCTTTGATGTAATAGTTAAAAATAATTTTTTTTTCTTTCTCAGAAATGATCCAAATTTGTTTGCCCAGATGTATAGCTTTTAAACATGTTTTCTCTGATTGGTTTATCTGTTTGTGTAAAAAGACAAATGATAGGAAATAAAGTTAATTTAAACTTACTTTATGAGGGAAAAAACATGAAAACTAGCACCAGTGTCATTCTTTCTGTGAACATGAATTTCACCTATTGCTCACGTGTGATGATTAATTTTGTGTGTCATGTTGGCATAGGACCAAGCTACAGAATTACACACTGAGTGTTGCTGTGAAGGTATTTTGCAAGCATGGTTAACATCTACAATCACCTGACCCCAAGTAAAGAAAATTATTCTGGACAATGTGGGTGGGCTTCATCTAGTTGGTTGAAAGCTTTTAAAAGTTAAGAACTATGGTTTCCTAAAGATGAAATTCCACCTCAAGGATGTAGCATCAACTATTGCTCAAGAACTTAGAGCCTCCTGGCAGCCCTGTTTCAAACTTGCTGGCCCACATAATCACCAGAGCCTATTATTTAAATTAATGCTCTCTCATTATGTATATGTATGTATGTACACAAGCATATGTACATATGTATAGGTATATTTGTATCTTATTGGTTCTGTTTCCCTGGAAAACCTTGGCTGATACATAATATAATATTTTAAACTTTACATATTGTATAATATATAATATGAAAGAAAATTTGCCCTCAAGATCATATTTACATTGAACAAATAAAGGGGAAAGAAAATATAAATCCTTCTTACAGAAGAATTCAAAACCATGTGTAAATATACTCCACTCAAGGAGGGTGTGATGGACTTACTGACTCACTTTCAAACAATTGAGAAAGGAAAGGGAAGAGCCTACCTGGACCCGGTTATGAAACCCGGCCCCACGAGGGTTACAGTGAGGATGCCACGTATCACCAAGGTGATGTGACAAAGAAAAAAACCTCACATCTGTGCTGTTCTTTACCAAAAGACTATAACCCCAGGCAAAGTGTAGGAACATCAGACAAACCCATATTGGGGGACATTCCACAGCACACCTGGATAGGGATCCTCAAACTGCTGTGAACTTGAAAACCACATCAAGAGAGAAAAAGTGACAGACCAGAGATATAACAATTAAATGCACTGCAGTAGCTTGAATTTAATCTTGGAAAAGAAACAGGACATTAATGAAACAATTGGTAAAAGAGTTTATTTAATAGTAATGTACCAATATGGTTTCTTGGGCTTCCCAGGTGGTGCTAGTGGTAAAACCCTGCCTGCCAATGAAGAAGACATTAAGAGACCCAGTTTGATCCCTGAGTTGGAAAAATCCCCTGAAGAAGGGCATGGCAACCCTCTCCATTATTCTTGCCTGGAGAAGGTTATGGACAGAGGAGCCTTGTGGGCGTCAGCACTTAGTATCACAAAATTTCGGACATGACTGAAGCAGCTTAGCATGCAAATATGATTTCTTAGCTCTAACAAAAGGATCACAGAAAAGTAAGATGTTAAAATGGGAGTCAGTGGACGCAACTGTATATAGTACCTAATTTTTTTGCTACTTTTATGAAGTCTAAAATTATCACCAAATAAAAATGTGCTTTAAAAAGAAAATAATATTTACTTATATTAACTGTACTGTCACAATTTTAAGAAACATTTTTGAGATATATGTTTTGAAAAAATTCAGTGGTTAAAATTTTTTATTTAATAAAAAGATTCTACTATTTAATAACCATGAAAGTTACATTATGCTTACAAATGGAAAGACCTTCATATAAAAGACAAATTTTTTTTTTTTTTTTTTTTTTTACTTTACAATATTGTATTGGTTCTGCCACACATCAACATGAATCTGCCACGGGCGTACACGTGTTCCCCCCTCCCCACCCCCCCAAAAAAAGTAAAAGACAAATCTGACATCAGTTGATTTTAGAGGTAAAATTTTAGATGTTAAAATTGCAGAGCGGAATATCATATAATATATATTGTGACTTTTCTGCTTTTATTTCATCTCAATTTATTCTGTAAGTTCAAAATTGAAATTTTATTAATGATCATATAAATTCTGTTATAGTATTATTAATAAAAAAGTGATATATAAACAAAACCCAATTTTTTTACATATTTGTTCTAAGTTTTAGTTATGAAATATTGGGAGTAAAGATCTATTTTGATATCAGAAACAGCTTGTTTGAAATAAAGATTAAAAAGCATAAATTTAATATAATATTAGACTCTACATTTATATCATTGATATCTCAACTTGCATTGGCAAAATATGTTCCATGAGAGGGCTAAAAATATTTCTGGATCATTTTCTTTTTATTTTATACCTTCATAAGATAGTAAGAAAAATAACACCTTTTTGGTGAAGTAGTACTGAGCTGGCTGAGTTCACTTCATATTTGACTCATAATGTCATCAAAATGTATAGAAACAGTATATAAATTAATGACACCATGAAAAATTGTTTCTATTTGACAATCTTGTAGATTCACTAAAACAAGATTCTACGTCTACCCTCTGCCTTTTCTTATGACAGACCTTCCTTGTTTCCTAATTAATATCTTTTTTCTGCAGGCTTTGTTTAGGGCAATATGACAAGTGAAAATTCTTGCATTTCCAGACTGTCTTGAAATTAGTGGTGCATCTGGGATTTTGCTATGTGCAACACGTTGCAAACACATATCTACTGAGAACAAAATTCTGGGAACAGTTTCTCTAATAAAGAAAGCATTAACTAGCATGTGTCCTTTGTTCTTTGCCCTTTTTACTTTTCTATGCCTTAGACATTGAACCAGTTTCTGAAGGTTGATCAATCAGCTTGAATCACTGAGACAAAGTGCACATGTCTGGGAAAGTGGAACAAGAAGCTTAAATAAATCAGAATCTTTGCTTATATACCAGAGCAATTTAATTAACTCTGGGCAGCCTGCTTGAAGATTTCTTATAACTGATACATATATACCAGTATTTTGCCAAATGCTATCATCAAATTTCTGTTGCATGCAAATCCCTCATCCTTTATGCCATCTTTTGTACCAGAAATTTACTATAGATCAGTATTCTCATTCTTAGTCTGAAATTATAGCTCATTCAGTTATTGAATCTCTTGATCATCCAAAAGGTGGGGAAAAGTTCTGTAGCATCTTTCACTGTGGTTGGTAATTTGAGAAACATAGTGACAATTCTTCAAGACATACAAACCACCAGGGCCATTTCAAAACTTTCTCTTGGTTGAATAAATTCATTGAACATGAAGAAAATTTTCAGAATTATTACCTGCATTTTAACAGTGTTTATTTACTGGTATATGTAACTGCATTTTGTCTCCCTTCTATGATGGTGGTGTTACACATTATTTTTTTTTAATTTATTTATTTCTTAATTGAAGGATAATTGCTTTACAGAATTTTGTTGTTTTCTGTCAAGCCTCAACATGAATCAGCCATAGGTATACATATATCCCTTTCCTTTTGAACCTCCCTTACATCTCCTCCCCATCCCAACCCTCTCTTAATTAAAAAAAAAAAATCTGTTCCACACAAATGGCATAAATAGGATGAAAATCTCTCATGCTGAGAGAGCCTGGAGATGAGGAGTCCAAATGTATATGGTGGTTTTATGCTAACATCAGAGTAAAGTCTCTGTAGGAGATAGTATCTGCAGTAAAGAATTTGGCCTAACCTAGGGAAAGGCAATGGCAACCCACTCCAGTGTTCTTGCCTGGAGAATCCCAGGGATGGGGGAGCCTCATAGGTTGCCATCTATGGGGTCGCACAGAGTCGGACACAACTGAAGCAACTTAGCAGCAGCAGCAGGGAAAGGTATGAGTTACTTCTTTGGCTCCTGAGAGGTAATTTCTAAGTGGTCAGAGTACTCTGTCTAATAAAAATGACTTTGTTTGTCTCAGGGCCTTGGACTAGTTGTATGTGATAATGTGATTTAGACTGAGAGCTTTGTAATATACAAATAAAAAGGTTATTTTATTTAGGGACCTGGGATCAGGCCAGGTATAAACACAGTGATTTAGAAGCTTTGGCTGATATGCTGTCAAAGGATTTCCAAAGGAATTGGGGTCTGAAGCCAGCCACATGGATGTTTAACAACGTTTGCATCATCCACTTCCTGTTAATATCCTGACATAAAGGCTCTAGTAAACTTCCTGGCTGGACTACCCCATTCATCTTGTCACACATCACAGGTGGTAGTCTACACCTCCATCAGAAGAAGACAGAATACTGGCAGCTGAAAGCCCAGGCATTTGAATTTGCTTGGGCTCCTTCGTTGATTTTAATATTTACTTTAACTATAATATATCATAACCATGAGCTTTCAGTGAGGTTTATGAGTCACTCTGGCAAATTATTGAACCAAACAGTGGTCTTGGAGACCTCTGCATTTGAAACTGGTGTTGGAAGTGAGAGTGTTCTTATGCACTGCTCCCTTCAACTTGGCAGGGACCCACCTCCCATTTTCATTCTATCCAGACACAAGGCTTCTGTCTTCTAGATTACCTTATAGCCCAGGCTGCTGCTGAAATTCTATTATCACTGAAGACTGAAAGGAACATAAAAGTCATATTTGCAGTTAGTTGTCCCTCCAAGCTTATGTAAACATGACCAAAGCAGCTTCCCCCAAATTCCTAACAGCATGTCTAGTCACAATTCTGGCTGGTACTTAATCATATGGCCACATTTAACTGCAATGGGATTTGGGAAGTCTTGATTCAGTAACAATGTAAAATGTTTTACTTAGTAAAAACATTAAAATTCTGTGGCTTAAGAAAGTGAGAAACATGAAATTTGAATTAGAAGACTACTGATTTGAAACATGATTTATATGCTATATATTTAATGCTACATAAAAATCATATTTAAATAAACTGATTGCTGAATAAAATATTTTAACATCATTTCAATTATGAAAATAAAAATTTTGAATATTTGATAGCTAGTTTTAAAAATGAATTATGTGAAGGTACATTAAAAAAATGAAAGCATAATGTCCATATAGGTTCATACATAGATCATCATATTTATAATTTCCAAAAACTTGAAACAATTAAAATACCTGTCTATTGAAATAATTTACTTTTAAAATATAGTAAATCTGCACAAAGGACTAATATTGGTCAGTGAAAAGGAACAAACCACTGATACATGATATAACGTGGATAGGTCTCAAATCATTATGTTAAATCAAAGAAACCAGACCAAGAAAAATCACACAGTGAATGATTACATTTACATGAAATGTAAAGAAAAAGGAAAGACATTGAGACAGAAAGCAAGTAGCAGACTCCAAAGAGCATAAGGAAGCTTTTGAAGTAATGGGTATATCCTAAAGTCTGATGGAGATAATGATTACCACAATTTAATGAATTCACTAAAAAATCTTGAGTTGTATTCTTACAATGGATGTATCTTACTAAATGTACATTTTCATCCCAATACATATTTAAAAATACGTAAGTTTTGTGAGCTTCCAGGGAAGATGTGTAAAAGAATTTCCTTAGCAAAAGTACAGCTGTGTGAGTTTGAGTGTTTTGTAGCATGTGTCTGACACAGTGATTCTTAAATGTAGCCTAAAGACTCCTTTTCATTAGTATTTTATAGTGAAGTTTGTTACAGATGTTCTTGTACCCCACCCCAGCATCCTGTGTAGGGACCAGACAATTTTCATTTTAGTGAGTTCTTCCAGTGATTATTTTTTTTCACACTAACATTTATAAATGAGTCCCTGATTAAAATAGCTATGTAATTAACGTTAATGACATCAGACATTAAGGATTTGGATGAGGGGTAAATGGGAAATGACTAGTTTTAAGCTTAACTGGGATTTCATTTTATACCACATTGTTTATGTCAAACATTTTTTAAAAATCATAATTTTTCATGTTAATAGAAGTAAAATTATCTTAAGTTTCAAAACAAAAGTACTTTATAAAATAATATAAGCCTACAGCATAAGGTAAAGATCTCACACACAGTAAGTGTTTTTGATTCAATGGAGAGAGGTTGAGAAAAGGAAGGAAGAATTTTGGGTGGGAGTGTGTGGGATTTAATTATAAAAAATCAAAGAGAAGTTGCTTAAACTGTTGATATAGTTCTTATTTTAAATCTCAGAAAAATAGTTCAAAGTTTCTAAAGTTAGAAAAACAAATTAAGGACAGTGCAAATTAACACTAATTTTGTCTATGCTCAAGGGAGAAATATAATACAAGGTAGTTTCAGAATAGAACTTTAGTTTAATCAAGGTTAAGAGTAAGTACTGATATTGTTTTTGGACTAGGTATATAATCGATAGTCTTCAAAAAGCAGAAAATGTGTGTCCACTTTTGGAGAGAAACTTGCCAATTCAAAGAAAGAAGACAGAAAAAATTTTTAAAAATATGATAATGGTGATCTATTCATGTGTGACTGGATGGATAGTGGTAGTTAAGTGGTAAAAAATTGGGTTAGAGAGTTAAAAAGCTTTGGGAAGCAAATAATTCTTCCTCAAGGGAAATCAATGACAAATGGGGTTACTAGTTTTCCCATAAAAAATTCCATGTCATTCTGGAGACAGCAAATCACAAGCAATTTCTTAGAACTGAAAACTCATCTCTTAAAAAGTTCTTTGCTTGAAAATTTAATTAGTGAAAGGTTAATTATTACCTCAGAATGGTGAAGAGAAAGATCAAGTGTTCACAGAAGTTACCTAAAATAATCTGGATTCCAATACATTGTATCAGTAAGAATTTGGACAAGTAAGTTTATTTCTTTATTTTTATTTCCTCACTCTGTAAAATGGGGCTGGTAATACTATGCAATTCAAATGATTTTTTGAGGATAAAATTGGATAGAGAGTACTTGGTGCAATGTCTGGTATATAAGCCTTCAACAAATGTTATTATATAGTATAAATTATGGCATATAATATGACACTATGCATATTATGTTACGTTTGTATGTGTTATTCTATATTATATTAGGCTATATTGCACATGTCTATTTAATATGCTGCTATTTATTATACTTATTAATGACTGTTCTCCTAAAAAGTCACATTTTTAAAAAGATATTTAATTCAAAAGAAAAAACAACCATGATTTTAGTTAACCATATTCTAAGACATTATAACTACTGGTCCTTCCTTGGTGCTGAATTGAGTGCTTCAGCAAACCTGGAATGTCATGGTATCAGTGGTGCCTATTCTAGCTGATTCATGTTGCCCTCTGCTTCTAATCATGTTTCCTCCCTCCCCGCGCTTGAATTTCTATTTCTTCCAGCTTCTCCCCCTCTTTTCTAACTGCTCAGATTTCCCATGTTTTCTTAGTATTTCCTCCCTAACCACCATTTATAGCCCACCACTGATTCATCATACTCTTTTTCTAAGTGTTTATGTCAGCTGCCTTTCTTAAGATAGAGGCTGCTGTTATGTCTGTGTGGCAGTGGTTAGAATAGAGACCATTTTACCTTAAGCACCTGGTAAATATTGTTTGAATTTGATTGGTTTGATTCAGTGTCTGGAAACTGTTAAAGCTGTGATACAATTTTAAATATTTGAAAAACACATAGGTGAATGACTTACAATGACATAAGAAATGAATAAAAAAGCATATATTTATTTAAGTATCATTTTATAAAGAATATTGCCCTCTAGGCAAATGTCCTACTATTAAATGTGTTTGGAACATTCAATTATGTAAACTGTGCATCTTTCTCATTTTGATATTTCTTAAGTTTGGCGCACACTTTATACTCCTGTATTTTCTCTCTACTAATTTCCCAATCATTAGCCAAAACTAGTAATAGTCAAGCAAAATTACCTAGGTTTATAGAGCCCTTTGATTCTTCATAAAATAAATGTTTACTTTGATAATGTTTTATTGTATCCAAAAGTTTTCCTTGCTCTTTCAAGTTTCAATTCTTCCATAATTTGAAATATGTATCCAACAAAACATGAAACATACAAAATGATTCACTACTCAAGTGATTTTTACTTTTCATACAGCCATAACTCATTTTGTTTGATTTGCAGATATTCCTTTTTTTTTTTTTTTTTTAACAAAGTGAAGGTTTTGGGGAACCCTCCCTAAATCAAGTCTGTTTCATATCATTTTTCCAACAACATTTGCTCACTTTGTATTTGTTCAGATTATGGTAATTTTTGCAATATTTAAAACTTTTTCATCATTATTATATTTGTTATAATGCTCTGTGATCAGTGATGTTTGATATTGCTAGTCTAATTGGTTTGGGACATCATGAACCACACCCCTAACACAGTGAGCTTAAGGAATGTTGTGTGTGTTCCGAATGCTCCACCAATTGGCAATTCCCCCATCTTTCTCCCTCTCCTTAGACCTCCCTATTGCTTGAGATACAATATTGAAATTAGGCCAAACAATAACCCTACAATGGCCTCCAAATGTTCAAGTGAACGGAAGACTCACATTTTCTCATTTTAGATCAAAAGCTAGCAATGATTAAGCTCAATGAGGAAGGTATGTCAAAACCCAAGATAGCTGAAAGCTAGGCCTATACCAAACAGTTAACCAAGCTGTGAATGCAAAGGAAAAGTTCATAAAGGAAATCCAAAGTGCTACTACACAAGTGAACAAATAAATTAGAAGAAGGTGAAACAACTTTATTGCTGATACGGAGAAAGATTTAGTCTCTGGATGGAAGATCAAATGACCCCAGCATTCCCTTAGTCCAAAACCTAATCCAGAGCAAGATCCTAACTCCCATCAATTCTGTGGAGGCTGAGAGATATGAGAAAGCTATAGAAGAAAAGTCTGAAGACAACAGAGTTGGTTCATGTGGTTTAAGGAAAGAAGACATCTCCATAATGTAAAAGTGCAAGATGAAGCAGTAAGTGTTCATGTAGAAGCTGCAGCATGTTGTCCAGAGGATTTAGGTAAGGTAATTTGTGAAGGTGGCTGCAATAAACAACAGATTTCAATATAGACAAAACAGTCATCTGTTGGAAGATGTCAGTCTAGGACTTTCATAGCTGGAGAAGAGAAGTCAGTGCCAGTCTTCAAAGCTTCAAATGACAGGCTGACTTTCTTGTTAGGTGGTGATTCAGCAGGTGACTTTAAGGAGAAGACAAGACTCATTTATTATTTTGAATATTTTAAATCTACCCTGCCTGTTCTCCATAAATAGAACAAAATTTGATGACGGAACATGTGTTTACAACATGGTTTACTGAATTTTTGAGCTCGCTGTTGAGACCTACTGCTCAGAGAAAAAGAATGCTTTAAAATGATTACTGCTCATGGAAAATACACCTGGTCACCCCAGAACTCTGATAGAGATGTTCAATGAGATTCATGTTGTTTTCCTTGTTTAATAACATAACATCCAATCCTTAACCAGTGGATCAATAAGCAATTTTTGTCTTTCGGGTCTTATTATTTAAAAAATACATTTTGCAATGCTATAGCTGTCATAGATAATGACTCCTTTGATGGATTTGGGCAAAGTTAATTGAAATTCTAGAAATAATTAATTATTCTGGATGCCATGAAAAACATGTATGATTCATGGAAGAAGGTCAGAATATCAACATGAACAGGAGTTTGGAAGAAGGTGAGTCCAATCCTCATGCATGATTTTGAAGGATTCAAGACTTCAGTGGAGAAGGTAACACCAGATATGGTGGAAATAGTAAGAGAACTAGAATTAGAAGAGGAGCCTGAAGATGTGACTGAATTGCTGTCATCTCATGATAAAGATTTAATTGATAAGGGGTTGCTTCTTATGGATGAGCAATAAAACTGGTATCTTGAAATGGTCTCTACTTATGTGAAGATTACTGAAATTACAGGAAATAATTACAAAAAAATTGCAAGAAAAAATATTACATAAACTTGATTAATAAAGCAACAGCAGTATTTGAGAGGATTGCCTCCAATTTTGAAAGAAGACCTACTGTGGATAAAATGCTACCACACAACATTGCAGATTACAGAGAAATCACTCATGAATGAAAGAGTCAATTGATGTTCCAAACTTCACTGTTGCCTTACTAAGAAATTGCCATCCCATCCTTTAGCAACCACCACTCTGATCAGTTGGCTACAGTTCATGGGTTTGCAAGAGTTGGACATGACTTAGAGACTAAACCACTCTCATCAGTCAACACTGAGGGAAAACCTTCCACCAGCCAAAAGATGATGATTTGCTAAAGATGATGGTTAGCATTTTAAAGCAATAAGGTATTTTTAAATTAAGGTATGTATATTTTTGGACGTAGAGATATTGCATACTTAACAGTCTATAATATGGCATAAAAATAACTTTTATATGCACCGAGAAACCAAAAAATTTATGTAACTTGCTTTTTTACAAAAGTCGCTTTACTATAATGGATCTGGAACAGAACCCACAATATCTTCAAGCTTACTAACCCTGCAGTAATTTGCATAGCAAAATCCAAATTTCCTTCTTTTTTTTTTATAAAAATTCTTTCTGGAACATGTTCCATTTAATTGATGTTGAAAACTTTACATTACGTTCAGTCCAATTAGTGTATATTTAATTCATTAAGGCAAAAGTAACTAAGATGCGGTCTGCTTTTATATAATATCAAATCTAGAAAGATGTTTATTCATTGATATAATATTTCACCCCCTCCTCTCATCAAAGGATCTGAAGTGTTATTACTGGCAAATCTGATTTCGGTATTGACCATCTGGTGATGTCCATGTGTATAGTCTTCTCTTGTGTTGTTGGAAGAGGGTGTTCGGTATGACCAGTGTGTTCGCTTGGCAAAACTCTATTAGCCTTTGCTCTGCTTCATTCTGTAATCCAAGGCCAAATTTGCCTGTTACTCCAGGTGTTTCTTGACTTCCTACTTTTGATTTCCAGTCTCTTATAATGAGAAGAACATCTTTAGACTTAGTTCTAGAAGGTCTTGTAGGTCTTCATAGAACAGTTCAACTTTGTCTTCAGCATTATTGGATGCTTGGGGCTGGTGCACTGGGAAGACCCAGAGTGATGGTATGGGGAGGGAGGAGGGAGGAGGCAGGAGGGTTCAGGATGGGGAATATGTGTATACCTGTGGTGGATTCATGTTGATATATGGCAAAACCAATACAATATTGTAAAGTTATATAATAAAATAAAAAAAATGTAAAAAAAATTAAAAAAGAAAGACACCAAAAAAAAAAAAAAAAAGAAAGAAAAAAAAAGAGAAGAACTGGGTCATTGGCAATCAGATCAGATCAGTAGCTCAGTCGCGTCCGACTCTTTGCGACCCCATGAATCACAGCACGCCAGGCCTCCCTGTCCATCACCAACTCCCAGAGTTCACTGAGACCCATGCCCGTTGAGTCAGTGATGCCATCAAGCCATCTCATCCTCTGTCGTCCCCTTCTCCTCTTGCCCCCAATCACTCCCAGCATCAGCGTCTTTTCCAATAAGTCAACTCTTCGCATGAGGTGGCCAAAGTATTGGAGTTTCAGCTTTAGCATCATTCCTTCCAAAGAAATCCTGGGGCTGATCTCCTTCAGAATGGACTGGTTGGATCTCCTTGCAGTCCAAGGGACTCTCAAAAGTTTTCTCCAACACCACAGTTCAAAAGCATCAATTCTTCGGTGCTCAGCCTTCTTCACAGTCCAAATCTCACATCCATACATGACCACAGGAAAAACCATAGCCTTGACTAGACGGACCTTTGTTGGCAAAGTAATGTCTCTGCTTTTGAATATGCTATCTAGGTTTGTCATAACTTTCCTTCCAAGGAGTAAGTGTCTTTTAATTTCATGGCTGCAGTCACCATCTGAACAGGAATTTCATTTCTTATATTTCATAATGCCTAACAAATGTCTTGCATAAAATCAGTGCTTGATGGAAGGATATGATTTTAAGTGAGTTAATCCATCTCTTTATTCTCTTTTCAGCATAAGGTATGACTTATTTCATTACATTTTGAGTCAACTTCTAGAATCTTCTAATTTTCAGGAATAGCAACAATTCCTGGAAAATATGCATATATTAACTTGTGTATGTTATTGAAAGAATGTAGGCTGCCAATATGAATTTGAGTACAAAATTTAGATTGTTGATTTTAAAAGCTGAAAGTATCCCATATAGAGTAGTAATTTACTCCAATGACTAGATTTTGAAATAGAGAAACCATCTTAAAGAATAATGTCAATAATTTATTTCAATAAATGAAGATTATTAGCCTTATTTGTTACCAAACATTCAAAATATAAGAACCACTTTACTGAATAACTGATTGCAAGAAATTATCTTCTGAGTATAACATATAACACTATTTCCATTTTATCTATTTTTCCCCTATTCCTCTTCACTATTAGTTGAATAGTTGGTGATTGACAGGAAGCCTGGTGTGCTGTAGACCATGGGGACTGAGTGACTGAACTAAACTGAACTGATTCACTATTAAACAAACCAACAAAGTTTGTAACATGGAAGATGCAAGTATTCATTTTGAGTTATATTCTTAAGGCTGAGTCAGTCTTTCTGAAAGATTATTCTCTGGAATCCAGAAATTACTGGGAGCAGTGCTTCATACCTCACCTCTGGTTGGGTGACTTAGTCCATCTCCTTACTGCCAACAGTGCCAACTTGCCCATTGTAGGTAAAAGCAACTGGAACATTTGTTTAGATATTGGTGAATAGAAGCTGTCAGGAAGAATTTAAACAGTTATGTACTCCTGAAATGTTATGTTTTCCCCTCTTCCAAGCTTTCATTATCTGCACTTACCACATCCACTCACTGGTATCCATGGCCCAGTTCTAGAGCAGGCTGTCTCTGCTTCATGTGAAGTGTATAAACTACACAAATATTATCTACAATTTTCCCAATACTCCCAGCATAAGCTCTGTTTAAAAAAAATATGTATTTTAGTTGGAGGCTAATTACTTTACAATATTATACTGGTTTTTGCTATACATTGATATGAATCAACCATGAGTTTACATGTGTTCCCCATCCCCAGCATAAGCTCTTCAACCAATAACTCTTGAGAGCTTTAAGGAAAGCATATATTTATTTTTCAAACTTTATATTTATTTTCAGCCTTTTATCTTCTCTTCTGATTTTGTTTTCTTCATGATTTTTATCAAAGCTGAGACTCTGAATTATTTTCTGCTACAACTAACTCTTTAAGATCAAGATTAAAGGCAAATATGAAAAAGTGCAATATTGACAATACTGTCCCTTCAATAAGGAACACAAAGTGTGTATCTAATATCATGTGAATGAAAAAAATTATTTACACTGAAGTTGAAAGTGGAAAATCCCTTGTCAATGAAAACCTGAACTTGCATATTAAGTTCCTATGGGTGGCATGAAGATTAATACTTAAAGTAATGTTCTTTCAGCTTTTCTTAAAAATATACAAAGCTCTCAAGCAAAACTATTCCTCTTGAAAAAGAGAAAAGGCTCAATTTCTTTGTTTCATCAGCAGAAAACCATCCAAGTTGGCTTTGAATAAAAGATTAAAGCTACATTTTTTTTTTTTTTTTAGAAACATGATTTCTCAGTGGAAAGGTTTTTGGGAGTCTAGAAGTGATGGCTAACTCTGGCAGGTATGCAACCACACACACCTACTTCATACAAGCTGCAGCCTCAAGTCGGTGAAGGGACATCTTGTTATGTTTTAAAACTCCAACATCATGGAAGTGATAAAAGACCAAAAGTAGAGTTATTTTACATTCAAGAACTTGATATAAAGACACACTCAAGAATACATGTAGTCTGTTTGATTTCAAATATAAAATTATGAAAGAATGAAGGGTTCATATACAGAGTATGTCAACATCCCCTCTTCTCTCCTTGTCACTTTCAAGGGAGTCATGAACTATAACAAATGGAGAGTTTATATTGATCTGTGAAGAACTGAGAGCAACAACAAATTTAACTGAAGATCAGTTCAGTTCAGTCACTCAGTTGTGTCCACCTCTTTGAGACCCCATGGACTGCACCATGCCAGGCTTCCCTGTCCATCACCAACTCCCTGAATTTACTCAAACTCACGTTCATTGAGTCAGTGATGTCATCCACACATCTTATCATCTGTCGTCCCCTTCTCCTCCTACCTTCAATCTTTCCCAGCATGAGAGGCTTTTCCAATGAGTCAGTTCTTCGCATCAGGTGGCCAGAGTACTGGAGTTTCAGCTTCAACATCAGTCCTCCCAATGAATATTCAGGACTGATTTCCTTTAGGATGGACTGGTTGGAGCTCCTTGCAGTCCAAGAGACTCCTTAGAATCTTCTCCAACACCACAGTTCAAAAGCTTAAGTTCTTCGGTGCTCAGCTTTCTTCACAGTCCATCTCTCACACCCATACACGACTACTGGAAAAACTATAGCCTTGACTAGATGGACATTTGTTGGCAAAGTAATGTCTCTGCTTTTTAATATGCTGTCTAGATTGGTCATAGCTTTTCTTCCAAGGAGCAAGCATCTTTTAATTTCATGGCTCCAGTCACCATCTTCAGTGATTTTGAAGCCCCCCAAAATAAGGTCTGTCACTGTTTCCAGTGTTTCCCCATCTATTTGCCATGAAGCGATTAGACCGGCTGCCATGATCTTAGTTTTCTGAGTGTTGAGCTTTAAGCCAACTTCTTCACTCTCTTCTTTCACTTTCATCAAGAGGCTCTTTTGTTCCTCTTTGCTTTCTGCCATAAGGGTGGTGTCATCTCCATATCTGAGGTTATTGATATTTCTCCTGGAAATCTTGATTCCAGCTTGTGCTTCAGCCAGGCCAGCATTTCTGATGATATATAAGTTAAAAAACAAAAACAAACAAACAAACAAAAACAGGGTGACAATATACAACTTTGACGTACACCTTTTCCTATTTGGAACCAGTCTGTTTTTCCATGTTCTAACTGTTGCTTCCTGACCTGCATACAGATTTCTCAGGAGGCAGGTCAGGTGGTCTGATATTCCCATCTCTTTCAGAATGTTCCACAGTTGTGATCCACACAGTCAAAGGCTTTAGCATAATCAATAAAGCAGAAATAGATGTTTTTCTGGAATTATCTTGCTTTTTAGATAATTCAACGGATGTTGACAATTTATCTCTGGTTCCTCTGTCTTTTCTAAAATAAGCTTAAACATCTGGAAGTTCATGGTTCATGTACTGTTGAATCCTGCCTTGGGGAATTTTGAGCATTACTTTACTAGTGTGTGAGATGAATGCACTTGTGCAGTAGTTTGAGCAATCTTTGGTACTGCCTTTCTTCGGGATTGGAATGATAACTGACCTTTTCTAGCCCTGTGGCCACTGCTACGTTTTCCAAATTTACTGGCATATTGAGCACAACACTTTCACAGCATCATCTTTTAGGATTTGAAATAGCTAAACTGGAATTCCTTCACCTCCACTAGCTTTGTCCGTAGTGATGCTTCCTAAGGCCCACTTGACTTCACATTCCAGGATGCCTGGCTCTAGGTGAGTGATCACACCATCGTGGTTATCTGGGTTGTGAAGATCTTTTTTGTATAGTTCTTCTGTGTATTCTTGCCACCTCTTTTAACATCTTCTGCTTCTGTTAGGTCCATACCATTTCTGTCCTTTATTGAGCCTATCTTTGCATGAAATATTCCCTTAGTATCTCTAAATTTATGGCTAGTATTGCCAAATATAAGGGATAATGCTACCAAGTTTCACATTGTCTGGCCTTTTTCAGTCTTTAATTAAATATTTTCAGATTTGGGGAGAAGTAATTCCTAAAATACAGTGGCCATTTGTTCTGGTACACTTCTCTTTTAGGTTGAATTTTCCTTTGTATTTAAGCTACAAATATGATCATTTAAATTGTTACAGCTCAGGCAGAGACTAATAAGAAGTGTTCAGTTAGACTCTGAAAATCACTTTGAAATGGTGTTAAAGAAGTGTAGCAATAAAATCAGTTTTCAATCCAATCAAAGTAAAATAAATATTACTTAATATAGAATAAAAGGAAAACTAAACTACTATCCAAAGATTTAAAAAATGAGGGAAATATTTATTCAAAATTGTTGTGCCACGATTACTTGAAAGCCACCATTAATGTTTAAGTTTTCTCTAGATAAAAGAGGAATGCTGTATTATTTTAGAAAAGACATTTCTAGAAGGCCCTTTATATGCATGGTTGACTGTCTTCACTGTTCATCTGTAACTATCATTTTTAATTAGCTACATCACAATACAAAATAAAAAGTTAAAAAATACCTTTTGGGAACATATCATATATCATATTTACTTTCTGATATATGTATATAAACAATATATACACACATTATATATATATATATATATATACACACACATATATATATAATATTCACACATATACTAGGAAGAAGTAAAGACCATTTGTGTCCACAAAGAATAAAAAAAAACATCCTGATAGGTGCAGATGTCTGAATATGTTTACTGATAAAAGAAGTTTTATCAAAATCTGTCTTACCAGCCATATTTCAATGGCAGATGCCTAAAGCTAAACTCAGAGTCCTTACTTTTCATAAATTGGTGTTATAAAAATTTAATTTCCAAGGGAAAAGTTCATATACACAGATGTAGGTTAATTGTGATTTCCTTCTGTGTTACTACAGAATTCAAATGTTTAAATTTGGAGTTTACCTAAATTCCTATTTGCAATACTTCAAATGTTGTCTTCTAAATGTGTGATATTTTTTTCAATTGGAGTTATGCATAATCAATGTTGCTATTTTTTAGATTTTGTTAGAATATTTATTTATACTCACACTTGAATCAGTTTTGTTGTCAGTCAACTAATTTTCAGGTTGGTTGTTTCAGAGTCTTCCAGATAACTGGCCTAATCCTGTGGAATAGGAGAACGTGTGTTAGTTGGTGTTCTGGCCTTGTTTGTTCATGTTAAGTCGCTTCTGTCTTGTCTGACTCTTTACAACCTTATGGACTATATAGCCCACCAGCCTCCTCTGTCCATGGATTCTCCAGGCAAGAATATTGGAGTGCATTGCCATTCCTTTCTCCAGGATTTTCCCGACCCATGTATTCAACCCAAGTATCTTATGTCTCCTGCATTGCAAGCAGATTCTTTATTGCTGAGCCATGGTGAAAGCCTGTTCTGTCTTTGACTTGCCCATATTTTCCTCAAAATCACAGTGATACCAGGGCTTTTGATCTTTCCTGACTTACTGGGGCTACTCTCACCACTCTCATTCACTCACTCTTTGCCTCTCCTCTGGCTTCTTTTTTGTGCAATTTTAAATTGCACAAAATCTCAATTCAGATTTAAAATACCTGTCTTGATTCAAAGATTGTTGTGCTGTTTTTCTCTTTTTTGTTTTTCTTTTCATCTCAAACCCCTGGAAAGAATAATCCACAAATTCAGATATCCTTACTCATACCTCTCCACCCTTGATCTCTAATGTGAATTCTGTGCACAGAACTGAATCCAAATTTCTCATTTACCAGTTTTAGTGTTTTTGTCTCAGTTTTCACTTCTTAAACTTCTCTGACTTACAGGACATTTACTCTCATGATTTCTTTCCTATACACATGAAAGATTTCTATATTAACTGTTTGTCTGGCCTTCTTAAGTATTAACAGTAAAATGGCATGTGATATTATTCCAAGGTTAATCTTTAGAGCTATACATTTATAAATTTTCTATCCTAGAGAATTCAATGATTATCATGAAATTAATATGATTTTTTTTCCTTTCAAACTTCTTCTTTAATATGGTCAGTGTTTCATCTGCAAAATTTACCATCATTCATGATATACTTTTTTTTTTATTTGAATAACCCAAGGTCATCAAGTTTTAAAAAGTCTGTGTAAAACAATGAGAGAATTTGGTGAGATGTGTGCTGACAAAAATTATAGAATATTTACAAGAGTGATAACAGATTCTGGAAATAACCAAGCTAAACATCAGCTTCACCTCTATATAGAAAAAATTCCACAGGGATCAAAGATTGCTTATAATAATGAACTTGTGATTTCTAGAGGGAAATATGGATAAGTTATTTGTGACATTAGAGTGGTGAAAAACAAAATCAGAATAATTATGATATGCCATAAATGAATCACCAATTATCTTCCTATAAAGGAATTTATAAGTAGTTATGAAAATCAATATTATACAAGTCAATAAAAAAGGAGCAAAGTAAATGAATAAACATGATGCTGAGAGAGAAGTAGAAACAATAATGTTACATGAATACATATGAAAATATTCAATCTCACTTGAACTAAACAAACAAAATACTGTGTGTGTATGAATGCTGAGTCATGTCTAACTCTTTATGATCCTGTGGATTGTAGCCCACCAGGCTCCTCTGTACATGGAATTTTTCCAGGCGAGAATACTGGAGTGGGTTTCCATTTCCTACTCCAGGGGACCTTACCAACCCAGGGATCAAACCTACATCTCTTGCATCTCCCACATTGGTAGGTGGATTCTTTACCACCCTGCCACCCTGACAAAAAAATAAGATATTAGTTTTTATCAATCATAAGTAATACTTGATTCTGCCAAAAATATGTGTATATGATGAGGGGAACACTTTTGTGGGTTTGTGATAGTGAAAGTACTACAAAAATTTTGAGGGGTAATTTGAGTATGTCTACAAAAATTTAAAATGTGCATCATTTTGATACAACTATTTTCACTAATGAAGTATACATACATACATATATGTATGCATACATAAAAATACACCTATAAAGGTAGTAATAGCAAGAAGAAACATAGATTTTCATCAAAAGAGTTAAATTTACTATGTCTGTATAATAATTTTAAATCTAAATACTGTACATTTTCTAATATAGAAAGAATTCTAAGATAGATTATTAAGTAAAAACAGGATGCAGATCACATATTAGTTTGAGTCACATGAAACTTCTGGTGAACAGTGAGCAATTCATGTTTCAAATTAATATACACCTATCCCTGGTGGCTCAGATGGTAAAGCGTCTCCCTACAATGTGGGATACCCGGATTCAATCCCTGGGTCAGGAAGAGCTCCTGGAGAAGGCAACCCACTCCAGTATTTTGCCTGGAAAATCCCATGGACGGAGGAGCATGGTAGGCTACAGTCCATGGGGTCGCAAAGAGTCAGACATGACTGAGTGAGTTCACTTTCACTTTTTCACTTTATGTATAATGAAATTTAAGTTAACATAAGAAATTCTTAAAGTGTTTATGTTTAGAAGAGAATAGGCTTTGAGACAGAGAGAGTTTTACTTGTTAGTAATTTTCTAATTACATAGACATTTAGCTTTTATTTTAACAAATCAAAATGAATTGCCTGGCTAATTAGCTTACAAATAATTTTGCTTCCTTCATGACTTTGTGTATGTGCATATATGTGTATATATATTTATAGTATTAAATATTTTAAAAATTATTTTTACTACTAGAAAAATGCCATGGCCACTGGACTTCCAAACCAGATACTTACTATGAATACTGACTTTTCTACCAGAATGTTTGTTAACAAGTTTTACTAGTGTATTTAAATATCATCATCTTATTGTCATTGAACATATTAAAAAGAAGTACAAGTTAATGGAGTGCCCTTTAAAAATATTTTTTCTCTCTTATTTTTAAGCCTTTGGATTATTGCAAAATAAATAAGTTTTGTTAAAATAAATATTAAAATATCTACTAAAACTGCAGGTGGATTTTGAATTGACATATTAATAAAAAGGAATTTTGGTAAGTGTGATGCTTTTAAAGGGAATATAGTAAATCCTAATCTGAAATGTGGGGCAAACATATTATTAATATTAGAGACGTATGACTTTACATGAGACATTTCTTATGTGACTTTTTGTTTAGCTAGCGACTCAATTGTAAGTACTTGAAAGCTAACCATCAATATATTCACTTAACACATATATACTATTTAAATGTATGCACTCTATCACTGTTATTATCTATTTACCATTTGTATCAGTATTGGTACAAATCAATACGTTTATATGTTTTGACTAAAGATGAACTAGGGCATGGTGACAGTGTGCCTAAGGCAACAGAATATTTCTATAAATATATTTCTATTGTTAGCCTCTTTTTTATCCAGAGTTTTACACAATAAGTCATGTAGAAGAGTGGTTTAATAATCTTTGAAACTTCCCGTTCTTGTCAGATAGAGGTTCTATGTCAGATAGATCCCATCTGTGAATTGAACTGTGTCCCACAAAATTCAAATGTAGATACCCAAGCCCCTATTGTGACAGTATATAGAGATAGGCCTTTAAGGAATTTATTCAGGTCAAATAAGGTCAAAAGGATGGATCACTAATCCAACGGGACTGGGATGCTTATAAGAAGAGGAATGTGAGAGCACAAAAATTGCAACCAGCTGTTGAATAACCATTGACAAGAGGATGCTGGAACCTACCAAAAAACAAAAAATGATACCCCATATCCAAAGATAGAGCCGTGATGAGACAGTAGGAGGGGTGCAATCAGAATAAAATCAAATTCCATACCCACTGGGTGGGCGACCCATAAACTGGAGAACAATAATACCAAAGAAGCTCTCCTACTGTTGTGAAGGTTCTGAGCCCCACATCAGGCTTCCCAGCCTGGGGATTTGGAATAATGACTGGGGATCCTCAGGGAATCTGACTTTGAAGGCCAGTGGGATTTGATTATCTGACTTCCACAGAACTAGGGAAAACAGAGACTCCACTCTTGGAGGGTGCAAACAAAATCTTGTGTGCATCAAGACCCAAGGGAAAGAAGCAGTGACCCCACAGAAGACTGAACTAGACATATCTCAAAGTGTTGGAAGGGGTCTCCTGTGGAGGTGTGGGTTGGCAGTGGTTTGCTGAGAGGATATGAACACAGGCAGAAACAGTCCTGGAAGATGCTCCTTGATATAAGTCATCTTGGGGTGATTTTGCCATTAACCCTACCACAGACCCCAGAACAACTAACCTACCCACCATCAGATAATTAAACTTTTACTGAGTATGGCCCACTGAGTATCAGAGCAAGACCACTTTTTCCCATGCCAGTCCCTCCCATCAGGAATCTTAAACAAGCCTTTTGGCCTCATCCACCAGAGGGCATACAAAAGATGCAAAAAGAACCACAATCCCACAGCAGCTAGAATGAAAGTCACATCAGAAAAAGTTAATCAGAGAGGGTTCTGTTCCAGATAGAGGGAAAAGATAAAACCCCAGAAAAACAAGTAAATGAAGTGGAGATAGGCAACATTCCAGAAAAAAAGAATTCAGAATAATGATAGTGAAGATGATCCAGCATCTTGGAAGAAGAATAGAGAAGATGCATAAATGTTTACCAAAGACCCAGAAGAACTAAAGAATAAAGAAACAGAGATGATCAACACACTAGAAGGAATCAATAGCAGAATAGCTGAGGAAGAAGAACAGATAAGTGATGTGGAAGACAGAATGGTAGAAATCACTACTACAGCACAGAATATAGGGAAAAAAAAAAAAAAAAAGACAGCCCCAAAGACCTCTAAGACAATAGTAAATGCACCAACATTTACATTTTAGGGGTCCCAGAAGGAGAAGAGACAGAGAGAAAGGATCTGAGAAAATATTTGAAGAGCTAAGAGCTGAAGACTTCCCTAACATGGGAAAGGATATAATCAACTCGGTCCAGGAAACACAGAGTCCCCCAAGACACATAGTAAGCAAAATGATGAAAATTAAAGACAAAGATAAAATATTAAATGCAACAAGGGAAAACAACAGATAACATACAAGGAAACTTCCACAAGGTAATCAGCTGATTTCTCAATAGAAACTCTATGAGTTAGAAGAGAAGAGCATGATACATTTAAAGTGCTGAAATGGAAGAACCACAACCAAGAACACTCTACCCAGCAAGACTCTCATTCAGATTTGATAGAGAAATCAAAAGCTTCCCAGACAAGCACAAATTAAAAGAATGCAGCAGCACTAAACCAGCTTTACAACAGATGCTAAAGGAACTGCTCTAGGTAGGAAACATAAGACAAGGAAAAGACCTAAGTAAAATAAACCCAAAACAATTAAGAAAATGATAATAGGATCATACATATTGATGATAATCTTAAATGTAAATGGACTAAATACATCCACCAAAAGACATAGACTGGCTGTGTGGATGAAAGCATGTGCATGTATTCACTTCCACTTACCATATCACTCTACTTAATGCCCTAAATTGTATGCAGTTATTTTATATAGTTAGGTTAACTATGTTTGCATTTCTGCTCGCAACTGTAATTATCTTTTATTTTTTGTTTAGCTATTTATTGTGAAAACTAATAAGCATCTTTAATTGTTGAGGTTATGTAACTATTATTTGCTTAATACCATTGTATAGGAGAAGGCAATGGCACCCCACTCCAGTACTCTTGCCTGGAAAATCCCACGGACAGAAGAGACTGTAAGGCTGCAGTCCATGGGGTCGCTGAGGGTCAGACACAACTGAGCTACTCACTTTCACTTTTCACTTTCATGCATTGGAGAAGGAAATGGCAACCCACTCCAGTGTTCTTGCCTGGAGAATCCCAGGGACGGGGGAGCCTGGTGGGCTGCCTTCTCTGGGGTTGCACAGAGTCGGACACAACTGAAGTGACTTAGCAGCACTATTGTATAATTGGTGAAAAGAAAAAAAATAGAATTATGTCAATAAAAGCATTATATAATGTAAGAATCTAAAAAACAAGAAAAACCTGCAGTCATTTTTAAAAACAAGATGTATATCAGAATTGTCTAGGAATTTTTTGAAAAAACAAAAAAAAAAAAACAAAAAAAAAACCAACCCAGATACTGTGTTTTTTTTGTCCAAAATTCCAGATGTGTTTCTAATCAGCATCCATGTTTAAAAACAACTGGATTATATATATATATATATATATATATATTACTTTTATCTAGTTTATTTCACTTTTTCTGTTTCATAGTCAGTACTCCTATTTAATTTAGCTTATATTTTTCAATTTTTCCATCACCTTTTGTTGTTGTTCTTTCCCAAGACTTTATCAAGTGTAGTACAAAAGTTTGTACACATACACACACACACACACACACACACACACACATATATATATATCAGTTCAGTTTAGTTGCTCAGTCGTGTCCGACTCTTTGCAACCCATGAATCACAGCACACCAGGACTCCCTGTCCATCACCAACTCCCGGAGTTCACTCAGGCTCATGTCCATTGAGTCCGTGACGCCATTCAGCCATCTCATCCTCTGTCGTCCCCTTCTCCGCATGCCCCCAAACCCTCCCAGCATCGGGATCTTTTCCAATGAGTCAGCACTTTGCATGAGGTGGCCAAAGTACTGGATTTTCAGCTTTAGCATCAGTCCTTCCAATGAACACCCAGGGCTGATCTCCTTTAGGGTGGACTGGTTGGATCTCCCTACAGTCGAAGGGACCCTCAAGAGTCTGCTCCAACACCACAGTTCAAAAATATCAATTCTTCACTCAAAGCTCTCAGCTTTCTTCATGTCCAACTCTCACATCCATACATGACTACTGGAAAAACCATAGCCTTGACTAGACAGACCTTTGTTGGCAAAGTAATATCTCTGCTTTTGAATGTGCTATCTAGGTTGGTCATAATTTTCCTTCCAAGGAGTAAGCATCTTTTAATTTCATGGCTGCAATCACCATCTGCAGTGATTTTGGAGCCCAGAAAAATGAAGTCTGACACTGCTTCCAGTTTCCCCATCTATTTCCCATGGAGTGATGGGACCAGTTGCCATGATCGTTTTCTGAATGTTGAGCTTTAAGCCAATCTTTTCTCTCTCCTCTTTCACTTTCATTAAGAGGCTTTTGAGTTCCTCCTCACTTTCTGCCATAAGGGTGGTGTCATCTGCATATCTGAGGTTATTGATATTTTTCCCAGCAATCGTGATGTCAGCTTGTGCTTCTTCCAGCCAAGCATTTCTCATGATGTACTCTGCATATAAGTTAAATAAGCAGGGTGACAATATACAGCCTTGACGTACTCCTTTTCCTATTTGGAACCAGTCTGTTGTTCCATGTCCAGCTCTAACTGTTGCTCCTGACCTGCATATAGGTTTCTCAAGAGGCAGATCAGGTGGTCTGGTATTCCTATCTCTTTCAGAATTTTCCACACTTTATTGTGATCCACACAGTCAAAGGCTTTGGCATAGTCAATGAAGCAGAAATAGATGTCTTTTCTAGAACTCTGTTTCTTTTTCCATGATCCAGCAGATGTTGGCAATTTGATCTCTCATTCCTCTGCCTTTTTAAAACCCGCTTGAACATCTGAGACTTCATGGTTCACGTATTGCTGAAGCCTGGCTTGGAGAATTTTGAGCATTACTTTACTAGCATGTGAAATGAGTGCAATTGTGCAGTAGTTTGAGCATTCCTTGGCATTGCCTTTCTTTGGGATTAGAATGAAAACTGACCTTTTCCAGTCCTGTGGCCACTGCTGAGTTTTCCAAATTTGCTGGCATATTGAGTGCAGCACTTTCACAGCATCATCTTTCAGGATTTGAAATACCTACACTGGAATTCCATCACCTCCACTAGCTTTGTTCGTAGTGATGCTTTCTAAGTTCCACTTGACTTCACATTCCAGGATGTCTGGTTCTAGGTGAGTGATCACACCATGGTGATTATCTGGATCCTGAAGATCTTTTTTGTATAGCTCTTCTGTGTTTTCTTGCCACCTCTTCTTAATATCTTCTGCTTCTGTTAGGTCCATACAATTTCTGTCCTTTATGAAGCCCATCTTTGCATGAAATGTTCCCTTGGCATCTCTAATTTTCTTGAAGAGATCTCTAGTCTTCCCCATTCTGTTGTTTTCCTCTATTTCTTTGCATTGATAACTGAGGAAGGCATTCTTATCTCTCCTTGCTATTCTTTGGAATTCTGCATTCAGATGCTTATATCTTTCCTTTTCTCCTTTGCTTTTCACTTCTCTTCTTTTGCAGCTATTTGTAAGGCCTCCTCAGACAGCCATTTTGCTTTTTTGCATTTCTTCTCCATGGGGATGGTCTTGATCCCTGTCTCTTGTACAATGTCATGAACCTCCATCCATAGTTCATCAGGGACTCTGTCTACCAGATCTAGCCCCTTAAATCTATTTCTCACTTCCACTGTATAATCATAAGGGATTTGATTTAGGTTATACTTGAATGGCCTAGTGGTTTTCCACACTTTCTTCAATTTCAATCTGAATTTGGCAATAAGGAGTTCATGATCTGAGCCATAGCCAGCTCCCAGTCTTGTTTTTGCTGACTGTATAGAGCTTCTCCATCTTTGACTGCAAAGAATATGATCAGTCTGATTTTGGTGTCGACCATCTGGTGATATACACGTGTAGAGTCTTCTCTTGTGTTGTTGGAAGAGGGTGTTTGCTGTGACCAGTGCGTTCTCTTGGCAAAACTTTATTAGACTTTGCCCTGCTTCATTCTGTACTCCAAGGCCAAATGTGCCTGCTACTCCAGGTGTTTCTTGACTTCCTACTTTTGCATTCCAGTCCCCTATAATGAAAACGAGATCTTTTTTGGGTATTAGTTCTAAAAGGTATTGTAGGTCTTCATAGAACCGTTCAACTTCAGCTTCTTCAGTGTTACTGGTTGGGGCATCAGCTTGGATTACCGTGATATTAAATGGTTTGCTTGGAAACAAACAGAGATGATTCTGTCATTTTTGAGATTGCATCCAAGTACTGCATTTTGGACTCCTGTTGACCATGATGGCTACTCCGTTTCTTCTAAGGGATTCCTGCCCACAGTAGTAGATATAATGGTCATCTGAGTTAAATTAACCCATTCCAGTCCATTTTAGTTCACTGATTCCTAGAATGTCAAAGTTCACTCTTGCTATCTCCTGTTTGACCACTTCCAATTTGCCTCGATTCATGGACCTGACATTCCAGGTTCCTATGCAATATTGCTCTTTATAGCATTGGACCTTGCTTCTATCACTAGTCACATTCACAACTGGGTATTGTTTTTGCTTTGGCTCCATCCCTTCGTTCTTTCTGGCATTATTTCTCCACCTATCTCCAGTAGCATATTGGCCACCTACCAACCCGGGGAGTTCCCTTTTCAATATCCTATCATTTTGCCTTTTCATACTGTTCATGGGGTTCTCAAGGCAAGAATACTGAAATGGTTTCCCATTCCCTTCTCCAGTGGACCGCATTCTGTCAGACCTCTCCACCATGACCCTTCCATCTTGGATGGCCCCACATGGCATGACTTAGTTTCATTGAGTTACACAAGGCTGTGGTCCCTGTGATTAGAATGGCTAGTTTTCTGTGATTATGGTTTCAGTGTGTCTGCCCTCTGATGCCCTCTCGCAATACATACCATCTTATTTGGGTTTCTCTTACCTTGGAAGTGGGATATCTCTTCACGGCTGCTTCAGCAAAGCACAGCCGCTGCTCCTTACCTTGGATGAGGGGTATCTCCTCACGGCCACCACTCCTGACCTTGAGCATGGAGTAACTCCTCTTGGCCCTCCTGTGCCCACATAGCCGCCACTCCTTTGACGTGGGGTTGCACCTCTCGGCTACCTCCCCTGACCTCGGGCATGTGATAGCTCCTCTTTATATATAATATATTATACACACTATATAATGTATAATGTAGCATAATATCGGGGAAGGCAATGGCAACCCACTCAGTACTCTTGCCTGGAGAATCCCATGGATGGAGGAGCCTGGTAGGCTGCAGTCCATGGGGTCGTGAAGAGTCGTGCACAACTGAGCAACCTCACTTTCACTTTTCACTTTAATGCATTGGAGAAGGAAATGGCAACCCACTCCAGTGTTCTTGCCTGGAGAATCCCAGGGACGGGCGAGCATGGTGGGCTGCCGTCTATGGGGTCGCACAGAGTTGGACACGACTGAAGCGACTTAGCAGCAGCAGCAGCAGCATAATATATATTTTAGAAACATGAATTTCTTCCTAGCTAAAATATTTATGACATTTTGATTCCAGTTTTTTGACTTAGTATGAACGGAATACTAGATCTCTAATGTATATTCACTCAAAATTTTGTTATTTTTAAATGAATTTTGGCATCCAACATTACTGCTGAAAAACTAGAAATTTTATTATCTTAGTGATTAAAATTTTTTTAGTGAGGCTTGGAACTTCTCATCCAATTCTGAGACTATAAAGAAATACCATGTTGTGAGAAAAAATCAGGAAATTAACATGGGATACAGTATTATTAACTAAAATGCAGATTTTCTTAAAATCAAAGAAGAAAAAACCGAAAAATAAAGCCCCAATATTGAATATATGCCCAAAGCTTCTCACTGAAAATGCAGACACACTATTATTCCCAAATCAGGAATTAGTAAAACAATAACGAATACACTAGATTTTGGCTGCCAGGATGAAATTGCTCATTAAAAAATAAAGAATAAACTAAATATAAGAAACAAACAAATTGCTTGACTAAAACTTTTCTGAAATCCTCATAGTTTATTACAACTAACCATTTCAAACAAAATATCTTTAAACTTTTTGAATAAATAATATTTTCCAATAAATTGGTAAATTTGACAAATTGACAATTCAGAACATTAATCATTCAGCCTATTCATGAAATACTTTTAAAGATTCAGTCATTTTGCAACGGTTGCACATTTTATCTTGAGCAAATTGAACTAAAATCATGCATTCATTTATCTTCATTGGAATATCATGAATGATCCAAACTAGTCTCTCCTCTCCTTCCCCTCCCCCTTTTCTCCTCCGTACCACCATCCTCATCCCTCTCCTCCTTCTGCTGTGTATTCTACCAATTCTTTCTGTCCACAATATTCACTTTAAAATGCTATAATGACCTTCCAGTTTATATTGTAAAATCTAATCTGCTCCTTGAAAGCTTTCAGTTTCCTGGGTGATATGACTCCTTGACTACATTTTCAAATTTACATTATGCTACTCTCTTCCTGTTCACCACAGCTTAGTACTCTGAGTCTCTCTCCTACTCCAGGACAGATAAAATATTTTCTGTCCAGAGTTTTTGCATTGTTTTCTCTGCCTTGAAATTTACTTTGCTGATTTTTCACTTACCTGGCCCCTTTTAATAAAAAATATTTCTTTCAGCAATTCCACTCTGGGGTACATAACCAAAAGAAAATAAAAAGACTCACTTGACAAGATATATGGACTCCAGTGCTCATAGTTGCATTATGAACAATTGTTAAGACATAGAAGCAGTCTAAGTGCACATCAACAGATGAATGGATAAAGAAGATGTGGCACATATACAAAGGCATAAAAACAGAATGATATTTTGCTATTTTCAGGAACATGAATGGACTTTCAGGGCATTTTGTTTAGTGAAATAAGTCAGACAAAGAAGACAAATCCTGTATGATATCACTTATATGTGGAATCTAAAATTATAGTAAAGATAGTGGCTATAATAAAAAAAGAAGCAGACTCACACATATAGAGAATAAAGCAATAATAATCAGTGAGAAGCAGGATGAGGGAGGGGTAATATAGGGTAAGAGACACAAACCTTTATGTGTTAAATAAGCTACAAGGAAATACTTTACAGCACAGAGAATATAGCCAATATTTTATAATAACTACAAGTGAAGTACAACCTTTAAAATTGTTAAGGATCATACACAATTGTTATACACCTGTTATTTATATAATACTGTATATTAGCTATACAACAATAAATAAAGAAAAATATTAAAAATAAATGGACTCACATAGGATATAACTTATTAGACTGGTTTTCTTCATTCAGCATAAGGCCCTTGTTGCTGCTGTCACTTCAGTCGTGTCTGATTCCGTGCGACCCACTAGATGGCAGCCCACCAGGTTCCCCTGTCCCTGGGATTCTCCAGGCAAGAGCACTGGAATGGGTTGCCATTTCCTTCTCCAGTGTATGAAAGTGAAAAGTGAAAGTGAAGTCGCTCAGTCGTGTCCAACTCTTCACGACCCCATGGACTGCAGCCTTCCAGGCTTCTCCATTCATGTGATTTTCCAGGCAAGAGTACTGTAGTGGATTGCCATTGCCTTCTTCATAAGCTCCTTGAGGTTTGTGTTAATATTGGGAAAATTTCCAGGAATATTAAGATTCTTCTTTTATTGACTTCTAATACAATTCCATTGGCATCAGAGAATATAACACAAACATTTCAACTTACTTAGATGTGTTGAGAACTGTTTTACAGCATAGCATTTGGCCTATCTTGCTGAGTAGTTCTTGTATACTTGAGAAAAAAAATGTACATTTTGCTCTTCGGGGTGAAATGTTTTATAAATATTAATTAATACAAAAAATAAATAAAATACTACTCAGATAATCACTACTCAACGATTTATCTGTGAAAAACTGCCTCAGCTATTCTCTATCATAGGATCTATCCATTTTTTTTAATTTTACCTCATTCTGAATTACTTCTTTTATGTATTAAGTGATACATTTACTGTCTATCTTACTTCTTGTAAAATAAATTTTATAAGGAAAAGAATCTTAATTAATTCATCACTGCATCATCACTTAGCTGAGTACATGGTAAGTATTCCTCATATATTTGTTATTCCATAAAATGAAAACAATAAATTATATTTGGAACAAAAATAAATGAAGTGAAATATTTAATATAAAAAATGATGATATATATAATCCATTATATCAAATCAATATGTTTGATAGCAGGGTAAAAATTCCACAAAGATTATTAAAAATAAATTATTTGTTAAGAAATACCAAACTAATATTGATAACTACCATCCTGCTAAAAGACATAAGTACAAAAATAAATTGATTTACTATATAGTCTGATTGGCTCTTTAGGCCAAGGGATTAAGTGATTCTATAAACAACATGATTTCACTTTAATTTATATACAGAAAAATGTTTTCATAGCATTATAGATAAGGAGACATGAACAGGGCACTGTATTATAACCTAGCAGACTAATGACTGAGAAACTATCTTAAAAAGGAGTTTTTATTAATTCAATGTTGTCAGCCTAGTGAAATTGTTCTAGGTGCATGTCATAGGATTATATATATATATATATATATTTCTATTTCTTCTAAGCAGGAAGTCAAGAAACACCTGGAGTAACAGGCAAATTTGGCCATGGAGTACAGAATGAAGCAGGGCAAAGGCTAAAAAGTTCTGCCAAGAGAACGCAATGGTCATAGCAAACACCCTCTTCCAGCAACACAAGAGAAGACTCTATACGTGGACATCACCTGATGGTCAACACCAAAATCAGACTGATTATATTCTTTGCAGCCAAAGATGAAGAAGCTGTATACAGTCAGCAAAAACAAGACTGTGAGCTGACTGTGGCTCAGATCTCAGACTGCAACTCCTTATTGCCAAATACAGATGGAAACTGAAGAAAGTGGATAAAACCACTATACAATTCAGGTATGACCTAAATCAAATCCCTTATGATTATACAGCGGAAGTGAGAAATAGATGTAAGGGAGTAGACCTGATAGACAGAGGGCCTGATGGACTATGGACGGAGGTTCGTGACATTGTACAGGAGACAGGAACCAAGACCATCTTCAAGAAAAAGAAATGCAAAAAAGCAAAATGGCTGTCTGAGGAGGCCTTAAAAATAGCTGTGAAAACAAGGGAAGTGAAAAGCAAAGGAGAAAAGGAAAGACATAGGCATCTGAATTCACAGTTCCAAAGAATAGCAAGAAGAGATAAGAATGCCTCCCTCAGTGATCAATGCAAAGAAATAGAGTAAAACAACAGAATGAGAAAGACTAGAGATCACTTCAAGAAAATTAGAGATACCAAGGGAACATTTCATGCAAAGATGGGCTCCATAAAGGACAGAAATGGTATGGACTTAACAGAAGCAGAAGACATTAAGAAGGGTGGCAAGAATACACAGAAGAACTGTATAAAAAAGAGCTTCACGACCCAGATAATCACAATGGTGTGATCACTCATCTAGAGCTAGGCATCCTGGAAAGTGAAGTCAAGTAGGCCTTAGGAAGCATCACTACAAACAAAGTTAGTGGAGATGAGGGAATTCCTGTTGAACTATTTCAAATCGTGAAAGATGATGTGATAGTAGTGCACTCAGATCAGATCAGATCAGTCGCTCAGTCGTGTCTGACTCTTTGCAACCCCATGAATCGCACCACACCAGGCCTCCCTGTCCATCACCAACTCCCGGAGTACACTGAGACTCATGTTCATCGAGTCAGTGATGCCATCCAGCCATCTCATCCTCTGTCGTCCCCTTCTCCTCTTGCCCCCAATCCCTCCCAGCATCAGAGTCTTTTCCAATGAGTCAACTCTTCGCATGAGGTGGCCAAAGTACTGCAGTTTCAGCTTTAGCATCACTTAAGATGTCAGCAAATTTGGAAAACTCATCAGTGGCCACAGGACTGGACAAGGTCAGTCTTCATTCCAATCCCAAAGAAAGGCAATGCCAGAGAATGCTCAAACTACCACACAATTGCACTCATCTCACATGCTAGTAAAGTAATGCTCAAAATTCTCCAAGCCAGGCTTCAGAAATATGTGAATCATGAACTTCCTGATGTTCAAGCTGGTTTTAGGAAAGGCAGAGGAACAAGAGGAACAATTTGAAGGAACAATTTGACAAGATGTTGTCAAATTGCCAACATCTGCTGGATCATCGAAAAAGCAAGAGAGTTCCAGTAAAACATCTGTTTCTGCTTTATTGACAATGCCAAAGTCTTTGACTGTGTGGCTTACAATAAACTGTGGAACATTTTGAAAGAGATGGGAATACCAGACCACCTGATCTGCCTCTAGAGAAACCTGTACGCAGGTCAGGAAGCAATAATTAGAACTGGACATAGAACAACAGACTGGTTCTAAATAGGAAAAGGAGTACGTCAGGGCTGTCTATTGTCACCCTGCTTGTTTAACTTATATGCAGAGTACATCATGAGAAATGCTGGGCTGGATGAAGCAGAAGGTGGAATCAAGTTTGCTGGGAGAAATATCAGTAACCTCAGATATGCAGATGACACCAACCTTATGGCAGAAAGTGAAGAGGAACTAAAGGGCTTCTTGATGGAAGTGAAAGAAGAGATGAAAAAGTTGGCTGAAATCTCAACATTCAGGAAACTAAGATCATGGCATCTGGTCCCATCACTTCATGGCAAATAGTTGGGGAAACAGTGGAAACACTGGATGAATTTATTTTTCTGGGCTCCAAAATCGCTGCAGATGGTGACTTCAGCCATGAAATTAAAAGACGCTTACTCCTTGGAAGGGAAGTTATGACCAAGCTAGACAGCATATTGAAAAACAGACACTACTTTGTCAAGAAAGGTTCATCTAGTCAAGACTATGGTTTTTTCCTGTGGTGATGTATGGATACGAAAGTTGTCATATAAAGAAAGCTGAGCACTAAAAAATTGATGCTTTTGGACTGTTGTGTTGGAGAAAACTCTTGACAGTCCCTTGGACTTCACGGAGTTCCAACTAGTCCATCCCAAAGGAAATCAGTCCTGAATATTCATTGGATGGACTGATGTTGAAGCTGAAACTCCAATACTTTGGGCACCTAATGCAAAGAGCTGACTCATTTGAAAAGACCCTGATGCTGGGAAAGATTGAGGGCAGGAGGAGGGGACATCAGAGGATGAGATGGTTGGATGGCATCACCTAGTCAAAGACATGGGTTTGGGTGGACTCCGGCAGTTGGTGATGGACATGGAGGCCTGGCATGCTGGAGTCATGGGGTCGCAAAAAGTCGGACACGACTGAGCGACTAAACTGATAAAGCATTCAGTCAATGCTACAAAGCAAAATGATTTGTTTAAATATTAATTGATAGGATTGGAAGAAAAATATATGAAATTAGACTAGAATAATGAGCTTAAAAAGACATTAAATTATTAAGAATAGACATATACAATCTTCAATATCCCTGATGAACATAGATACAAAAATCCTCAAAAATGTTCTGGCAAAAAGAATTTAACAACACATTAAAAATATCACACAGCATGATAAATTGTGTTTTATACCAGGAATGCAAGGATTCTTCAACATATATAAATCAATCATTATGATACACCACATTAAAAATTTAAAGTTTAAAACCACATGATCACCTCAATATATATAGAGAAAGCTTTGACAACATCCAATTATGATAAAAGCTCACAGAAGGTAGGCATAAAAGGAACACATCTCATCATAATAAAGGCTATATATTACAAACCCACAGTAAATATTATTCTCAATGGTGAAAAACTGAAAGCATTTTCTCAAAGATCAGGACAAGACAAGGGTGCCCACTCTAAAGAACTGAGTTGTATTATATATTACAAATTGACCTGTTAAAACTAACTCCAGCACTAAGGCTGAAATGCCACAAACACTAAAAGAAAATATGTTTGATGTTTGAAACTTGGAAGCTTTGCTTTTTAGGCAGGAAAGATCTTTTAAAAATCATTAGCACAATATTTAAATCTCAAAAAATTGGAAGAGATCCACAGTTTTTGAAGCTTTACACTTCACAAGTACTGGAAAAGACAAGGATTTCTTTTGTCCTTAAGAAATGTGTAGCATTTACTGTGGTGTTTAAATGCTAAAGCCAAAGTATCTGCACTTTTATGCCAAGAACGATTTTAGTGAAGGCTCCTTTCAGATGTAACCTTATGAGGGAAATACCTGTTTTGTTTATATGCCAGTTAAATTACTGGTTTCTAAAGTCTGTTAAAAATGTATTTCAATGGCACAGACCAGTTTTCAGATCTTACACTTATATGATAATTCTTTGAATAAAGCAGAGTAGCTTATTTGTTTAATTGGAGTGGAGACCTACCTCCATGATTAGATAAACAGATTATTTGCATTAAAATCAGAATTTTACCTTTTTTCTTTTCAAATTATATATATATATATATATATATATATATATATATATATATATATGACTTTCTGTTGATTAAATGGGTATTCTTAAAAAAAAAAAAAAAAAAAAGGTGCCCACTCTAGCCACTATTATTCATTATAATTTTGGAAATCCTAGCCATAGCAATCAGAGAAGAAAAAGAAATAAAAGGAATCCAGATTGGAAAATAAGTTTTAAAACTCTTACTGCTTGCTAATCAATGAATATAGTAAAGTCACAGGATAAAAAAAAAATTAATACACTGAAATCCCAAGGATTCCTACACACTAACAATGAAAAGTCAGAAAGAGAAATTAATGATGATCATCACATTCACCATTGTAACAAAAAGAAAAAAAAATCTAGAAATAAATCTACCTAAAGAGACAAAAGGCTTCCCTGTTGAGACCTGAGTTTGATCCCTGGGTTGGGACAATCCCCTGGAAGAGGGCTTGGAAACCCACTTCAGTATTCTTGCCTTGAGAATCTGCAAGGACAGAGGAACCTGGGGGGCTACAGTCCATGGGGTCACAAAGAGTCAGACACAGCTGAGTGACTAAACACACACAGCACACAAACAGACAAAAGATCTATATGCAGAAAACTATAAGACACTGGTCAAATAAATCAAAGATGACACAAACAAATAGATATACCTTGTTCCTGGGTTGGAAGAATCAATATTGTGAAAACAACTATACTACCCAAAGCAATCTACAGATTCAATGCAATCCCTATCAAACGACCAGTGATATTTTTCACAGAACTAAAACAATTTCACAATTTGTATAGAAACAGAAAAGGCCCCAAATAGCCAAAGCAATCTTGAGAAAGAAGAATGAAGTTCCCTGAGTTCAAACTATACTACGAAGCTACAGTCATTAGGACAGCCTGGTACTGGCACAAAAAAAGAAATACAGACCCATAGAAAGCCCAGAGATAAGCTCACACACTTATGGGCGCCTTATTTATTTATTTATTTTACAAAGGAGGCAAGAATATATAATGGAGAAAAGAGAGTATCTTCAATAAGTGGTGCTGGGGAAACTTGACAGCTACATGTACAAGAATAAAATTAGAACACTTCCTAACACCATACACAAAATTAAACTCAAAATAGATTACAGACCTAAATGTAAGGCCAGAAACTATAAAACTCATAGAGGAAAACATAGGCAGTACACTCTATGACCTAAATTACAGAAAGATCCTCTATGACTGACTTTCTAGATTAATGGAAATAAAAATAAACAAATGGAACTTAATTACACTTGAAAAGTTTTACACAGCAAAGGAAACTATAAACAAAGTGAAAAGACAACCATCAGAATGGGAGAAAATAATAGCAAATGAAACAACTGGCAAAGGATTTGTCTTCAAAATATACAAGCAGGTCATACACCACAATACCAGAAAAGCAAACAACTCAATTAAAAAAACAAAAATGTGGGCAGAAAACCTCGACAGACATATCTCCAAAGAAGATGTACAGATGGCTAATAGACACATGAAATGATGCTCAACATGGCTTATTATTAGAGAAAAGGAAATAAAAACTACAGTGAGGTATCACCTCACATCAGTCAGAAAGAGCACCATCAAAAAAAATGTACCATAATTGTTTTTTGCCATAGAGGATGTGGTGAAAAGGCAACCTTCTTGCACTGTTGGTGGGAATGTAAATTGATACAGCCAGTGTGGAAAATAGTGTGGAGATTTCTTAAATAACTATGAGTAAAGCTACAATATGGTCCACAATCCCACTACTGGACATATACCCTGAGGAAACCATAATTGAAAATAAAATATGTACCCTAATGTTCATTGTATAACAATATTTACCAAAGCTAGAACATGGAAGCAACTTAGATGAATGGATAAAGTTGTGGTCCATATATACAATGGACTATTACTCAACCATAAAAAGGAATGCATTTGAGTTAGTTCTATTGTGATGGATTAATCTAGAGTCTATTCTACAGAGTGAAGTTAAGAAGAAAGAGAAAAATATCATATTTTAAAACACATATATGGAATCTAGAAAGACAGAACTGATGAACCTATTTGCAGGACAGTTGTGGAAACTCAGACCTAGAGAACAGATTTGTGGACACGTTGGGGAAAAAAGAGGCTGGGACAAATTGAGAGAGTAGTATTGAAACATATACATTACTGTATGTAAATTAGACAGTTGGAATTTGCTGTATGATGCAAGGACCTCAAATCCAGTGCTCTGTGACAATCTGGAGGGTGACAAGGAGTGGGAGGTGGAAGCGAGTTTCAAGAGGGAGGGGACATATGTATACTGATGACTGATTCATGTTGATGTATGGCAGAAACGAACACAATATTGCAAGGCAATTATTCTTCCATTAAAAATAAATAAATTAATAAAAGCAATAGATATATATGGCCTTTATTATATTGAGGTAGGTTACCTCTATGCCAATTTTCTGGGGAATTTTTTTTTAATCATAAATGATTGTTGTATTTCATAGAAAGTTTTCTCTGCATCTATTGAGATGATCATATGATTTTTGGCCTTCATTTTGTTAATATGGTGCATCACATTGACCAATTAGCAAATGTTGAAGAATTGTTGCATCCCTGGAGTAAACCCCACCGATCATGGTGTATGAATTTTTTAATGTATTGGATCTTCACTGGAGCTTTATTAAACATTTTTGCATCTATGCTCATCTATGATATTGACCTGCACTTTTCTTTTGGTGTGCTGTATTTTTCTGCTTTGATATGAAGGTGATGGTGACCTTGTAGAATAAGTTTGGGAGTTTTCCTCCCTCTGCAATTTTTGGAACAGTTTGAGCAGGATTGGTGTTAGCTCTTCTCTAAACATTGAGAGGATTTGCATGTGAAGCCAATTTCTCCTAGACTTTTGTTTGTTGATAGATTTTTAATCACAGTTTCAATTTCAGTGATTATGATTTGTCTGTTCATATTTTCTAATTCTTCCTGGTTCAGTCTTGGAAGCTTGCATTTTTCTAAGAATTTGTCCATATCTTCCAGGTTATCCAATTTATTGGCATATATTTGTTCAAAGTAGTCTCTTATGATCCTTTTCACTTTTGCATTGTCTGTTGTAACTTCTTTTTCATTTGTAATTTTATTGATTTGAATCTTCTCCCTTTTTTCTCAAAAATTCTGGCTAATGGCTTGTCAAATTTGTCTATCTTTTCAAAGAATCAGCCTTTAGTTTTATTTATATTTGCTATTGTTTCTTTCATATTTTTTTTCATTTATTTCTGCTTGGATATTTATGATTTCTTCCCTTTTACTAACTTTCTTTTTAAATTTAATTTTATTTTTTAACTTTATAATATTGTATTGGTTTTGCCATATATCAAAATGAATCCGCCACAAGTATACATGTGTTCCCCATCCTGAACCCTCCTCCCTCCTCCCTCCCCATACCATCCCCCTGGATGGTCCCAGTGCACCAGCCCCAAGCATCCAGTATCGTGCATCGAACCTGGACTGGCAACTCGTTTCATATATGGTATTATACATGTTTCAGTGCCATTCTCCCAAATCTTCCCACCCTCTCCCTCTCCCACAGAGTCCAAAAGACTGTTCTGTACATCAGTGTCTCTTTTGCTGTCTTGTATACAGGGTTGTTGTTACCATCTTTCTAAATTCCATATATATGTGTTAGTATATTGTATTGGTGTTTTTCTTTCTGGCTTACTTCACTCTATATAATAGGGTTCAGTTTCATTCACCTCATTAGAACTGATTCAAATGCATTCTTTTTAATGGCTGAGTAATACTCCATTGTGTATATGTACCACAGCTTTCTTATCCATTCATCTGCTGATGGACATCTAGGTTGCTTCCATGTCCTGGCTATTATAAACAGTGCTGCGATGAACATTGGGGCACACGTATCTCTTTCAATTCTGGTTTCCTCAGTGTGTATGCCCAGCAGTGGGATTGCTGGATCATAAGGCAGTTCTATTTCCAGTTTTTTTTTTTTTTTTTTTTTTTTTTTTTTTTTTTATTTTATTTAACTTTACAATATTGTATTGGTTTTGCCATATATCAAAATGAATCTGCCACAGATATACATGTGTTACCCATCCTGAACCCCCCTCCCTCCCCATACCATCCCTCTGGGTCGTCCCAGTGCACCATCCCCAAGCACTGTTCTCCATAGTGGCTGTACTAGTTTGCATTCCCACCAACAGTGTAAGAGGGTTTCCTTTTCTCCACACCTTCTCCAGCATTTATTGCTTGTAGACTTTTGGATCGCAGCCATTCTGACTGGCGTGAAATGGTACCTCATAGTGGTTTTTGATTTGCATTTCTCTGATAATGAGTGATGCTGAGCATCTTTTCATGTGTTTGTTAGCCATCTGTATGTCTTCTTTGGAGAAATGTCTATTTAGTTCTTTGACCCATTTTTTTGAATGGGTCATTTATTTTTCTGGAGTTGAGCTGTAGGAGTTGCTTGTATATTTTTGAGATTAGTCCTTTGTCAGTTGCTTCATTTGCTATCATTTTCTCCCATTCTGAAGGCTGTCTTTTTACCTTGCTTATAATTTCCTTTGTTGTGCAGAAACTTTTAAGTTTAATTAGGTCCCATTTGTTTATTTTTGTTTTTATTTCCAATATTCTGGGAGGTGGGTCATAGAGGATCCTGCTGTGATGCTTGGATATTTATGATTTCTTTCCTTTTACTAACTTTTTTTTAAAAATCTTTTTTTTTTTTTTTTTTTTTACTGCTTTAGGTATAAGGTTAGGTTGTTTATTTATTTATTTTTTCATTTTTTGAAATGTGCTTATATTCCTAAAAACTTCCCTCTTAGCACTGATTTTACTGGAGCTCACAATATTCAGTTGGTGAGTTTTTGTTGTGGTTTTTTCTAGGTTTTTTTTTTTTTTTTTAATTTCCTCTTTGATTTCTTCAGTAATATCTTGGCAACATAGAAATCTGTTGTTTAGCCTCCATGTATTTGTGTTTTATACAGTTGTTTCCTGTAATTGATATCTAATCTTATAGCACTGCGGTCAGAAATTGGATGATATAATTTCAATTTTCTTAAATTTACCAAGGATTGATTTGTGACACAAGATGTGATCTATCCTGAAAAATGTTCCATATTCCCTTGATAAAAAAAAAAGTGTGTCCTATATATATCAATTAGGTCTATCTCATCCAATATGTCCTTTAAGATTTGTGTTTCCTTATTAATTTTCTGTCTGGAGGATCTGTCCATTGTTGTGAGTGGGGTGTTAAATTCCCCCACTATTATTGTGTTACTGTCAATTTCCCCTTTAATAATTGTTAGCATTTGCTTTACATATTGAGGTGCTCCTATGTTGGATGCATCAGTTCAGATCAGATCAGTTGCTCAGTCATATCAGATTCTTTGCGACCCCATGGAATGAAGCATGCCAGGCATCCCTGTTTACCACCAATTCTGGAAGTTTACTAAAAGTCATGTCCATTGAGTCGGTGAGGCCATCTAACTATGTCATCCTCTGTAGTCCCCTACTCCTCTTGCCTTCAATCTTTCCTAGCATCGGGGACTTTTCTAGTGAGTCAGTTCTACACATCAGGTGGCCAAAGTATTGGAATTTCACCTTCGGCATGAGTTCTTCCAATGAATATTCAGGAGTGATTTCCTTTAGGATGGACTGGTTGGATCTCCTTGTAGTCCAAGGGACTCTCAAGAGTCTTCTCCAACACCAAAGATCAAAAGCATCACTTCTTTGGTGCTCAGCTTTCTTTATAATTCAACTCTCACATCCATACATGACTACTAGAAAGTTGATGTATGGCAAAACCAATACAATATTGTAAAGTAAAAAAATAATAATAATAAAGAAAAAAAAAAAGAAAAACCATAGCTTTGACTAGATGGACTTCTGTTGGCAAAGTAATGTCTCTGCTTTTTAATATGCTGTCTAGGTTGATCATAACTTTTTTACCAAGGAGCAAGCCTCTTTTAATTTCATGGCTGCAGTGACCATCTGCAGGGATTTTGGAGCCCCCCAAAAATACTCTGCCAGTTTCCATTGTTTCCCAGGCTATTTAGCACGAACTGATGGGATCAGATGCTATGATGTTAGTTTTCTGAATGTTGAGTTTTAAGCCAACTTTTTCACTCTCCTCTTTCACATTCATCAAAAGGCTCTTTAGTTCTTCACTTTCTGCCATAAGGGTGGTGTCATTTGCATATCTAAGGTTATTGGTATTTCTCCCAGAAATCTTGATTCTAGCTTGTGCTTCATTCATTCCAGCGTTTCTCATAATGTATTCTTTATTTAAGTTAAATAAGTAGGGTGATAATATACAGCCTTGACATACTCCTTTCCCAATTTGGAACCAGTCTGTTTTTCCATGTCCAGTTCTAGCTGTTGCTTCCTGACATGCACACGGATTTCTCAAGAGGCTACTCAGGTGGTCTGGTATCCCAATCTCTTTCACAATTTTCCACAGATTGTTGTGATCTACACAGTCAAAGGCTTTGACATAGTCAGTAAACCAGAAATAGTTGTTTTTCTGGAGCTCTCTTGCTTTCCAATGATCCAACAAATGTTGGCAATTTGATCTCTGGTTCCTCTGCCTTTCCTAAATCCAGTTTGAACATCTGGAATTTCATGGTTCATGTACTGTTGAAGCCTGGCTTGGAAAATTTTGAGTGTTACGTTGCCACCATATCAGATGGGTGCAACTGTGCAGTAGTTTGAGTATTCTTTGGCATTGCCTTTCTTTGGAATTGGAATGAAAACTGACCTTTTCCAGTCCTATGGCCACTGATGAGTTTCCCAAATTTGCTGGAATATTGAGTGCAGGACTTTCACAGCATCATCTTTTAGGATTTGAAATAGCTCAACTGGAATTCCTTCACCTCCACTAGCTTTGTTCATAGTGATGCTTCCTCAGGGCCACTTGACTTCGAATTCCAGGATGTCCATCCCTAGGTGAGTAATCATACCATCACAGTGATCTGGGTTATAAAGATCTTTTCTGTATAGATCTTCTGTGTATTCTTGCCACCTCTTCTTAATATCTTATGCTTCTTTTAGGTCCACAGCATTCCTGTCCTTTATCGAGCCCATCTTTGCATGAAATGTTCCTTTGGTATCTCCAATTTTCTTGAAGAGATCTCTAGTCTTTCCCATTCTGTTGTTTTCCTCTATTTCTTTGCATTGATCACCGAGGAAGGATTTCTTATCTCTTCTTGCTATTCTTTGGAACTCTGCATTCAAATGGGTATGTCTTCCCTTTTCTCCTTTGCTTTTCACTTCTCTTCTTTTCACAGCTATTTGGAAGGCCTTCTCAGACAGTCATTTTGCTTTTTTGCATTTCCTTTTCTTGGGGATGATCTTGATCCCTGTCTCCTGTACAATGTCACAAATCTCCTTCCACAGTTCATCAGGCACACTGTCTATCACATCTAGTCCCTTAAATCTATTTCTCACTTCCACTGTATAATTGTAAGGGATTTGATTTAGGTCTTACCTGAATGGTGTTCTGGTTTTCTCCACTTTCTTCAATTTCAGTCTGAATTTGGCAATAAAGAATTCATGAGATGAGCCACAGTCAGCTCCCTGTCTTGTTTTTGCTGACTGTATAGAACTTCTCCATCTTTGGCTGCAAAGAATATAATCAATCTGATTTTGGTGTTGACCATCTGGTGATGTCCATGTGTAGATTCTTCTCTTGTGTGGTTGGCAGAGGGTGTATCCTTTCACCAGTGCATTATCTTGGCAAAACTCTATTAGCCTTTGCCTTGCTTCATTCTGTACTCTAAGGCCAAATTTGCCTGTTACTCCAGGTGTTTCTTGATATCCTACTTTTGCATTCCAGTGCCCTATAATGAAAAGGACATCTTTTTTGGTGTTATTTCTAGAAGGTCTTATAGGTCGTCATAGACTTATCAGGGCATAGACTTGGATTACTGTGATATTGAATGATTTGCCTTGGAAATGAACAGAGATCATTCTGTTGTTGAGATTGCATCCAAGTACTGCATTTTGGACCTTTTTTTTTTTTTTTTTTTTTTTTTTTCCACTATGATGGCTAGTCCATTTCATCTAAGGAATTTTTTCCCACAGTAGTAGATATAATGGTCATCTGAGTTAAATTCACCTATTCCAGTCCATTTTAGTTCTTTAATTCCTAAAATGTTGATGTTCACTATTGACATTTCCTGTTTTATCACTTCCAATTTGCATTGATTCATGGACTTAACACCCCAGGTTCCTATGCAATATTGCTCTTTACAACAATCAGAGTTTGCTTCCACCACCAGTCACATCCACAACTGGGTGTTGCTTTTTCTTTGGCTCTGTCTCTTCATTGTTTCTGGAGTTATTTCTCCACTTATCTCCAGTAGCATATTGGGCACCCACTGACTCATCTTTCTCATCTTTCTGTGCCCCTTTTTTTTGCTTTTTTCATACTGTTCATGGGGTTCTCAAGGCAAGAATATTGAAGTGATTTGCCATTCCCTTCTCCAGTGGACCACGTTTTGTCAGAGCTATCCACTATGACCTGTCCACTGAGTTAGACAAGGCTGTGGTATGTGATCATATTGGTTAGTTTTCTGTGACTGTGGTTTTCATTCTGCTTATTCTCTAATGGAGAAGTACAAGAGGCTTATGGAAGCTTCCTGACGGGAGAGACTGACTGAGGGGGAAACTGTGTCTTGTTCTGATGGGTGGGGCCGTGCTCAGTTAGTTCTTTAATACTCAGTTAGTTCTTTTTCTGTTGATGGGTGGAGTTGTGTCCCCCTTCACCCCTCGTTATTTACCTGGGGCCAAACTATGGTGGAGGTAAAGAAGATAATGGCTACCTCCTTCAAAAGGTCCCATGCGTATACTGTTGGATGCATCAGTTCAGTTCAGTTCAGTCGCTTAGTTGTATCTGACTCTGCGACACCATGAATCGCAGCATGCCAGGCCTCCCTGTCCATCACCAACTCCTGGAGTTCACTCAAACTCACGTCCATCGAGTGAGTGATGCCTTCCAGGCATCTCATACACTGTCGTCCCCTTTTCCTCCTGCCCCCAATCCCTCCCAACGTCAGAGTCTTTTCCAATGAGTCAACTCTTCGCATGAGGTGGCCAAAGTACTGGAGTTTCAGCTTTAGCATCATTCCTTCCAAAGAACACCCCGGGCTGATCTCCTTTAGTATGGACTCGTTGAATCTCCTTGCAGTCCAATGGACTCTCGAGAGTCTTCTCCAACATCACAGTTCAAAAGCATCAATTCTTTGGCACTCAGCTTTCTTCACAGTCCAACTCTCACATCCATACATGACTACTGGGAAAACCATAGCCTTGACTAGACTACTTTGTTGGCAAAGTATGTCTCTGCTTTTGAATATGCTATCTAGGTTGGTCATAACTTTCCTTCCAAGGAGTAAGCGTCTTTTAATTTCATGGCTGCAATCACCATCTGCAGTGATTTTGGAGCCCCCCCAAATAAAGTCTGACACTGTTTCCCCTTCTATTTCCCATGAAGTGATGGGACCAGATGGCATGATCTTCGTTTTCTGAATGTTGAGCTTTAAGCCAACTTTTTCACTCTCCTCTCACTTTCATTAAGAGGCTTTTTAGTTCCTCTTCACTTTCTGCCAGAAGGCTGGTGTCATCTGCATATCTGAGGTTATTGATATTTCTCCCAGCAATCTTGATTCCAGCTTGTACTTCGTCCAGCCCAGCGTTTCTCATGATGTACTCTGCATCGAAGTTAAATAACCAGAGTGACAATATACAGCCTTGACGTACTCCTTTTCCTATTTGGAACCAGTCTGTTGTTCTATGTCCAGTCCTAACTGTTGCTTCCTGACCTGCATATAGGTTCCTCAAGAGGCAGGTCAGGTGGTCTGGTATTCCCATCTCTTGAAGAATTTCCCACATATTGGATGCATATATATTTATAATTTTTATATCTTCTTGGAGTGATGCCTTAACCATTATGCAGAATCTTTCCTTTGTCTCTTGTAACAGACTTTTTAAATCTAATATGAATGTTGCTGCTCCAACTTTGTTTTGATTTCTATTTGCATGTAATAGGTTTTCAGTCTATATGTGTCCCTAGATCTGAAATGGGTCTCTTACAGGCAGAATATATATATAGGTCTTGTTTTTGTATCTGTTCAGCCAATCTGTATCTTTTTAGTTGGAGCATTTATTCTATTTGCATTTAAGGTAATTATTGATATGTATGATCCTATTAACCCTAACCTTATTGATTTGGGTTTGTTTCTGTAGGTCTTTTCTTTCTTTCATGTTTCCCAGAGGTAACATTTCTGATTTCATAAAAGATAAAAATTACCTTTAAAATGCTTAGCAAAGAAATGAGAATATTAAGCATGATTCCATGAGGAGTTGGTGTCTCGTTGATAAGAGCTGTCATTTATGAAGCACTTATGTGTCACTCTCTGTGGAAGGCAGTTTTACTGTATTATTTCATATCATTCACGCATAATTTCTTGGAAAAGTGGATATTGTCTTCCTTGCCATATAATTCAAAAATTTTGAAATAAAGTCTTTTAATTATTTTCCTCACAGTTCAGAGTGAGAATGTAGAAATATTGATATTGATCTTTTGGTTCTCCAGGCCATAGTTCTTCCAATATAAAATGTTGTTTTTCATTTCATTTACACTTTATTTATATTTTGTGTCATTATCATAAGTGTGGATTATTCTGATGAAGAGAAATGTGTTTAAGCTAAACCAATACAAATTCACTAAATATTGAGTTACAGGAGAGTCTTGAAATAAAAGCAGAAAATGGTTTGCAAATGGACAAAGAAATACTTCTGAAGAATAAAATCTGTTTTCTCTAAGTGGTTATATTAATTTGTCTCCATTTCATAAATGTTCTTTCATGGCTAATAACTTCTGATATCTAGAATAAAATACATATGGTCTTCTGTTTTGCAGAAAACAGTTTCAGCTTTAGAATTCAGACTATTATCAGAAATCATGAAATAAGCCTCAACTACTATTAAATTAACAATTGACATTCATGTTTCTGCAATCTTTGTCAAATTTTTCCACTATTTAATTTTTACAAAATCCTTCTTCATTTCAGAGATAACAGAAAACCAGAAAATTGAGGCCCCAGAGGAAGCAAGTGGCAGAATAAGCCTACAGTTTGATACTTCTAACTCCAAATTTTGTTGTACAGCGCATAGCCTCAACACAGCAAATGAAGGGAGTGTGTATAAAATAACACAAAATGCATACATTGTAAAATCAGAATTATTTTCAGGAATTCATCAACAGTAACAATACTGATGTTGAGATTTTGAGTCTAGCAGGTAGTGGTCTTGGTGGTGCCCTTGTCTAGCTGAATATCCTCAAAATGCTACATGATTGCAGATGAAAAATCTGTCATTTGCAAGGTCACTTTTTTTTAATTTTTATATTTTATTAGTAATTCTATTCTACAAAGAGAAATAGAACAATAGAACTTTCACTGTTTCCATCTGAAGAAATTCTGTACTGTTTTTCTTACACAGACTTGTTTGGTATAGTACATTGAGCTAATTTATCATCAAGGTTGTGGTGAAAATGTGCTTTTTATAGAAATATGGTTTAAAGCTTTAATAAGTAAAAATAGTTTTATACAACAAATACCCTAATAAGTGTGATTTCTTATAACTAACATCCTCTAATGTTTATACATCAATAATGACTTGATGAAAGTGAAAGAGGAGAGTGAAAAAGTTGGCTTAAGGTTCAACATTCAGAAAATGAAGATCATGGCATCTGGTCCCATCACTTCATGGGAAATAGATGGAGAAACAGTGGAAACAGTGTCAGACTTTATTTTGGGGGGCTCCAAAACCACTGCAGATGGTTACTGCAGCCATGAAATTAAAAGATGCTTACTCCTTGGAACGAAAGTTATGACCAACCTAGATAGCAAATTCAAAAGCAGAAACATTACTTTGCTAACAAATGTCCATTTAGTCAAGGCTATGGTTTTTCCAGTGGTCATGTATGGATGTGAAAGTTGGACTGTGAAGAAAGCTGAGCACCAAAGAATTGATGTTTTTGAACTGTGGTGTTGGAGAAGACTCTCGAGAGTCCATTGGACTGCAAGAAGATTCAACGAGTCCATTCTAAAGGAGATCAGCCCAGGGTGTTCTTTGGAAGGAATGATGCTAAAGCTGAAACTCCAGTACTTTGGCGACCTCATGTGAAAAGTTGACTTATTAGAAAAGACTGATGCTGGGAGGGATTGGGGGCAGGAGGAGAAGGGGACGACTGTGGATGAGATGGCTGGATGGCATCACTCACTCGATGGACGTGAATTTGAGTGAACTCCGGGAGTTGGTGATGGACAGGGAGGCCTGGCGTGCGGCAATTCATGGGGTCACTAAGAGTCAGACACGACTGAGCGACTGAACTGAACTGAACTGAATGTCTGACAATAGTAATACTAATATTTCAACGTTCCTTGTTAGTATTGATATTAGTATTATATTACCATTAATATTTCTACATAGTTAATTCTGCCATGATTAACAAATAGATTTAGATGGAAGCGTAAATTTATGATTCTCTGATACAGAATGCATTTAACTTAAAGTTTAAGATGAAACGGAATATGTTAAACACTTTTTAAGCTGTTCTTCAGCAAAATAAACTGTCTAGCTTGTGCAGTGTTTTCTCAAATTGCCTATGTCAACAGTCTACTACTGCTGACTTCTGGTCTTCTTCTAAGGTCGGAAAGGGACTCCAACATTTTCTTCCCATGTGACGTGGAGTGTTGGAGGTGCAGACTGGAAGGCTACCTGTGAGAAGCTTCCTCCCGACTTTTAACATATCTTAGAATTCTCGACCCCTGACACCTGTGGACCCACCACATCAATCCTCCCTGGCCATAATAAATCTTTACACATTTAGTTAGAAGAAAGTTATTCCTTTTGATGTGATATCAGTTGTTCAGTTCCTGGTTTTCATTACATGAACTGCACAGAAGTCTTTCCAGAAACAAGGCATAATCGCGAATATTAGTGGTCCTAACCTACTGAACTCTACAAGCCTGTGTTAGGGCATTTCAAACTGGGAACCAGAAATCCACAGGCTTGGAGAGACCTAGGATCTTTTGGCTGATGTTGATTTAGGTAATAAAACGCACTCAAGTGCGGTCAAATTTGAACAGTGAATGCTGAAAAACCAACAACTTCCTAGTATCAATAGCATAAACTGTCAGATGTCTTTTAGAGATCAAGCCCTGAGCTTTTGGAGTGGAAGAATGAGTCCAAGACTGTAGACTACCAGAGAACTATCCCTAGGGAGTATCAAATAGTGAGAACTCCAACAAAGGAAACCACTTGAATACAAGACCCACCATCACCCAATCACCAGTAGTACTCTGTGCAGGACGCCTCATCTAAACAACAAACAAAACAAAAATACAAACCCAATCATCAGCAGGCAGGATTACTACTCTTTCAGCCTTACCCATCAGAGGGGGAAAAACAAAAACAAAAACTTAGCACAAAACTCACCCTATACAAAGTTTACACAAACCACTACAGCAATAGGAGAGCAGAAACTGAAAGGAAGAAAGAATTCAACCTCAAAGCCTGAGAAAAGGAGACCTCAAACACAATAAGTTTTAAAAAAGTAATGACAAGGCAGAGATATACTACACAAATGAAGGAACAAACTAGAAACATAGAAGTCCAAATAAATGAAGAGGAAATAGGCAAATTACCTGAAAAAGAATAAAAATGATCAAAACCCTTGAAAACAGAATGGAGAAAATGCAAGAATCAATTAACAAAGACCTAGGAGAATTAAAGAATAAACATACAGAGACAAATGACAAAATTACTGAAATTAAAAATACTCTAGAAGGAATCAATAGCAGAATATCTGAAGCAGAAGAATGAATCAGTGAGCTGGAAGATATAATAGTGGAAATAACTTCTGAAGAGTAGAATAAAGTAAAAAGAATGAAAAGAACTGAGCATAGTCTCAGAGATCTCTGGGACAATACCAAACGTGGTATATATACACAATGGAATATTACTCAGCCATAGAAAGGAACACATTTAGTCAGTTCTAAAGAGGTGGATGAACCTAAAGCCTATTATACAGAATGAAGACAGAAAGACAAAGATAAATATCAAATGCTAACATATACATACAGAATCTAGAAAAATGGTACTGAAGAATTTATTTGCAAGGCAGCAATGGAGAAACAGAAAAATTAAATAAATTAATTTTTTAAAAAATCTACTACTCTTTCAAGGTTTTTTATTAACCAATGGAAAATTATACTTCCTAATCATGGCCAAACTAAAGAACACAAGAATCGTAATTCTGTTTCTTCATATCCAAAGCTAGTCTGTAAAATTTAATACTAAGATAGCCCTGGGGAGTGGTTGAGGATTAATTGGAGATAGATGTACTTGAGAGTAAGAAAAATATCTTAGCAAATTATTTTTAAATTTCCAATTTGAATGTGTATGTGCAGAGAATGTGAGTATATAACTTCACATGATGGTTAATTGTTCTATTTCTCCTCTGTGTCCTTGCCTTTTTCCCCTTTATTTTTCACCATTGCTAAGAGTACAATGCAAAAATTAACTTTGTGTAGAAAAAATAATTAAAAAAATTAAATGATCTGATTAAATTAATAAAAATTCTCCTCTTTCCTTTGATTCTGTACTTCTCTTTACAAGAATCTTACTTTAATGAATGTTTAGAAATTGTTATTCAAAATTTAAAATGATAATGAAATCCATCAAAATGGGACATTCCATCACAGTGTAAGAATTTGGGGGAGATGAAAAAGTTAAAAATGATTATTGAATGTTACTATTTTGGCATAACATCATTAAGCAGCATGTCATTCAAGAAATAGACAGTAGAATGAAGCCAACATATTCCCAGAAAGGTTAGCTGGCAAAATATGACACCAAGAGAGTAAATGCTCATGGCTGAGCCACTGGACCCAGTGTCACTGAAGTGTGTGTTTGTAATTTGTCCATAAAGTGTAGATTTCCACAGATGTGAAATATCAGTCCTTCCACCAGTGAAAGCAGGGTAAACCTTAGATACAACCAAAAGCTGTGTCACTATTGAGACACACATTAGGTAAATAGTATGTTGCATTAAAACTGACTCAGGGATCATGAGGTTTGCTCAAGTCCATGAGCAGTAGGGGTGTCACAAGGCTAGCATCTGCCATTAACAAGACGAGCCCTCAAAAATCCTGTGCCAACCAAATCTTTGGGACATTCAATTCTGCTGCAGTCGAAGAAATTTAGTGTAAAAATGGATTACTGCTTTATGCAAAACTGAGAACAATCAAAATCACTGTAGAAAGATACAATTCCATAAGGACATGCCTAAGCATAATTTCAAGCAACAGGGCCCAGACAGTTGCTGCTGGGAAACCATAGCAACAAGCAGATCAAGCTGGCATGTTAGTAATCTGACCTGGGATGGTTCTTGGGAAGGAGGAAGCTGAGCTGAAAGTGGGATCAAGCCTGTAAAACTAAAACAAATACACTTTCTGTCTTACAGAAAAGAAAGCAGCCTTGGTTACAATATTCTGAGAGATGATAGCAAGAGTAAAAGTGACATTAAACAAGGGTCATACTGGGGTCTTCTTCACCTTTAGAATCCATGTATCAAGACTACATTATAAAGAAATAATTTTGGCAGCTCAGTAATTTATCCCTCTTGGATGTTACTTGAGAAAAAAAAAATAATCAGAAGCAATAGTAAAGAATACTAGAATAAGGCTCTACTATGTATCATCTATGTTAAATGGCAAGTAATTTTATTTGGTGATCTACATTTAGAAATTGAGGATGTACAAAAAGTGCTATAAGTGACAGATTTTTTAGATGAAACATGGAGATTCAAAATATAAGCTCTTCATAAAAAAATGGAACATAGCATAAATCCTGAGGACACAAAGAACATATAAATTTGCAGAAACAGAAATATTAGGATTCATTTTCACTAAGGAAAATGATTTCTTCTTTTCCATGGCAACTCTAAGATATCTAAACTACAGCATAAGGTAAAAAAGAACCACTGAGCACTAATAAGATGCAAGGTGTTCTCTGTATTTTGCTTGCCCCATTATCACTGTCTTTAATATTTATAAAACTGGACTACACATTTTCCTGCATGAATTAGCTGTAAATCTCCAGTCATATTTCAGCCAAGTAAATACATCTTTAAGGAAAGATATTTAAAGAAGAGAAAAAATGGGATTTAAAAGCGAAATTTTAAGTATAACTCCCTAGATAGTATTCTGTTTGAGACACTTTGCTGTGCTATAAGAGAGAAAATCACTTTGAAGATGATCATTTTTAGGAATTGAGACTGGAAGTGGATTGATCCATACTTATTTCCAACATAATACAATAAATTATGTAAAAGTATAATCATATTAATTTTAAAAAATCACTATTTTTAAAAGTTATTAAAAATCTTAACCGCTACTAAAAGGTAATTTTAAATACAGGTCTAAACTTGACAATATGGGGATAGTTTTACTTTCTTTGCTTCTGCTTTCAAATAAAATTAGACGAATTAAACATAGACAAAGAAACTTTTCTTTAATGAAACTGAAAAGAGATCAAAACCTCAGTGCAAAAATTGTATTAAAAATTCTGTCAAGTACTCTGAAATTAGCACCAAAATGCAGGGGGCCACGAGAAGCTTACCTGTGCTTCCTCAGATATGAGGGGGCAAGAAGGGATTAAAATGGGCCTCATCGTGTATGTCAGGCTCCTGAGAGGTGTTTCCTGTGGCTGACATAGACCTAGGTGGTCATAGACATGTGAGTTTTGCCTCAGTTCAGCACTTTATAAATTCAGTGGCACCAAATAAGTAACTATAATAGCATTAGGTTTTAAAATTTGAGACAGTTTCTTACTGAAGGAGTTTGTCAAAATGAATTGCAAAAATGGATGGTTGAAAAACAGTTATAATAACATGAACACTCAGTGAATGGAGGGGCTTTGTTATGTGTAATATCAACCAGCTGAATGAAAACAGCCTAGTGGGCAAAAAAAAACTTAGTGTCTTAGTGATCATGACCATCATCAAATGTCTGCCCTCCACACCATCCCACACTGTTGTTCAGCAAGTGGCTGGCTTGAGTCACAAATGGGCAATCATAAGGCAGGAACCACAATTGTGTATACCTATATCTATATGGGTATGACCAAAAGTCAAGGGATGAAGAATGAAAAATCAATACAATTAAGGTGAAGAATATGGTAAATCTAAAGAGAAAAATAATAATCTAAATAATATCTCCTTAGTTTTTATGTGATAACACACAACACATTTTCCATAAAGAATGGATCCTACAACTGCAAGAACAACAACTGTAACAAAACAACAGCAAATGGAAGAGAACAACTTGAGATAAATGGCAAGAAGTTGTACTTGAGAAGCAGACCTGATGGTGGCTTAAAGTAACTAACATCAGAGCATAAATTGTACTAAAAACACTGTTAAATACTCTGAAATTAACAACAAATACAGGGGAACTTGAGAAGCCTACCTGTGCTTCTCATGTGGCTACTGCAGCAGAACATAATAGATGTGGGAACCATGTATATGGAACGCTGACTCTAAGTCATACATGGATTTTTGGCTCACAGAGAGTCAGCTGCCCTAGCTCTGCACTCTCTAAGGGTTAACTCTATTTAGGCTCAAGATAGATACTGGATAAGTGGGCAGTTTAAAGGATCCAAAATATTTTAACAAAAAAGTAAGGTGAATAGTGTCGAGTATTCATAGCTTTTGTTTCCCTGATCCTCCTAATGTAATAACACTGTTTTGATTCATATATTTTTTGTTCCCCAAACTAGCCCATCTGACTTCCTGGAAGCTGGCCTCATTTTCACTTTTAGGGCTGATGCCAATTGGTCATAATCCATCATGTTAGTTCTTTACTAATTTCCAGGTACAGAATTTCAATTTTAAGCAAATTAGCATTTGACATATTTTCCTGATTAAAGGTACTGGCCCTTTAATGTAGTCACATGACAAAATTTGGCACAATCATAGTAAAGAAAAAAACTTATTTTCAGAAGAGAAAATAAATTTGCCTTCTACAGGGTGCAAATATCTTGTATATGTTGATTGTTCTCTGTGCTCAGTCAGTCATTTCTGACTCTTTGCAACCGTATGGACTGTAGCCTGCCAGGCTTCTCTGTCCATGGGATTTTTCCAGGCAAGAATACTGGAGTGGGTTGCTATTTCCTCCTTCAGGAGATCTTCCCTACCCAGGGTTCAAATCCATATCTCCTGTGTCTTCTGCATTGGCAGGTGGATTTTCTACCACTCTGCCACCTGGGAAGCCACATAAGTTGATTAGGCAGTTGAAAAAACGTCTGTTTTAAATATTAAGTTTAAATATATTAAACTGGAAATCAATTTCTTATACAGTGTTAGTATGTTGAATAAGATGAACTCATAGGATTGATTTGTAAAAGGAACTTTGTTTTAAAACAAATTTTTAAAATGAGAGACTGTACTGAGTCTTAAATAACTACTGGGTTTTCAGTTGACTAGGAACATCATAGTACATCAGCAAAAGCTGATATAAAACAAAGTTCCTTTTACAAATCAATCCTATGAGCTAAATTAACTACCCTTTTCTGGGAAACCTGAGGAAAACTGCTGAAAGACAGGCACACAAAAGGAACGGAGCAGTCAGGATGAGTCTGAGGATGCTCTGAGCTATGAGAAGTGGGCTGAAGATAGAGCACACATTCATGAGGTGAGTCTATGTCAACCCCTTGGGTAGGAGCATAAATGCCAGAATGCCTTTCTGTAGGGCACAAGAGAAAGCGAATAAAAAGAAAATAGGAGCAGCTAAATCAAAGCAATATTAAAGAAACAAAGAAAGGAGATGATATCAGAAGGAAATCTGGTCAAGTATGACATTTTTCAAGCAGCTCAGGAATGATATGTTTTAAAACTATTGAATTAGATTAAAGAGAAAAGATAATTAACTTTATAGAGAAATTTCATTGAAACGTGGGTCAGAAAAGTACATTAAAAGCCATCATTACTTTATTTTCCTGCATTTTGAACAGCAAATCATTTTCCTGAAAATCAAACACCTTTGTTTCTATTAGGTTTGAGTCAGTTAATACATGTAAGGAGCTTAGAACTATCTCCAGGCAATCATGGGAACATTGGAACAGTTTTGCATTGTTATTATTTATTATTATTATTATTAGACAGTGGAAATAAGAGAGTGAAAATAAGAGAAGTGAAAGGTAAAGCAGAAAAGAAAAGATATACCCATTTGAATGCAGAGTTCCAAAAAATAGCCAGGAGAGATAAGAAAGCCTTCCTCAGTGATAAATGTAAATAAATAGAGGAAAACAATATAATGAGAAAGACTAGAGATCTCTTCAAGAAAATTAGAGATATCAAAAGTACATTTCATGCAAATATAGGCTCAGTAAAGGACAGAAATGGTATGGACCTAACAGAAGAAGAAGATATTAAGAAGAGGTGGCAAGAATACACAGAAGAACTGTACCAAAAAGATCTTCATTACCCAGATAATCACGATGGTGTGATCACTCACCTAGAGCCAGACGTCCTGGAATATGAAGTCAAGTTGGCTTTAGAATGCATCACTATGAACAAGGCTAGTGGAGATGAGGGAATTCCAGTTGAGCTATTTCAAATACTGAAAGAAGATGCTGTGAAAATGCTGCACTCAATAGGCCAGGAAATTTGGAAAACTCAAAAGTGGCCACAGGACTGGAAAAGGTCAGTTTTCATTCCAATCCCAAAGAAAGGCAATGTCAAAGAATGCTCAAACTACCACACAGTTGCACTAATCTCACACACTGGTAAAGTAATCCTCAAAATTCTTCAAGCCAGGCTTCAGAAATACATGAACCATGAACTTCCAGATATATAAGGTGGATTTAGAAAAGGCAGAGGAACCAGAGTTCAAAATGCCAACATCAGTTTTCTTTTTTTGTGGCATCTTTGTCATATTTTGGTATTAGGGTGATGGTGGCCTCATAGAATGAGTTTGGAAGTTTACCTTCCTCTGCAATTTTCTGGAAGAGTTTGAGTATTATAGGTGTTAGCTCTTCTCTAAATTTTTGGTGGAATTCAGCTGTGAAGCCGTCTGGACCTGGGCTTTTGTTTGCTGGAAGATTTCTGATTATAGTTTCAATTTCTGTGCTTGTGATGGGTCTGTTAAGATTTTATATTTCTTCCTGGTTCAGTTTTGGAAAGTTGTACTTATCTAAGAATTTGTCCATTTCTTCCACGTTGTTCATTTTATAGGCATATAATTGCTGATAGTAGTCTCTTATGATCCTTTGCATTTCTGTGTTGTCTGTTGTGATCTCTCCATTTTCATTTCTAATTTTATTGATTTGATTTTTCTCCCTTTGTTTCTTGATGAGTCTGGCTAATGGTTTGTCAATTTTATTTATCCTTTCAAAGAACCAGCTTTTGGCTTTGTTGATTTTGGCTATGGTCCCTTTTGTTTCTTTTGCATTTATTCCTGCCCTAATTTTTAAGATTTCTTTCCTTCTACTAACCCTGGGCTTCTTCATTTCTTCCTTTTCTAGTTGCTTTAGGTGTAGAGTTAGGTTATTTATTTGACTTTTTTCTTGTTTCTTGAGATATGCCTGTACTGTTATGAACTTTCCCCTTAGCACTGCTTTTACAGTGTCCCATAGGTTTTGGGTTGTTGTGTTTTCATTTTCATTCATTTCTATGCAAATTTTGATTTCTTTTTTTTATTTCTTCTGTGATTTGTTGGTTATTCAGCAGCGTGTTGCTCAGCCTCCATATGTTGGAATTTTTAATAGTTTTTCTCCTGTAATTGAGATCTAATCTTACTGCATTGTGGTCAGCAAAGATGTTTGGAATGATTTAAATTTTTTTGAATTTACCAAGGCTAGATTTATGGCCAAGAATGTGATCTATCCTGGAGAAGTTTCCATGTGCGCTTGAGAAAAAGGTGAAATTCATTGTTTTGGGGTGAAATGTCCTAATACCAAAACCTGACAAAGATGCCACAAAAAAAGAAAACTACAGGCCAATATCACTGATGAACATAGATGAAAAAATCCTTAACAAAATTCTAGCAATCAGAATCCAACAACACATTAAAAAGATCATACACCATGACCAAGTGGGCTTTATCCCAGGGATGCAAGGATTCTTCAATATCCGCAAATCAATCAATGTAATACACCACATCAACAAATTGAAAAATAAAAGACATATGATTATCTTAATAGATGCAGAGAAAGCCTTTGACAAAATTCAACATCCATTTATGATAAAAAAAAAAAAAACTCTCCAGAAAGCAGGAATAGAAGGAACATACCTCAACATAATAAAAGCTATATATGACAAACCCACATAAACATTATCTTCAATGGTGAAAAATTGAAAACATTTCCCCTAAAGTCAGTAACAAGACAAGGGTGCCCACTTTCACCACTACTATTCAACATAGTTTTGGAAGTTTTGGGCACAGCAATCAGAGCAGAAAAAGAAATAAAAGGAATCCAAATTGGAAAAGAAGTAAAACTCTCACTGTTTGCAGATGACATAATCCTCTACATAGAAAACCCTAAAGACTCCACGAGAAAATTACTAGTGCTAATCAATGAATATAGTAAAGTTGCAGGATATAAAACCAACACACAGAAATACCTTGCATTCCTATACACTAATAATGAGAAAATAGAAAGAGAAATTAAGGAAACAATCCCATTCACCATTGCAATGAAAAGAATAAAATACTTAGGAATGTATCTACCTAAAGAAACTAAAGACCTATACATAGAAAACTATAAAACACTGGTTAAAGATATCAAAGAGGACACTAATAGATGGAGAAACATACCATGTTCATGGATCGGAAGACTCAATATAGTGAAAATGAGTACACTATCCAAAGCAATTTATAGATTCAATGCCATCCCTATCAAGCTACCAACGGTGTTTTCCACAGAGCTAGAACAAATAATTTCACAATTTGTATGGAAATACAAAAAACCTTGAATAGCCAAAGCAATCTTGAGAAAGAAGAATGCAACTGGAGGAATCAACCTGCCTGACTTCAGGCTCTACTACAAAGCCACAGTCATCAAGACAGTATGGTACTGGCACAAAGACAGAAATATAGATCAGTGGAACAAAATAGAAAGCCCAGAGATAAACCAACGCACATATGGACAACTTATCTTTGACTAAGGAGGCAAGAATATACAATGGAGAAAAGACAATCTCTTTAACAAGGGGTGCTGGGAAAACTGGTCAACAACTTGTAAAAGAATGAAAATAGAACACTTTCTAACACCATCCAAAAATAAATAAATAAATAAATAAACTCAAAATGGATAAAGATCTAAACTTAAGACCAGAAACTATTAAACTCTTAGAGGAGAACATAGGCAAAACACTCTCCAACATACATCACAGCAGGATCCTCTATGACCCACCTCCCAGAATATTGGAAATAAAAACAAAAATAAATAAATGGGACTAATTAAAATTAAAAGCTTCTGCACAACAAAAGAAACTACAAGCAAGGTAAAAGACAGTCTTCAGAATGGGAGAAAAATAATAGCAAATGAAGCAACTGACAAATAACTAATCTCAAAAATATACAAACAACTCCTACAGCTCAATTCCAGAAAAATAAATGACCCAATCAAAAAATGGGCCAAAGAACTAAATAGAAAATTCTCCAAAGAATACATATGGATGGCTAACAAACACATGAAAAGATGCTCAACATCACTCATTATCAGAGAAATGCAAATCAAAACCACTATGAGATACCATTTCACACCAGTCAGAATGTCTGTGATTGAAGTCTACAAGCAATAAACGCTGGAGACGATGTGGAGAAAAGGGAATGCTCTTACACTGTTGATGGGAATGCAAACTAATACAGCCACTATGGAGAACAGTGTGGCGATTCCTTAAAAAACTGGAAATAGAACTGCCATATGACCCAGCAATCCCACTGCTGGGCATACACACTGAGGAAACCAGAAGGGAAAGAGATATGTGTACCCCAATGTTCATCGCAGCACTGTTTATAATAGCCAGGACATGGAAGCAACCTAGATGTCCATCAGCAGATGAATGGATAAGAAATCTGTGGTACATATACACAATGGAGTATTACTCAGCCATTAAAAAGAATACATTTGAATCAGTTCTAATGAGGTGGATGAAACTGGAGCCTATTATACAGAGTGAAGTAAGCCAGAAAGAAAAACACCAATACAGTATACTAACGCATATATATGGAATTTAGAAAGATGGTAACAATAACCCTGTGTACGAGACAGCAAAAGAGACACTGATGTATAGAACAGTCTTATGGACTCTGTGAGAGAGGGAGAGGGTGGGAAGATTTGGGAGAATGGCATTGAAACATGTAAAATATCATGTATGAAATGAGTTGCCAGTCCAGGTTTGATGCATGATACTGGATGCTTGGGGCTGGTGCACTGGGATGACCCAGAGGGATGGAATGGGGAGGGAGGAGGGAGGAGGGTTCAGGATGGGGAACACATGTATACCTGTGGCGGATTCATTTTGATATTTGGCAAAACTAATACAGTTATGTAAAGTTTAAAAATAAAATAAAATTAAAAAAAAATTAAATTAAATTAAAAAAAAAAGCCAACATCATTTGAATCATTGAAAAAGCAAAAGACTTCCAGAAAAACATCTATTTCTGCTTTATTAATTATGCCATAGCCTTTGAATATGTGGATTACAATAAACTGTGGAAAAATTCTGAAAGAGAAGGGAATACCAGACAACCTGACCTGCTTCTTGAGAAATCTGTATGCAGGTCAGGGAGTAACAAGTTAGAACTGGACATGGAGCATCAGACTGGTTCCAAATAGGAAAAAGATTCCAAAAGGAAAAGAATTTCCAAAAAGGAAAAATATCAAGGCTATGTATTGTCACCCTGCTTATTTAACTTGTATGCAGAGTACATCATAAGACACACTGGGCTGGACGAAGCACAAGCTGGAATCAAGATTGCCCAGAGCAATATCAATAACCCGATATGCAGATGATGCCACCCTTATGGCAGAATGTGAAGAAGAACTAAAGAGCCTCTTGATGAACGTGAACGAGGAGAGTGAAAATGTTGGCTTAAAGTTCAACATTCAGAAAACTAAGATCATGGCATCTGGTCCCATCACTTCATGATAAATAGGTGGAGAAACAGTGGAAACAGTGACTAACTTTATTTTGGGGGGCTCCAAAATCACTGCAGATGGTGGTTCCAACCATGAAATTAACTCCTTGGAAGGAAAGTTATGACAAACCTAGATAGCATATTCAAAAGCAGAGGCATTACTTTGCCAACAAAGGTCCGTCTAGTCAAGACTATGGTTTTTCCTGTGGTCATGTATGGATGTGAGAGTTGGACTGTGAAGAAGGCTGAGCACCGAAGTATTGATCCTTTTGAGCTGTGGTGTTGGAGAAGACTCTTGAGAGTCCCTTGGACTGCAAGGAGATCCAACCAGTCCATTCTGAAGGAGATCAGCCCTGGTATTTCTTTGGAAGGAATGATGCTATAGCTGAAACTCCAGTACTTTGGCCACCTCATGCGAAGAGTAGACTCACTGGAAAAGACTCTGATGCTGGGAGGGATTGGGGGCAGGAGGAGAAGGGGACGACAGAGGATGAGATGGCTGGATGGCATCACTGACTCGATGGACATGAGTTTGAGTGAACTCCGGGAGTTGGTGATGGACAAGGAGGCCTGGCGTGCTGCGATTCATGGGGTGGCAAAGAGTCGGACACGACTGAGTGACTGAACTGAACTGAAACAGCATATTAACAAGCAGAGACATTATTTTGCCAACAGAGGTCCGTCTAGTCAAAGCTATGGTTTTTCAAGTAGTCATGTATGGATGTGAGAGTTGGGCCATAAAGAAAGCTGAGCACCAGAGAATTTATGCTTTTGAACTGTGGCTTTGGAGAAGACTCTTGAGAGTCCCTTGGACTTCAAGGTGATCCAACCAGTACATCCTAAAGCAAATCAGTTCTGGGTTTTCATTGGAAGGACTGATACTGAAGCTGGATCTCCAATACATTGACCACCTGATGCAAAGAACTGACTCATTGGAAAAGAATCTGATGCTGGTAAAGATTGAAGGCGGGAGGAGAAGGGGATGACAGAGGATGAGCTGGTTGGATGGCATCATCAACTCAATGGACATGGGTTTGGGTAGACTCTGGAAGTTGGTGATGGACAGGAAACCCTGGCGTGCTTCACTCTATGGGGTTGGAAAGAGTTGGATGTAACTGAGTGACTGAATTGAACTGAGCTGAAAGACATTGTGAACAATGTAATAACTCAAGTAGAGACAAAGATTATTAAGAAAATAGCAGATTCTTCTAGAGTCAAAGAAGATTATTTTATGATGAGGTCAGAAGGGCTCAGGAGCTCAGGATCTCTCTCTCTCTCTCTCTCTCTCTCACACACACACCCCACACACACATGCATTCACACGCATGATGCTCATGTGCTATGCTACACTAAGTCACTTCAGTCGTGTCTGACTCTGTACGACCCCATAGACGGCAGCCCACCAGGATCCCCTGTCCCTGGGATTCTCCAGGCAAGAACACTGGAGTGGGGTGCCATTTCCTTCTCCAATGCATGAAAGTGAAAAGTGAAAGTGAAGTCGCTTAGTGTGTCTGACTCTTAGCCACCCCATGGATTGCAGCCTACCAGGCTCCTCCGTCCATGGGATTTTCCAAGCAAGAGTACTGGAGTGGGGTGTCACTGCCTTCTCCCCGCATGATGCTCAGGGAAATATAATTTCTAGGGACAGAAGCCAAGAAGTTCTGGATGAGGTTCAGAGATTAGAATAGTGAATGGGGGTGGGTAAAGGCTGCTTGTAGATGATCAAAGATCAGATAGGCAAAGGGTGAAGAGATGGAGCTATGGAGATGCCCTTCAGAGCATAACTGCAAAAATGGAGATATTAGAACAATTCTAAAATCCATAGGCATAGGTGTAGCTAGGCCTGATATACAAGTGGAATGAGCATTTCAGACGTAGTCACATAATAATAATACAAATTTATACTTAAAGCTTACAGCACCTCACACTTCAAAGTAATGCTTATTTATGCAAGACACATTCATATGTATATATATATATATGTGCATTCTATATGCTTATATACATGCAAAATGCACTATATACATGAGGATATTTACTATCTTAAATTAGTTGGAAACCAAAATACTGGAAAGATAATTAGTAAGAATAGATAGTTTAACTTATGATTCTACTAGGATTTCACTAATGATTGTTCCTTCAATCCTTTATTCTTATTAATAAAACACAGCAGTGACCTTACAGATATCATTTTTTAATTAAAGGCATTTTACTGAAATATTTTAAATCTTCTTATAGAATTAAATAAAAATACAAAGTTCTCAATGACCATGACTGATATGCTCTAACTGACACTCATTTTTATTTAGTTTAATTTTTGGCTCATTGTGTTTCTATGCATTGATGTCATTTTATAATTTTAAATGTTCAAAGAGATCTCTCTTATGTTTCTTTCATTTACTTTGTATTTCAAATAATGAATTCAACTTGTCACAACTGAATACTTTTTGGTCTTTACAGCAGTTGTTTCCATACACTCTCAGTGTCTGTGTAAGAAATATATGGTACTTTATTTTTCCCATCAATGAGTAAATATCAGAATTTTGAAAATATCTCTCATTTCACTACATAAAATATTTTTGAGATTATAAACATAAGTCTCTTACATTTTTCACTAGTATTAAACATTATACTCAAAGACACATTCACCTCAATGCCTTCGAGTTTTCTCAAAATATTATTTCAAAATGTGTTTTTTTAATACAAAAAAGTGAATACAAATGTCACCATGGTATTGATTATTGCAGGTCAATATGAATACATTCTTACCATGCAAACAAGAATGGCACCTTGTGTTCCCAAATGAGCAAAAAATCCAGATTAAATCTCTATTGCAGAAAATTAATTTCATATAAATTAGTCTATGAATCAACTAGCTACTATCTTCTATTAATACAGGATATCTTATGGAAATATCTCTTCCGTGAACTTTGAGCACAAATCACCAAAATGAAGAGCAGAAATACATCTGTTTTATTTTGCTAGAAAAAGAGAAAAATGAACTTTTCTTATCCTTTAGAGAAAATTTTAACAAAATAGTTTAAAGCCTATTTTGGAAATTTATTGAATTTATTTGCTTTATCAAATTAGTAGCAAAATAAGGAACTGTACTGATTAGAAGATACTTTTCAATTTAGAGATGTAAATTACTGAGACAGATGCTTATTTATGAACAGCTAGTTACTCCAATTAACTTTCTGTTAAACATGAATTATGTTTCACTTCCAATGTTCTGTTATAAATGGTGACAATTACTTTATTCATTTATTTGTTGGTCAGCCAATAAATACTGAATAACCACTACCTATGTGTTTTGAACTTCTGAACTTTGGGAGTTACAAACTTTTCAGTAATCAAAGAACATAAAATCTAGTAGGAAATAAAAAGTATACACATAAATAACTAAAATATAGTATTTGTTGTTTAATCACCAAGTCGTGTCTGATTCTTTTGTGACCCTATGAACTGTAGCTCTCCAGACTCCTCTGCCCATGGGATTTCCCAGGCGAGAATACTGGAGTGAGTTGCCATTTGCTTCTCCAGAGGATCTTCCTGACCCAGGGATCCATCTCATGTCTCCTGAATTGGCAGGCAGATTCTTTACCACTGAGCTGCTGCTGCTACTGCTGCTAAGTCACTTCAGTTGTGTCCGATTCTGTGTGACCCCGTAGATGGCAGCCCACCAGGCTCCCCCGTCCCTGGGATTCTCTTGGCAAGAACACTGGAGTGGGTTGCCATTTCCTTCTCCAATGCACTAAAGTGAAAAGTGAAAAGTGAAAGGGAAGTTGCTCATGTCTGACTCTTCACGGCCCCATGGACTGCAGCCTACCAGGCTCCTCCATCCATGGGATTTTCCAGGCAAGAGTACTGGAGTAGGGTGCCATTGCCTTCTCCAACCACTGAGCTACCAAAGCCAAAAATAAAATATAGTAAATTTTAAATTGATAATTATATTCAAAAATGAAAAATATTATCTTAATTTTATGTTTTCCCATCATCATCATCACTATAATAAGTTTTATTAGATATCTAACGTTTAAAATTTTAATTGACCTATTCTTGATAATATCATACTCTTAGTAAAAATGATGGTCGTGGTGACAATGATATTAGTTAACAGTTATTGCGGGTGGCAAAGAGTCAGACACAATTGAGTGACTGAACAACAACAACATTGGACAATATTTCCAGTCACTGATCTAAGTAACCAATGTGTATTAACTAGGAAAATCCTCATAAAATCTCTTGGAATTAAGTGTTATTATATTCACCACCTATAGAAAGGAAATCTGAACATCACAGAGGTTAGGCAGTCTATGGGCAGCTAGGAAGTAAATTTTGGCTAGCTGGTGCTAGAGGTCAGATTGTCAAGCACCACAAAATATTTTCGCTTAAATCATAGACAGAAAAAATACTTACATAGTTGTAACTGTATAATATATATAATATTTACATATATATTAATATATATGTGTGTGTATATATATATATATATACACACACACACACACTATAGTAGGGTTGACAAACTTTTCCTGTAAAGAGGCTCAGTTCAGTTCAGATTTTCAATCATGTTCAACTCTTTGTGACCCTGTGGACACCAGCATGCCAGGTTTCCCTATCCATCACCAACTCCTGGAACCTACTCAAACTCATGTCCATCACATTAGTGATGCCATCCAACCATCTCATCCTCTGTCATCCCCTTCTCCTCCTGCCTTCAATCTTTACCAGCATCAGGGTCTTTTCCAAAGAGTTGGCTCTTCCCATTAGGTGGCCAAAGTACTGGAGTTTCAGCTTCAGCATGTCCTTCCAATGAACACTCAGTACTTATTTCCTTTGGAATGACTGGTTGGATTTTCTTGCAGTCCAAGGGTCGCACAAGAGTCTTCTCCAACACCACAGTTTTCAAAAGCATCAATTCTTTGGCCCTCGGCTATCTTTACAGTCCAACTCTCACATCCATACATGACTACTGGAAAAACCATAGCTTTGACTAGATGGACCCTTGTTGGTAAAGTAATGTCTCTGCTTTTTAATATGCTGTCTAGGTTAGTCATAGCATTTCTTCCAAGGAGCAAGTTTCTTTTAATTTCATGGCTGCAGTCAATGTCTGCAGTGATTTTGGAGCCCCCCAAAAAAGAGTCTTTCACTGTTTCCATTATTTCCCCATTTATTTGCCATCAAGTGATGGGACTGGATGCCATTATCTTCATTTTCTGAATATTAAGTTTTAAGCCACCCTCTTCACTCTCCTCTTTCACTTTCATCAAGAAGCCCTTTAGTTCTTCTTTGCTTTCTGCCATAAGGGCATTGTCATCTGCATATCTGAGGTTATTGATATTTCTCCCAGAAATCTTGATTCCAGCTTGTGCTTCATTCAGCCTGGCATTTCACATGATGTACTCTGCATGTAAGTTGAATAAGCAGGGTGACAATATATAGCCTTGATATTATTCCTTTTTGGAAATCGTTTCCCAATTTGGAACCAGTCTGCTGTTCCACATCAAGTTCTAACTGTTGCTTCTTTACCTGAATACAGATTTCTTAGGAGGTGGGTCAGGTGGTTTGGTATCCCCATCTCTTTAAGAACTTTCCACGGTTTGTTGTAATCCACGGAGTCAAAGGCTTTGACTTTGAGACTGGAGAGTTTGAAGCATTACTTTGCTAGTGTGTGAGATGACAACAATTGTATGGTAGTTTGAACACTCTTGGGCATTACCTTTCTTTGGGATTGGAATTATAACTGACTTTTTCCAGTCCTGTGGCCACTGCTGAGTTTTCCAGATTTGCTGGCATATTGAGTGCAGCACTTTCACAGCATCATATTCCAGGATTTGAAATAGTTCAGCTGGAATTCCATCCCCTCCACTAGCTTTGTTCATAGTGATGCTTCCTAAGGCCCACTTGCCTTCGCATTCCAGGATGTCTGGCTCTAGGTGAGTGATCACACCATCATGGTTATCTGGGTCATGAAGATATTTTTTGAATCGTTCTTCTGTGTATTCTTGCCACCTCTTCTTAATGTGTTCTGCTTCTGTTAGGTCCATAACATTTCTGTCCTTTAGTGAGCCATATTTGCATAAAATTTTCCCTTGGTATCTTTAATTTTCTTGAAGAGATCTCTAGTCTTTTCCATTCTATTGTTTTCATCTATTTCTTTGCATTGATCATGGAGGAAGGCTTTCTTATCTCTCCTTTCTATTCTTTGGAACTTTGCATTCAAATGGGTATATCTTTACTTTTCTCCTTTGTCTTTAGAGTCTCTTCTTTTCTCAGCTATTTGTAAGGCCTCATCAGACAACCATTTTGATGTTTTGTATTTCTTTTTCTTGGGGATGGTCTTGATCCCTGCCTCCTGTACAATATCACAAAACTCAGTCCATAGTTTTTCAGGCATTCTATCAGATCTAGTCTCTTAAATCTATTTGTCACTTCCACTGCTTAACTGTAAGGGATTTGACTTAGGTCATACCTGAATGGTGTATTGGTTTTCCATACTTTCTTCAACTTAAGTCTGAATTTGGCAATAAGAAGTTCATGATCTGAGCCACAGTCAGTTCCAGGTCTTGTTTTTGTTGACTGTATAGAGCTTCTCCATCTTTGGCTGCAAATAAATTAATCAGTCAGATTTCTGTATTGACCGTCTGGTGATGTCCATGTATAGAGTCTTCTCTTATGTTGTTGTAAGTGGATGTTTGCTATGACCAGTGTTGTCTATTGGCAAAACTCTGTTAGCTTTGACCTGCTTCATTTTGTACTCCAAGGCCAAATTTGCCTGTTACTACAGGTGTTTCATGACTTCCTACTTTTTCATTCCAGTCCCCTATAAGGTACAGGACATTTTTTGGGGGGGATGTTAGTTCTAGAAGGTCTTATAGGTCTTCATAGAGTTGTTCAACTTCAGCTTCTTCAGCATTACTGATTGGGGCATAACTTGGATTACTGTGATGTTAAAAGTTTTGCCTTGGAAATAAACAGAGATCATTCTGTTTTGTTGACTTTTTTATCGACTGTGGTGGCTACTCCATTTCTTTCAAGGGATTCTTGCCCACAGTAGTAGATATAATGGTCATCTGAGTTAAATTCACCAATTCCAGTCCATTTTAATTCTCTGATTCCTAAAATCTCGATGTTCACTCTTGCTATCTCCTATTTGACCACTTCCAATTTGCCTTGGACTTAAGCTTCCAGGTTCCTATGCAATATTGCTCTTTACAGAATTGGACTTTACTTCTATCACCAGTCACATCCACAACTTGGTGTCGTTTTTGCTTTAGCTCCATCTCTTCATTCTTTCTGGAGTTATATCTCCACTCTTCTCCAGTAGCATATTGGGCACCTACTGACCTGGGGTGTTCATCTTTCAGTATCATATCTTTTTGTTTGTCTTTCCATAATTTTCATGGGGTTCTCAAGGCAAGAATACTGAAGTGGCTTGCCATTCCCTTCTCCAGTGGACCACGTCTTGTCAGAACTCTCCACCAGGACCCATCCATCTTGGGTAGCTCTAAATGGCATGATTCATAGTTTCATTGAGCTAGACAAGGCTGTAGTCCATGTGATCAGTTTGGTCAGTTTTCTGTGATTGTGGTTTTCATTCTGTCTGCTCTATGATGGATAAGGATAAGAGGCTTATGGAAGCTTCCTGGTGGGACAGACTGAAGGAAAAATTGGGCCTTGTTCTGATGGGAGGGGCCATGTTCAGTTCAGTTCAGCTGAGTCGCTCAGTCGTGTCCGACTCTTTGCGACCCCATGAATTGCAACACGCCAGGCCTTGCTGTCCATCATCAACTCCCAGAGTTCACTCAGACTCATGTCCATCGAGTTGGTGATGCCATCCAGCCATCTCATCCTCTGTCGTCCCCTTCTCCTTTTGCCCCCAATCCCTCCCAGCATCAGAGTCTTTTCCAATGAGTCAACTCTTCACATGAGGTGGCCAAAGTATTGGAGTTTCAGCTTTAGCATCATTCCTTCCAAAGAACACCCAGGACTGATCCCCTTTAGGATGGACTGGTTGGATCTCCCTGCAGTCCAAGGGACCCTCAAGAGTCTTCTCCAACACCACAGTTCAAAAGCATCAATTCTTCAGCGCTCAGCTTTCTCCACAGTCCAACTCTCACATCCATACATGACCACAGGAAAAACCATAGCCTTGAAAAATGGACCTTTGTTGGCAAAGTAATGTCTCTGCTTTTGAATATGCTATCTAGGTTGGTCATAACTTTTCTTCCAAGGAGTAAGCATCTTTTAATTTCATGGCTGCAGTCACAATCTGCAGTGATTTTCGAGCCCCCCAAAATAAAGTCTGACACTGCTTCCACTGTTTCCCCATCTATTTGCCATGAAGTGCTGGGACCATATGCCATGATCTTCGTTTTCTGAATGTTGAACTTTAAGCCAACGTTTTCAGTCTCCTCTTTCACTTCCATCAAGTCAAGCTTTTTAGGTTGTCTTCACTTTCTGCCATAAGGGTGGTGCCATCTGAATATCTGAGGTTATTGATATTTCTCCTGGCAATCTTGACTCCAGCTTGTGCTTCTTCCAGCCCAGCGTTTCTCATGATGTACTCTGCATATAAGTTAAATAAGCAGGGTGACAATATACAGCCTTGATGTACTCCTTTTCCTATTTGGAACCAGTCTGTTGTTCCATGTCCAGTTCTAACTGTTGCTTCCTGACCTGCATAGAGGTTTCTCAAGAAGCAGGTCAGGTGGTCTTATATTCCCATCTCTTTCAGAATGTTCCACAGTTTATTGTGATCCACACAGTCAAAAGCTTTGGCATAGTCAATCAAGCAGAAATAGATGTTTTTCTGGAACTCTATTGCTTTTTCCATGATCCAGAGGATGTTGGCAATTTGATCTTTGGTTCCTCTGCCTTTTCTTTTTTTTTTTTTTGCCCAATGAATTTTTTTTTTAATTGAACTTATATCCAAGCAGTTGTAGAAGTAATAACAGAGAGATCCCATATATCATTTGCTCAAGTTCCCCTAAAAATAACTAAAGGTAACATCTTGTACAACTATTCTTTGTGCTGAAGTCTATTTTACTTGATATTCATATTGCCTTTATTGCTTTAACACCCCAAAAAGATGTCCTTTCATTATGAGAGAGTCATTTCCTAGGCAAGTTGATAAGAAGTCTAGGGGTCCCCAAGGAGAGAGGGGTCTGGAATTCCCAAGGAGGAAGAAAGGACAAATGTTTTTTCCCTCTATATTCTTTATGATTATATAACAATAATGTATCCTGCTTAAGGACAGTCTCTGGATTAAACCTTCTGGCTAATCCTGTTAACTTAAAATGTAAATTATGGAAGTAGCTCTGGTGAGGTCTTTCAGTCAGTTCAGTTCAGTTCAGTCGCTCAGTCCTGTCCAACTCTTTCCAACCTCATGCACGGCAGGCCTCCCTGTCCATCACCAACTCCCAGAGTTCACTCAAACTCATGTCCATCGAGTCAGTGATGCCATCAACTTGGAGAAACCCTCTCGAGTTGAGATCCAGCCGTCTCATCCTCTGTCGTCCTATTTTCCTCCTGCCCCCAATCCCTCCCAGCATCAGAGTCTTTTCCAATGAGTCAACTCTTCGCATGAGGTGGCCAAAGTACTGGAGTTTCAGCTTTAGCATCATTCCTTCCAAAGAAATCCTAGGGCTGATCTCCTTCAGAATGGACTGGTTGGATCTCCTTGCAGTCCAAGGGACTCTCAAGAGTCTTCTCCAACACCACAGTTCAAAAGCATCAATTCTTCTACGCTCAGCTTTCTTCACAGTCCAACTCTCACATCCATACATGACCACTGGAAAAACCATAGCCTTGACTAGATGGACCTTTGTTGGCAAAGTAATATCTCTGCTTTTCAATATGCTATCTACTACTACTACTACTACTAAGTCCCTTCAGTCGTGTCTGACTCTGTGCAACCCCATGGACTGCAGCCCACCAGGTTTCTCCATCTATGGGATTCTCCAGGCAAGAACACTGGAGTGGGTTGCCATTTCCTTCTCCAAATATGCTATCTAGGTTGGTCATAACTATTCTTCCAAGGAGTAAGCGTCTTTTAATTTCATGCCTGCAGTCACCATCTGCAGTGATTTTGGAGCCCCCAAAAATAAAGTCTGATACTGTTTCTACTGTTTCCCCATCTATTTCCCATGAAGTGATGGGACCAGATACCATGATCTTCGTTTTCTGAATGTTGAGCTTTAAGCCAACTTTTTCACTATCCTCTTTCACTTTCATCAAGAGGCTTTTTAGTTCCTCTTCACTTTCTGCCATAAGGGTGGTGTCATCTGCATATCTGAGGTTATTGATATTTCTCCCAGCAATCTTGATTCCAGCTTGTGCTTCCTCCAGCCCAGCGTTTCTCATGATGTACTCTGCATAGAAGTTAAATAAGCAGGGTGACAATATACAGCCTTGACGTACTCCTTTTCCTATTTGGAACCAGTCTGTTGTTCCATGTCCAGTTCTAACTGTTGCTTCCTGACCTGCATATAGGTTTCTCAAGAGGCAGGTCAAGTGCTCTGGTATTCCCATCTCTTCCAGAATTTTCCACAGTTTATTGTGATCCACACAGTCAAAGGCTTTGGCATAGTCAATAAAGCAGAAATGGATGTTTTTCTGGAACTCTCTTGCTTTTTCCATGATCCAGCAGATGTTGGCAATTTGATCTCTGGTTCCTCTGCCTTCTAAAATCAGCTTGAACATCTGGAATTTCATGGTTCACGTATTGCTGAAGCCTGGCTTGGAGAATTTTGAGCATTACTTTACTAGCGTGTGAGATGAGTGCAATTGTGCAGTAGTTTGAGCATTCTTTGGCATTGCCTTTCTTTGGGATTGGAATGAAAACTGACCTTTTCCAGTCCTGTGGCCACTCTGAGTTTTCCAAATTTGCTGGCATATTGAGTGCAGCACTTTCACAGCATCATCTTTCAGGAGTTGAAATAGCTCCACTGGAATTCCATCACCTCCACTAGCTTTGTTCGTAGTGATGCTTTCTAAGGCCCACTTGACTTCACATTCCAGGATGTCTGGCTCTAGATGAGTGATCACACCATCGTGATTATCTTGGTCGTGAAGATCTTTTTGGTACAGTTCTTCTGTATATTCTTGCCACCTCTTCTTAATATCTTCTGCTTCTGTTAGGTCCATACCATTTCTGTCCTTTATCGAGCCCATCTTTGCATGAAATGTTCCCTTGGTATCTCTAATTTTCTTGAAGAGATCCCTAGTCTTTCCCATTCTGTCGTTTTCCTCTATTTCTTTGCATCGATCGCTGAGGAAGGCTTTCTTATGTCTTTCTTGCTATTCTTTGGAACTCTGCATTCAGATGCGTATATCTGTCCTTTTCTCCTTTGCTTTTTGCTTCTCTTCTTTTCACAGCTATTTGTAAGGCCTCCTCAGACAGCCATTTTGCTTTTTTGCATTTCTTTTCCATGGGGATGGTCTTGATCCCTGTCTCCTGTACAATGTCATGAACCTCCGTCCATAGTTCATCAGGCACTCTATCTATCAGATCTCATCCCTTAAATCTATTTCTCACTTTCACTGTATAATCATAAGTTATTTGATTTAGGTCATACCTGAATGGTCTAGTGGTTTTCCTTACTTTCTTCAATTTCAGTGTGAATTTGGCAATAAGGAGTTCATGATCTGAGCCACAGTCAGCTCCTGGTCTTGTTTTTGTCGACTGTATAGAGCTTCTCCATCTTTGGCTGCAAAGAATATAATCAGTCTGATTTCGGTGTTGACCATCTGGTGATGTCCATGTGTACCATCTTCTCTTGTGTTGTTGGAAGAGGGTGTTTGCTCATGTGAAGTTCATTCCTCTCAATGTCCAGTTCTGGTAGAAGCTTATTAAAACACACCAAAAAACACGCAGCGTGCGGACGTCGGCCTCTGACGCAGTCGTTGCCCCTGGTCCGGCTCCCGCCCAGGTCGCTCCCGCTGACCGTTGGCGCCAGGCTGAAGTTCCTCCCTCAGGCCCACCCCCCACCCTCCGAACCGCTACGGCGGCGGCGACCCATGTTGGGGTTCAGGCTCCTGCGGTCGCCGCCGCTGCTTCTTCTGCTGCCGCAGCTCGGAATCGGAATCGCCGCGTCCAGCTCTCACGCCGGAACCATGAACCTGGGCAGCAACAGCAGCGGCGGCGCGCCCTGCTCCCCCTCGGCCGAGCGGCGCCGGCAGCAGTGCGTGCAGCTGTCCACGGTGCCGGGAGCCGACCCTCAGCGCAGCCCCTCTGCCTTTTCTAAAACCAACTTAAACATCTGGAAGTTCACAGTTCACGTATTGCTGAAGGCTGGCTTGGAGAATTTTAAGCATTACTTACTAGTGTGTGAGATGAGTGCAATTTTGCGGTAGTTTGAGCATTCTTAGGTATTGCCTTTCTTTAGGATTGGAATGCAAACTGACCTTTTCCAGTCCTGTGGCTACTGCTTAGTTTTCCAAATTTGCTGGCATATTGACTGCAGCTCTTTCACAGCATCATCTTCCAGGATTTGAAATAGGTCAACTGGAATGCCATCACCTCCACTAGCTTTGTTAGTAGTAATGCTTCCAAAGGCCCACTTGACTTCACATTCCAGGATATCTGGCTATAGGTGAGTGATCACACCTCTTGATTATCTTGGTCGTGAAGATCTTTTTTGTACAGTTCTTCTTTATATTCTTTCTACCTCTTCTTAATATCTTCTGCTTCTGTAGGTCCATACCATTTCTGTCCTTTATCGAGCCCATCGTTGCATGAAATGTTCCCTTGGTATCTCTAATTTTCTTGAAGAGATCTCTAGTCTGTTGTTTCCCATTCTGTTGTTTTCCTCTATTTCTTTGCATTGACCACTGAGGAAGGCTTTCTTACCTCTTCTTGATATTCTTGGGAACTGGGCTATGTCCAGTAAATCTTTAATCCAATTTTCTGTTGATGGGTGGGGCTGTGTTCCCTCCCTCTTGCTTGACCTGAGGCCAAACTACAGTGGAGGCAATGAAGATAATGGTGCCCTCCTTCTAAAGGTCCCATGCAGCCACTGGTGCGCTCACCACCCCTGACCCCGCAGCAGGCCACCAGGCACACTCACCTCTGCCAGAGACTCCTGGACACTCATGGGTATGTCTAGGTCAGTCTCTTGTGGGGTCACTGCTCCATTCTCCTGGGTCTTGGTGTGCACAGGGTTTTGTTTGTGCCCTCCAAGTGTCTGTTTCCCCAGTCCTGTGTAAGTTCCAGTGATTCTTTGGTGGAATTAATGTCAGCCTCCTCCAAGAGAGCTTATGCCATACCCAGGTCTGCTGTATCCAGAGCCCATACCTCTGCAGCAGGCCATTGCTGACCCATACCTCCACAGGAGACACTCAGACACAGTTCTGACTCAGTTTCTGTGGGTTGAGCATGCATTTTGTGCCCTTTCCAGATCTGAGCAGCTCAGGCAATCAGGTGCTTGGCGAGTGGATTGTTCCAGGTGGACCATGCATCTTAATCACCTCCCCTGTCCCAGCTGCTCAGTTTCCCAGGTTTCCTGCAAGAGCACTGTCTCAGGTATTGTATGTCTCCTCTGGATAGCTGATCTCAGGCTGCGACCCTCCTGGCAGATGTCAATCACCCAGAGTCTCAGGAAGATGTGATTAGTAGCTGGGAGTCTGCTCACAGTTTGGTGGAAAATGCTGTCTCTGGGGCTGAGATTGCAGCAGCCCTTGCCTTCTGGCTCTGGCCGCCACCAGCCTGCCTCTCTGCCTCAGGGTGGGCAGGGGCGAGTAAGCAGCCTGGCTAGGTCTTCTTCGGTATTCACTCAATCCTTTGCTCTGTGAGTGGGCCAGGCTGTGCCTTAGGTTGTTAGATTAGAGCCTTTAGCAGGAAGGTTCTGTGTTCCGTAGTTGTGGTTAGGTGTGTATTTGGTGGGGAGAACAACTGAGAGGTGGCCTCTGGTGCAATACCAGGGTGCAAGGGTGCCTGGTGGGCCAGCAATAATAAATCCCAGTTGGCTGATGAAGGGATCCAGCTTAGACAGGAAAGCATAAAGAAGTGCCTGGAAAGGACTGAGGGGCTTGACATGGTAGAGGTTTAGTGGAATACGAGGCTCTGTGAGAGTCAGGAGATGGCTTACTGTGTGTGGCGGTGAGAGACTGAGACATATCTGATCGGTATCAGGCTCAGGCCACTGAGTGCCTGGCATCTCAAATGTGGGCATTGAGATCAATAAATTAAGGAAGGATAAAAATGGACAAACAATTTGCAAAGATTGCAATATTTCTGTCATGCTTAGCAATATTTATCAGGCATTCCATCACTGAAGGACTCTGCAGCAAGCAACTGATAGAATGGACTTCAGAGGAATATGTAGTGTTCTGCTCCTTTGTCAGGGGGCAGAGATGCCTGGATTTCTAAATTCAGAACTACCTCCTACAAATCAGGAAGCAGTCCAAGATAAACAATATATACTTGTATAACATCTGTCTCCTTGAGGAGCCACGTGGCACCCAGTACCCACAACGCCAAACCCAAGTCGGGAGGTGTGCAGGGGACCTCGTGTGTGTCTGGTGGTCAGGAATGTGAATCTCAGCAGCGAGGGTGGTCCCAGAAGCAAACGCTCAGAGTCCCGCCACCGTATCGCCCGCTAACAGAATCTGGGGGCCAACTCCAGTGTCGCCACAGGCAAGGCCCTGCGTGAAGCCAGGCTAATGGGAGCACCAGGGGCAGGGCAGGGCCGAGTAGATGGCGAGCTGGTGTCCCGGCCAGGTCTCCCTGAGCCTGCCCACCGCCAGCCCTGCATTGCCTTCTTCCTTCCAGCTGATGCCCGGTCGAGCCCCTGCAGAGCCGACACATATAGTGAATATGTTAAGTTTTGTAAATCATACTATCACTGTTGAAAATACTAAATTTTACTGCCCTAATGCTAAGTAGTAGCCATAAGTTCAGTTCAGTTCATTAGCTCAGTTGCTTCTGACTCTTTGCGACCCCCTGGACTGTAGTACACCAGGCTCCCATGTCCACCACGAACTCCCGGAGTTTACTCAAATTCATGTCCATTGAGTCAGTGAGGCTATCCAACCATCTCATCCTCTGTTTTCCCCTTCTTCTCCTGACTTCAATCTTTCCCAGCATCAGGGGCTTTTCCAATGAGTCAGTTCTTTGCATCAGGTGGCCAAAGTATTGGAGTTTCAGCTTCAACATCAATCCTTCCAATAAATATTCAGGACTGATTTCCTTTAGGATGGACTGGTTGAATCTCCTTGCAGTCCAAGGGACTCTCAAGAGTCTTCTCCAAAACCACAGTTCAAAAGCATCAGTTATTCTGTGCTCAGCTTTCTTTATAGTCCAACTCTCACATCCATACATGACTACTGGAAAAACCATAGCTTTGACTAGATGGACCTTTGTTGGCAAAGTAATGTCTCTGCTTTTTAATAGGATGACTAGGTTGTTCATAACTTTTCTTCCAAGGAACAAGTGTCTTTTAATTTCATGGCTGTAGTCACCATCCGCAGTGATTTTGGAGCCCCCTCAAAGTAAAGACTTTTAAAATAGCAATAACTTGATTGAACTAGACTCCTCAAAATTAAAAAAAAATAATAATAATAATTCTCTCACATCTTCAGTTGGTTCCTTGCAATCACTCTTCAGTAACCCTTCAGATCAGATCAGATCAGTGCTCAGTCATGTCTGACTCTTTGCGACCCCATGAATTGCAGCATGCCAGGCCTCCCTGTCCACCACCAACTCCTGGAGTTCACTGAGACTCACGTTCATTGAGTCAGTGATGCCATCCAGCCATCTCATCCTCTGTCGTCCCCTTCTCCTCCTGCCCCCAATCCCTCCCAGCATCAGAGTCGTTTCCAATGAATCAACTCTTCGCATGAGATGGCCAAAGTACTGGAGTTTCAACTTCAGCATCATTCCTTCCAAAGAAATCCCAGGGCTGATCTCTTTCAGAATGGACTGGTTGGATCTCCTTGCAGTCCAAGGGACTCTCAAGAGTCTTCTCCAACACCACAATTCAAAAGCATCAATTCTTTGGTGCTCAGCCTTCTTCACAGTCCAACTCTCACATCCATACATGACCACAGGAAAAACCATAGCCTTGACTAGATGAACCTTTGTTGGCAAAGTAATGTCTCTGCTTTTGAATATGCTATCTAGGTTGGTCATAACCTTCCTTCCAAGGAGTAAGCGTCTTTTAATTTCATGGCTGCAGTCACCATCTGCAGTGAGTTTGGAGCCCAGAAAAATAAAGTCTGACACTGTTTCCCCATCTCTTTCCCATTATACTCGATTAACTGCTTGTACTCCATCTGCTGTGTGACCCTTGAGAATCTAATGTTTAGAGAATTGAGAAATTTCTCAGTATGTTAAATGGAGTTAATAATAAAATTGTCCTACCTAAGCTCACATTTTCATGCAACTCAGAATGTGTTTTATCAGGTCAAAATTACCCCTTAATTGAATTATTCTAAAATTGCCATTCTTTTCTTAAAACAAATTTTTTGAAGCATAATTTAAATACAGTGACATATATTGTATGAAGTATACATCGTGATGATTTTTGAATTATATGCCAACATATATAACACAGAATTCAAGATACAGAACATCTCCATCACCATCTACAGGTATTTCAGCCACTTTCTAGGAGAACACCACTCCCACCTCTACTATCAGTCAACAAGTAATATGTGTTCTTTCACAATAGGTTAAATTGTTTTTCTTATCCTACAGTTTCATGTATAAATATTTACAAAGAATATAAAGTCTTATAAATCTTGCATCTGTTGCTCTGCAAAATAATTTAGAATTTCGTTAAGGTTGCTGTTTGGTTTTGAAGGACATCACATTGTACCAGAAATTTTTAACTCATGTTTTTGTTGGTGAAAATATGGTTTGTTTCTAGTTTGGGACTTTTATTAATAAAAGTACTATGAATATTCATATACAGATCTTTGTGTGAATATATATTTCAATTTTCCTAAAGTGAAACTCATGATCTTATGGTATGTCTGATTGCAACTTTATGTAAGAAATGTCCAAATGTTTATGTGTCCAAATGTAGTGCATTGGCTCTACTTGAGGTTTCCACATGTTCTAGCTTCTTGCCAACATTTTATATTTTAAGGGTTTTTAATCTTAGTAATCTTAATAAATGTGTAATGGTATCTCATTTTGGTTTTAATTAATTTCCATCACCCTTGTTGTTCAGTCACTAAGTCCTGTTTAACTCTCTGTGACCCCATGAAATGCAGCATGTCAGGATTCCCTCTCCTTCAGTATATTTTGGAGTTTGTGCAAACCTATGTACATTGAGTCAGTGATGCCATCCAATCATCTCATCCTCTGTTCCCACTTGCCCTCCTGCCCTCAGCTTACCCAGCATCAGGGTACTTTCCAATGAGTCAGCTCTTCGCATCAGGTGGACAAAGTATTGGAGGTTCAGCTTCAGTATCAATCCTTCCAGTTCAGTGTTGATTTCCTTTAAGATTGACTGGTTTGATCTCCTTGCAATCCCAGGGACTCTCAAGAGTCTTCTCTAGCACCACGTTTTGAAAGTATCAGTTCTTCAGTGCTCGGCCTTCTTTATAATTCAAATCTCACATCTGTACATGACTACTGGAAAAAACAAAATTTGACTCTACAGACCGTTGTCAGCAAAGTGATGTCTCTGGTTTTTAATATGCTGTCTAGTTTTGTTATATCTGTTTTCCAAGGAGCAAGTGTCTTTTACTTTCATGGCTGCATTCACCATCTACAGTAATTTTGGAGTCCAAGAAAATAAAACCTGTCACTGCTTCCACTTTTTCTCCATCTATTTGCTATGAAGGGTTGGGACTGAATGCCATGATCTCAGTTTTTTTGAATACAGAATTTTAAGCAAGCTTTTTTTAAGTCTCCTCTTTCAACTCATCAAGAGGCTCTTTAGTTCCTCTTCACTTTCTGCCATTAGAATGGTATCTGCATATTAGATTGCTGCTATTTTTCCTGACAATTTTGATTCCAGCTTGTGATTCATCCAGCCCAGCATTTCGCATATAGCCTGCTATGCATACAGCTTAAATACTCCGCACACAGCTTAAATAAGCAGGGTGACAAAATAAAACCTTGACTTACTCCTTTCCCAATTTTGAACCAGTCCATTGTTTTGTGTACTGTTCTAACGATTGCTTCTTGACCTGCTTACAGTTTCTCAGGAGGCAGGTATTGTGGTCTGGTATTTCAATCACTTTCAGAATTTTCCACAGTTTGTTGTAATCAACACAGTCAAAGACTTAAGCATACCCAATGAAGCAGAAGTAGATTTTTTAAAAAATTCCTTTGCTTTTTTTTTTTTTTATAAATTTTATTTTATTTTTAAACTTTACATAACTGTATTAGATTTGCCAAATATCAAAATGAATCCACCACAGGTTTACATGTGTTCCCCATCCTGAACCCTCCGCCCTCCTCCCTCCCCATTCCATCCCTCTGGGTCGTCCCAGTGCACCAGCCCCAAGCATCCAGTATCATGCATCAAACCTGGACTGGCAACTCATTTCATACATGAAATTTTACATGTTTCAATGCCATTCTCCCAAATCTCCCCACCCTCTCCCTCTCCCACAGAGTCCATAAGACTGTTCTATACATCAGTGTCTCTTTTGCTGTCTCGTACACAGGGTTATTGTTACCATCTTTCTAAATTCCATATATATGCGTTAGTATACTGTATTGGTGTTTTTCTTTCTGGCTTACTTCACTCTGTATAATAGGCTCCAGTTTCATCCACCTCATTAGAACTGATTCAAATGTATTCTTTTTAATGGCTGAATAATACTCCATTGTGTATATGTACCACAGCTTTCTTATCCATTCATCTGCTGATGGACATCTAGGTTGCTTCCATGTCCTGGCTATTATAAACAGTGCTGCGATGAACATTGGGGTACTCGTGTCTCTTTCCCTTCTGGTTTTCTCAGTGTGTATGCCCAGCAGTGGGATTGCTGGATCATAAGGCAGTTCTATTTCCAGTTTTTTAAGGAATCTCCACACTGTTCTCCATAGTGGCTGTACTAGTTTGCATTTCCACCAACAGTGTAAGAGGGTTCCCTTTTCTCCACACCCTCTCCAGCATTTATTACTTGTAGACTTTTGGATTGCAGCCATTCTGACTGGTGTGAAATGGTACCTCATAGTGGTTTTGATTTGCATTTCTCTGATAATGAGTGATGCTGAGCATCTTTTCATGTGTTTGTTAGCCATCTGTATGTCTTCTTTGGAGAAATGTCTATTTAGTTCTTTGGCCCATTTTTTGATTGGGTCATTTATTTTTCTGGAGTTGAGCTGTAGGAGTTGCTTGTATATTCTCGAGATTAGTTGTTTGTCAGTTGCTTCATTTGCTATTATCTTCTCCCATTCTGAAGGCTGTCTTTTCACCTTGCTAACCCTTTGCTTTTTTTGATCCAATAGATGTAGACAATTTGATCTCTGGTTCAATTGCCTTTTCTAAATCCAGCATGTACATCTGGAAGTTCTCAGTTCACCTACTGTTGAAGCCCACCTTGAAGGACTTTGAGCATCACCTTGCTAGCACATGAAATATGCTCTATTGTATGGTAGTTTGAACATTCTTTGGCATTGCTCTTCTTTGGGATTGGGAAAAAAACCCCAGATATTTTCCATTCCTGTGGCCACTTCTGAGTTTTCCAAATGTGCTCACATATTGAATGCAGCATCAGCTTTTAGGGTTTGAAATAGCTCATCTGGAATTTCATCACCTCCATTAACTTTGCTCCAAGTAATGCTTTGTAATGTTCATTTCACTTCACACACCAGGATGTCTGTCTCTGGGTGAGTGACCACACCATTATGGTTGTATAGTTCTTCTGTGTATTCTTTTCACCTCCTCTTAATCTCTGCTTCTTTTAGGTCCTTGCCTTTTCTGTCCTTTATTGTGCCCATCATGCATGAAATGTTCCCTTGATACTTCCAGTTTTTTGAAGCAATCTTTGGCCTTTCCCATTCCATTATTTTCCTCTATTTCTTTGCACTGTTCATTTAAGAAGGCTTTCTTATCTCTCCTTCCTATTCTCTGAAACTCTGCATTCAGATGGGTATAACTTTCCCTTCTTCCCTTGACTTTCACTTCTCTTCTGTTGTCTCTTGTTTGTAAGGCCTCCTCAGTCAACCACATTGTCTTTTTGAATTTCTTTTTCTTGGGGGCGGTTTTGGTCACCACCTCCTATGCAATGTTAGGAACCTTCATCCATAGTTCTCAGACACTCTATCAGATCTAAATTCTGTCACTTCCACTGTATAATTGTAAGGGATTTTATTTAGGTCTTACCTGAATAGCTTAGTAGTTTTCCCTGCTGTCTTCAATTTAAGCCTGAATTTTGTAATAAGGAGCTTATGATCTGAGCCACAGTCATTTCCAGGTCTTGTTTTTTGCAGACTGTATAGAGCTTCTTCATCTTTGGCTTCAAGGAATATAATCTATCAGATTTTAGTGTTGACTTTCCAGTGATGGCCATGTGTAGAGTCATCTTTTGTGTTGTTGAAATAGGGTGTTTACTATGACCAGTGTGTTCTCTTGGCAAAGCTCTGTTAACCCTTGCTCTGCTTCATGTTTTACTCCAAGGCCAGACTTGCCTGTTACTTCAGGTATATCTTGATTTCTTACTTTTGCATTCTAATCCCCTATGCTGAAATATCTTTTTTGGATGTTCATTCTAGAAGGTCTTATAGGTCTTCATAGAGTCATTCAACTTCAGCTTCTTTGGCATTAGTGATTGGGACACTGACTTGGATTACTGTAATACTGAGTGGTTTGCCTTGAAAATGAACAGAGTTCATTCTGTCTTTTTTGAGATTGTACCTAAGTACTACTCTTTAGACTCTTGTTGACTATGAGGGCTACTCCATTTTCTAAGGAATTCTTTTCCACAGCATTAAATATACTGGCAGCAGCTGTCCTGGGAGTTGAATACTTGCATAAGCCCTTTTTGAGGACTACCACTCTCCAGTAGCCCTACCATAGAGCCTGTAGACTCCAGGACTGGGTCACCTCAGGCCAAACGACTAACAGGAAGGGATCACAGCCCCACAAATAAACAGACAATTGGATTAAAGATTTACTAAGAATGGCCCTGCCCACCAGAGCAAGACCCAGTTTTCCCCATAGCTAGTGCCTCCCAACAGGAAGCTAGCACAAGTCTCTTATCTTCCTCCATCAGAGGGCAGACAAAAGGAGCAAGAACTATGATTTCAAAAGCTTCAGCTCTAAACCCACTATCATAGAAAGCTCACCAAAATGATTATGTGTATCACTGCCTTGTTTAATTCAATGAAGTTATGAGCCATGCCGTGCAGGGCAACCCAAGATGAATGGGTCATGGTAGAGATTTCTGACAAAATGTGATCCATTGGAGAAGAGAATGGCAAACTACTTTAGTATTCTTTCCTTGAGAGCCTTATGCACAGTATGAAAAGGCAAAAAGATATTACACTGGTAGATGAGCCCCTCAGGTCAGTAGGTTTCCCATATGCCACTGGGGAAGAGTGGAGAAATAACTCCAGAAAAGAATGAAAAAGCTGGACCAAAGTGAAAATGATGCTCAGTTGTGGATGTGTCTGGTGGTGAAAGTAAAGTTTGATGCTTTAAAGAACAATATTCCATAGGAATCTGGAATCTTAGGTCCATGAATCAAGGTAAATTGGATGTGGTCAAGCAGGAGATGGCAAGAGTGAACATTGACATTTTAGAGATCAGTAAGATAAAATGAACAGGAATGGGTGGAGTTAATTCAGATGACCATTATATCTACTACTGTGTGTAAGAATGCATTACCCTAATGGCATATGAATCTTCAATGACTTTACATTTCAATGTCTTAAACTTTTTTCTATTTTATTATGCAGGTTTTGCTTTATCTTATTGATCTTATTGAGTTGTAAGAAGTCTTTATATATTCTGGACATTCATTTATTCAGATTCAAGTTTCTGTTTCATATATTTTTTTCTACTTGCAGCACTTCTCTGAACATTTATTGTAATGCAGTCTGCTGATAATAAATTCTCTCAGCTGTTGTTTTTTTTAAAAGGTCTTTTTCTTTTTGTCCTTTATTTTTGAAAGAGATTTTCCCTGGATTACAATTTCATATTGAAGACTACTTTTCTGTATTGAAAATGGTTTCTTTTCTTGTCCTATAAAATATGCCAATTTTCTTCTTGCTTATTTAGTTTCTGAAACAATGTTTGCTTTGTATTTAATCATTTTGTTTTTCTATATGTAATGTGTTCTTTTTTTCTGGGTACCTTTAAGATTTTGTCTTTAATTTGGTTTTCTGTTCTTTGAATATAATGAGTGTATGTGCTTACCCTGCTTGGTGTTCTCTGAGATTAGCAATGTAGTCTAGGGCCATCCACTATTATTGTATCTTTCTTGATCTATTCATCATCACCATTTCAAATTTTCTTCCCTACTCTCTGTCTTTTCCTTCTGAGATTCTAGTTAAAAGAATGCTAGATTATTTCATATTGTCACAGCTTTTTTATACTCTGTTCCCTCTCAATTCCACCCCTACCCAAACTTTCACCTCTCTTTGTGTTTCAATTTGCGGAATCACTCGAATCCCCAAAGAAAGGCAATGTCAAACAGTGTTGAAACTACCGCACAATTGCACTCATCTCACATGCTAGCAAAGCAATGCTCAAATTCTCCGAGCCAGGCTACAACAGTATGTGAACTGTGCACTTCAAGATGTTGAAGTTGGATTTAGAGAAGGCAGAAGAATCAGCGATCAAATTGCCAACATCTGTTTTGGCATTAGTGATTTGGCAAAGTGATACAACAACATCTGTTGTATCATCAAAAAACCAAGAGAGTTCCAGAAAAACATCTTCTTCTGCTTTATTGACTATGCCAAAGCCTTTGCCTCTGTGGATCACAACCAACTGTGGAAAATTCTAAAAGAGATGGGAATACCAGACCACCTGACCTGTCTCCTGAGAAATCTGTATGCAGGTAAAGAAGAAACAGAACTGGACATAGAACAACAGACTGGTTCCAAATCAGGAAAGGAATATGTCAAGGCTGTATATTGTCACCCTGCTTATTCAACTTATATGCAGAGTACATTATGTGAAATGTCCGACTAGATGAATCACAAGCTGGAGTCAAGATTGCCAGGAGAAATATCAATAACCTCAGATATGCAGATGACACCAGCCTTATGGCAGAAAGCAAAGAAGAACTAAAGAGCCTCTTGATGAAAGTGAAAGAGGAGACTGCAAAAGGTAGCTTTAAACTCAACATTCAGAAAACTAAGATCATGGCATCCGGTCCCATCATTTCATGGCAAATAGATGGGGGAACAATGGAAACAGTGAGAGACTTTATTTTCTTTGGCTCCAAAATCACTGCAGATGGTGATTGCAGCCACGAAATTAAAAGACGCTTGCTCCTCGGAAGAAAAATTATGACCAACCTAGGCAGCATATTAAAAAGCAGAGACATTATCTTGCCAACAAAGGTCCATCTAGTCAAAGCTATGGTTTTTCCAGTAGTCGTGTATGGATGTGAGAGTTGGACTATAAAGAAAGCTGAGCACAGAAGAATTGATGCTTTTATTTTATTTTTTTTAATTTTATTTTATTTTTAAACTTAACATAACTGTATTAGATTTGCCAAATATCAAAATGAATCCGCCACAGGTACACATGTGTTCCCCATCCTGAACCCTCCTCCCTCCTCCCTCCCCATTCCATCCCTCTGGGTCGTCCCAGTGCACCAGCCCCAAGCATCCAGTATCGTGCATCGAACCTGGACTGGCAACTCATTTCAGTCCAGGTTCGATGCACGATACTGGATGCTTGGGGCTGGTGCACTGGGACGACCCAGAGGGATGGAATGGGGAGGGAGGAGGGAGGAGGGTTCAGGATGGGGAACCATTTCACACCAGTCAGAATGGCTGCGATCCAAAAGTCTATAAGTAATAAATGCTGGAGAGGGTGTGGAGAAAAGGGAACCCTCTTACACTGTTGGTGGGAATGCAAACTAGTACAGCCACTATGGAGAACAGTGTGGAGATTCCTTAAAAAACTGGAAATAGAATTGATGCTTTTAAACTGTGGTGTTGGAGAAGACTCTTGAGAGTTTCTTGTACAGCAAGAAGAGCCAACCTGTCAATCCTAAAAGGAATAAGTCCTGAATATTCATTGGAAGGACTATTGCTGCAGCTAAAACTCCAATATTTTGGCCACCTGATGCAAAGAACTGACTCATTGGGAAAGACCCTGGGAAAGATTGAAGGTGGGAGGAGAAGGGGATGACAAAGGGTGAGATGTTTGGATCACATCACTGACGCAATGGACATGAGATTAAGTAAGCTCTGGGAGTTGGTGATGGACAGGGAAGCCTGGCTTGCTGCAGTCCATGGGGTCGCAAAGAGTCGGACTCAACTGAGCGACTGAACTGAACTCAACTCGAGGAAATGCTACTGATCATACTGCAGGTTCACTGTTTCTAGGCAGTCCAAGTCTTTATCCCACACACCGATGAGTTTTTTGAGGGCATTCTTCATTTTTGTTACTGTATATTTCCTCTGACATTTCAAATGTACTCTTTCTTAAAAAAAAATGATTTATTTTAAATGAAGGATAATTACTTTACAATATTGTAATGGCCTCTGCCATATATCAACATGAATTGGCCATAGGCATACGTGTGACTCCTCCATCTGAACATCCCTCCTGCCTCATTCCCCACCCCATCTTTCCAGGTTGTCACAGAGCACAGGCTTTGGGCTCCCTGAGTCATACATTAAACTCCCACTGGCTCTCTATTTTACATATGGTATGTATATGTTTCTAAGCTATTTTCTCAGATCATCCCACTCTCTTTTTCACTGTGTCCAAAAGTTTTTTCTTTATGTCTGTGTCTCCTTTACTGTCCTCTAGGTAGGATCATTATTGCTATCTTTCTACAGTCCATATATATGCATTAATATATGACATTTGTCTTTCTCTTTCTGACTTATTTCATTCTGTATAATAAGCTCTAGGTTCATCCAACTCATACATGTACCCCAATGTTCATTGCAGCACTATTTACAATATCTAGGGCATGGAAGCAACCTAGATGTCCATCAGCAGATGAATAGATAAGGAAGTTGTGGTACATATACACATATATTATGCAGTAGTATGTGTCCCAGCCATTAAAATAAATGTATTTGAGTCAGTTCAAAGGTTCTCTTTCTTATAGTTTCCATCTTTCTCCTGACATTGCCCATCTTCTATTGCATGTTGTATACCTTTTCTATACCTTTTCAGACTCTCTACCACATTAATTGCAATTATTTAAAATTTTTGTTGAAAGTTCCAACATCTGGGTGATTTCTCAATCTTTTTCTTCAACATTTTGTATTTTTAGTGAGTTGTTTATGTTTCCATTCTGTGTATCATGTATTTTGTTGTTATTGTTGTTGTTGTTGTTGTTGCTGCTGCTATTTAAATTTATCATTGGGTGGATGAGGTGGCACTAGTAGTAAAGAACCCACCTGCCAATGCAGGAGACATAAGAGACATGGGTTCAGTCCCTGGGTTGGGACGATCCCCTGGAGAAGGAAATGGCTAGTTACTCCAGTGTTCTTGCCTGGAGAATCCCATGTACAGAGGAAACTTGCAGACTTCTGTCCATAGGGCCACACAGAGGTGGACACAACTGAAGAGACTTAGCATGAGCATATGCAGATGACAATAGTGACAAAATAATTTATTTTCTGACCTGGAAACAGCCATACCTCTTTCTAACTGTGAGGGTAGAGTCAATCTAGTTACATGTTGAGTTGATTTTGGCTTTTGTTTTTACTATAGCTATTCTTACTGCACTTCTAGCCTCAAATTCTCCCACTTTTGCCTTATATTTCTAGTGAGGACTTGATTGGTGGAAAATTTGCTCTGTTTTCTTATTTCATCTTCACTGCTTCATGAACTCTTTCTAGATGTTTGCTACTTCCAGGACTAAAAGCAGAATGTCAGCTTCTTGGTACTTGCTAGCTAAGTGTTGCAAAACTGGGATCTGCTCTGATGTCCTGATCCAGTCTCTGTCTTAAGCAGATGCTGTGTCTATGTGTCTTCATGGTGGGACTTTTGAAATAATAGTCCATTCTTCAGCTGTAAGAAATTGCTGATGGTCTGGACTCAGGATGATTTCCCACTCCTTTCTCAGGCATTTTTCCTATTTTCCTCTTCAGATACAAGGGATCTTCACATGTGTCTTGGTGTCAGTATTGTTTGCTTTCCTTCTCCCAGAAGATGAAGGCTTTGTTCTGTAGGAAAAGTGGGGGTTCCTGACTTTCCCAAACCAGAAAGTGCTCTCTTCCTCCAAACTTGCAAAATAAGGGGAGTTTCTTGAGAAAACCATCATATTCTCACTATTTTCATGTAGAGAGGAACTGAATAAATGCAGACCTCCCTGTGCCTTCTGCAAAGAGTGCTTCTGCACTCTGACATGACTTACATAGAGCATTCATTATAAGTTTTAGCTGAATTATTTCCCCATGGAAATGTCACTCTCCTCTGTGGTCTGCCCATCTATGCTAACATTCATGCCTCTTTCCACAATAAAGAGTCTACCTTGGGTCAGAGACTGATTAGTTTCCCCATGATCTGACCCCTATGATGATTTGAAAGAAAGTTATAAGTTTTGTAGATTATTTGTTTTCTATATGCTAAGGAAAACCCCAAAGTCTTTCCTTTTATATACATCATTATTAATCTTTACTAAAATACTGGATATTGTTTATTATTAGTATCTCCATATTATGCATAAGGAAACTGAGCTATAGAGAATTTAAATTATTGCCCATTACCTTTTAGCAACTAAATGACAAGACCCAGTTCTTTGGCTTCAAGATCAGTTCATTGTATAAAGTCAGCTATAACATGGGTATAAAAATGAAAAGTAAATGTAGTGATATTTTACCATAGTCCAGGATGTTTCTTGGGTAGTTGGAAACTCTATGGATTTCAAAAAATGAATATTTCAGCTTTCCTCCCACATTGTGCTCGTGATAACAATAAATTATGCTGAGCAAAAGAAGACAGGCATAAATAAGTATATACCATATAATTGAATTTATATTTAGCTCCAGAGTAGAAAAAACTAGTCTCTAGTAATATAAACAAGAACATCAGTGGCCTCTGGGAGGGGGAGGTAGGTGGAGAATGTCTGAAAATGAAACAAGGGAAATTTATTATATGATAATCTCCTTTATATTGACTTTTAAGGTGGATAATGATATATATTTTAAAAACTCAGTGTAGTTAGTATACATTTAAAATATGTGTACAGTTATGTAAAGTTTAAAAATAAAATAAAATTAAAAAAAAAAAAAAAAAATAAAATATGTGTATTTCATTATATATACATTTTACTTCAGTAAATTTTAGTTACACACAGATTAAAAATAGGAGAGAAGTTAAGTGCAGGTTATAATGATCTTGAAAAATAATGAGGTCAAAAGAGAGTTTTACTTCTATAAGAAATACTTGTAATTTTAACATATTTTAATGTGCACTATTTTGTTTAATCTTTACTCTACTGGGAAATGTTTATTATTATTAAGGCCATTTTACACATGAGGCCTTCTGACTAGTTCTGTTGAAAGAGTTGACTATAATCTGAATTAAAATACTGCAAGTAAGACAAAAGCATTAATATTTTACTGTAATCCTCAGCACCATATGAGATTTTTGCAATTCCTATGGTAGGAAAAATAGAACATATCCACTTTCCCCTCGTATTAACACAGGTAACAATAAAGATCCCACTTTTATTACAGAAACCTCCATGCCCTCAGTAAATATGGAAATATTCTTGAGTAAATGTCTGCAATAAAAATGCATTATTATCATTTCCCTTAACAGTTTAAGTTATGGCCAATCAAGCTGTGTTCTTTCAAAACACCAACCACACAATATACCTGTCCTGTTATCAGGTTAATGAAAAATATTTATTTTACTGTTATTGTGTTCATTTACATGCCATCTGTTACCACAGTAATTTGATAAGACAATCTTCACACAAATTATCGTAAGAAGTACTAACCGTATAATTATTCAAATAAAACATAACATCAATAAACTAGAGACCATTATTAAAGTAGCTCTCACATGATCAGGCACTGAATCATAAATTATGGGTACATTTAGTATATGCTATAATCACACTTTATAATATGGTTTTTAGTCTTATCTTTCATTAATGGAAGGTGTTATTGCTTATTTAAGTTCCCTTTGACTCAATGTTCATACAAAGCCCTGACTCTCAAAAATGATCTTCAGCTCCAATTTGGTAATTGTGGTGCACTGGTAGTTTCAAAGGTGCAGTACCACATCCACATAGCTGCTTACTGACTGCAACTCATGTTTCAGAATCCAACAGTCACCACTGTCACTGAGTATTCACATGTCTTGCACTTTTCCCATCTGCTCAAAGGTGAATCTGTGTGCGGAGATGTGTCTGATGGTGACTCATGGGCTTAAACTTCAAAGGCTCACCCATAACATGTCCCACATGTGGCAGCATAATTTAGCTCTCAAAAGAGGCTTTATCATCTCCAGTTATGGCTCCCACGTTGTTATTCCCTAGTTACTATTTGTTCAAAATGAACTTCCTTGTGCTGTTTGCTCTTGTTTCTGCTACTGGGCTTGAGCAAAGCAAAGCCCAATGGAAGTGAGCAGTTATTCAGTGTCAGGATATTGACTGCTTCCCAAGAAATCATTCCATTTGGTGCTATTATAAGGTTTCCTTGATGGTTCAGATGGTAAAGAATCCATCTGCAGTGCAGGAGACCCAGATTTAATCCCCAGGTCAGGGAAGATCTGGAGAAGGGAATGGCTACCCATTCCAGTATTCTTGCATAGAGAATCCAAAGGACAGAGGAGCCTGGTGGGCCATGGGGTTGCAAAGGGTTAGACACAGCTGAGTGACGAACACTTTCACTTTTCATAGTGTCCAGAGCCACTGGCAAATTATTTTCAGAAGAACCATATGACTTTATTTTCTAAGTAAGACTTAGACTATAATTTGAAGGTATCTTTAATATAATTTCAGGGTTGAGTAGTTGCCAATTTCCTCTCTGACAGGATTGCTTATATTTTATTTACTTAAAAATCTGTGTTCCATTCTGGTCTTCTAGTATAATAAGAGAGACTGGTCATGACTCTTGAGATCACAAAGCTGGTCTTTACCCTCCTGGATTAGAAGAAGGTAGCCAGTGCCCACCAAAATGTTAAAGCCATCTTTCCTAGTGTGATACTTAGAAATTGCACTCTGGACCAGAGTCATCTTCCCGTCTTGAGTTCCTTGGTTCCAATTAGCCTTCTCATCAATCAGTGCAGTGCTGTGACTGCTGATGAGAGAGTAAATTAAATAATAATTCCTCTTTCTAGTTTACCAGCTTAAACTATTATTCCTAAGAGTATGGCTTTTGAAGTACTATATATAACTGGAGTTATTTATTGAATTAAAAAAAAAAAAACAACCTACAAATCTCTGCAAGCAGAATGCATTTTCTCCTGATTTTTTCTTTCTAAAACATTGTAATTAGATACTACAGGCCATATGTAGCAATGACAAAGCAGAAATAAAGAGTTATTCTATTTATTTATTTTATTTTTTAACTTTACAATAGCAACAACAAACATCTTAGATTGTGTTTCAGTCCCATGTTCTGGGCAATGAATAATGAAACTCTGCCTTTAATTTTGATGGTCAGTAGTTCTTTCAGGTGTGTCCTTAATGAAATCAACACACGATTTTTCAATACTTTCAGAAACACTTGTTCAAAAGCTAACATACACATGTTTTTCAAAGTCCAAATCCTCTTTGGGTGTTTGGTTGAATCTTGAGAGGTATATTCTTCACCCCTTCAACACTGTGGACACAACCATGGCAGATAAGAAAAGGTACTAATTCTGAAGTGGACCTAATTTCAAGTTTCCTATCAAACAGTTACTAAGTGATATGAAATAAGGTGAATAATGTTTGTGTGTTTGAAATCCTTCTTTATAGAATGTGAAAATTCCTTGTCTCACAAGATAATTTGGGGAATGGAATGGTGTGAGACATTGTGATCTGTAATTAATATGTATTAGACAAATATAAATTTTGCTATAGTAGAATTCAATTTTATTTATAAATTGAAATTTTATTTATAAATTGATTTTTTAATAAATCTCATTGTAGTAGAGTCCTAGCTAACTATTCTTATAACCATGAAGATGTGACTATATTATTATTAACAATAATATAACATATATTATGATTATAAATTTACCTTTATAGGAAAAGAAACATAACCCTTCTTTAATATTTAAATGTTTTTGTGCTTTGTTTGCTTGTTGGGTTTTGCTTTTTTTGGTATGTAGTGATAATCAGGATAGAGAAAGCTCCCAGAATTCCAGGCACTTCCAAAAGCCGCATCCCCAGGTTCGCATCCCCATAGTAAACCATCCTCTCTGGGAACAGCATTGACAGTAATTTAAGATTGTGTCACAACTCTGGTGCCTCTTTTTGGAAAATTAAAAGATGTTATGCTTCATTCATATCAAATTTGGTGTTAAGTGATGGCAGAAATGCTAGTGTTACTACCAGAAAACCACTTTTCTTCTCCGTGACAATGAGAAAACAAGCCATGTCCCTCAGAGGCATAAGTGTGGTGACAACAATCTGTAAATATGAGAAGTTCAGAAAGCACCAGAATACTGAAATGACATGTTTTCCCTCACTCTGATTTAAACTTCTGAATATTTTTCCTTTGCTTAACTGCTGGTGTTGTTTATTCAAGTTACAGTAGATGGAATAAACTTATAAATTTAATATATAAATACTATATAAATACTATAGCAAAGTAGTTCTAATTACATAGTTAACAATTACTAAAACATTCACACAAAGCAATCATTTTAAAAGCCTTCACAAGAAGCAGTGTAAGATGCCTACATTTTATGAAATTATATAGCTCATTCTTCGTCTTTCTTGAGAGAATTTTGCATGAGATAATAACTTCAGAAAATGATATTAATTCATCTGATGCTGCAGCTATTACCAATCCTAATTTGCACCTTTCGTGCTACTTTGAATATTTTATTCATGCTGAAATGTCAACTATGCAACTGAAAATGGCCCCAAAGGAACATTAGCCATTCATCTCTTTAGATAGAATTGTCCAATATCATCCCTGACAATATGAAATAGTCAAAGACACAGGTTTGCATACTTTCTGTATTTATAGATGATTGCAGAGGATTGAAAATCCCATAGATAACTTACACCTATTTTCAGGAGTCTCCCACACAGCGGTATACTTGTACGTGTTTACAAGTTGATACTGGTTGAGATCCATGTTTTTGGAGAATGTGGTGGCTAACTCGAATAATGCAGTGATACAAGTGCAGATACCAAACTTCCTAAGTGATGCAGAGTCAGAAGAATACCTGAATCTTCATATAAAATTATTATGTTCCCTGGTATAGGACTCTTTAGGAAGAGGTGGCAAGAATACACAGAAGAACTATACAAAAACTATCTTCACGACCCAGATAATCATGATGCTGTGATCACTCACCTAGAGCCAGGCATCCTGGAATGTGAAGACAAGTGAGCCTTAGGAAACATCACTACGAACAAAACTAGTGGAGGTGATGGAATTTCAGTTGAGCTATTCAAATCCTGAAAAATGATGCTGTGAAAGTGCTGCACTCAATATGTCAACAAACTTGGAGAACTCAGCAGTGGCCACAGGACTGGAAAAGGTCAGTTTTCATTCCAATCTCAAAGAAAGGCAATGCCAAAGAATACTCAAACTGCCACACAATTGCACTCATCTCACATGCTAGTAAAGTAATGCTCAAAATTCTCCAAGCCAGGCTTCAGGAATATGTGAACTGTGAACTTCCAGATGTTCAAGCTGGTTTTAGAAAAGGCAGAGGAACCAGAGATCAAATTGCCAACATCCGCTGGATCATCGAAAAAGCAAGAGAGTTCCAGAAAAACTTCTACTTCTGCTTTAGTGGCTATGTTAAAGCCTTTGACTGTGTGGATCACAGTAAACTGTGGGACGTTCTGAAAGAGATGGGAATACCAGACCACCTGACCTGCCTCTTGAGAAACCTATATGCAGGTCAGGAAGCAGTAGTTAGAACTGGACATGGAACAACACACTGGTTCCAAATAGGAAAAGGAGTACATCAAGGACGTATATTGTCACCCTGCTTATTTAACTTCGATGCAGAGTACATCATGAGAAACGCTGGGCTGGAGGAAGCACAAGCTGGAGTCAAGATTGCCAGGAGAAATATCAATAACCTCAGATATGCAGATGACAACACCCTTATGGCAGAAAGTGAAGAGGAACTAAATAGCCTCTTGATGAAAGTGAAAGAGGAGAGTGAAGAAATTGGCTTAAAGCTCAACATTCAGAAAACGAAGATCATGGCATCTGGTCCTATCACTTCATGGCAAATAGATGGGGAAGCAGTGGAAACAGTGGGTGACTTTTTTGGGGGGACTCCAAAATCACTGCAGATTGTGACTGATGCCATGAAATTAAAAGACGCTTATTCCTTGGAAGGAACGTTATTACCAATCTGGACAGCATATTAAAAAGCAGAGACATTACTTTTTCAACAAAGGACTGTCTAGTCAAGGTTATGGTTTTTCGAATAGTCATGTATGGATGTGAGAATTGGACTATAAAGAAAGCTGAGCTCAAAGAATTGATGTTTTTGAACTGTGGTGTTGGAGAAGACTCTTGAGAATCCCTTGGACTGCAAGGAGAGCCAACCAGTTCATCCTAAAGGAGATCAGTCCTGGGTGTTCATTGGAAGCACTGATATTGAAGCTGAAACTAAAATACTTTGGCCACCTGATGTGAAGAGCTGATTCATTTGAAAAGACCCTGATGCTAGATAAGATTGAGGGCAAGAGGAGAAGGGGATGACAGTGGGTGAGATGGTTGGATGGCATCACCGATGCAATGGACATGAGTTTGGGTGAACTCCAAGTGTTGGTGATGGACAGTGAATCCTGGTGTGCTGTGGTTCATGGGGTTGCAGAGTCGGATATGACTGAGTGAATGAACTGAAAAGAACTCTTATACCAGAAGAGATTGGATTCTTCTGTTGAACTATGAAGAAATACAGAAAGTACAACAGAAACAAACTCACAGACATAGAAAGCAAACTTGTGGTTACCAAAGGGGAAAGATGGAGAACGATAAATTAAGAGTTTGGGATTAATACATATACACTACTATGTATATAGTAGATAGTCTACATGGACCTATGGTATAGCACAGGGAACTCTACTCAGTACTCTGTAATAACATATATGGGGAAAGCATCTGAAAAAAGAGTGGATATGCATATAACTGAATCACTTTGCTGTACCCATGAAAGTAATACAGCATTTTAAATCAAATATATTCCAATATAAAATAAAATTTTATAAAGTGTAATAAGTAAACTGGGAGTGAGGAAATGTGTTCTTTTTTATTTATTTTAAATAGAGGCTAATTACTTTACAATATTGTATTGGTTTTGCCATACATCAACATGAATCTTTATAAGAATGTAGTTCTATAGAAACCAGAATTCATCTCTTGCCTTCTAACATCTTCACTTGAAAAATGCCTGAAGCATGTTTTCTTAAATTCCCATAAGTGATGCCCTTGTCTTAGGAAACTGCTGAGTCAGGACAGCTCAGTTTCTTCTGCTACTAGTTCACAGAACAAAGGAGACATCGAAAATTAGAGCCTAGACACCCTCCATTTATTAGCAAAGTTAAATATCGTCCATGGGTACAGTGGGTCCTTCACATGGTCACAGCATCTTGGGCTCTCTTGACAAATCTCCAAGAGGGCCAGGTCCTGGGGCAGGATCTGAGCTGTAACAGGCTGAACATTACACTGCCTGTGGCAAGACCTGGAGGGAGAGCGAAAAGAAAAGTTGCACGTCAAGAGGCTTTCCCAGGCCAGCAGAGCTTGTAGGGGAAGATCCAGTTTTTGATGAACCAGTAAATGTATTAGGATGACAAAATATGGAAGCAATAAAGAACCAGTCCACTAGTAAGCAGACAAACAATGACAACCAGCATTGTCACCACAGTCCCTACAGTCACCATCTTCACTGTGTGAGGCCTGGGGCTAGGTACACTGCTCTGTCAACAGGTACTAGCACCCCTCCCCCCTGACCCAGGAGAGGAAGGGAACTGGCAATCCTGGTGGAAGAGGCACCATCCTGTCCAGCCCCACTCTGGAGTGCTAGCCTGACAGTGCTGGGATGGAACAGGAGGGCTTTGAGTCAAATGTGAAATGGAAGTGTCTAAATGAACACGACCCAGGTTTTGTTTTGTTTTTTTTTTTTTTTTTTGGTTTTTGTTCTTTTTTTATTATTATTTTAATTAGAGGCTAATTACTTTACAATATTGTATTGGTTTTGCCATACATCAACATGAATCCACTACGGGTGTACATGTATTCCCAATCCTGAACCCCCCTCACACCTCCCTCCCCATACCATACCTCTGGGTCATGCCAGTGCACCAGAAAGAGACAAGTGTACCCCAATGCTCATCACAGCACTGTTTATAATAGCCAGGACATGGAAATAACCTAGATGTCCATCAGCAGGTGAATGGATAAGAAAGCTGTGGTACATATACACAGTGGAGTATTACTCAGCCATTAAAAAGAATACATTTGAATCAGTTCTAATGAGGTGGATGAAACTGGAGCCTATTATACAGAGTGAAGTAAGCCAGAAAGAAAAATACCAATACAGTATACTAATGCATATATATGGAATTTAGAAAGATAGTAACGATAACCCTGTATGCGAGGCAGCAAAAGAGACACAGATGTATAGAACAGACTTTTGGACTCTGTGGGAGAGGGCAAGTGCAGGATGATACGGGAGAATGGCATTGAAACCCATAAATTATCATATGTGAAACGAATCGCCAGGCCAGGTTCGATGAAGGATACAGGAAGCCTGGGGCTGGTGCATGACCCAGGTTTTAATTACTTAAACAAGTCTCTTTTCATAACTAAAAGAATTAAAATTTTATGGGCTTGGGCTAAGATATTGTTAATGAACATGCCAAATACAAAAAAAGAAAGAACCACAAAGCTTTGTTGTTGGTTAGTTGCTAAATCATGTCCTACTCTTTTGAGACCCAATGGACTGTGTAGCCCACCAGGCTCCTCTGTCCATGGTATTTCCCAGGCAAAAATACTGATGTGGGTTGCCATTTCCTTTTCCAGGGGATCTTCCCTACCCAGGGATCAAACCTGAGTCTCCTGCATCTCCTGCATTGGCAGATGGATTCTTTACTACTGAGCCACCAGGAGAGCCCAAAGCAGTAGCCATTGCAGAAAAACTAAATATAATTGTTTTCATCAATGTATTGAGATTTAATTTAAACTAGTAATAAATTTTTAATATTCCAGTTAGGAATTTTGAAAGGTTTTTCAAAAGAGCAATGATCATCACTTCTTTGTTAATAAATCTAGTACATTCTTTTGCAAATGTCTTTTTTTTTTTTTTTTGCATTATCTATATACAAGACAGCTCATATCCAACTTTATATTCATATATTGTGAAGTATTGGTGTTTTAAACCATGAAATTTAGGGATAGTTTGTGATACAGAAATATTTTGTAATAGTAATTTTTTTTTCTTTTTCAAATAAAACAAACCCTTTGCTCTGTCAGGTGGTTAGGGTGACAGTTGACCATTCTGATTTTTCCTCAACTTATGTTGAGCTGAGGCTGAGTTCACCTGTGTTCATGGTTCATCTGGACTATGCAGGGAGAGCAGGGTGATGTGGTTTCCATTAACCTTATGTTTCAACTCTAGAAACATAAGGAGTCTTAGAATCAAATGCCCTGATAATGTGTGAGCTAAGCAGTCACTTTCTGCTGTCCTTCACCCCTGCCTCAGCCATGGATGCTAAATCTGAATGTGTGCATACAGAAAGAATTGTTTGGCCATTTGCATCTGGGCCCATCTTGACTGTATTGCAGTCTCCCTACTCAAGCCTCATCTAGGACTCATTTGACTTCTGTTTGTCTCTGCAAAAATGCTCCAGTGCAGGGCCAATCCCCAAGTTACCCTTTGAGGCACAAAAGTTGTAGCTTGTATTACTCATATCAGAAAGGCTTGTTTTTCTCTGAAATCAAGACAACAGAGGATGAGACGGTTGGATGACATCACCGACTCAATAGACATGAGTCTGAGTAAACTCGGAGTTGGTGATGGACAGGGAGGCCTGGCGTGCTGCAGTCTATAGGGTCGCAAATAGTCGAACACGACTGAGAGACTGAATTGAACTGAACTGAAGTTCTTTGAGATTTCGTTGTGTTTGCTGATCTTCTCTGGTCACATAAACTACTATAGTTATTATTTTTTCATGTGTTTTTAATTATCATGAGACAAATGTCTTTCCTATTCCTCTGCATTCCAATTTTAAATCTAAACATTTATGTCTAGGACTATTGATAGCTATTTTATGTTTCAATTCTTGCTAAAAGAATCACATTTGCATTATAACTTCTACTTAAAGTGATAATTTTGATTCTTCCTTGATTCCAAAAGTTAAGTCACTTAGTTCAAATGTATGTAGTTCAAATTTATGTCTACTGCATTGATTAGAACTTCTAAAATGGAACAAAACACATATAAAGTTAATTAACCATAGCTTATTTAATAACAGTATGCTGTGTTTTGACAACCAAATAGTGAAACTTCACTGTGCTTAACTTCTATTTTATTGGAATCAACAGAGAGAAGCCAAAAATAATTGATACTTACTCTGTGATAATACCAATTAGCTAACATCATATAGAAAATGCTGAAAATAAGAAGAGTGTTCCAGTCTGAGTAATTAATTATAAATTCTCAAATGGATTTTCTTATGCTTCTTCATTGACTTGAACCTTAAAAACATGCCATTAATTAAACAGGTCCTATATTGTAAATGATAATGGGAAAGAAAACCCAAAAGACAGAAACAAAAACAAAATAACAATGCATTTATCTTAACAAGAACTATTGGTAAAGGAATCTCCTCATTCATCATTTTTCTAACCAATTCACTTATTGGAACTCACGTATTATTCCAAGCTATAATATATATCCCTAAAGAAGCAAGTGACAACCCACTCCAGTATTATTGCCTGGAAAATCCTATGGACAGAGGAACCTGGTTGGCTACAGTCCATGGGGTCACAAAAAGTCAGACACGACTGAACAGCTAACAGTTTCATTATATATAGCAAGTTTCAAGAGATTTTGTAAAGGGAGGGGAAATCTTCAGAGGTAAGCTGCTGCTGCTAAGGCGCTTCAGTTGTGTCCGACTCTGTGCGACCCCATAGATGGCAGCCCACCAGGATCCCCCGTCCCGGGGATTCTCCAGGCAAGAACACTGGAGTGGGTTGCCATTTCCTTCTCCAATGCATGAAAGTGAAAAGTGAAAGTGAAGTCACTGAGTCATGTCCGACTCTTAGCGACCCCATGGACTGCAGCCTACCAGGCTCCTCTGTCCCTGGGATTTTCCAGGCAAGAGTACTGGAGTGGGGTGCCATTGCCTTCTCCTCAGAGGTAAGAGTAAACCATAAATTAGTTTATTTTTGTCTCTGCAAAAATTAAAGACACGAGAAGTACTTAAAATTCTTTTCCCTAAATATTTCATGTGAGAAATCTGGCTTCTCATTATTTTCTCATTCACTATTTTAAGTATGGATTGGATTCATAGTACAATACCACACAGAATGCTATGTGCTGACTCTTTTGAGATGGGTAAGTAACAATAGCTTCTTTTGATTAACTTATCAACCAATAGAAGAAAAATAGATGAGAATATCTATTAATGTAACAAAATGTGCTTAAAGCAAGAAATGCATAGTGACAATACAAGCGTACTAAATCGCTTCAGTTCAATCCAACCCTGTGACCCCATTGATTGTATCCTGTCAAGGTCCTCTGTCCATGGGATTCCATAGGCAATTATACTGGAGTGGGTTACTATGCTCTTCTGCAGGGGATCTTCCCAACCCAGGGATTGAACTCAAGTCTCTTAAGTCTTCTGTGTTTCAGGTGGGTTATTTAGACTAGTGCCACCTGGGAAGCCCCATAGTCAGAATAGAGTATGATCATTGGTGGAATTAGAGGACCCAGAATTCTCCCATAGTGAGACTAGAGTATGATCATTGGTGGCATTAGAGGACCCAAAATGGAATTCTCAAGGCAAGAATACTGGAGTAGGTTTCCATTCCCTCCTCCAAGGCATCTTCTAGACCCAGGGATCAATCTCCACTCTCTCACAGCAGGCAGATTCTTTACCATCTGAGCCACCAATGGATGCTAGATAACCCTCTTTAGAGTCCCTTGGACTGGAAAGAGATCAAACCAGTCAATCCTAAAGGAAATCAACCCTGAACATTCATTGAAAGGACTGGTGTTGAAGCTCCAATACTTTAGACACCAGATGAGAAGAGCCGACTCACTGGAAAAGACTCTGATGCTGGGAAAGATTGAAGGCAAGAGGAAAATGACAGAGGATGAGATGGATGGATGGCATCACTGACTCAATGGACATGAGTTTGAGCACTCTCCAGGAGATGATGAAGGACAGAGAAGTCTGGTGTGCTGCAGTCAATGGGGTCACAAAGAGTCAGACATGACTCAGTGACTGAATAACAACAGCAGCGGAAGAAAGTACATTAGAATGCATTTCCATCAGAAATCCAAAGGTAATTATTTTATATTCCTCTTGAAAATTGTTTTCCTAAATATCTACCATGAAAGAGATTATTGGTGTGATAGAACACAAGCATGGGGTGAGATAAAAGTTCAGTTCAGTTCAATCACTCAGTCGTGTCCGACTTTTTGTGACCCCATGAATCGCTGCACGCCAGGGCTCCCTGTCCATCACAAACTCCCAGAGTTTACTCAGACTCACATCCATCAAGTCAGTGATGCCATCCAGCCATCTCATCCTCTGTTGCCCCCTTCTCCTCCTGCCCCCAATCCTTCCCAGAATCAGAGTCTTTTCCAATAAGTCAACTCTTCATCTGAGGTGGCCAAAGTACTGGAGTTTCAGCTTTAGCATCATTCCTTCCAAAGAAATCCCAGGGCTGATCTCCTTCAGAATGGACTGGTTGGAGCTCCTTGCAGTCCAAGGGACTCTCAAGAGTCTTCTCCAATACCACAGTTCAAAAGCATCAATTCTTCAGTGCTCAGCCTCCTTCACAGTCCAACTCTCACACCCATACATGGCCACAGGAAAAACCATAGCCTTGACTAGATGGACCTTTGTTGGCAAAGTAATGTCTCTGCTTTTGAATATGCTATCTAGGTTGGTCATAACTTTCCTTCCAAGGAGTAAGCGTCTTTTAATTTCATGGCTGTAGTCACAATCTGCAGTGATTTTGGAGCCCCAAAAAATAAAGTCTGACACTGTTTCCACATCTATTTCCCAAGAAGTGATGGGACCGGATGCCATGATCTTCATTTTCTGAATGTTGAGCTTTAAGCCAACTTTTTCACTCTCAACTTTCACTTTCATCAAGAGGCTATTTAGTTCCTCTTCACTTTCTGCCATAAGGGTGGTGCATCTGCATATCTGAGGTTATTGATATTTCTCCCAGAAATCTTGATTCCAGCTTGTGTTTCTTCCAGTCCAGCGTTTCTCATGATGTACTCTGCATATAAGTTAAATAAGCAGGGTGACAATATATAGACTTGATGTACTCCTTTTCCTATTTGGAACCAGTCTATTGTTCCATGTCCAGTTCCAACTGTTGCTTCCTGACCTGCATTACAGATCGAGAGGCAGGTCAGGTTGTCTGTTATTCCAGATAAAGGTTATGGAAGTTAAAAGATATAGATGCTTTTAGATATCCCACCCTAGATCTCAAAAAATATTATTTGGGGGAGAAGACCTTTAAAGGTAGGCTAAAAGGTAAGTCCTCCTTCATGGATCACAGTCTTATGGAGAAAGGGCTTGCATAATTCAATGAAGCTATAAGCCATGCTATGCAGAGCCACCCAAGATGGACAGTTCATAGTGGAGAGTTCTGACAAATGGTGGTCCATCGGAGGAGGAAATGGCAACTCACTCCAGTATTCTTGCTGGAAGAACTCCATAAACAGTATGAAAAGGCCAAAAGATATGATACCAGAAGATGAGCTCTCTGGGTCACAAGGTGTCCAATATGCTACTGGGGAAGAGTGGAGGGCAGTTACTAACAGTTCCAGAAAGAATGATGTATCTGACCTAAAGTGGAAATGATGCTCAGTTGTGGATGTCTCTGGTGATAGAAGTAAAATTCACTGCAGTAAAAAGCAATATTGCATAGGGACCTGGAATGTTAAGTCCATGAATCACAGTAAATTGGACATGGTCAAGAAAAAGATGGCAAGACTGAACATTGATATCTTAGGAATCAGTAAACTAAAATGGATGGGAATGGGTGACTTTAATTCAGATGATCATTATGTCTACTACTGTGGGCAAGAATTCCTTAGAGGATATGGAATAACCCTCATAATCTTCAAAGGAATCGGAAAAGCAGTATATATATGCAAGATGGCAGTGAGGGAAGATAGGAAGTTCATGTCTCCCCAGGCCCAGAATACCTACCAGGTGTTAGTGGGGGTCCTCCAGTGAGCAGGCAAATAGGAAGAACCCTGGGGTTTACCAGGTACACAGCAGGAGGAAAATGGGGGAAGATCTAGGCTGGAGGACCAGTGTGGGACTAGCTGCTGGGAGAGGGGAATGGTTTGAACACTGGGAGTGATCTAGGAGTGGTTTGGGCATCTTTCATTGCCAGAGCAGTGTGCTTGCTTGGTTGGGAGGGGGAGGGACCCATGAGGGGACCTGAGGGTCCACTGAGGGAAGTCCTTAGGGTTCCCTTTTCACTCAGGCCAAAGGACCCAGGGGCTGCTGGGGGAAGGGAAGCAGTTTGGGCCCTCAGAGTGATCTACGTGTTTGGAGTTGTTTAGATGCCTTTGAGTGCTGAAAGTAGCATGCCTGCTCGGCTAGGAAGGGAGGACCCGTGATAAGATCAGAAGGTCCACTGGGAAAGTTCCTGGGGTTCCCTTTTCAACTGACCCCAGGGAGCCTTCTGTGGCTCCAGGCCAGGCCTCTGCCCTCTGGGGCCCTATCTACTCTTCCGATTAACTTTCTGCTGCCTGCCCTAAAGGGTGCCCTAAGGAAAGGCAATGCCAAAGAATGCTCAAACTACCGCACGATTACATTCATCTCACACGATAGTAAATGCTCAAAATTCTCCAAGCCAGGCTTCAGCAATATGTGAACTGTGAACTTCCTGATGTTCAAGCTGGTTTTAGAAAGGGCAGAGGAACCAGAGATCAAATTGCCAACATCTGCTGGATCATGGAAAAAGAAAGAGAGTTCCAGAAAAACATCTATTTCTGCTTTATTGACTATGCCAAAGCCTTTGACTGTGTGCATCACAATAAACTGTGGAAAATTCTGAAAGAGATGGGAATACCAGACCACCTGATCTGCCTCTTGAGAAATTTGTATGCAGGTCAGGAAGCAACAGTTAGAACTGGACATGGAACAACAGACTGGTTCCAAATAGGAAAAGGAGTTCGTCAAGGCTGTATATTGTCACCTGCTTATTTAACTTATATGCAGAGTACATCATGAGAAACACTGGACTGGAAGAAACACAAGCTGGAATCAAGATTGCTGGGAGAAATATTAATAACCTCAGATATGCAGATGACACCACCCTTGTGGCAGAAAGTGAAGAGGAACTCAAAAGCCTCCTGATGAAAGTGAAAGAGGAGAGTGAAAAAGTTGGCTTAAAGCTCAACATTCAGAAAATGAAGATCATGGCATCCGGTCCCATCACTTCTTGGGAAATAGATGTGGAAACAGTGTCAGACTTTATTTTTTGGGGCTCCAAAATCTGCAGATTGTGACTACAGCCATGAAATTAAAAGACGCTTACTCCTTGGAAGGAAAGTTATGACCAACCTAGATAGCATATTCAAAAGCAGAGACATTACTTTGCCAACAAAGTTCCGTCTAGTCAAGGCTATGGTTTTTCCTGTGGCCATGTATGGATCTGAGAGTTGGACAGTGAAGGAGGCTGAGCACTGAAGAATTGATGCTTTTGAACTGTGGTGTTGGAGAAGACTCTTGAGAGTCCCTTGGACTGCAAGGAGCTCCAACCAGTCCATTCTGAAGGAGATCAGCCCTGGGATTTCTTTGGAAGGAATGATGTTAAAGCTGAAACTCCAGTACTTTGGCCACCTCATGCGAAGAGTTGACTCATTGGAAAAGACTCTGATTCTGGGAGGGATGGGGGCAAGAGGAGAAGGGGTCGACAGAGGATGAGATGGCTGGATGGCATCACTGACTCGATGGACGTGAGTCTCAATGAACTCCAGGAGTTGGTGATGGACAGGGAGGCCTGGCGTGCTGCGATTCATGGGGTTGCAAAGAGTCAGACACGACTGAGCAACTGATCTGATCTTATCTGATCTGAAGGCCCCCAGACCCAGCCCTCTGCCTTTTGGGCCACCACTGCCCTTCTGACACCATCCACTCTTCAGGGCTTTCCCCCAGCCCTCTTCTACTCTCTACCTTCCAATTTCTTCCTCTCACCGGGGTCCCCCCATCCTCTGGAGAACCTTCATCCCTCTAGGGACCCCCACCTACCATCTGGACTGGGCCCTCTATCCTGATGTGTTCCTCTCTACCCACCGGGGCACCCCTCTACCCTCTGTGGTCCTCTCCCCACTTCCCAGGCCCTTCACCACTCCAGGCCAACACCTCCACCATTCAGGAGCCCTCTCCCACCCTCCAGGATCCCCCTCCATTTTTCAGTTTCCTCCTCCCTTCAGGGACCCTGTGCTGTATGTGCCCCTCTGTATGCCCCTTAACCCCTCCAAGGGCCGTGTCTGAACTCTGAACCACCCAGATTTCTGCCAAGGTGATCTCTGATCACCACCTACACTTTACTTCTCTTCTCCTTTTGGGGGCCCCATCCATCCTCCTGAGACCCCTCCCTCCATGCACCCTCCACTCTCCAGGCCAAGACCTTCACCCTCCAATGCCCCCTCTGTCTTGCAGGGACACCTTCAAGGGCACCCTCTTCCTACGTTTAAGTCCTTTGGGTGAAGGAGAAAGGAGCAAAGAAGCAGGGACTGCCAGGGAAGTGTTTCTCCCAGTGTGAAAGAAAGGAGAATCCATCTGATACTGCCCCACCAATGGCCCTGGAAGCGTCCTAGGGACCTGGGCCTTATCCTCTACACTCTGAAGATGGAGGCACTGCATAGGCCCCCTTAGCTGGATGGAGCCATCATTGCCCCCCAACCCCTCCCAGCACTTTTTCTGAAAGCTTGGGTCCTGAATCAGAACCCCACCCCCGCCTAAATCCCCTGCTAAGTCACTTAGTCATGTCTGACTAGTTGCAACCTCGTAGACTATAGCCCACCAGGTTCCTCTGTCCATGGGATTCTCCAGGCAAGAATATTGGAGTGGGTTGCCTCGTCCAGGGGATCTTCCAATGCAGGGATAGAACACGCGTCTCTTATGTCTCCTTCAGTGGCAGGCAAATTCTTTACCACTAGCGCCACACTTCCACCTAAACACAGTCACAGCTTAAGCCCTTCCCCACTTAATGGAAAAGAGCAAAACAGCAAAGGTTTTTTTTTTTTTTTTTTTTACCTGTTTGCCAGTGGCGTTCAGTTTTACTCTCCAGTGGTTGTTTCATACATATTATTATTATTTTCTATTTATGTAAGTTTTCTAAACTTAGATTCTACTTGTTTAAAATTTTAGTTATTATTCCGTTCCCTCTTATTTTTGTTTTGCTTACTATACATATAGATATATATTTTTCTCTCTCTTTTTGCTATTGGAGACTGGTTTTACACTTCAGGGGTTGGTATTTTTGTTGTTGTTGTTGTTATTCTGCTTTTTTTTTTTTTTTTTCTCTTTGCCTTTTTTTTTCTTCCTTTTTTTTTCCCTTTCTTCCCCCCCCCACCCCACCCCCCCCCCACATTCCACAGCTTGAGGAAGCCCAGTTCATAGGCCAGAGACCAGGTCTGAACCTCTGAGGCAGATGTGCTGAGTCCGTACTGCTGGAATAACAAAGAACCAGGAAGAAATAGAGAGCATGAACAGACCAATCACAAACACTGAAATTGAAACTGTAATAAAATATAGTTCTTCTTGGGTCCTGGGGTTCTCTGTATCTCAGAGGTCCACATCTCAACAACAAGACCCAGATCTACAAACTGACCACAAATTCCACTACTAGACCAAACAGCTAGTAAGACAGGAACACAGTCCCACCCATCAAGAGAAACAAAAACATTAAAAGACAAAATTTATGTTGCAGATGAAGGAGTAAGATAAAAAAATGACAAGACCTGATAAATGAAAAGGAAATAGGGAAACTATCTGAAAAAGAATTTAGAGTAATAGTAGTAAAAAAGTATCAAATTGTTAAAAATAGAATGGAGAAAGTGCAAGAAACATTTAAAGCATTTAACAAAAATGTGGCAGAAATAAAGAATTAAAAAACAGTGATCAACATCACAATCACTGGAATTAAAAATGCTCTAGAAGGAATCAATACCAGAATAACTGAGGCAAAACAGGTAAGTAAGCTAGAACATAAAATGATAAAAATAACTGCAAAGGGGCAGAATATACCAAAGAGAATGAAAATAATTGAGGATAGTTTCAAAGACTTCTAAGACAATATTAAACACACCAACATTCGAGTTAAAGGGGTACCAGAAGAAAAGAAAAAGAAAGGATATGAGAGTATATTTGAAGAGATTATAGTTGGAAACTTACTTAACATGGAATAAAAGAAATAGCCACCAAAGTCCAGAGAGTCCCATATGCGATAAACTCAAAGAGAAATGCACAAAGACACATATTAAAAAAAGGTGGGAAAAATATCAAACACAAAGAAAAAATATTAAAACCTGCAAGGGAAAAGCAAGAAATTATATACAAACGAATCCCCAGGGTTAGCAGCTGATTTTTCCATAGAAGTTCTGCAGACCAGAAAGGAGAGGCAGAATAAAGTGAGGAAAGGAAAAAATGTACCCCAAGATTAGTCAATCCAGCAAAGATTTCATTGAGATTTGGTGGTAAAACCAAAAGCTTTATAGACAAACAAAGGCTAAGAGAATTCAGAACCACCAGATCAGCCTTATAACATATGCAAAATAAACTTCTCTAGAGAGAAGCACCGGAGAAGGCAATGGCACCCCACTCCAGTACTCTTGCCTGGAAAATCCCACAGACGGAGGAGCCTGGTGGGCTGCAGTCCATGGGGTCGCTAAGAGTCGGACACGACTGAGCGACTTCACTTTCACTTCTCACTTTCATGCATTGGAGAAGGAAATGGCAACCCACTCCAGTATTCTTGCCTGGAGAATCCCAGGGACGGGGGAGCCTGGTGGGCTACCATCTATGGGGTCGCACAGAGTCGGACATGACTGAAGCGACTTAGCAGCAGCAGCAGCAGCAGCAGAGAGAAGCACCAGAGAACAAGACCCAGAAAAACAAATCTTAAATGATTAAAAAATGATATACTCATATGTAAAAAATGCATATCAATAACTATTTTAAATGTAAATGGGTTAAATGCCCACCCAAAAGACAGACTGGCTGAATGAATACAGAAACAAAACCCTTGTAAATGTTGTTTACAAGAAACTCACTTCAGACCTAAGGACACATACAAATTGAAAGTCAGGGGATGAAAAATGATATTCCATACAAATGGGAGTCAAAAGAAAGTTGGAGCAGAATACTCATATCAGACAAAATAGACTTTAAAATAAAAAGTGTTGCAAGAGATAAGGAAAGACATTGCATAATGATCAAGAGATCAATCCAAGAAGAAGATATAACAATTATAAATAATTATGAACCCCACCAACAATACATAAGGCAAAGGCTAACAACCATGAAAGGGGAAATCAACAGTAACACAATAATAGTAGGCGATTTTAACAACCCACTTACACCAAGGAACAGATCATCCGGACAGAGAATTAATAAGGGAACACAAGCCTTAAATCATAGATTAGAGCAGATAGACTTAACTGATGTCTTCAGGACATTCCATTCCAAAAGAGCAGAATACACATTTTTCTCAAAGGCACACAGAACATTCTCCAGGATAGATCACATCTTAGGTCACAAATCAAGTCTCAGTGAATTTAAGAACACTGAAATCATATTAAGAAACTTTTTTGACCACAACACCATAAGACTAGATATCAACTACAGGAAAAAAAAATGTAAACAAACACAAACACGTGAAGGCTAAACAGCACACTTTTAAAATAACCAACAGGTCACTGAAGACATTAAAAAGGAAATAAATAGAAATGAATAACAATGAACGATGAACCACCAAAAACCTATGGGACACAGCAAAGGCAGTTCTAAGAGAGAATATTTTTTTCTTAATTTATTTTTGTATTGAAGGATAATTGCTTTACAAAATTTTGTTGTTTTGTGTCAAACCTCAACATGAATTAGCCATAGGTATACATATACCTCTTCTCTTTTGAACCTCCCTCCCACCTCCCTCCCCATCCCACCCGTCTAGGCTGATACAGAGCCCCTGTTTGATTGGTTGATTCCTGAGCCATACAGCAAATTACCCTTGGTTATTTTACATATGGTAATGTAAGTTTCCATGTTACTCTTTCCATACACCTCACCCTCTCCTCCCCTCTTCCCATGTCCATAGATATATATTCTATGACTGTTTCTCCATTGCTGCCCTGTAAATAAATTCTTCAGAACCATTTTTCTAGATTCTGTTTATGTGTGTTAGAATACAATATTTATCTTTTTCTTTCTGACTCATTTCACTCTGTATAATAGGTTCTAGGTTCATCCACCTCATCAGAACTGACTCAACTGTGTTCCTTTTCATGGCTGAGTGATATTCCATTGTGTATATGTACCACAACTTATTTATCCATTCATTTGTCGATGGAAATCTAGGTGGCTTCATGTTCTAGCTGTTATAAATAGTGCTTCAATGAACAATGAGATATATGTGTCTTTTTCAACTCTGATCTCCTCAGGGTATGTGCCTAAGAGGGGGATTGTGGGTCATATAGTGCTTTTATTTCTAGTTTTCTAAGGAATTTCAATACCATCTTCCATAGTGGCTGCATCAATTTACATTCCCACCAACAGTGCAAGAGTATTCTCTTTTCTCCACACCTTCTCCAGAATTTATTGTTTGTTGATTTTTTGATGATGGCCATTTTGACCAGTGTGAGGTGATATCTCATTGTGGTTTTGATTTGCATTTCTCTAATAATGAGCAATGTTGAGCATCTTTTCATCTGTTTCTTAGCCATCTGTATGGCTTTTTTGGAGAAATGTCTGTTTAGGTCTTTTTCCTACTTTTGGATTGGGTTGTTTGTTTTCTGGGTATTGAGTTGTATGAGCTGCTTGTATAATTTGGAAATTAATCCTTTGTCAGTTGTTTCATTTGCTTTTACTTTCTCCCATTCTAAGGGTTGTCTTTTCACCTTGATTATAGTTTCCTCTGCTGTGTAAAAGCTTTTAAGTTTAATCAGGTTCCACTTGTTTACTTTTGTGTTTATTTCTGTTACTGTAGGAGGTGGGTGATGGAGGGCTTTGCTTTGATTTATGTCATCGAGTGTTCTGCCTATGTTTTCCTTTAGGATTTTTATAGTTTCTGGTCTCACATTTAGGTCTTTAATCCATTTTGAGTTTATCTTTGTGTATGGTGTTAGGAAGTGTTATAACTTCATTCTTTTACATGCAACTGTCCAGTTTTCACAGGACTGTTTATTGAAGAGGCTGTCTTTGCCCCATTGTATATTCTTGACTCCTTTGTCAAAAATAATGTACCCATAGGTGCATGGGTGTAGGAGACAGGAAGAGTAGAAGAAAAGCAGGCCCTTGTAAAGGCTGCAGAAGTAATTTATAATTATTGATAAACTGGATGCTTTAAGGCATGACAATCTTGGAACAAGTCCAGAGGAAACAATTCATAATCTTGAAAACAAGATATGATCCTGGAGTCAGAAAACCGACCCCAGACTCTTTTCTAACTGGCATCTCAGAGTCACATGTTTTATGCATCTGGAGGAAAATCTACAGATAAAAATATTAGTCTTAGTTACTGATTTGTTATTGGTTACTGTTTCTTGGCTACTCAATCACTACTACTTAGTGATCACTTTGTTCTTTGGCCCTGAAGGCCACATGAGTTATAGCTTAACTCTACACACATTCTTTCCCTAATGGCTAAGAGTATAATAAAGCTGGCATGGATTCAGTTTCTGCACCTTCACCTTAGAGCAGTGTTGGTCCCCTGATCTTTGCCTTTCACTGAGCTTTCTTGTCTTGTTTCTCATTCTCCCACTGCATCACACTTTTGGAAAACCTGTTTGTCGAGCTGGACTTGACACATGAATTTATTTCTGGGCTTTCTACATTGTTCCATTGATTTATATTTCTGTTTTTGTGCTAGTACCATACTGTCTTGATGGCTGTAGCTTTGTAGAATAATCTGAAGTCTGGAAGGTTGATTCGTCCAGCTCCATTCTTCTTTCTCAAGACTGCTCTGGCTATTCGGGGTCTTTTGTGTTTCCATATGAATTGTGAAATATTTTGTTCTACTTATGTGAAAAATGTCATTGGTAATTTGATAGGGATCACATTGAATCTGTAGATTGCATTTGGTAGTATAGTTATTTTCACAATATTGATTCTTCCTACCCAGGAACCACCGGACCTTCTTCTTGAGAAATCTGTATGCAGATGAGGAAAAAACAGTTAGAATTGGACATGGAAAAAGAGACTTGTTCCAAATAAGGAAAGGAATATGTCAAGGCTGTATATTGTCACTCTGCTTATTTAACTTATATGCAGAGTATATCATGAGAAACACTGGACTGGATGAAGCATAAGCTGGAATCAAGATTGTTGGGAGAAATATCAATAACCTCAGATATGAAGATGACACCACCCTTATGGCAGAAAGCAAAGAAGAACTAAAGAACCTCTTGATGAAAGTGAAAGAGGAGAGTGGAAAGGTTGGCTTAAAACTCAACATTCAGAAAATGAACATCTGATCCCATCACTTCATGGAAACTAGATGGGAAAACAGTGGAAACAATGACAGACTTTATTTTTGTCTCTAAAATCACTGCGGATGGTGACTGCAGCCATAAAATTAAAAGATGCTTGCTCCTTGGAAGGAAAGTTATGGCCAAGTGAGGTGGCATACTAAAAAAGCAGAGACATCACTTGGTTGACAAAAGTCCGTATAGGCAAAGCTATGGTTTTTACAGTAGTCATGTACAAACATGAGAGCTGAACCATAAAGAAGGCTGAGCAATGAAGAATTGATGCTTTTTGAACTATGGTTCTAGAGAAGACTCTTAAGAGTCCCTTGGAGTGCAAGAAGATCCAACCAGTCAATCCTAAGGGAAATCAACCCTGAAAATTTATTGTAAGGACTAGTCCTGAAGCTGAATCTCCAATACTTTGTCCGCTGGATGCAAAGAGCTGACTCATTGGAAAAGACCCTGATGCTGGGAAAGATGGAGGGTAGGAGGAGAAGTGGGTGACAGAGGATAAGATAGTTGGATGGCATTACTGACTCAATGGACATGAGTTTGAGTAAGCTCCAGGGGATGGTGAAAGACAGGGAAGCCTGGCATTCTCCAGTCCATGGGGTCACAAAGAGTTGGAACCAACCAAGTGACTAAACATTTCACTGAATATAGTACAGTCACAGGATATAAAATTAACACACAGAAATACCTTGCATTCCTATACACTAATAATGAAGTATCAGAAAGAGAAGTTAAGGAAACAATTTTATTACCAATTTCAACAAAAAGAATAAAATACCTAGGGATAAACCTACATAAAGAGAAAAAAGACCTGTATGCAGAAAACTGTGACTCTGATGAAAGAATTTAAGTATGACACAAACAGATGCAGTGATGTCATGTACTTGCATTGTAAGAATCAATTTTTTGAAAATGTCTATACTACCAAATAATCTGCAGATTCAATGCAATACCTATCAAGTCGCCAATAGTATGTTTCACAGAACTAGAAGAAAAAAATTCACAATTTGTGTAGAAACACAAAGGGCTCTGAATAGCCAAAGCTATCTTGAGAAAGAAGAATGGAACTGGGGAAATCAACCTCCCTGACATCAGAATATACTACAAAGCTATAGTCATTAAGATGCTATGTACTGGCATAAAAATAGATGTATAGACTAATGGAACAAGGTAGAAATCCCAGAGGTAAACCCAGACACCTATGGGCAACTTATCTTTGATAAAGGAGGCAAAAATATACAATGGACAAAAAAACGGCCACTTTAGTAATTAATGCTGGGAAAACTGGACAACTACATGTAAAAGAATTAAATTAAAGCACTTTCTACAACCTTACACAAAAGTAAACTCAAAATGGATTAAAGATTTAAATGTAAGTCAATGGAATACAAATCTCTTAGAGGAAAGCATAGGTGATACATTCTTTGATGTACATCACAGCAAGATCCTCTTTGACTCCTAGAGTAGTTAAAATAAAATCAAATGTAAACAAACAGGACTTAAAAGCTTTTCCACAGTAAAGGCAACAATAGGCAACATTAAAAGACAACACTCATATTTGGAGAAAACAATTGCAAGCAAAACAACTGACAAAGATTAACCTCCACAATATCCAAGCAGCTCATGCGGCTTGATACCAGAAAGACAAACAACCTAATAAAGAAAATGAGTGAAAGATCTACTCAGGTATTTCTCCAGAGAAGTATACATGGCCAAACAAACACATGAAAAGATTCTTAATATCACTCATTGTTGGAAAGATTCAAATCAAACTACAATGAGGCATCAACTTACACCAGTAAGAATGGTCATCATTTTAAAATGTACCAAAAATAAATGCTGGAGAGAATGTGGAGGAAAAGGAATCCTCTTGCACTGATGTCAGTAATGCGAATTTATACTATCACTGTGGAGAACAGTATAGAGATTCCTAAAAAAAAAAAAAAGAAAAGAAAACTAGGAATAGAACTACCATATGACCCAGCAATTTCACTATTCGGCATATACCCTGAGAAAACCAGAATTGAAAGAAGAGCATGTACCTAATATTCATTGCAACACATTTTACCATAGTTAGGAAATGGAAGCAATCTAGATATCCGTTGACAGATGAATGGATATAGAAATTGTGTCCATATATATATACACACATACATACATACACACACACAGTGGTATATTGCTCTGCTATAAAAAAAGAACACATCCGAGTCAGTCTTAGTGAGGTGGGTGAACTTAAAGCCTATTATAGTGAGTGAACTAAGTCAGAAAGACAAATATTGTATATTAATACATGCACTTGGAATCTAGAAAGATGGTACTGAGGAACCCATTTGCAGAGCAGCAGTGGAGATGCAGACATAGAAAACAAACTTGTAGACACACTGGGAGAAGGGGAGGGTGGGACAAATTAAGAGAATAGTATGGCAATGTATTCACTAGCATATGTAAAATAGATAGCAAGTAGAAATTTGCTGTGTGACACAGGGACTCGAAATCAGTGCTCTGTGATAACCTAGGGGGATTGGATGGGGTTTGAGATGAGACGGGGTACAAGAAAGAGGTGATGTATGCATACCTATGGCTGATTCATGTTGCTATATGGCAGAAACTAACAAGAAGCAATCATCCCCCAAATTAAAAAACATACAAGAGACAACAACAACAAAAATAAAAAAAACCTTAAAGACAAAAACACAAAGATCCCAATTTGTTTCCAAGGCAAACCATTCAAGATCACAGTAATTCATGTCTATGCCACAATCACTGATGCTGAAGAAGCTGAAGTTGAACAATTCTATGAAGACTTACAACAATGTCTAAAATTAACATGAAAAACAGATGTCCTTTCATCATAGGGGAATGCAATGCAAAAGTAGGAAGTCAAGAGATAACCAGAGTAACAGGCAAATTTGACCTTGGAGTACAAAAAGAAGCAGGGCAAAGGCTAGCAGAATTTTGCCCAGAGAACATGGTGCTCATAGAAGACACACTTTTCCAACAACCCAAGAGACATCTTTACACATGGACATTAAAAAATGGTCGAGAGTGAAATCAGATTGACTAAACGCTTTACAGCCAAAGATGTTCAGTTCAGTTCAGTCACTCAGTCGTGTCTGACTCTTTGCGACCCCATGGACTGCAGCACACCAGGCCTCCGTGTCCATCACCAACTCCTGGAGTCTACTCAAACTCATGTCCATTGAGTCAGTGAGGCCATCCAACCATATAATCCTCTGTCATCCCCTTCTCCTCCCATCTTCAATCTTTCCCAGCATCAGGGTCTTTTCCAATGAGTCAGTTCTTCACATCAGGTGGCCAAAGTATTGGAGTTTCAGCTTCAGCATCAGTCTTTTCAATGAATGTTCAAGACTGATTTCCTTTAGGATGGACTGGTTTGATCTCCTTGCTGTCCAAAGGGCTCTCAGGAGTCTTCCCCAACACCACAGTTAAAAAGCATCATTTTTTCAGTGCTCAGCTTTCTTTATGGTCCAACTCTTACATCCATACATGACTACTGGAAAAATCATAGCTTTGACTATGGGCCTTTGTGGACAAAGTAATGTCTCTACTTTGTAATATGCTGTCATATTATGTCATTGGTCATAACTTTTCTTTCAAGGAGCAAGTGTCTTTTAATTTCAAAGCTGCAGTCACCATCTGCAGTGATTTTGGAGTCCCCCCCCCCAAAAAAAAAATAAAATAAAGATGTAGATGCTCTATACAGTCAGCAAAAATGAGACTTGGAGTGGACTATGGCTCAGATCATAAACTCCTTATTGCCAAATTCAGACCTATGTTGAAGAAAGTAGGGAAAACCACTTGTTCATTCAGGTATGATCTAACTCAAATCCCTTAAGATTATACTGGAGGTGATAAATAGATTCATGGAATTATATCTGGTAAACAGAGTGCCTGAAGAACTGTGAACAGAGGTTTTTAACATTGTACTGGAGGCAGTGACCAAAACCATCCCAAAGAAGAAGAAATGGAAGACAGCAAAGTGGTTGTCTGAGGAGGCTTTACAAATACTGAGGAGAAAAGAAGTGCAAGTCAAGGGAGATACAGAAAGATATATCCTACTGAATGCAGAGTTCCAGAGAAGAGCAAGGAGAGATAAGATGGCCTTTTGTAATGAACAATACAAATAAATAGAGGAAAACTATAGAATGGGAAACATTAGAGATGTCTTCAAGAAAATTAGATATATCATGGGAACATTGCATGCAAGGATGGACACCATAAAGGACAGAAATGCTAAAGACTTAATAGAAGCTAATGACCTAGATAACCACAATGATGTGATCATTCACTTAGAGTTGGTCATCCTGGAATGTGAAGTCAAGTGGCCTTAGGAAGCATTACTACAATCAAATATAGTGGAGGTAATGGAATTCAAGCTGAGCTATTTAAAATCCTAAAAGCTAATGCTGTTTAAGTGATGACTCCATATGTCAGCAAATTTGGAAAACTCATCAGAGGCCACAGGATCAGAAAATATCAGTTTTCATTACAATCCCAAGGATGGGCAATGCCAAAGCATGTTCAAAGCACTGTATAATTGTGCTTCTTTCACATGCTACCAAGATTATGTTCAAAATCCTTCAAGCTAGGCTTCAGTAGTATGTGAACAGAGAACCTCCAGATGTACAACTGGGTTTCAAAGAGGCAGAAGAACTAGAGATCAAATTGCCAAAATGGAAAAAGCAAGGAAATTCCAGAAAACAAGCATCTACTTCTGCTTCATTGACTATGCTAACACCTTTGACTCTGGATCACAACAAACTGTGGAAAATTCTGCAAGTTATGGGAGTACCAGAACACCTTACATGTCTCCTGAGAAATCTGTACACAGGCAAAGAAGCAACAGTTAGAACCTTACATGGAACAATGGACTGGTTCAAAATTGGAAAAGGAATGTCACATATGCAGAGTACATCATTTGAAATGCCAGGCTGAATGAATCACAAGCTGGAATCAAGATTGTCAAGAGAAATACCCTAAAAACCTCAGATATGCAAATGATACCAATCTAACGGGATAAACTGAAGAGGAACTAAAGAGGATTTTGATGAATGTGAAAGAGGAGAGTGAAAAAGCTGCCCTAAAGCTCAACATTAAAAAATAATAATAATAAGATCATGGCATCTGATCTCATCACTTCATGGCAAATAGAAGCCAAAAAATTGGAAGTAGTGACAGATTTTATTTTCTTGACCTCGAAAATAACAGCATATGGTGACTGCAGCTGTGAAATTAAAAACAAAACAAAACAAACAAACAAAAAAACACTTGCTTCTGAAAGGAAAGCTTTGACAAACCTAGACAGAGTATTAAAAAGTAGCAAAATCATTTTTCGGACAAATTTCTGTATAACTCAAGCTATGGTTTTATGAGGAGTCATGTATGAACGTAAGAGTTACACCATAAAGAAGGATGAATGCTGAAGAATTTATGCTTTTGAATTGTGGTGCTGCAGAAGGCTCTTGAGAATCTCTTGGACAACAAGGGAATTAAAACAATCAATTCTAAAGGAATTCAATCCTGAATATTCACTGAAAGGACTGTTGCTAAAAATGAAGCTCCAATACTTGGACCACCTGATGTGAAGAGCCGACTCATTGGAAAAGACTCTGATGCTGGGAAAGATGAAGGCAAAGGAAGACAGCAGAAGCGGATGAGATATATAGCATCACTGACTCAATCAATGCGCTTGGATTTGAGCACACCCTGGGAGATAGTGGAGGGCAGAGAATCTGCCATATTACAGTCCATGGTGTTGCAGAGTTGGTCATTTTTTAATGACTAAATAACAACAACATGGTTACTACATGGCAAAATTGAAGTTACTATCTTTTCATCTGACTCCTTTGCGACACTCTGAACTGTTTTGTATAATGCCTTCTTCAATAGTCAAGCTCTTTTTTTTTTTTTTTTTTTTCCTTTTTTTTTTTTTTTTTAATTTTATTTTATTTTTAAACTTTACATAACTGTATTAGATTTGCCAAATATCAAAATGAATCCGCCACAGGTCTACATGCGTTCCCCATCCTGAACCCTCCTCCCTCCTCCCTCCCCATTCCATCCCTCTGGGTCGTCCCAGTGCACCAGCCCCAAGCATCCAGTATCGTGCATCGAACCTGGACTGGCAACTCATTTCATACATGATATTTTACATGTTTCAATGCCATTCTCCCAAATCTTCCCACCCTCTCCCTCTCCCACAGAGTCCATCTCTTTTATCCATAGAGGAAAGGATAAGCTTTTTTGTAGTGACTGATCTTTTGAGAAACATTAGTGAAAGTTCCTTATTTTTATTGTCTCTTTCTGCTTTTTGTTTGTTTCTGTATATCTTGTGTGTATCTTTTCCTCTCTGTATCTTTCTAGTCCTCTCCTTCCTCCCTTGCCTCATGTTTCCTCCTACCACCTCCTCCTCCTCCAGATTCTTCTTCTACTTCCACTTCTCCTACTCTTCCTCCTTCTTCTTCACACACACACACTTCATGATGTGTGGATCACTTAGTTGGATACGAAACAAGATCATATATATAAAACTAAATGAAAGGAAATGTATTAGTTTATATTTTAGTTTTCATAGTAAACAGATTCTGGAAATGGATGATACCAAAAAATATTTATTTAATCCTATGCTGTTTTTCATTGTAAAAAGGGTTTCACTACTAGCCACAGTAAAGTTAAAATACAAAAAAAAAAAAAAAATTAAATTTAAAATCAAATAGTTTATTTCCAACTAAACTTCAAAAATATATAAATAATTTCTACTTAAGTTGATATATTATTTATAGGAAATCTACAAGTCTATGATAACTACTAGTTTGATTAAAATGAGATATCAAATAATCTATACATTAAAAAGTGTTTTGCAGTTTCATAGCCCTTCAGAAGAAAATAAATCTCAAATTTGATTACAAGGCATCATTCCAAAGTTAAAATATGGCAAAAAATAAGTCATTATGAGGATGAACTTATATTTTATATAAATATACATCTTATTCATTAAAAATATATGATGAACAGTTGCTGGTTTCATGAGAATTAAAGGTTCTTGAATATTAGTTCTAGGAAGAAAATCAAAGAAATAATGTTTGGACCATTATGGAGATACAGTTTACAAGCTCTGCTGTCAGATGTAACACTACTTTAAGTGACTGCAAGTGAGATGGGCCTTGCCACTAGGAGAACACATCCATTTTCTTCTTTTTGTTCACATGGAAATACGATTTTTAGAAAAGGTCAAGTGATAAGTGATTACTTTCAACAGAATCAGCATGTAGCTACTTCAATAAGGATTTTTTTTTTTTTGTAAATAAAAGTTCTGTTTCATCCTTTCCAATCATAAAATATTTAGACCCCCTTTAATAAAAATTTGTCAGGATATAAAATTATGATTTGCTACTATATATAATTCAGACTTAAATTGAAGAAATTAGGGAAAACCACTAGACCATTCAGGTATGACCTAAATCAAATCCCTTATGATTATACAGTGGGAGTGAGAAATAGATTTAAGGGATTAGATCTGATAGACAGAGTGCCTGATGAACTATAAACATTGTACAGGAGACAGGGATCAAGACCATCCCCATGGAAAAGAAATGCAAAAAAGCAAAGTGGCTGTCTGGGGAGGCCTTACAAATAGCTATGAAAAGAAGAGAAGCAAAAAGCAAAGGAGAAAAGGAAAGATATAAGCATCTGAATGCAGAGTTCCAAAGAAGTAAGGAGAGATAAGAAAGCCTTCCTCAGCTATCAGTGCAAAGAAATAGAGGAAAACAACAGAAGGGGAAAGACTAGAGTTCTCTTCAAGAAAATTAGAGATACCAAGGCAACATTTCATGCAAAGATGGGCTCCATAAAGGACAGAAATGGTATGGATTTAACATAAACAGAAGATATTAAGAAGAGGTGGCAAGAATACACAGAAGAACTGTACAAAAAAGAGCTTCACGGCCAAGATAATAACGATGGTGTGATGACTCACCTAGAGTAGGACATCCTGGAATGTGAAGTCAAGTGGGCCTTAGAAATCATCACTATGAACAAAGCTAGTGGAGGTGATGGCATTCCAGTTGAGCTATTCCAAATCCTGAAAGATGGTGCTGTGAAAGTGCTGCACTCAATATGCCAGCAAATTTGGAAAACTCAGCAGTAGCCACAGGACAGGAAACGGTCAGTTTTCATTCCAATCCCAAAGAAAGGCAATGCCAAAAAATGCTCAAACTACTGCACAACTGCACTCATCTCACACACTAGTAAAGTAATGCTCAAAATTCTCCAAGCCAGGCTTCAGCAACATGCGAACCATGAACTTGCAGATGTTCCAGCTGGTTTTAGAAAAGGCAGAGGAACCAGAGATCAAATTGCCAACATCCACTGGATCATCAAAAGAGCAAGAGAGTTCCAGAAAAACATCTATTTCTGCTTTATAGACTTTGCCAAAGCCTTTGACTATGTGGATCACAATAAAGTGTGGAAAATTCTGAAAGAGAAGGGAATACCAGACCACCTGACCTGCCTCTTGAGAAATCTATATGCAGGCCAGGAAGCAACAGTTAGAACTGGACATGGAACAACAGACTGGTTCCAAATAGGAAAAGGAGTACATCAAGGCTGTATATTGTCACCCTGCTTATTTAACTCATATGCAGAGTACATCATGAGAAATGCTGGGCTGGAGGAAGCACAAACTGGAATCAAGATTGCCGGGAGAAATATCAATAACCTCAGATATGCAGATGACACCACCCTTATGGCAGAAAATGAAGAAGAACGAAAGAGCCTCTTGATGAAGGTGAAAGAGGAGAGTGAAAAAGTTGGCTTAAAGCTCAACATTCAGAAAATGAAGATCATGGCATCTGGTCCCATCACTTCATGGAAAATAGATGGGGAAACAGTGGAAACAGTGTCAGACTTTATTTTTTGGGCTCCAAAATCACTGCAGATGGTGACTGCAGCCATAAAATTAAAAGAGGCTTACTCCTTGGAAAGTAAGTTATGACCAACCTAGATAGCATATTCAAAAGCAGAGACATTACTTTGCCAACAAAGGTCCATCTAGTCAAGGCTATGGTTTTTCCAGTAGTCATAAACAGATGTGAGAGTTAGACTGTGAAGAAAGCTGAGCACCAAAGAATTGATGCTTTTGAACTGTGGTGTTGGAGAAGTCTCTTGAGAGTCCCTTGGACTGCAGGGAGATCCAACCATTCCATCCTAAAGGAGATTAGTCCTGGGTATTCATTGGAAGGACTGATGCTAAAGCTGAAACTCCAATACTTTGGCCACCTCACGTGAAGAGTTGGCTCAATGGAGAAGATCCTGATGCTGGGAGGGATTGGTGGCAGAAGTAGAAGGGAACGGCAAAGGATGAGATGGCTGGATAGCATCACCTACTCGATGGGCATGAGTTTGAGTAAACTCCAGGAGTTGGTGATGGACAGGGAGGCCTGGCATGCTTCGGACACAACTGAGCTACTAAACTGAACTGAAAATTGTCCCAGAGGTCTCTGAAATGCTCCTCCTTCTTTTCATTCTTTTTCCTTTATTCTGCTCTTGTTCAGTTATTCCCACCATTCTTTCATTTCTCTTTTCCATTCTTCTGCCTCATTTATTCTGGTGTTGGTTCCCTCTAGTGTATTTTTAGTCTTAGTAATTGAAGCAGAAGTGATTAAGAAGAGGTGGCAAGAATACACAGAAGTATTAAAAAAAAAGTCTTAATGACCTAGATAACCTCAATGATGGTAGCTACTCATCTCCACCCTGTTATTCTGGAGTGTCAAGTCAAATGGGCCTTAGGAAGAATTCCTATGAGCAAAGCTAGTGTTGACAGTGGAATTCCAGCTGAACTACTTCAAATCCTAAAAGATGTTGTTGCAGTGCTATACTCAATACACCAGCAAAATTGGAAAATTCAACAGTACATACAGGAATGGAAAAGGTCAATTTTCATTCCAATCCCAAAGAAAGGCAATTCCAAAGAATATTCAAGCTGCCATACAGTTGGAATCATTTTACATGCTAGCAAGGTAATGCTCAAAATCCTCAAGCTAGGCTTCAACAGTACATGAAGTGAGAACTTTCAGATGTACAAGCTAGATTTAGAAAAGGCAGAGGAACCAGAGATCAAATTGCAAACATCTGTTGGATCATAGAAAAAGTAAGGGGATGCCAGAAAAACATTTACTTCTGCTTCATTGACTATGCTAAAGCCTTTAACTGTGTGGATCACAATAAATTGTGGAAAATTATTCAAGAGATGAATAACCAGCTCATTTTACCTATCTCCTTAGAATCCTATATGCAGATCAAGAGGCAGAAGTTAGAACCGGACAGGGAACAATGGACTGGTTCAAAATTTGAAAAGGAGTATATCAATGTTGTATATTATAACCCTACTTATTTAACTTTTTTGCAGAGTACATCATATTAAATCCTCGGCTGGATGAAGCACAAAGTGAAATCAAGACTGCTGGGAGAAATAACAATAAATTCAGATCTGCAGATGACACCACCCAATTGCAGAAAGTAAAGAGGAACTAAGGAGCCTCTTGAAGAGGATTAAAGAGGAGAGTGAAAAAGGTGGCTTAAACACAATACTCAAAAAACTAAGATTATGGCATATGGTCCCATTACATCATAGCAAATAGATGGGAATGAAGTGGAAACAGCAATACATTTCATTTTCTTAGACTCCAAAATTACTGCCATCAGTGGCTGCAGCTGTGAAATTAAAAAACGTTTTCTCTTTGGATGAAAAGCTATGACATAACTAGAAAGCATATTAAAAGCAGAGACATCACTTTGCTGACAAAGGTCCATATAGTCAAAGCTATGGTTTTTCCAGTAGTCTTGTATGGATGTGAGAGTTGGATCATACAGAAGGCTGAGCATTGAAGAATTGATGCTTTCAAATTGTGGTTCTGCAAAGGACCCCTGAGAGTCCCTTGCACAGCAAGGAGATGAAACTAGTCTATCCTAAAGGAAGCAAACAGTTAATATTCATTGGAAGGACCGATGCTGAAGTTGAAGCTTCAATACCTTGGTCATTTGATGTGAAGAGCCGACTTATTGGGAAAGACCCTGACGCTGGGAAAGATTGAGGGCAGGAAGAGAGGGGATGACAGAGGATGAGATGGTTGGATGGAATCACTGACTCAACGGACATAGGTTGAGCAATCTCTGGGAGATAGTAAGGATAGGGAAGCCTGGCCTGCTGCAGTCCATGGGGTCACAAAGAGTCAGACAGGATTTAGAGACTGAAAAACAAATTATGTAATTTTCTGCCTTTTATTTCTTCTGGGTCCTTGTTAAACATTTCTTATATCTTCTTGTTCTCTGCTTCCATTCTATTCATCTGTTCCTCTATGTTATTTCTAAAATTTTGGATCATCTTTACTATTATTACTCTGAGTTCTTTTTCAGGTAGACTGCCTATTTCTTCTTCATTTGTTTGGTTTTGAGGATTTTTACCATGATTTTTCATCTGCTGCATGTTTGTCTATCTTTTTATTTTGTTTAATTTACTGTGTTTGGGGTCTTCTTTCTGTAGGCTGGAAGGTTCCTGTTATTTGTGGGGTCTGCCCCCCAAGGTCGGGTCGGATAAGTGCCTTATAAAGTTTTCCCGGTTGGCAGGAGTTATGCCTACTTTCTTTTGGATACAGCTAGATCTTTTCTCTCCAAAAGGCAATGCTCTGTCCAGTAGTTTGTTTTGCAGTTTCTATAGTCTTGGTATGGCTTTGGCAGCCTTTCTGCTAATGGCAGGGTTGTATTCCTCTTTTGATGAATGTTTGGCGTGAGGCATCTGGCACTGGAGCTTGCTGGCTTTTGGATGGATCCTGGTCTTTGTATTGATTTGGAAGCCTTTGTGAGAGCACTCACTGATAAATGCTCCATATGGTCAGGAGTTCTCAGGTGGTCCGAAGTCCTGGACTCAGGTCTCCCTTCTCAGAGGTTCAGGCCTGGCCCTTACTATAGCACCAAAACTTCACAGGCTACATAGCACTGAAGACAAAAGCCAAGCCTAACGGTGAAAGCAACACTCAACAGCCAATCATATCCAAAGAAACATACACTTACAAAGAGAAAAGAGTGGGGAAAAAAGAATATAAGCAAGAATCAGAAGAGAGCAATGAAGCCAGTAAGCAAATCCAAAAGTGAAAATGAATACTAAAAACTAGATTAATGAAAATAAAAGATAAAAAAATAAATGGAAAAAGTGCAGTATAACTGAAGAGTGCTACACAAATTGGAATAAAATAATTATTTTTTAAAATGATGTTTTTTAGGAAGCAAAAAGTAAGTTAAAAATTAAAATTAAAGAAATAATTTAAAAGTACAATTAGAATAATATAAAAAAGAAAAAAAATACATATATAATGAGGGTGGTATTAAGAAGAATGCCCTCTCTAGTCCTCCTTTGACCTCTCTGCACAGCACACACCAACCAATCTGCCTACTCAGGAAGCTCTCCAATAATTCTATAAAGGTTTCTGGACCTTCTTTGGATGCTGTGGGATCAACCAAGGAGCAAGAATCTTTTAGTTTCATGGCTGATGTCACCATCCATAGTGACTTTGGAACTGAAGAAAATAAAACTGGTCACTGCTTCCACTTTTTCCCTTCAATTTGCCATGAAGTGATAGGACCAGATACCATGATCTTATTTTTCTCTTATTATTAGAGAAATAAAAATCAAAACTGCAATGAGGTATCATCTCATACTAGTCAGAAATGGCATCATCAGAAAGTTTATGAATTACTCAATTGTCTTTAGAATGAAAATGGAAAGCATCAAACTCAGAATTTAATACAGGTAAATTTGAAAGGAGAAAAATTGGATCCCATATGAATGAGTCCCCCCCCCTTCTTTTTTTTTGTTTTCATAGAGGCAAGAGTTGTGCTCCTCAGAGCAGATAAAAGTGCTGTTGAAGCTGATTTTCAGTGCAGAGAGAAGCATGGTTCTCTAAGAAGTTTCACCAGTTAAAAGAAGAAAACAAGTTTGACTGATTTTTTAGTATTAACATGCTTTGTAAGATTTATTTTAGGAAAAAAAATCTACTCAACGATTTATGCTAAATATACACTTGTATTTCCATGAGAATTTGCCTTTTTAATTTATCTCCTTTTTATTAATAGATGATCTTAATATAAGGTTTCCAACTTTTAGTGAAATGTTTCAGTTTCAAGAAAGTGAGACCTTGATCTAAGGAGGACTCCAAGCCTAAAGCCAAGCAATCTGCTCAAGATCATTAAATAAAGGAAATGAAAATCAATTCAAACCAGATTTTGTGTATTCCAAATCACTATATTGCCTTATCTTTGAAAATGACTCTGTGTAAAACCCAATAACACTATGAGAAGACCAATCATGGAGATAAGATATCATTCCCTACCCCACTTCTCTGAACTTGCCTCCTTTCAAGTCCAGCCCCAGGATTTGCAGTACTGTTTCCCTGCTGGGATCTCTCCTATCTCAGATCTCTATCTCTCTCCTATCTCTACTCACTTCTCTCCCCTAAAGAGAGGCTGTTTATTTAGATTACCATCACTCCTTATTCTTTGAGCCTCTTTGCACATGTCTCTCTGACAATTGTAGTATTCACTGCTTAAACTACATCCCCATAAACTCCATGAAGTTGAGAATTTTGTTTTATTCACTATTTTATTCTCAGGTTCTAGAGAAATCCTGAGCTCATAGCAGGTACCCATCAAACACTGGTAGACTGAATGAACAAGTAATTCATTATATCAATTGTTGGAGAGAAAGACTTTTGGAAAAAAACACCTAATTGTGAAACAGAGAGAAATATATATACCTTAATATCTTAATTAGACCTGTAAACAAAACCCTGTGGGATTCCAAATAAGGAAGCAATTATTTCCAGTTTGAGATTTATGGAAGGCATCATGAGTGAGATGAAATTTAAGTTGTCTTGGGAAAGGGATATTTCAGATAAGAGGCATGTTGAGAGTATTAGAAGGGGGAAGCACATTATGGAACCATTTATGAAAGATTCTCAAGAAAAAATTAGGCTGGAATTACAAGTTTGCCTTGAGTTTCATGGCAAACCAATCAGACATCTGCAAGTGGGCCTGTCTCACCAACTGACCCAAGTTGACACCAAGAGGAAGCCTGCTAACCTCAGAGACAAGTGAAAAGAGGTCAGGTCCTAATGATTCTAAGTTCTTGTCTATTCATTTGACAAACTGAGAACACTAGTTCTAGTCTTATTTGAAATATGGTTGCTTATTTATAATTATATCAAAATATATATATATTGATATATATTACATATATATCTATATATATTACATATATATCAATATATATATTATTATATGCTTATTTATATTTATACCAGTGAAGCTCACTGGTTCTGTTTAGCTGGTATGTAGATATACTTACAATTATGTCACTACTGAGATATGAACTAATTGAACTCAGAGTTTTTGTTAAATTCAAGACTGTATCACAAAGAAAAAGACCACGTTCCAGGATGCTATCAATAATTTGATATATGAAGAGAATTTTACACCTTGATCTCCTTGATATTTAAAATGAAAATAATCACTACTGTATGCTTCTAATCATAAGAAATGAAATAGTTATCGCATATAAAGTATTATTCAAGTGAAAATATTAGTAAACAGTACAGACAATAAGATACATATGTGCTAGGGAAGTGCTTTTGCTGATATTTGCTAACAAATATATTTTATTCTTCTACTTTTAAATTATCAATATTCATATTTAAAATGTTTTCAAACATATTGTTTTTAAAATATGTGGTAGACATCACACTCTGAAATGATAATATACTGCTTGATCCTCAATAATTCACTTCTAAGTGCAAAAAAATGCATTTAGATGGCAGGTTGAACTTTAAAATCTGAACTAATAAAATGAGCAAAAAAACAGAATCAAACATTTCTTACATTGATATATTGAATGAATATTTATACTAAATAGGGCTTTTTATTAATAAAGGACAAAATTAATTCATTGGTAGCATGACCTACTTTCTTAAGAATTATTATGTAAAGGATATATATGTGTGTGTCTATATATATATAAACATATATAAGAAGGGTAGAATGGTCTAACCACTGGACAATTACACTCATCTCTCACGCTAATAATGTCATGCTTAAAATCTTCATGCTAGGATACAGCTTCGTGTGAAACAAGAGTTTCCAGACGTCTAAGCTGAGTTTAGAAAAGGAAGAGGAACCCGAGATCAAATTGCTAACATTTGCTGGATCATAGAGAAAGCAAGGGAATTTCAGAAAACATCTACCTCTGTTTCAGTGACTATATTAAAGCCTTTGATAGTGTGGATCATAACAAACTGTGGAAACTCTTAAAGACCATCTTATCTGTCTCCTGAGAAACTTGTATGCAGGTCACGAAGCAACAGTTAGAACCTTGTATGGAACAACTGACTGGTTCAAGATTGAGAAAGAAGTATGACATGGAAGTCTACTGTCACCCTGCTTGTTTAACCTATGCACTGAGCACATCATGAGAAATTCCAGTTTGGATGAGCTACAAACTGGAATCTAGATAGGCAGAAGAAACATCAACAACCTCAGATATGCAGGTGATACCACTGTAAAGGCAGAAAGTGAAGAGGAACTAAAGAGCCTCTTGATGAGGGTAGAGAAGAGTGAAGGAGCTGTTTTAAGATTAAATATTAAAAAACTAAGATCATGGCATCTGGCCCCATTACTTCATAGCAAAGAGAAGGGGAAAAGGTAGAAGTAGTGACAGATTTCCTCTTTCTGGGATCTAAAATCACTGCAGATGGTGACTGCAGCTATGAAATCAGAAGACATTTGCTTCTTGGCAGGAAAGCTATCATTGTTTGAAAGCTATCTAGACAGTTTGTTGAAAAGCAGAGACATTATTCTCCCAAAACATGTCCATATGTCAAAGCTGTGGTCTTCCCAGTGGTCATGTATGATTGTGAGAGTGAATCATAAATAATGCAGAGCACCAAAGAATTGATGCCTTCAAACTATGGTGCTGGAGAAGACTCTTGAAAGTCACTTGAACAGCAAGGAGATCAAAGCAGTCAATCTTAAGGGAAATCAGGCTTAAATAATCATTGGAAGGACTGATGCTGAAACTGAAGCTCCAGAATTTTGGTCATCTGATCTGAACAGCTGATTCACTGGAAAGGTTCCTGATGCTGGGAAGGATTGAGGGCAGCAGATGAAGGAGTCAGAGGATGAGATAATTGGATGGCATCACCAATGCAATGGACATGAATTTGGGCAAACTTGGGGACATGGAGATCTGACATGCTTCAGTCCATGGGGTCACAAGGAGTTGGACATGACTGGGCAACCAAACAACAACAACTTTATATACATATATATATACGCACACACATATACTGCTGCTAAGTCACTTCAGTCGTGTCTGACTCTGTATGACCCCACAGACAGCAGCCCACCAGGCTCCCCCATCCCTGGGATTCTCCAGGCAAGAACACTGGAGTGGGTTGAAATTTCCTTCTCCAATGCATGAAAGTGAAAAATGAAAGTGAAGTCGCTCAGTTGTGTCTGACTCCTACCGACTTCATGGACTGCAGCCTACCAGGCTCCTCCATCACTAGGATTTTCCAGGCAAGAGTACTGGAGTGGGTTGCCATTGCCTTCTCCATGATCTAGTGTTGCTGCTGCTGCTGCTGCTGCTAAGTCGCTTCAGTCATGTCCAGCTCTGTGCAACCCCATGGACAGCAGCCCCCCAGGATCCCCCATCCCTGGGATTCTCCAGGCAAGACCACTGGAGTGGGTTGCCATTTCCTTCTCCAATGCATAAAAGTGAAAAATGAAAGTGAAGTCGCCCAGTTGTGTCCAACTCCTAGCGAACCGATGGACTGCAGTCTACCAGGCCCCTCCGTCCATGGGATTTTCCAGGCAAGAGTACTGGAGTGGGTTGCCATTGCCTTCTCCAATATACATTTATGCTTTCAACTCTTTCTCTATTTGCATGAGACTCAGAAGGTATAGAAATAATCAAAATAAAGTCAGTGGCCCAGTTAATGAAAATTAGTTTGCATTAGGTTCTATATTGCTATTAGCACCTTTATAATGTAGTTACTTCCTTTTATTAGATAGACTTGAGTAATATATATATATATATATATTATACTCAAGTCTATTAAAAGAAAATTATATATATTATAATATATAATATTATATGATATATTATATCATTATATTATATATAATATATATATGATATATTATATAATCATTTTGAGCAGATTTCCCTATGCTAAACAATAAGTCCTTGTTTGTTACCCATTTTAAATATAGCAGTGTGTCAATGTCAGTCCCAAACTCTCTTATTGTCTTTTTGGAAAATGTTTTGATTTTACCACTAGGAGCAATGAAATTATGTCATAAATGTGAAGAAAGCAGATTTGGCTACCTTTTCTTTATAGAAGCCTATTCTGTATACCTGGACCCAGATAGTTCTGAATCATACCAAGTCTTGGTAATTTCATCCTATTTTAATTGTGTACAAAGAATACTACTTGTCTGTTTTAAAAATTTTGTTTTAAAATTTTAGATCAGTAATATATAATATATCTATTATATTATATATAATATAATATCATATATAATATTCTATAATATATATTTATTAACAGTCCATTCTGAAGGAGATCAGCCCTCGGATTTCTTTGGAAGGAATGATGCTAAAGCTGAGACTCCAATACGTTGGCCACCTCATGCGAAGAGTTGACTCATTGGAAAAGACTCTGATGCTGGGAGGGATTGGGGGCAGGAGAAGGGGACGACAGAGGATGAGATGGCTGGATGGCATCACTGACTCGATGGACATGAGTCTGAGTGAACTCCAGAACTGGTGATGGACAGGGAGACCTGGCGTGCTGCGATTCATGGGGTCACAAAGAGTGGGACATGACTGAGCGACTGAACTGAACTGAATAATATATATTAATATATAATATTTATTATAATATAAGATATATTATATAATTATATATATTATATTAAATATAATATATAATATGTACTATATAATATATTATATATTATATTACATTACATTATATTACTTATATATATTGAATTACATATATATATTATATATACATTATACATGCATTATATATACATTACTTATATAATGTATACATGTATATATGTATGCATACATATATATAATGTATATATACATTATATACACACATATATTAATATATTATGTTACATATATATTACATTACATATATATTATATCACACATATATATAATAATATATATAATTATAATTATAATGTAAATATAGAACATATATAATCATAATATATAATATATATTTATAGATATTATATAATATATATTATATATTAAATATTATATTTTATATAATATAATATTACATACATTATATAATATAATATATAAATACATATTTATATATTATATGTTATATATAATATATTTTATATTTTATTTTATATATAATATAATATATTGTATTTTATATTTATATATTAAATTTTATGTATTAATTATATATAATTTATATATACATGATTTACATATATTATATATACATATATTATAATATAATATATTATATAATAAATTATATATAATATATATTATATAATATATATTATATTATTATAATTATAACTATAATTATATGTATTATATATAATTATATATTATATGATATAATTATGATTATGTATAATATATATTATAATATATATAATTTTTATTATACATTATTATATATTATAAAATAATGCTATATATAATATTATATTATATATTATAAAATATATTATATAAGCATAAATTATAAATTTATAATATAATAAAATATATTATATATAATTTTATAATATATAATATTATATATAGCATTATTTTATAATATATAATAATATATAATATATATAATTATATATATTATAATATATATTATACATAATTATATAATAACTATATTATATATAGTTAATATAGTTATATAATATATATTATATATAAAATACAGTTGTAATATAGATTATATATAATAATATATAATATAGTTATATAATATATATAATAATAGTTATATAATATTAGTTTTATAATATTATATAGTTATATATAATATATAATAATATAATATATATTATAATATATAATAATATAATATATAATATAATATATATTATATATAATATAATGTTATAAGTGTTAATGACATAGTAATACAACCTTAGCATTGTTTTGTGTAGGATGTTTTTTAAAAATGTAGGTCATTTTATAGTTATCAATAAACTAATTTCGGGAGAAGAATTTTGGGTGTAAAGTTTGTATGACTTTGGGCAAATTAGCCTATCTGTACTCCCACTACAGTACAAAAGGCAGAATGTAAGAAAAATGTTATAGAGCACAAAATAAAGTGTGAGACCCAAAACAGTGAACCAGAAGGTTGGAAGAGAGGTTTTCTAGTCAAATGTTATAAATCAGGTAAAATCTGAGCTACATTAGGAAAGTTTCCAGGGAAAAAGCCTTCCAGGCAGAAGAAGCAACATGTACAAAGGCATGACATGAAGCAAAATAAAATAAAAAACACAAATACAAGAGAATATAAAGCATATCAGAAATGCAAGAGGTCGAGTGTAAGTGGATGGTAGCTGAGTGATGAGCCAAACTCATAATAGGCCTGGTGAGTGAGGCTAAGACATTTGGATTGTGAAAAAGCTAAAAAGAAGACAGTAAGAATTTTTAATGAAGAATAATGTATTGGATCTGTATTTTAGAAAGATCTCTGGCAGCAGGGGTGTGGAGAATGAATTGGTTGAGGGGGTGGGGTGAGAAACTAGGTACAAGAAAATCACTTAGAAGGCTAAAAATAATGCACTAGGTAGCAGAAGAGAAGATGGGGCAGATGAGAGGGATTAGAATGATATTAAAAGCTATTTTCGAGGTGAACTGGTTGAAGCTATTTTCGAGGTGAACTTGAACTAAAAAGGAGATGGGGTGTCTTTTTCTCAAAGACTAAATGAAAGGAAGCAATGTTATAGCAAATTTGTCAATTTTGTTATTATAATTTTGAACTTGAAGGATGTGCAAAAATTAACTGACAACATGGAGTCAGTCAAGCTCTCCTGCCCCACTCTCTCAGGGCCTCATACCTCATGTTCTGCAAGCGATAGTGCTGACCTGGGTAGCATTGGGCCTGTGTGTGCACTTGGCCATGGGCCCTTCTCTCTGATTTAGTGTATCAGTAGTCTTTGAAGACTAACTGCTGCTGCTGCCCAGAGAAAATAAACATGTCTTCAGTCCCCACAGCTCCTGGAGTCTTCTTTCGTCTTCCTGGTAATGCCTTATCTACCCCAGGATCAGTGAACAGTGTGAGCGCAAGACAAAGGAGTTTATGGCTAATGAATTCAATTTAACTCATGGTTTTAAAGCTAGAGAAAGTTTACTGACAATGCGTGTGGCGAGTTGAGAAAAGGCTTAAACGAAGGGTAAAGCTTGGAAAGATGATTGAAGAGAAAGAGTGACATGGCTCATGTCACTTATGTAAGACAAAAAAAGATTTTCAAAGAACACGGAGGATTCAACTGAGATTGATTACTCTATATTTGTCATGGTTCTGATGTACAGGGTTATGCTATTCTCCTCCCAGCAGTTACTTAATCTTTTAGTTAATGCATATATTGCAGTCAGATCATAGTGCTAATCAGGGGAGATTTTTCAGGTGATGCAGCAAGGTAAATGTGTGAGGAGGCAGGGTTTGAGGTGTGACAATTTGTGAAAGTGATCCAGACCACGAGGAAGGGGAAGGAGTGAGGAAAGCAAAGTGGATAAAACCTAAAGAAAAGTAAATAGGTTCTGGAAATCTTGACGATGTCAAAGATTAGTGACAGAGCTAGTGCTGGAGCAATACAGAAAGGGTGATTAACAAACAAAACATATGTCTCCTTGCTCAAATGTTGAAAAGTGTGGAGCCATAGACATATTAAAGAAGCAGTGCATAGTTCACTTGCAAATCAGTGGTTAAAGGGTTACAAGTAGTCAGAGGGAATGAAAATCAGATGTGATCCTGGAAGTCTCAGTGGAGAAAGGTACACCTGAGCTGGAAAGATGAAAAGTTAACTTAGGCAGAAGAACAGACAGAAAATATCTCTCACTCTCCTCTTTAACCTGGGAAGTACAAGAAATGGTGGTGACAGGGTGCATTTGTAGGACCTGAAGTTTTTGTTAAAGCAAAGAAATTTTTGAAAGACAAATAGAAGATAAAACATGAAGCATTGTTAAAGACAGAATTCAAGCCTTTGATTGAATGGGCAGTGGTGTTATGCTAGAAACATTCTGATTAATAAATTTTAATAGAAGCTCCTCAAATATTTTTATCTGCCTTTTACTCAAGCTTCAGAATTATCAATACAAAACATCAGATTTTCATGAGTTTCTCAGAAATTAATTTTCACTGTCAGTTTGATGACTTTGTACTATTTACAATAGACTCAGCATCATTCTGGCTTATGGGACAATTGATTGTTAGCAAAGAGCCCAAATTTATGTTCACTATGACACTTTCAACTGGGAAACTGACAGAAGAACATATTATAAATCTCATGTATTTAATTATCTGGTGAAATGTGCAACAAAACTGGTAAGTATGCTTAAAGGAATATCACATTATCTGACAGTTTTAGTGTCTAGTATAACTTTTTTAGCTGTTTTAAAGTTAAATGTAAAAATTTTTATCATAGAAGTTATATGCTATTTTATAATATTTCAACAAAATACATCTAACTAGATTGTTTATAGAATAATATTATATTTTATAAATAATGTTTTATGAAAGTAGTTATTGTAAAGATTTCATTTCTTTCAGTAAAAAATGGAGGTAGAAAGATAATGGATCATGTTTATTATTTTGTACTCTCAGTTCAGTTCAGTTCAGTCGCTCAGTCGTGTCCGACTCTTTGCGAACCCATGAATCACAGCACACCAGGCCTCCCTGTCCATCACAAACTCCTGGAGTTCACTCAGACTCATGTCCATTGAGTCAGTAATGCCATCCAGCCATCTCATCCTCTGCTGTCCCCTTCTCCTCCTGCCCCCAATCCCTCCCAGCATCAGAGTCTTTTCCAATGAGTCAACACTTCGCATGAGGTGGCCAAGGTACTGGAGTTTCAGCTTCAGCATCATTCCCTCCAAAGAAATCCCAGGGCTGATCTCCTTCAGAATGGACTGGTTGGATCTCCTTGCACTCCAAGGGACTCTCAAGACTCTTCAAAAGCATCAATTCTTCGGTGCTCAGCTTTCTTCATAGTCCAACTCTCACATCCATACATGAACTACTGGAAAAACCATAGCCTTGACTAGACGGACCTTTGTTAGCAAAGTAATGTCTCTGCTTTTCAATATGCTATCTAGGTTAATCATAACTTTCCTTCCAAGGAGCATGCATCTTTTAATTTCATGGCTGCAGTCAACATCTGCAGTGATTTTGGAGCCCAAAAAAATAAAGTCTGACACGGTTTCCACTGTTTCCCCATCTATTTCCCATGAAGTGATGGGACCGGATGCCATGATCTTCATTTTCTGAATGTTGAGCTTTAAGCCAACTTTTTCACTCTCCACTTTCACTTTCATCAAGAGGATTTTGAGTTCCTCTTCACTTTCTGCCACAAGGGTGGTGTCATCTGCATATCTGAGGTTATTGATATTTCTCCCGGCAATTTTGATTCCAGCTTGCGCTTCTTCCAGCCCAGCATTTCTCATGATGTACTCTGCATAGAAGTTAAATAAGCAGGGTGACAATATACAGCCTTGACGAACTCCTTTTACTATTTGGAAGCTGTTGTTGTTACATGTCCAGTTCTAACTGTTGCTTCCTGACCTGCATACAGGTTTCTCAAGAGGCAGGTCAGGTGCTCTGGTATTCCCATCTCTTTCAGAATGTTCCACAGTTTATTGTGATCCACACAGTCAAAGGCTTTGGCATAGTCAATAAAGCAGAAATAAATGTTTTACTGGAACTCTCTTGCTTTTTCCATGATCCAGCAGATGTTGGCAATTTGATCTCTGGTTCCTCTGCCTTTTCTAAAACCAGCTTGAACATCTGGAAGTTCATGGTTCATGTATTACTGAAGCCTGGCTTGGAGAATTTTGAGCATTACTTTACTAGCGTGTGAGATGAGTGCAATTGTGCGGTCGTTTGAGCATTCTTTGGCATTGCCTTTCTTTCTTTAAAAAAAATCCCTTTATATTTAATGTTTAAATCTACCAAATAACTAAAAAAAAAAAAAAAAAAAAAAAAGATGCAAGATTCTTAAAACCAAAACTAATTCAAAACTAGAATAAATATTCTCAGAGTAAAATAAAATTCAATTAAGGCAAAAAGCAACTTTTTCTCACATCAAATGTAAATACACAATCAACACTGAGTAATGAAAAACTAACCCCACAGACTGACCATACAGACTGGGAATAATCAACTTATATTCATATCCGAATAAATATTTCTGACGTCTTGGGATTTTTGAAGAATCTAGATATTCAGTCTGTCCTCAGTTAACTTTTACAATAATTAGAGAATTTAGTCAATTTGATTTATAATTAAAATGCAAGATAGAAAGCCAAATATAGTATGAAAAGTATATAAGTAATTTTTTATGAACATGGATTCATTTGCTTTTTCTAGAAGAAAGTAAGGCACCATATAAAAAAGGAGAGGAAACCAGAAGGGAAAGAGACGCGTGTACACCAATGTTCATCGCAGCACTGTTTATAATAGCCAGGACATGGAAGCAACCTAGATGTCCATCAGCAGATGAATGGATAAGAAAGCTGTGGTACATATACACAATGGAGTATTATTCAGCCATTAAAAAGAATACATTTGAATCAGTTCTAATGAGGTGGATGAAACTGGAGCCTATTATACAGAGTGAAGTAAGCCAGAAAGAAAAACACCAATACAGTATACTAACGCATATATATGGAATTTAGAAAGATGGTAACAATAACCCTGTGTACGAGACAGCAAAAGAGACACTGATGTATAGAACAGTCTTATGGACTCTGTGAGAGAGGGAGAGGGTGGGAAGATTTGGGAGAATGGCATTGAAACATGTAAAATATCATGTATGAAACGAGTTGCCAGTCCAGGTTCGATGCACGATCCTGGATGCTTGGGGCTGGTGCACTGGGACGACCCAGAGGGATGGAATGGGGAGGGAGGAGGGAGGAGGGTTCAGGATGGGGAACACATGTATACCTGTGGCGGATTCATTTTGATATTTGGCAAAACTAATACAGTTATGTAAAGTTTAAAAATAAAATTAAATTAAAAAAAAAAAAAAGGAGAAAGGTTAATTTTCTCAAAAAGAACCTGAAAGCAGGCCTTTTACTTTGCCTTTTTTGGGGGGGAAATTTTAATTTAAGTAAAACTGCAAGTGTATAGACTTAAATTATCTTGCTAGAGAAGGGGAACATTGACTCTCTCATGTCAATGATGCCTACATTAGCTATTAAAATTGGGATAAAGGAAGAAAGATTAATTTTAAAAAATTTCCTTGAGTCCTCTGAATAATTTCATTTCAATACCAGACATTTACAATATAAATATGAGTATTTTGAATGGTGTTGGATTTAATAAGAAATAAAGGATCCCCAAATGTCTATTCTGGTTAATCAATCCTGGCACCAGAGAAAACCAACCTCATAATGTGAGCATTCTGCGTTTGGGTTGATGCTGAGTTTGGGTTGCTGCTGAGTTGATAGATTCTTCTGGCCTTCAGGTTACCCTCTTTCACCCCAGGAGCTTCTGTTTGGAGGTTATTGGTGTTAGGGTTGGGGGAGCTGGTCAAAGGAGGGTTAGAGCAAAGTATATAATGGAAGATAGCCAGGAAGCTGTTGCTTCCTGCCCCACCAAATCTAGGCTTGGTGGGGCATGAAGCTCATACAATTTCTCATATTCTACTTGTGCAAAAAGAACCCACAATAGGCACAAAGTGGAATGCCTATATAAAATGAGAAAATATTTCACAAAATTAGAAAATATGAAGCTGATAAGCATTCAGATCATCACAAAATCTAAGGAAAAAAACCCAACATATTAATTATTTACCTGCCTAATCTATCCTCTTATAAATATTTCAATTTTTTTTGTTTTACCTTTTATTTATTTTATTATTATTTTTTTTTACTTTACAATATTGTATTGGTTTTGCCATACATCAACATTAATCCACCACAGGTGTACACGTGTTCTACATTTTGTTGGCTGCAGACACTGGTAGATTGTTCAATAAGATAGCAAGCTGAGAGAATTAAAAAAGCAATTTTGCTCTAGCATAATTGATCAAAAGTTGATCAAAATAGTTTCTTACTATTGATAGTTTAACATTCCAAAAACTAAGATCATAGCATCTGGTCCCATTCAGTTCAGTTCAGTTGCTCACCTGTGTCTGACTCTTTGTGACCCCATGAATCACAGCACGCCAGGCCTTCCTGTCCATCACAAACTCCTGGGGTTCACTCAGACTCACTTCCATCAAGTCAGTGATGCCATCCAGCCATCTCATCCTCTGTCGTCCTCTTCTTCTCCTGCCCCCAATCCCTCCCAGCATCAGAGTCTTTTCCAATGAGTCAACTCGTCTCATGATGTGGCCAAAGTACTGGAGTTTCAGCTTTAGCATCATTCTTTCCAAAGAAATCCCAGGGCTGATCTCCTTCAGAAAGGACTGGTTGGATCTCCTTGCAGTCCAAGGGACTCTCAAGAGTCTTCACCAACACCACAGTTAAAAAGCTTCAATTCTGGCCCCATTGCTTCATGGCAAATAGATGGGGGGAAAAGGAAACAGCGACAGACTTTATTTTCTTGGCCTCCAAAATCACTGAGAAAGGTGACGGCTGCCATGAAATGAAAAGATGCTTGGTCCTTGGAAGAAAAGTTATGACAAACATAGCACATTGAAAGCAGAGATTTCACTTTGCTGACAAAGGTCTGTATAGTCAAAGTTATGGTTTTTCCAATAAGCATGTATGGATGTGAGAGTTGAGAAAGCTGAGTGCTTAAGAACTGATGCTTTCAAACTGTGGTGCTAGAGAAGACTTTTGAGAGTCCCTAGGACAGCAAGGTGATCAAACCAGTCAATCCTGAAGGAAATCAACCCTGAATATTCATTGGAAGGACTGATGCTGAAGCTGAAGCTCCAATACTTTGTCCATCTGGTCCGACTCATTGGAAAAGATCCTGATGCTAGGAAAGATTGAGGGCCTGAGGAGAAGAGGGTAACAGAGAATGAGATAGTTGGTTAGCATCATCAACTCAATGGACATGAGTTGAGAAAACCCTGGGAGATAGTGAAGGACAAGGAGGTCTGGCATGCTACAGTCCACAGGATCACAAAGAGTCAGACACAACCGAGCAACTGAATAACAACAACAACAATAAATAATTTAGAAAGTTAACTTCACCTTAACAACTCACTGGTTGCCATAAGAGGCAAGTATTTAGAACTACCATCAAATTACTCTCACAAACCAGTTTGGAGGCCTTCTGCAGAGCTCAGGCTCCTGGCATTTCAAACTCCATTTTCTCTTCCACTACCTACCTAGTTGAAAATAAATAAGAAATCCTTTTCTTGTAAAGGATATAGATCATAATCAGAATTTTTTAAAAGAAAAAAATTCATAAGTTATATAGTAAGATATTAAACTGCATATTTTTCAAAATAGTACCCAGTTAAATAATAATATCAGTAGGACTGAGTTTTCAAACTATTATTTTGCATGAAGAATAGGAAAAATTTATTTTTTTCTATTTATTTTCTCATAGGAAAATAACCAATGAAAACTGAAGGCAATATACACTAATAATTGATTTAAGTAGGGAAACCATCAATAGACCAAACTATATATTCTGAATATTTTTTATATTTATTTATTTTTAATTGAAGGATAATTGCTTTACAGTATTGCATTGGTTTCTACCAAACATCAACGTGAATCATCCATAGGTTTACCCATGTCCCCTCCCACATGAACATCCGTCCCACTTCCTTACCCACTTCACACCTCTAGGTTGTTATCGAGCACTGGCTTCAGCTTCCTGATTCATACAGCAAATTCTGATTGGCTATCTATTTTACATGTGGTAATGTATGTTTCATTATTACTGTCTCCATGCCTCCCACCCTCTTCTTCTTGCCCCCAGCCATGTCCATAAGTCTCTTCTCAATGTCTGGGTTTCTATTGGTGTTCTGCAAATAAGTACATCTTACCATCTTTCTAGATTCCATATACGTGTGTTAGTATATGATAGTTGTTTTTCTAACATATTTCACCCTGTTTAATAGGCTCTAGGTCATCCACCTAATTAGGACAGACTCAAATGAATACCTTTTTATGACTGAGTAATATTCCATTGTATATGTGTACCACATCTTCTTTATCCATTTATCTGTTGATGGACTTCTAGGTTCCTTCCATTTCCTCAATTCAGTTCAGTTGTTCACTCATGTCTAACTCTTTAGACCTCATGAACTTCAGCATTTCAGGCTTCTATGTCTATCACCAACACACAGAGCTTGATAAAACTCATGTCCATTGAGTCAGTGATGTCATTCAAACATCACATCTTCTATCATCCCCTTCTCCTCCTGCCTTGAAATTTGCCAGCATCTGGGTTTTTTCAAATGAGTCAGCTCTTCGCATCAAATGGCTAAAGTCTTGGAGTTTCAGCTTCAGCATCAGTCGTTCCAATGTATATTCAGGACTGATCTCCTTTAGGGTGGACTGGTTGGATCTCCTTGCAGTCCAAGGGACTCTCAAGAGTCTTCTCCAAAACCAAAGTTCAAAAGCATCAATTCTTTGGCACCCAGCTTTTTTATGGTCCAACACTCATATTCATACATGACTACTGGGAAAACCATAGCTTTCACTAGATAGAACTTTGCCAACAGAGTAATGTCTCTACTTTTTAATAAGCTGTCTAGATTGGTCATAGCTTTTCTTCCAAGGAGCAAGTGTCTTTTAATTTCATGGCTGCAGCCACATCTGGAGTGATTTTGGAGCTCATGAAAATAGTCAGTGTTTCCCCATCTATTTGCCATGAAGTGATGAGATTGAATGCCATGATCATTTTTCTGAATGTTGAGTTTTAAGCCAGCTTTTTCACTCTCCTCTTTCACTTTTATCAATTATTAGTGTATATTGCCTTCAGTTATCTCTTTGCTTTCTGCCATAAGGGTGATGTCATCTGCATATCTGAGGTTATTTATATTTTTCCCTGTAATCTTGACTCCAGCTTGTGCTTCATCCAGCCCTGCATTTCACATGATGTATGCTACATATAAGTTAAATAAACAGGATGACAATATACAGCCTTGACGTACTCTTTTCCCAATTTGGAAGCAGCCCATTGTTCCATGTCTGGTTCTAATTGTTGCTTCTTAACCTGCAAACAGATTTCTCAGGAGGAAGGTAAGGTGTTCTGGCATTTCCATCTCTTGAAGAATTTTCCAGTGTTTGTTCTGATCTAAACAGTCAAACTTCCATGGTGACTCAGACGGTAAAGTGTCTGCCTGCAATGCGGGAGACCTGGGTTCGATCCCTGGGTTGGGAAGATCTCCTGGAGAAGGAAATGGCAACCCACTCCAGTACTCTTGACTGGAAAATTCCATGGAAAGGTGAGCCTTGTAGGCTACAGTATATGGAGTTGCAAATAGTCGGACACGACTGAGTGACTTCACTCACTCACTCAAACAGTCAAAGGCTTTGGAATAATCAATAAAGCAGAAGTAGATGGTTTTCTGGAACTCTCTTGCTTTTTCTCTGATCCAACAGATGTTGGTAATTTCATTTCTGGTTCCTCTACCTTTTCTAAATCCAGCTTGAACATCTGGAATTTCTTGGTTCATGTGCTGTTGAGGCCTGGCTTGGAGAATTTTGAGCATTACTTTGCTAATGTGTGAAATGAGTGCAATTATGAAGTAGTTTGAACATTTCTTGGCATTGCCTTTCTTTGAGATTTGATTGAAAACCGACCTTTTCACGTCCTGTGGCCAGTGCTGAGTTTTCCAAATGTGCTGGCATATTGAGTGCAGCACTTTCACAGCATCATCTTTTAGGATTTGAAATGGGTGGTATTCCATCACCTCCACTAGCTTTGTTCATAGTGATGATTCCTAAGGCCCACTTGACTTCACATTCCAGGATGTCTGGCTCTAGATGACTGATCACACCGTCGTGATTATCTGAATAATTAAGATCTTTTTTGCATAGTTCTTTTGTGTATTCTTGCCACCTCTTCTTAATATCTTCTATTTATCTTAGTTCCATATTGTTTCTGTGTTTTATTATGCCCATCTTTGCATGAAATGTTCCCTTTTTATCTCTAGCTTTCTTGAGGAGATCTCTAGTCTTTCCCATCCTATTTCTTAGCATTTATCGCCAAGGAAGTTTCTGAATTCTGCTTGCTATTCTTTGCAACTCTGTTTTTAGATGGATATATCTTTCCTTTTCTCCTTTGCCTTTTGCTTCTCTTCTTTCCTTGGCTACTTTAAGCCCTTCTCAGACAACCATTTTGCGTTTTGCATTTATTTTTCTTGGGGATGGTCTTGATCACTGCCTCCTATATAATTCATAGTTATTCAAACACTGTATCAGATCTAATCCCTTGAATCTGTTTGTCACTCCACTGTATAATCGTCACAGATTTAGGTTCTACCTGAATGGTCTAGTGGTTTTCCCTGCTTGCTTCAATTTAAGCCTGAATTTGGCAATAAGGAGTGCATGATCACAGTCACTCCGGGTCTTGATTGTGCTGACTGTATAGAGTTTCTTCATCTTTGACTGCAAAGAATATAAACTATATGATTTTTGTATCAACCATCGGGTGATGCCCATGTGTAGAGTCATCTCTTGTGTTGTTGGAAGAGGGTGTTTGCTATGACCAGTGCATTCTCTGGGCAAAACTCTGTTAGCCTTTGCCCTGTTTCATTGTGCACTCCAAGTCCAAACTTGTGTGTTATTCCAGGTATCTCTTGACTTGCTACTTTTGCATTCCAGTCCCCTATGATGAAAAGTACATTTGTGTGTGTGTGTGTGTGTGTGTGTGTGTGTGTGTGTGTGTGTTAGTTCTAGAATGTCTTGTAGGTCATCATTGAACTGTTAAACTTCAGCTTCTTTGACATTAGTAGTTGGGCATAGACTTTGATTACTGTGATATTGAATGGTTTGCCTTGGAAATGGACAGAGGTCATTCTGTCATTTTTGAGATTGCACACAAGTCCTGCATTTTGGACTCTTTTGTTGACTATGAGGGCTACTGCATTTCTTCTAAGGGTTTCTTGCTTACAGTAGTAAATGTAATTGTCATCTGAATTAAATTTGTGCATTCTGGTCCATAAAGATCACTGATTCCTAAAATGTCAGTGTTCACTCTTGCCATCTTCTGTTTGACCAGTTTCAATTTACCTTGATTCATGGACCTAACATGCCAGGTTCCTATCAATATTGTTCTTTACAGCATTGGACTTTACTTCCATCACCAGTCACATCCACAACTGGGCATTGTTTTTGCTATGGCTCTGTCTCATCATTCTTTCTGGAGTTATTTCTCCACTGTTCTCCAGCAGCATATTGGGCACCTGGGGAGTTCATCTTTCAGTGTCATAACTTTTTGAATTTTCGTATTTTTCATAGGGCTCTCAAAGGAAGAAAACTGAAGTGGTTTGCCATTCCCTTCACCAGTGGACCACTTTCTGTCAGAAATCTCCACAATGACCTATGAAACTTGGGTGGGACTACACAACACGGCTCAAAGTTTCATAGTCTCCTTCCATTTCCTAGCTGTTGTAAATAGAGCTGCAATAAACTTTGGGTTACATGTGTCTTTTTCCATTTCCATAGACCTCAAAGTCTATGCCTAGGAGTAAGAATCTTGGGTCATATGCTGGTTTTCTTCCTAATTTTCTAAGGAAGCTCCTTATTATTCTCTATAGTGACTGCATCAATTTGCTTTTCTTCACACCCTATCCTGAAATTATTTTTCATAGATATTTAGATGATGGCCATTCTGACCAGTTTGAGATGATATAGCATCATAGTTTTGACTTACATTTCTCTAATAATGAATGCGGTTGAATATGTTTTCACTTGGTTATTAGTCATTGACATGTCTTCTTTGGAGAAATGTCTGTTTTGGTCTTCTGCACACTTTTTGATTGGGTTGTTTGTTTTTCTGGTATTGACTTGTGTGAGCTGCTTACATATTTCTGAAATTAATGCTGGTCAGTTATTTCAGTTCATTTCAGTTCAGTTGCTGGGTCATGTTCGACTCTTTGCAACCCCATGGACTGAAACATGCCAAGCTGCCCTGTCCATCGCCAAATCTCAGAGGTTACTCAGACTCATGTCTAGTGAGTCAGTGATGCCATCCAACCATCTCATCCTCTGTCATACCCTTCTCCTCCTGCCTTCAATCTTTCCCAGGATCAGGGTCTTTTCAAATGGGTCAGTTCTTTGCATCAGGTGGCTAATGTATTGGAGTTTCAGCTTCAGCATCAGTCCTTCCAATGAATATTAAGGACTGATTTCCCTTAGGATGGACTGGTTGGATCTCCTTGCAGTCCAAGAGTCTCTCAAGAGTCTTCTCCAACACCACAGTTCAAAAGCATCAATTCTTCAGTGCTCAGCTATCTTTATAGTCCAAATCTCAAACCCATACATGACTACTGAAAAAACCATAGCTTTGACTAGACGGACCATTGTTGGCAAAGTAATATCTCTCCTTTTAAATATGCTGTCTAAGTTAGTCATATCTTTTCTCCCAAAAGCAAGCATCTTCCAATTTCATGGCTGGAATCACCATCTGCAGTGATTTTGGAGCCCCAGAAAATAAATTCTGTCACTGTTTCCACTGTTTTCCCTTAATTTGCCATGAATTGATGGGACCAGATGCCATAATCTTAAGTTTTCTGAATGTTGAGCTTTAAGCCAACTTCTTCACTCTCCTCTTTCACTTTGATCAAGAGGCTCTATAGTTCTTCGTTTCCTTCCATAAGGATGGGATCATCTGCATATCTGAGGTTAATGAAATTTCTCCAGGCAATCTTGGTTTCAGCTTGCACTTCATCCAGCCCAGCCTTTCTCATGATGTACTCTTCATGTAAGTTAAATAAGCAGGGTGACAATATGTAGCCTTGAGGTACTCCTTTCCCTCTTTGGAAGCAGTCTGTTGTTCTATGTCCAGTTCTCATTGCTGCTTCCTGACCTGCATACAGATTTCTCAAGTGGCATATAAGGTGTATGGTATTCTGATATCTTGAAAAGTTTTCCAGAGTTTCCTGTGATCCACACAGTCAAAGGCTTTGGCATAGTCAATAAAGCAGAAGTAGATTTTTTTTCTGGAACTCTCTTTCTTTTCAATGATTCAAGGGATGTTGGCAATTTGATCTCTGGTTCCTCTGCCTTTCCTAAAACCAGCTTGAACATCTTGAAATTCATGGTTCGTGGCTTGTTGATGCCTGGCTTAGAGAATTTGAGCATTACTTTATTAGCGTGTGAGATGAGTGCGATTGTGCGGTAGTTTGAGCATTCTTTGGCAATGCCTTTCTTAGATTGGAATGAAAACTGACCTTTTCCAGTCCTATGGCCACTGCTGAGTTTTACAAATTTGCTGGTATATCAAGTGCAACACTTTCAGAGCATCATCTTAGGATTTGAAATAGCTCAACTGGAATTCCATCACCTCCACTAGCTTTGTTCGTAGTGATGCTTCCTAAGGCCCATTTGACTTTGCATCACAGAATGTCAGGATCTAGGTAATTTATCACACCATCATGATTATCTGTGTCATGAAGATCTTTTTTGTACAGTTCTTCTGTGTATTCTTGCCACTTCTTATTAATATCTTCTGGTTCTGTTAGGTCCATACCATTTCTGTTCTTTATTGTGCCCATATTTGCATGAAATTTTCCCTTGGTATCTCTAATTTTCTTGACGAGAACTCTAGACTTTCCATTCTATTGTTTTCCTCTATTTTTTGCAATGATCACTGAGGAAGGCTTTCTTATCTATCTTTGCTATTATTTGGAACTCTGCATTTAAGTGGGTATGTGTTTCCTTTTCTCCTTTGCCTTTCACTTCTCTTCTATTCACAGCTATTTGTAAGGCTTTCTCAGACAGCCATTTGGCCTTTTTGCATTTCTTTTTCTTGGGGATGGTCTTATCCCTGCCTCCAGTACAATGTCAAAAGACTCTGTCCATAGTTCTTCAGGCACCTTGTCTATCAGATCTAATCCCTTGAATCTGTTTGTCACTTATACTGTATAGCTGTAGGGGATTTTATTTAGGTCATACATGAATGGTTTAGTGGTCAGTTATTTCATTTGCTATTATTTTTCCCATTCTGAGGTCTGTCTTTTCACTTTGTTTATAGTTTCCATTGCTGTTCAGAAGATTTAAGTTTTATTAGGACACAAAGGAACATTTCATGCAAAGATGGGCTCAATAAAGGACAGAAATGGTATGGACCTAACAGAAACAGAAGTTATTAAGAAGAGGTGGCAAGAGTACACAGAAGAACTGTATAAAATGTTCTTCATGATGCAGATAGTGATGATGGTGCAGATAGAGCCAGATATCCTGGAATGTGAAGTCAAGTGGGCCTTAGAAAGCATCACTATGAACAAAGCTAGTGGAGGGGATGGAATTCCAGTAGAGCTGTTTCAAATCCTAAAATGATGCTGTGCAAGTGCTGCACTCAATATGCCAGCAAATTTGGAAAACTCAGCAGTGGCCACAGGACTGGAAAAGGTCAGTTTTCATTCCAGTCCCAAAGAAAGGCAATGCCAAAGAATACTCAAAGTACCATACAATTGCACTCATCTCACATGCCCCAAAGTTAATGCTCCAAAAGTAATGCTCCAAAATTCTTCAAGCCAGGCTTCAGCAATATGTGAACCATGAAATTCCAGATGTTCAAGTTTGTTTTAGGAAAGGTAAAGGAACCAGAGATCAAGTTGCCAACATCTGCAGAAACATAGAAAAAGCAAGAGAGTTCCAGAAAAACATCTATTTCTGCTTTATTGACTATGCCAAAGTCTTTGACTATGTGGATTACAATAAACTGTGGAAAATTCTGAAAGAGATGTGAATACCAGACCACCTGACCTACCTCTTGAGAAACCTGTATGCAGTTCAGGAAGCAACAGTTAGAACTGGGCGTAGAACAACAGACTAGTTCCAAATAGGAAAAGGAATACGTGAAGGCTGTATATTGTCACCCTGCTTATTTGACTTATATGCAGAGTACATCATGAGAAACACTGGGCTGAAAGAAACACAAGCTGGAATCAAGATTGCCAGGAGAAATATCAATAACCTCAGATATGCAGATGACACCACCCCTATTTCAGAAAATGAAGAAGAACTAAAGAGCCTCTTGATGAAAGTGAAAGGGGAGAGTGAAGAAATGGGCTTAAAGCTCAACATTCAGAAAACTAAGATCATGGCATCTTGTCCCATCACTTCATAGCAAATAGATGTGGAAACAGTGGCTGACTTCATTTTTTTGGGCTCCAAAATCACTGCAGAGGGTGATTGTGGCTATGAAATTAAAAATATACTCCTTGAAAGAAAGTTATGACCAATCTAGACAGCATATTAAAAGCAGAGATTATTTTTTCAACAAAGGTCCGTCTAGTCAAGGCTATGGTTTTTCCTGTAGTCATGTATGGATGTGAGAATTGGGCTATAAAGAAAGCTGAGAGCCAAAGAATTGATGCTTTTGAACTGTGGTGCTGGAGAAGACTCTTGAGAGTCCTTTGGACTGCAAGGAGATCCAACCTGTCCATCCTAAAGGAGATCAGTCCTGGGTGTTCATTGGAAGGACTGATGTTGAAGCTGAAACTCCAATACTTTGGCCACCTGACGGGAAAAGCTGACTCATTGGAAAAGACCCTGATGCTGGGAAAAATTGACGGCAGCAGGAGAAGGGAACAACAGAGGATGAGATAGTTGGATGTCATCACCGACTCAATGGACATGGGTTTGGGTAAACTTCAGGAGTTGGTGATGGACAGGGAGGCCTAGTGTGCTGCGGTTGGTGGGGTCGCAAAGCATTGGACACAGCTAGCTAACTGAACTGAGCTGAGAACACACTTCTTTATGTTCTTTTTTCCCCCTTTACTCTAAGAGGTTGGTCATAGAGAATCTTGCTGTGATTTATCTCATAGAGTATTCTGCCTGTGTTTTCCTCTATGAATTTTTTAGTTTCTGGTCTTACATTTACAGCTTTAATCCATTTTGAGTTTATCTTTGTGTATCATGTTAGAAAGTTCTCTACTTTCATTCTTTGACATGTAGCAGCCCAGTTTTTCTATCACCACTCATTGAAGAGACTATCTTTCCCCCATTATACATTCTTGCCTTCTTTCTCAAAAGTAAGTTATCCATAGGTTCACGGGTCTATGTCTGGAACTTCTATCCTGTACCATTGTTCTGTATTTATGTTTTTGTTCCCATACCATACTCTCCTGATGACTGTTGCTTTGTGTTATAGTCTGAAGTCAGGAAGGTTGATTCCTCCATCTTCATTCTTTCTCAAGAATGTTTTGTCTATTCGGGGTCTTTTGTGTTTCCATATGGATTGTGAGATTTTTGTTCTATTTCTATGAAAAATATCATTAGTAATTTGATATGGATTGCATTGAATCTGTAGATTACATTTGGTAGTATAGTCTCTTTCACAATATTTTTTCTTCCAATCCAGGGACATGGAAAATATCTCCATCTGTTATGTTGTTTTCAGTTCTTTCATCAGTGTCTTTTAGTTTTCTGTATTCAGGTCTTTTGTCTCCTTAGTATTTTACTCCTTTAGGTGCAAGAGTAAGTGGGATTGATTCCCTTCCTGATATTTAATTGTTAGTGTATAGAAATGCAAGTGATTTCTGTGCATTGATTTTGTATCCTGCCACATTGTCTATTTTGCTGATTACCTCTAGTAATTTTCCGATGGTATCTTCAGGGTTTTATATGTATGGTATCTTGTCTTCTGCAAACAGTGAGAATTTAACTTGTTGTTTTCCAATCTGAATTCCTTTTATTTCTTTTTCTTCTCTGGTTGCAATAACTAGTGCTTCCAAAACTATATTGAATAATAGTGGTGAGAGTGGGCACCATTGTCTTTTTCCTAATCTGAGAGGAGATGCTTTCAATTTTTCACCATTGAGAATAATGTTTGTTGTGAGTTTATCATATATGATATGAGTTTAAAATATATGCTGTGAGTTTATCATATATGAGATAGGGTCCTTCTGTGCCAATTTTTGGAGTTTTTGCCATAAATGGGTATTGTATTTTGACAAAATCTTTTTCTGCATCTATTGAGATTATCATATGGCTTTTATGTTTCAGTTTGTTAATATGGTGTATCACATTGATTAGTTTATGCATACTGAATCATTGCATCCCTGAAGTAAACCCTACTTGATCATGGTGTGTGGTCTTTATAATATGTTGTTGTATTATTTTTGCTGGGATTTTTGTTGAAGATTTTTACATCTATATTCATCAGTGATATTGGCTTATAATTTTAATTTTTTTTTTTTGCCTTGTTTTGGTATCAGGGTAATGGTGGCCTCATAGAATGAGTTTGGAAGTGTTCCTTTCTCTGAAAATTTTTGCAAGAGTTTTAGAAGGATAGGAATTAGTTCTTCTCTAAATGTTTGATAAAATTCACCTATGAAACAATATGGTCCTGAGGTTTTGTTTTTGTGGAGAGTTTTTATCACAGTTTCAATTTTAGTGCTTGTAATTATTGCTCATAATTTCCATTTCTTCCTGGTTCAGTCTTGGAAGATTAAACTTTTCTAAGAATGTGTCCATTTCTTATAGCTTGTCCATTTTATTGGCATATAATTGTTTCTAGTAGGTTCTTATGATTCTTTGTATTTCTGTATTGTCTATTGTAACCTCTCCTTTTTCACTTCTAATTTTGTTGATTTGATTCTTCTCCCCCCACCCCCCACCTTTTTTTTTTTTTTTTCTGGATGAGTCTATCTAATAGTTTGTCAATTTTGTTTATCTTCTCAAAGAACCAACTTTATTGTTTCTTTCCTTTCTTTCTCACTTTTTCAGCTCTGATTTTTATTTCTTTCCTTCTACTATGGGTTTTTTTCATTCTTTCTCCAGTTGTTTTAAGTGTAAAGTTAAACAGTCTATTCAGTATTTTTCTTGCTTCTTGAGGTAGGATTGTATAAACTTCCTTCTTAGAACTGTTTTTGCTACAGTAAAAGGCTTTGAGTTGCTATGTTTTCATTGTCATTTGTTTTTAGGATTTTTTTTTTTCCCTTTTGGTTTCTTCAGTAACCCGTTCATTATTTAGACATGTGTTGTTTAGTCTCCCTGTGTTTGTGTTTTTTACAGTTGTTCCCCTGCCCCCATAATTGATATCTAGTCTCAGCATTGTGGTCAGAAAAGATGCTTGATATGATTTCATTTTTTTTTTTTTAATTTACTGAGGTTTCACTTATGACCCAAGATATGGTCTATCCTGGAGAATATTTCATGTACACTTTAGAAGAAAGTGTATTCGTCCTCATTGGAGTGTAAAGTTCTGATGATTTCAATTAGGTCAATTTGGTATACTGTTTCATTTAAGGTTTGCATTTCCTTATTAATTTTCCGTTTTGATGATCTCTCCCATGTAAGTGAGGTGTTTAATCTCCTACTATTATTGTGATGCTGTCAATTTCCCCTTTTATGTCTATTAGTATGTACCTTATTTTTTGAGGTTCTCTTATGTTGGGTGCATAGATATTTACAAATGTTGTGTCTTTTTGGATTGATCCTTTGATCATTATATAACATCATTCTTTACCTCTTGTAATATTCTTTATTTAAGGTCCATTTATTTAAGATGTCAGTTTAAAAGGTTTAATAGATATTTATGACAAATGCATCTGTGTTCCTATTGATGGATTTAGGAGACTGGGGTGATTCACTCTCTCAAGCTAACACAATCCAAAGCAGGAACTCCTAAGAAGATAATACTTCCTCAGATCTCAGTGCTCCTTTATTGTGACTGTGCTGCTAAGTGCGGTTATCATCTTGATTTTACACACTTTCATCAGCCTTTTTGGAGAAGGAAATACTGTAGTGGCAACCCAATCCAGTATTCTTGCCTGGAGAATCCCATGGACAGAGGAGCCTGGTAGGCTACAGTCCATGAGGTCACAGAGTCAGACACAACTGAGCGACTAACACACACACACACACACACAAGGTCCATTTTAGCTGAAATGATAATTGCCACTCCAGTTTTCTTTTGATTTCCGTTTGCATGGAATATCCTTTTTCCATCCTTTTACTTTCAGACTGTATGTGTCTCTATGTCTGAAGTGGGTCTCTTGTAGACAGCATATGTATGGATCTTATTTTTGTATCCATTATTTTGTATCCATTCAGCCAGTCTGTGTCTTTTGGTTGGAGCATTTAATCCATTTACATTTAAAGTAAATGTTGATACATATGTTCCCATTGGCATTTTCTTAATTGTTTTGGGCTTGTTTTTGTAAGTCTTTCCTTTCTTTTGTGTTTATTGCCTATATAAGTCCCTTTAGGATTGTTGTAAAGTTGATTTGGTGGTTCTAAATTCTCTTAAATTTTGCTTGTCTGTAAAGTTTTTTATTTCTCCATCAATTTTGAATGAGATCCTTGCCATGTAGAGTAATATTGATTGTAGATTTTTTCCTTTCAGTACTTTAAATATATGGTGCCATTCCCTTCTGGCCTACAGAGTTTCCACTGAAAGTTCCAATGTTAATCCTACGGATTTCCCTTGTATGTTACATGTTGCTTTTCCCTTGCCACTTATATTTTTTTTTATTTTTTTTTTATTTTATTTTATTTTTAAACTTTACATAACTGTATTAGTTTTGCCAAATATCAAAATGAATCCGCCACAGGTATACATGTGTTCCCCATCCTGAACCCTCCTCCCTCCTCCCTCCCCATTCCATCCCTCTGGGTCGTCCCAGTGCACCAGCCCCAAGCATCCAGGATCGTGCATCGAACCTGGACTGGCAACTCGTTTCATACATGATATTTTACATGTTTCAATGCCATTCTCCCAAATCTTCCCACCCTCTCCCTCTCTCACAGAGTCCATAAGACTGTTCTATACATCAGTGTCTCTTTTGCTGTCTCGTACACAGGGTTATTGTTACCATCTTTCTAAATTCCATATATATGCGTTAGTATACTGTATTGGTGTTTTTCTTTCTGGCTTACTTCACTCTGTATAATAGGCTCCAGTTTCATCCACCTCATTAGAACTGATTCAAATGTATTCTTTTTAATGGCTGAATAATACTCCATTGTGTATATGTACCACAGCTTTCTTATCCATTCATCTGCTGATGGACATCTAGGTTGCTTCCATGTCCTGGCTATTATAAACAGTGCTGCGATGGACATTGGGGTACATGTGTCTCTTTCCCTTCTGGTTTCCTCAGTGTGTATGCCCAGCAGTGGGATTGCTGGATCATAAGGCAGGTCTATTTCCAGTTTTTTAAGGAATCTCCACACTGTTCTCCATGGTGGCTGTACTAGTTTGCATTCCCACCAACAGTGTAAGAGGGTTCCCTTTTCTCCACACCCTCTCCAGCATTTATTACTTGTAGACTTTTGGATGGCAGCCATTCTGACTGGTGTGAAATGGTACCTCATAGTGGTTTTGATTTGCATTTCTCTGATAATGAGTGATGTTGAGCATCTTTTCATGTGTTTGTTAGCCATCTGTGTGTCTTCTTTGGAGAAATGTCTATTTAGTTCTTTGGCCCATTTTTTGATTGGGTCATTTATTTTTCTGGAGTTGAGCTGTAGGAGTTGCTTGTATATTCTCGAGATTAGTTGTTTGTCAGTTGTTTCATTTGCTATTATCTTCTCCCATTCTGAAGGCTGTCTTTTCACCTTGCTAATAGTTTCCTTTGATGTGCAGAAGCTTTTAAGGTTAATTAGGTCCCATTTGTTTATTTTTGCTTTTATTTCCAATATTCTGGGAGGTGGGTCGTAGAGGATCCTGCTGTGATGTATGTCAGAGAGTGTTTTGCCTATGTTCTCCTCTAGGAGTTTTATAGTTTCTGGTCTTACGTTGAGATCTTTAATCCATTTTGAGTTTATTTTTGTGTATGGTGTTAGAAAGTGTTCTAGTTTCATTCTTTTACAAGTGGTTGACCAGATTTCCCAGCACCACTTGTTAAAGCGATTGTCTTTAATCCATTGTATATTCTTGCCTCCTTTGTCAAAGATAAGGTGTCCATATGTGCGTGGATTTATCTCTGGGCTTTCTATTTTGTTCCATTGATCTATATTTCTTTTTGTGCCAGTACCATACTGTCTTGATAACTGTGGCTTTGTAGTAGAGCCTGAAGTCAGGTAGGTTGATTCCTCCAGTTCCATTCTTCTTTCTCAAGATCACTTTGGCTATTCGAGGTTTTTTGTATTTCCATACAAATTGTGAAATTATTTGTTCTAGCTCTGTGAAGAATGCTGTTGGTAGCTTGATAGGGATTGCATTGAATCTATAGATTGCTTTGGGTAGTATACTCATTTTCACTATATTGATTCTTCCAATCCATGAACATGGTATATTTCTCCATCTGTTAGTGTCCTCTTTGATTTCTTTCACCAGTGTTTTATAGTTTTCTATATATAGGTCTTTAGTTTCTTTAGGTAGATATATTCCTAAGTATTTTATTCTTTCCGTTGCAATGGTGAATGGAATTGTTTCCTTAATTTCTCTTTCTGTTTTCTCATTATTAGTGTATAGGAATGCAAGGGATTTCTGTGTGTTGATTTTATATCCTGAAACTTTACTATAGTCATTGATTAGTTCTAGTAATTTTCTGTTGGAGTCTTTAGGGTTTTCTATGTAGAGGATCCTGTCATCTGCAAACAGTGAGAGCTTTACTTCTTCTTTTCCAATTTGGATTCCTTTTATTTCTTTTTCTGCTCTGATTGCTGTGGCCAAAACTTCCAAAACTATGTTGAATAGTAATGGTGAAAGTGGGCACCCTTGTCTTGTTCCTGACTTTAGAGGAAATGCTTTCAATTTTTCATCATTGAGGATAATGTTTGCTGTGGGTTTGTCATATATAGCTTTGATTATGTTGAGGTATGGTCCTTCTATTCCTGCTTTCTGGAGAGTTTTGATCATAAATGGATGTTGAATTTTGTCAAAGGCTTTCTCTGCATCTATTGAGATAATAATATGGTTTTTATTTTTCAATTTGTTAATGTGGTGTATTACATTGATTGATTTGCGGATATTGAAGAATCCTTGCATCCCTGGGATAAAGCCCACTTGGTCATGGTGTATGATCTTTTTAATGTGTTGTTGGATTCTGATTGCTAGAATTTTGTTAAGGATTTTTGCATCTATGTTCATCAGTGATATTGGCCTGTAGTTTTCTTTTTTTGTGGCATCTTTGTCAGGTTTTGGTATTAGGGTGATGGTGGCCTCATAGAATGAGTTTGGAAGTTTACCATCCTCTGAAATTTTCTGGAAGAGTTTGAGCAGGATAGGTGTTAGCTCTTCTCTAAATTTTTGGTAGAATTCAGCTGTGAAGCGGTCTGGACCTGGGCTTTTGTTTGCTGGAAGATTTTTGATTACAGTTTCAATTTCCGTGCTTGTGATGGGTCTGTTAAGATTTTCTATTTCTTCCTGATCGAGTTTTGGAAAGTTGTACTTTTCTAAGAATTTGTCCATTTCTTCCTCGTTGTCCATTTTATAGGCATATAATTGTTGATAGTAGTCTCTTATGATCCTTTGTATTTCTGTGTTGTCTGTTGTGATCTCTCCATTTTCATTTCTAATTTTATTGATTTGATTTTTCTCCCTTTGTTTCTTGATGAGTCTGGCTAATGGTTTGTCAATTTTATTTATCCTTTCAAAGAACCAGCTTTTGGTTTTGTTGATTTTTGCTATGGTCTCTTTTGTTTCTTTTGCATTTATTTCTGCTCTAAGTTTTAAGATTTCTTTCCTTCTACTAACCCTGGGGTTCTTCATTTCTTCCTTTTCTAGTTGCTTTAGGTGTAGAGTTAGGTTACTTATTTGACTTTTTTCTTGTTTCTTGAGGTGTGCCTGTATTGCTATGAACTTTCCCCTTAGGACTGCTTTTACCGTGTCCCACAGGTTTTGGGTTGTTGTGTTTTCATTTTCATCCGTTTCTATGCAAATTTTGATTTCTTTTTTTATTTCTTCTGTGATTTGTTGGTTATTCAGCAGCGTGTTGTTCAGCCTCCATATGTTGGATTTTTTAACAGTTTTTCTCCTGTAATTGAGATCTAATCTTACTGCATTGTGGTCAGAAAAGATGCTTGGAATGATTTCTATTTTTTTGAATTTACCAAGGCTAGCTTTATGGCCCAGGATGTGATCTATCCTGGAGAAGGTTCCATGTGCACTTTAGAAAAAGGTGAAATTCATTGTTTTGGGATGAAATGTCCTATAGATATCAATTAGGTCTAACTGGTCTATTGTATCATTTAAAGTTTGTGTTTCCTTGTTAATTTTCTGTTTAGTTGACCTATCCATAGGTGTGAGTGGGGTATTAAAGTCTCCCACTATTATTGTGTTATTGTTAATTTCTCCTTTCATACTTGTTAGCATTTGTCTTACATACTGCGGTGCTCCCATGTTGGGTGCATATATATTTATAGTTGTTATATCTTCTTCTTGGATTGATCTAGACAGGAAATACAAAAATGGTGTATAAATTCGAACCCAAAACAATAAAGTAAATGGCAACGGGGTCATACTTATCAGTAATTACCTTAAACGTAAATGGGTTGAATGCCCCAACCAAAAGACAAAGACTGGCTGAATGGATACAAAAACAAGACCCCTACATATGTTGTCTACAAGAGACCCACCTCAAAACAGGGGACACATACAGACTGAAAGTGAAGGGCTGGAAAAAGATTTTCCATGCAAATAGGGACCAAAAGAAAGCAGGAGTAGCAATACTCATATCAAATAAAATAGACTTTAAAACAAAGACTGTGAAAAGAGACAAAGATGGTCACTACATAATGATCAAAGGATCAACCCTTGCCACTTTTAATATTCTTTCTTTGTGTTTAACCTCTGTTAAGCTTGATTAGTATATGTCTTGACATTTTTCTTCTTGGGTTTATCCTGTATCCTTTTGGATTTGATTGAGTATTTCCTTTCCTATGCTGGGCAAGTTTTCAACTGTAATCTCTTCACAATTTTTTTTCAGTGCCTTTCTCATTGTCTTCTTCCTTTGGAACCCTTGCAACTAGAATGTTGGTGTGTTCAACGTTGTTCCAGAAGTCTCTGAGGCTTTCCTCAATTATTCTCATTCATTTCACTTTATTCTGCCTTTCAGCAGTTATTTCCACAATTCTATCTTCCAGATCAATTCTACTTCTACTTCCATTAACCTACTATTAGTTCCAGAGTATATTTTAATTTCAATAATTGAATTACTCATTTTTTTGGCTTAATATTTGTTTCTTCTATGTCCTTGGTAATGGTGTTAATCATGTTGATTGCTTCTTGAATTTTCTTCATTCTATTTTTGAGGTTTTGGAACATCTTTACTATCATTATCCTGAATTGTTTTTCAAAAAGTTTGGCTATTTCCTCTTCATTTAGTTGGTCTTGTGCATTTCTAAGTTTTGCCTTCATTTGTGCAGTACTTCTCTGCATTTTCATTTTTAAAAAATTATTGTGTTTTTTATCTCCTTGTCTTAGGCTTTGATATCAAATTCTTTCTTCCTTTTAGTCCTCCCCCTACACCCCTGGTCGGTAGGGTTGGTTCAGTGGCCTGTGTAGTTTTCTGTTGGGTATGACTTGTACTTGTCCTCTTGTGGGATAAAGTAAGTTGTTGTTTGTTTTTTCCCCCTCTGGTGGTCATGGTTGTATGAGGTGGTAATCTTGTTTGCTGATGATTGGGTTTGTGTTTTTGTCTTGTTTGTTGTTTCAGTGAGGTGTTCTGCACTGGGTGCTGCCAGCAGTTGGCTGATGACAGTTCCTATATACAGGTGGAGGTCTTTATGGGACTTCTCACTAATTAATACTCTCTGGGGTTAGGAGTTTTCTGGCAGTCTAGAGTCTTGTCGAGAAGGCAATGGCAACCCACTCCAGTACTCTTGCCTGGAAAATCGCATGGACAGAGGAGCCTGGTGTGTTTCAGTTCATGGGGTCGCGACTGAGCGACTTCACTTTCACTTTTCATTTTCATGCATTGGAGAAAGAAATGGCAACCCACTCCAGTGTTCTTGCCTGCAGAATCCCAGGGATGGCAGAGCCTGGTGGTCTGCCGTCTATGGGGTCACACAGAGTCGGACACGACTGAAACTATTTAGCAACAGCAGCAGCAGAGTCTTGTCAGCACTCCCACTCCAAAGGCTCAGGGCCTGATCTCTCTCTAGGGAACTGAGATTCCATAGGTGGTTTGCTATGGCATTAAAGGGGATTAAAACACACTAAAACAGGAAAAATATGCAAACCCCAGGCAAATGGCAAATGCAAAATCAGGCTAATACTAGCATAAAATAATGGAATATATATATATATATATATATATATATATATATACACACACACACACACACACACAAAACCAAAACGGTCCAAAAAGAGAGGGAGAGAAAAGAAAGTAGAGGAGATTGACCTGGTGAAAAAAGGAAAGTAAAAATGATACCAATCACTACAAAACAAAACTAACGAAAGCACAAACTGGAAAACAAAATCAAAGCTATGCGCCAACTGGGGAAAAAAGAAATGAGAGCAAAACAGACTAGTAAACATGGTGGAAAAAAACAGAGAAAAAGAAAAAGGAATAAAAAAACAAAGTTACATAGAGGTAGATAAAGGAGATTTACATATATTCAAGAATAGCTGCAACAGGAAAAGAATAAGGAAAGCAAACAAAATAATATATGTATAAAAATAATACAATAAAAAATTAATTTAAAAAAAGGGAGAAAACTGTTAAAACAGCAAAAGGCTAATATAGAGGCAGATATATTTAAAGGAAATAAAAAGTGTAATAAATACATAATTTAAAAATTCTTAAAAGCATAAATAGATTTAATAGTACTAATAAAATCAGCAACTACTGTAGCAACAGAGTGGAGGAAAAGGAAAAATGAAAAGAAAATCCAGAAGCAACTATGGAACAATTTAAAATATAAAGATAATAAATGTTTTTCTTGGATCTCAGTTATCAGCATCTTTCCCCTCTCTCTGAGTCAAGTCCACCTTGCCTCCAATACTGAGCTGGTCTCTGGATCTGTTGTGGGGACACCTGAGACTCTAATCTGGTCCTACTCCCCCCTCTTCTTGCCTCTAATGTCCACATCTGGTACTGTGCTTTCTGTTGTGGGACCTCTCAACTTCCTTTTGTATATTCATAGACACAAAGTTTGCCTGGTTGATTGTGTGGATTTAATCTGCAGCTTGTACCACTGGTTGGAAAGTTTTGGGTTCAATTCCCCTTAGTCACACTTCCCCTGGGTTTCAACTGTGGTCTCTTCTCCACCTCTGCATGTGAGTCATCTCCTCAGGCTGCCCTAGAGGACTTGGATCTGCCCCAGAGAGGACCAGGTGTGGAGGTGATGTAGCTAACTGGGTCACAGGGGCCCTGGTAGTACCAGGTACTCAGGGAAGCTGGCAGCTAGGAAAGCAGGTAATATGGTGTTCTTAGGGTTTTTTCCTAGCAACTGGCTGCTCTGTCCCAGTGGAGATCGCCCAAGGGGGTGTCAAGGGCCCTTGGATCATGAGTACCCTGGTAATACTGGATGTGCAGGGGTGACAGTGACAGTTGTTACAGGAAGTATAGCACTATTAGGGGTTTTAGTAGCTTCTAGCAGCTCTGCCCCAGTGAGGATTGAACATGGAGATGGCACAGCTTCTAGGATTGTGGGTACACTGGCAGCACCAAGTCTGTAGGGATTCCAACTGCCTCAGCTACAAGAGCTATGGTATTATTAGTGTTTTCCTAGCCTCTGGCAGCTGGCGATCAGAAGGCCTCTTTGGCTGGTCATTCTCTGTTGCTTGGAACATCAGGCACTTCTCTTTTGTTTGGCTCCTCAGATGCTTAAAGGGCCACCCTCTCTGGGGTCTTTCAGCTGTCCAGGGCTGATGTGTGTGGAGAGGCTATAGAGTTGGCTCCACCCCCTGTGTGTAACTCAGCAGTATCACCCTGCCTCCATGTTTGCCTGGCTTTCTTTCACAAGCATTTCTCATCATAATCTCCTCTCTCATATCCCCTCAGGCCATCTTCCCACAGTCAACAGCTGCAGGCCTTGCCCTGAGATTGCTCACTAATATTTATGCTCAGCTCCCAGCTGCTGAACTTTCTAGGGGACTTGCGTCCCTGTCCAAGGTATGTATGGCTGTGGCAAGGATTATCTGTGTACACCCGTGGTGGATTCATGTTGATGTATGGCAAAACCAATACAATATTGTAAAGTAATTAGCCTCCAATTAAAATAAATAAATTTATATTTAAAAAATAAAATAAATGTTGCTCCAAAGAGTATATACAAATGGCCAGTAAGCAAAAGAAGCTCAATGTCTTTAGCCATTAGGCAATGCAAATTAAAACCACAATGAGATACCACCCTATACACTTCAGATAGCTATAATTAAAAAAAAAAAAAAGACAAAATACGTCTTAGTGAGGATGTGGAGAAACTAGGACTCACATTTATTGCTGGTGAATTGTAAAAGGGTACAGCCACTTTGGAAGAAAAGGTTTGGCATTTCCTCAAATTTTCACTCGTTATTTTATCATATGTCTAAGGACCCCTAGATATTCATCCAAGAGAAATAAAAACATGTCCACACAAATATTAATGTAAATGTGAGTTATAATTCTTATAACAGTATCATTCATAACAACCAAAATGTGGCAATAACCAAAATGACTATTAATTCATGAATGGATAAATAATAATGCACAGGAGAGTTTTACTTGACAATAAAAAGGAATAAAGTTTTAACACATGTTACAACATAGGCAGGGCTTCCCTGGTGGCTCAGATGGTAAATAATACATCTGCAATTTGGGAGGCCTGGGTTCAATCCCTGGATTGGGAAGGTCCCATGGAGGAGGACATGGCAACCCATCCCAGTATTCTTGGAGGATCTTGATGGACAAAGGAAACTGGTGGGCTAGAGTCCATGGGGTCACAAAGAATCAGACACAACTGAGTGACCAAGCAAAGCATGACATAGATCAACCTTGACAAAAAGCTTCTATTTAAAGAAGCCAGTTGAAAAACTCCATATATTTTATGATTCCACTTTTATGAGATGTATTGAACAGGGAAACTTATAGAGATAGAATGTAAATTAGTGGTTGCATAGGACTAAGAGGTGAGGGAATAAAGAGTGACTGCTAACAGTTACATTTGTGGAAAAATGAAAGTGTTCTAACTGTAGATTGTGGTGATGGTAATACAATTGTGTAAAAATAATAGGTTATCTAACTGTATAATTTTGATGAGTGAGTTTTATGATATGTTAACTAGATATCAATGAAAATATTTTTTTTAAAAATAGCAGAATAGATTCATGTCCCTGAGAAGAAACACCAGGTAAGGTTTCTTCAGATTGTCTGAATCCCAGTAATCTGAACACAACCTTTTATAGGAAACTATTATGCTAAATGGTATTGAAGACAGGAAATCAATTTCATATCATGGCAAAATGTGGAGATAAAAGGAAGTTGTGGTTTGTTGTTCCTTTGTAAACATTGGACTTGCTCCAGGTCAATAAATTGCACCAACCTGCTACTTTGATAGCACCCAATAAACTACATAAGTGCATAGTTCTCTTAAGCCTGTGCTGGCCACGTGACCTGCTTTAATCAATGCAATATGGAAAGTAAGTAATGCTCAGCCAATTATGAGTGTAAAGCTTAATAAGGCCTGGAAGTTTCTACTATAATGCTCTTGGAAACCACTGCCACAATGTAATGTAGGAACAGTCCCAGGTTCCCAGCTGAGCCCCTAGAGAGTAGCTAACAGCTGCTATAAGAAAGCTGGGCTTTGCAGATGGTTCAGTGGTATAAAATCTACCTGCCAATGCAGGAGATGTGATTTCAGTACCTGTGTTGGGAAGATCCCTTGGAGAAAGAAATGGAAAACCACTTCAGTATTGTCTGGGAAATCCCATGGACAAAAGAGCCTGGCAGGCTATAGTGATGGGATGGCAAAAAGAGCTGGACATGACTTAGTGACTAAACAGCAGCAACAATTATGAGAAAGCTACTTGGATATTCAGGCCCAACAGAGCTTCCAGATGCCAGCAACACAGATGATAACTTGTGGAGCAGAAGAACTTTCCAGATTAGCCCATCTGGGAAGTCAATTCATAAAATCATGAAAAAAAGTAGTTTCTGTTTCAATTTAATAAGTTAAGGTCACACAGATAATTGAAATATGAAGCATGGTATAGCTCAGACCTACTTGCTAATGGGGATGAAGCATTTATTAACTTATTAGATGTTTTGATGTACTGGTCAACTGTGAGACAGGTAACTGTGCAGTTTATTGAAAAGGTAGTTATAGTTATCTACCTAATACATATAGTATGTAACTTCAGATTCTGAATAAAGCATTCAGGTAATCATTGAAAAACTCAAAATCTGTGTTTCCTTTTGATTAAAATAAGAAAATATTAAGTCTACCCTCAGTCACTTAATTAACAAATATCTATGAAATTCTTATTTTGTCTTGGGAAATGTGCTAAGGACAGAACACAACCTTAAAGTAAAAGGGATAATTTTACTGCCTACACAGAGCTGCTGGCTTTGGTGATGCATGGTCCTAAGTCGCTTCAGTTGTGTCCGATTCTGTGCGACCCCATAGACGGTAGCCCACCAGATTCCTTTGTCCGTGGGATTCTCCAGGCAAGAATACTGGAGTGGGTTGCCATGCCATCCTCCAGGGAATCTTCCTGATCCAGGGTTTGAACTCACATCTCTTACATCTCCTGCATTGGCAAGAGGCTCTTTACCATTAGGGTCATCTGGGAAGCTGTTTATGATAATTCATGGGAGTAACACGGGAGATGAAAAGAAGTGGGAGACAGAAAGATGGGAGAAGGTCCAATATATGTATAATTTAAATTATATAAGAGTTTCTAATTAATTAAATCTGGCATGAGAGAGAAATGAAGGTTAGCTCTTGGGTTTTCAACTGAGAAAATAGAATTGGAGCAAGTTGCTTTTCTCTGTTTTATCCACTTTAAGATTTCCTTGGGATAGCTAGAGATATATTCCGAAGAGAATTAGAAGTATGAGCCTAAAGCTTATAAAAGAGACATTGGCTAGAATTACAGTTTGTAGTCATCATAATACAGATGTAGATAAACCTATGGGGAAGACTGTGGCTGCCCGGAGAATATTACAAGGAGAAAGACTAGAGAGTTTGAAATGAAAACAAGGACATTAAAGACTTGACAGAAGAAGAGTAGACAAGAGTAACAAGAGAGCCAGAGATGTATGACATCAGACTCTGCTAAATGCATCTGAGAGAATATATAAGATAAGAGCTGTAAAATATCAACTGGATTTACAAAAAATCCAATTATTGGTGACGGAGAAAGGTAAATCCAGTAGGACAGTATAATTTCAAAGAGGAAACAAATACACTGATCATACAAAATACTTTCAAGTTTCTTGTTTGGGAAGGAAAAATAAGAAATATGGGTGTAGAGTAGCTATAATGAGCTAGGGGGTGATGAAGGCATGCAGGCTGTGACTTTGCATTGTCTGTAGAGAATTTTGACCAATAGTAAAATGGACTAAACCTATCAGAGCAGACCGCTTATGTCCACTATTTTCTCCCAGCACATTGTATAGGAAAAGGAAGATGAGCTAGACTAAACTTTATATAGATTTTTTTTTTTTTTTTTTTGCCTCTAGGCCTCCCTTTTCTTAGTGCATGTATATGAGAAAAGTTGTAACTGCAAATTTTCTCTCTGTCCCTTTGAGACATAAATAGTTTTTAAAGCCTTTTGCTAGTTTTATAACCCAGGACTGTCTCTCATGGACCTGGAAACAATCCTTTTGAAATTTAATCACCAAGGATGATGAAGCCATATTCCCAGTCCCTGAGGGAGGTTTGGAAGCTAAGAGAAAGGATATTACTTCAAGTTAAAAAGCTACCTCCTATCCTGAACATACCAAAAAGTTTATTTTTCTTTTGGGTAAGTTTAACTAGCAAATGTAGATGGCTTATAATCCTCCCCCACCCCAGTTCCTAAAGGCTATCATGCTCGTTGTTTCAGGAGAGTTAACACTGTGTTTTGATCTCTTTCCTCTATTGCACTAGCCTTGATGAAAGTTTTCCTTACCTATTTAACTTCAGAAGTGCATTTTCTGCTTTGACAAGAAGAAGTGAACAGAGTTTGTAGATTCAGGTGAGTGAAGAGATAATCAATAGAACAGAGTTTCTCTAAAAAAAAAAAAAAAAAAGCTGAATAAAAGATATGTAGAGAGCTGACTTTAGCCTAGAGTACAGATATCCCATATTGTAATCTACAAATGTATAGTCTACAAATCTATTGTAATTCTTCAAATGTATCTAATATTCTCCAGAATAGGAGTAGGTAATGACACTTATTCTTTGGCAAAGCAGCAGCTATTTGACATCTTCATGTTGTGTTGACCTAAAACAAAAAGGCTGCCAGTTATTTCTCCACCCAAAAATGGGTTTATTGGAGATCAATAAAAAATTGCATTTCAGGGCTGCAACCATGGCATTCCACATGTAAATGCCCACACAGAAGGGGAAGGAGAACTGTTTTAAAAGGATGCTGCTGCTGCTGCTAAGTCGCTTCATGGGAAATAGATGGGGAAACAGTGGAAACAGTGTCAGACTTTATTTTTCTGGGCTCCAAAATCATTGCAGATGGTGACTGCTGCCATGAAATTAAAAGATGCTTACTCCTTGGAAGGAAAGTTATGACCAACCTAGATAGCATATTCATAAGCAGAGACATTACTTTGCCAACAAAGGTCTGTCTAGTCAAGGCTGTGATTTTTCCTGTGGTCATGTATGGATGTGAGAGTTGGACTGTGAAGAAGGCTGAGCGCCGAAGAATTGATGCTTTTGAACTGTGGTGTTGGAGAAGACTCTTGAGAGTCCCTTGGACTGCAAGGAGATCCAACCAGTCCATTCTGAAGGAGATCAGCCCTGGGATTTCTTTGGAAGGAATTATGCTAAAGCTGAAACTCCAGTACTTTGGCCACCTCATGCGAAGAGTTGACTCATTGGAAAAGACTCTGATCCTGGGAGGTATTGGAGGCAGAAGGAGAAGGGGACGACAGAGGATGAGATGGCTGGATGGCATCACTGACTCGATGGATGTGAGTCTGGGTGAACTCCGGGAGTTGGTGATGGACAGGGAGGCCTGGCGTGCTGCGATTCATGGGGTTGCAAAGAGTCAGACACGACTGAGCGACTGAACTGAACTGAATCCCAAGGTTGTTCCTTTGTTTTTCATATACAAAAAAGAAGAGAAAATCTGTTAACTGGGATACCCTTGGGCAGGTAGGTTCAAAGATTTCTTCTCTAACAAATTGTTGTTGCTGTTTAGTCATGTCTGACACTTTGTTACCCCCATAGACTGCAGTATGCCAGGCTTCCCTGTCCTCTACTATCTCCCAAAGTATGCTCAAACTCATGTCCATTGAGTCAGTGATGCCATCTAACCATTGCATCCTCTGTCACCACCTTCTCCTCCCACCCTCAATCTTTCGCAGTATCAGGATTTTTTCCATTGAGTTGGCACTTCACATCAGGTGGCCATGTATTAAAACTTAAGTATCAGTCCTTTCAATGAATACTCAGAGTTGATATCTTTTGGGATTTATGGCCTTGATCTTCGTGCAGTCCAAGAGACTTCCAAGAGTTTTCTCCAGCACCACAGTTCAAAAGCATGAATTCTTCAGTGCCTAGCTTTCTTTATGGCCCAACTCTCACATCCATACATGACTACTAGAAAAACCACAGCTTTGACTATATGGAACTCTGTTGGTAAAGTGATGTCTCTGCTTTTTGATACACTGTCTAGGTTTGCCATATCTTTTCTTCTAAGGAGCAAGTGGGTTTTTTTGTTTGTTTGTTTTAATTTCATGGCTGCAGTTACCATCTGCAGTGATTTTCAGTTCAGTTCAGATGCTCAGTAGTGTCCAACTCTTTGCGACCCCATGAACAACAGCAAGCCAGACCTCCCTGTCTATCACCAACTCCCGGAGTCCACCCAAATCTATGTCCATTGAGTCAATGATGCCATCCAACCATCTCATCATCTGTCGTCCCCTTCTCCTCCTGCCCTTGATCTTTCCAAGCATCAGGGTCTTTTCCAATGAGTCAGCACTTCGCATCAGGTGGCCAGAGTTTTGGACTTTCAGCTTCAACATCAGTCCTTCCAATGAACACGCAGGACTGATCTCCTTTAGGATGGACTGGTTGGATCTCCTTGCAGCCCAAGGGACTCTTCAAGAATCTTCTCCAAGACCACAGTTCAAAAGCATCAATTCTTCAGCACTCAGCCTTCTTCACAGTCCAACTCTCACATCCATACATGACTACTGGAAAAACCATAGCCTTGACTAGATGGACCTTTGTTGGCAAAGTAATGTCTCTGCTTTTCAATATGCAGTCTAGATTGGTCATAACTTTCCTTCCAAGGAGTAACTGTCGTTTAATTTCATGGCTGCAATCACCATCTGCAGTGATTTTGGAGCCCAAAAATATAAAGTCAGCCACTGTTTCCAGTGTTTCCCCATCTATTTCCCATGAAGTGATGGGACCACATGCCATGATCTTCGTTTTCTGAATGTTGAGCTTTAAGCCAACTTTTTCACTCTCCTCAACTTTCATCAAGAGGCTTTTGAGTTCCTCTTCACTTTCTGCCATAAGGGTGGTGTCATCTGCATATCTGAGGTTATTGGTGTTTCTCCCAGCAATCTTGATTCCAGCTTATGCTTCATCCAGCCCAGCATTTCTCATGATGTGTTCTGCATATAAGTTAAATAAGCAGGGTGACAATATACAGCCTTGACATGCTCTTTTTCCTATTTGGAACCAGTCTGTTGTTCCATGTCCAGTTCTAACTGTTGCTTCCTGACCTGCATACAGGTTTCTCAAGAGGCAGGTCAGGTGGTTTGTTATTCCCATCTCTTTCAGAATTTCCCACAGTTTATTGTGATCCACACTGTCAAAGGCTTTGGCATAGTCAATAAAGCAGAAATAGATGTTTTTGTGGAACTTTCTTGCTTTTTCGACGATCCAACAGATGTTGGCAATTTGATCTCTGGTTCCTCTGCCTTTTCTAAAACCAACTTGAACATCTTGAAGTTCACGGTTTATGTATTGCTGAAGCCTGGCTTGGGGTATTTTGAGCATTACTTTACTAGCATGTGAGATGAATGCAACTGTGTGGTAGTTAGAGCATTCTTTGGCATTGGAATGAAAACTGACGTTTTCCAGTCCTATGGCCACTGATGAGTTGTCCAAATATCCTGGCATATTGAGTACAGCACTTTCACAGCATCATCTTTCAGGATTTGAAATAGTTCAACTGGAATTCCATCACCTCCACTAGCTTTGTTCATAGTGATGCTTCCTAAGGCCCACTTGACTTCACATTCCAGGATGTCTGGCTTAGGTGAGTGATCACATCATCGTAATTATCCGAGTTGTGGAGATCTTTTTTTGTACAGTTCTTCTGTGTATTCTTGCCATCTCTTCTTAATATCTTCTACTTCTGTTAGGTCCATACCATTTCTGTCCTTTATTGAGCCCATCTTTGCATTCAATGTTCCCTTGGTATCTCTAATTTTCTTGAAGAGATCTCTAGTCTTTCCCATTCTGTTGTTTTCCTCTATTTCTTTGCATTGGTCACCAAGGAAGGCTTTCTTATCTCTCCTTGCTATTCTTTGGAACTCTGCATTCAAATGGGTATATCTTTCCTTTTCTCCTTTGCTTTTCACTTCCCGTCTTTTCACAGCTTTTTATAAGGCCTCCTCAGACAGCCATCTTGCTTTTTTGACTTTCTTTTTCTTGGGGGTGGTCTTGATCCCTGTCTCCTGTACAATGTCATAAACCTCCGTTCCTAGTTCATCAGGCAGTCTGTCTATTAGATCTAGTCCCTTAAGTCTATTTTTCACTTCCACTGTATAATCATAAGGGATTTGAATGTTCTAGTGGTTTTCCCTACTTTCTTCAATTTCGGTCTGAATCTGGCAATAAGGAGTTCATGATCTGAGCCACCGTCAGCTCCTGGTGTTGTTTTTGCTGACTGTATAGAGCTTCTCCACCTTTGGCTGCAAAGAATATAATCAATCTGATTTCGGTGTCAACTATCTGGTGATGTCCATGTGTAGTGATTTTGGAGCCCAAGAAATTAAAATCTGTCACTTTACCATTTTTCTCTTCCCATCTACCTGCCATGAATGATTGGACTGGATGCCGTGATTTCAGTCCTTTTAATATTAAGTTTTAAGCCAGAGTTTTAAGAGTTTTTCCCTCTTCTCTTTCACCTTCATGAAGCGGCTCTTTAATTCCACTTCACTTTCTGCCATTAGGGTGGTGTAATCTGCATATTTGCAGTTGTTGATATTTCTCCCAGCAATCTTGATTCCAGCTTGTGCTTCATCCAGCCCAGCATTTTGCATGACGTACTCTGCATGCAAGTTAAACAAGCAGGGTGACAATACACAGCCTTGACATAGTCCTTTCCCAATTTTGAACCAGTCCATTGTTCCATATGTAGTTCTAACTGTTGCTTCTTGACCTGTGTACAGGTTTCCCAGGAGGCAAGTAAGGTGGTCTGGTATTCCCATCTCTTGAAGAATTTTCCACAGTTTGTTGTGATCCACACAGCCAAGACTTTAGCATAGTCAATGAAGCAGAAGTAGATGTCTTTCTGTAATTCCCTTGCCTTTTCTATGATCCCACACATGTTGGAAATGTGATCTCTGGTTCCTCTGACTTTTCTAAACCTAGCTTGTACATCTGGAAATTCTTGTTTCATGTACTGTTGAAGCCTTACTTGAAGGATTTTGAGCATTACCTTTGCTAGCATATGAATGCAGCTGCAGGGTAATTTAAATATTCTTTGGCATTGCCCTTCTTTGGGACTGGAATGCTACATTATATCATTCTCCCTGTAAAACTTAGTTTGGATTGCTATTCTTTAGTAAAACAAACGAGGTTTGACTATAAATGAAATTTGCAATCCAATTTCAGCAATAATCCACTAGCTCAAGAAAACCTCATGGTTGGCACTTGATTTTGGGTTTTGGGAAACTTAGGACACTATGAAGCCTATCTGGATTTAGATGCAGTCTTTGTTATGAAATTAGATGCCCTAAATATAAAACTTGGGTTTGGGCAAGCTAGAATTTTTCCTTGGCAAGCTTATGTCCCTTTAAGACTGGAATATTACTCAGCCATTAAAAAGAATACATTTGAACGAGTTCTAATGAGGTAGATGAAACTGAAGCCGATTATACAGTGTGAAGTAAGCCAGAAAGAAAAACACCAATACAGTATACTAACGCACATATATGGAATTTAGAAAGATGGTAACAATAACCCTGTAAACGAGACAGCAAAAGAGACACAGATGTATAGAACAGTCTTTTGGACTCTGTGGGAGAGGGAGCGGGGGATGATTTGGGAGAATGGCATTGAAACATGCACAATATCATATAAGAAACGAATCACCAGTCCAGGTTCGATGCAGGATATAGGATGCTTGGGGCTGGTGCAATGGGATGACCCAGAGGGATGGTATGGGGAGGGAAGCGGAAGGGGGGTTCAAGATTGGGAACACGTGTACACCCGTGGTGGATTCATGTTGATGTATGGCAAAACCAATATAACATTGTAAAGTAATTAGCCTCTAATTAAAATAAATAAATTTAAATTAAAAAAATAAAATTTTTAGTAAGTGAATAATGTCTTTCTTTGAGGGGACTTGAGGGAGAGAACAGAGAAAAAAATCACCCACGTATTGCATGAAAGGGAAACCCAGATCAGTCTCTAGAATTTGTGAGAAATAAGAATTCTCAGTAAAGCCTTGAGACATTATGTTCCAGGTGAATTTTTTTTTTTCTTCCAAAATGAAGCCAAAAATACATTGCCTTAATCAACTTGCCTACTAAGGAATGGACTGCATATAGCAATTACAGTAATGAATTTATCTCTGGTGGGAATTGATGCTACTAACATATGAAGGTCAGAGAACAGGGCATTTGAGGATAAAAATATTATCTGTTTCTTGCAGGTCTTAGACAAACCTCCAGTCTCAACAGTTAGATTTTGTCACCAGTGGAATAGGAGTAATACAGGGACCAGTACAAGTGTCAATGAGACCTTGAGCCTTGTAGTCTTCTATTTGGGTTTTATACTTTGAAGTGATTCTTTAATTTAATTTGATTGTAGGGCATTGATTAATTCTGGGGAGAGTTTTTGAAGGATCTATTTGCATCTTGATGTGGGGTGCTCTGTAAATTCTGCCAACATCATTTGAATATATATATATTTTTTTCCTTAAGGAGGGTCATAGCTGATTCAAAAGGAACAAATAACAAGGGTCTCCAAATATTCTGTAGGATTGTCAAAGCAAATAAAAGGTGTCAAAGTGTCATTTAATTCACCTGGTTGGTTACTTGATGACAACTGTCAACTTCTAGAATTATTCCCTTCTTTTTGAGAAAGAAATTGTGGCATGATAATTTTCTAAGAAGTCTTAGCCTAAGAAATGAAAAAGAACCAAGAAGAAAAGACTCTAAACGTAAGTTCAGAAACAGAAACTTCTTGAAGTTCATTAGCGATTCCCACTATTTCAACTGTTTCATTTCTCCAAGGCAGGGCTGCTGGGGGACTGAGCACTGAATGTGGCCCTGGTATCAGTTAATACTGGGAGAGAGTCATCTCTAATCAGAGAATGGTTTCTCTGAGCCAATTAAGAGAGAGGGTTGTTTAGAGGGCTCAAGGTACCTAAGTGCTCACATTTGTAAGAATCTCTTGGAAGCCATTTTATCTTTAGTCAATTGTTTGCCTCAGTTAACCTTAAAATGTTACTTTGCAGAGATGCAATTTTAGTCTCCTGATGAGGTTTGGAACCCTCAAAATACCAATCAAAACAGATGTTTCATTCATTTTGGAAAATTCAGAGATATGGTTGCCCAATTTAGATTTAAGAAAGTAAGTTTAGGGACTTCAAAAGTTCCTGTGAGCATTGATGTTCTAAATTGCCTTTGAGCAGGTTTATCCACTTAATTATAAATGGGCATGAGAAAAGGCCACAGATTTTAAAAATAAAAGTGGCCAGTGTCTCAGGGACTCAAAATATTTAAATAACCGGTATACCATTTCTCACAGTTTTTTATCTAGTATAAAAGATAATTTTCAAACAGCCTAAACAGTTTAAACAGCCCAACTGTTTATAGGCTTAATGCCAGTCAGTTCTAATGGGACAGTCTAGTCCCAAAGGATCCAGGCTGAAGGCTGCTCAGCTCAGCTCTGAGGGCACAGCTTAATCTTGGGAGAGGCAAAATGAAAACTTAATAGCACAGTTCCAGTAAAACAGCCCCTGTTCCAAAATGTATGGGCTGAAGTCTAGCAAGTTCCGACTGGAACAGCTTAAGTTCAAAAATCAGTACTTGCTGACAGAACATGGTGCTAACCAAAAAGAATTAAACCTTAAAATAGGTAAAACCCAGGTAGTGTTAAAACACAAAGAGAAGATCAGATCTATAAAAAAAAGACTTAAACTCAAACCCCATGGTTAGTGAGAAAAGCAGAAGCATCAATGGGCTCAGTGTGTACCACATCTGTTTCCTTAACACCCTCAGCATCATCAGGGGTCTTCTCTGGCCCCTACTTGGGCTTCCACAATGCTGACCTAAAATGAATAGACTGCCAGTTATTTTTCCAGCAAAAATGGATTTGTTTGGGATCAAAAAAGACTTGCAATTTGGAGTTTGCAACCATGGTGAGCTACCTTCAGGTCCTCTTGCACAGAAGAGGAGTAATCTTTAACAGAGTGAAATAGGGAGTGGAGGTGCTGTAATAAACAAAGAGTACATTGGAGGGATTGAGAGTCTGAAGTATAGTGGCTTGTCATTGTCTGAGCTGGGGCTGTCTCCTATTGACTGGTCTCTTACCAGGAAAAAAAAGGAGTCAGTCTTTTTCCTGTTGGGCTCTGCTGTCATCATGGGGCAAGAGAGTTCCAACTTCTAGCCTCCAGACTCCTTTTTTTTTTTTTTTTTTTTTCCCAGAAGGGAAAATTTCACTTTATTGTAACATTAATCTCACAAATAAACCCAGCACAGCCAGAAACACTGAATAGATAAAGTGCCATTGCAGGGGCCTGGTGACAAAGGAGGGAGGAATCGAGTTTATCTTCTCCATGTGCCCAGCCTGGAAAGATACTGCTATTATAGAAGCATAAGGCAGCTGACATGCCAAACAATCCAGCTATAGACACTGAGCTAAAGTACAGAAAATCTTACCAAAAGGTGTCTGTGCAAGGCCAGGAAATAGAAAAATCAGGAAACATTGATTCCTCAAATAAGTTAGGCATAGAAAGACCAAATGACAAAAATAATATTTTTCAAACTCCCTGTGTCTTATTTGGAAGTCTAATAAGGAATTGAGAGGGTTACAGTTCTACAGAGTTACTTCCTGATACTACCTGTCTTCAGAACTGTGACTTCTTCAGAACATTGATACTCTCTTCCACACCCTCAGTCAGAGGTACAAGAGACAATTTTCTAGGATTCTGGGAAGAGCTGACCTTACTCACTTGCCAAGCCAGCCTGAGAAAAATGGAGTGTCTTTTTAATTAATTTTTACAGTTATACAGTTAGCTGCCCTGGTAGGCTTACTTTGTAAAGAATCCTCCTGCAATGCAGGAGACTGCAATACAGGAGACCCGGGTTCAATCCATGGGTTGGGAAGTTCCCTTGGAGAAGAAAATGGCAACCCACTCTTCAAGTAGTCTCTTCAAGCTTTAATTTAGATAATAATTGAGGGAAAACACTAATTGATTGTTTCTTTACTTACCATTTACTCAGTTTATTTTTGTATATTTCCAAGCACTTTTTACAAAGATATGGATAGTGTTTATTTAATTGAACTAAATCCCTACTTTTCATTAAGACACCATTGTATCTCGAATAGCAAAAGAGTTCATTATTGAATTAATGTTGAATATTGTGCTCCTTATTCTTTAATATTAATCAATATAAGACTTTCTCATTTTTACAAAAATTTATGCTCAATAAAATGAAAATTTTTCTCATAATTAAACTTTCCAATAATGGGATCATTTGCTTTTCAAAGGAATGAAATTTCTGTTCCTGGAAGTGTCAGGAAAAGATCAAGCTTTTGATCAGTGATAGGAAGTCCATTGATTTGATATTGGTCATTCTTTCTGTTTTCTTGGCCCTGTCACTGCATGCACCCCTACCCCTCAGCTGTGCCTCCTGGATGACCCTCTAGAAGCAGAAACAGAACTAACCTGCCATCAGATCCCTGAAACAGTGCTGCTGGGAGGCTGGCCAGGCCCTCTTGAAGCTCCCCAAGCCCCAGAATCCCCCCTGGTTCTGGTCCTTCCTAAAAGGTGTGAACTGAACACATTACATAGCTTTACTGAGTTTCAATTTATTCTTAAGTAATTTACTCATTAACTAATAAGTTCAAATAAGCTAACATATAGCTTATTTTGAAAATTATAAATAAATATATTGCAGTCAGTGTTTTATCAGTAGTTACCACTATATATTTATTTATGAAAGTATACTGTTCTAGGTAATTACATAAACCAATACCCTAACTATGATATCCATCTTTTAAGAGACATCAGGCTCATTTCCAGCCACTACTGATCCTAGACCATACTGTGTGTTGTACCAAGCATTTATCCTCAGTTTCCTTTCCTAGTGTTTTCTAAAAGTGAAGTGAAAGTGGGATTCTCAGAATTTCCAGGTGCATCTTCACTTGGTGTTATTCAAGGATGATAAGAAGCAAGAACGGCAATACAGGTGGTGACATTGGTTCTAGGATTAAGGTTCCTGTTGCCAAGAGTAGAAATGCTCACTATAGTTTGCTCTGCTGTGCTTAATCATGTCCGACTCTTTGCAACCCCGTAGACTGTAGCTTGCCAGGTTCCTCTGCCCATGGGGATTCTCCAGGCAAGAATACTGCAGTGCATTTCCATGCCCTCCTTCCGGGGATCTTCCCAACTCTGGCAATAAGAGCTGTACAATCATGGCTGATTCATTCTGGTAATTAAACTTTATTTTTGCTTTGCGAACATACCATAATGTCTCAGTTGCATTTCTCAGTCATGCCTTTAAATTAAGAACATGCACTTCTGGGAGAAGAACAGGAGTGGTGTCCAAAAAAAAGTAAATACCCTTTATCATTCTTAAATTATTTCTACTGAAACTTTACACTCTTCCCACAATAGGCACAAAACACATTGATATTCATTTAAAAATAGGAGTTGAGACATCCTAGCCTCTCAACAATCCAGGCATTTGATAATAGACATGAAGTAGCATTCAAAGAGATAACTAGTCCCATAAAAGATCAGGAAAAACCATTTGCTGAAGGATAAAATGTCCAATGGCCATTCTGTCCTTTAAAAGTAAGGTAACTATAAGAAATAATTACACTTTGGAGACCTAGGTGCATTAGATAACACACTTTTAAAACTGGAACTTGCAACTATATTTAAAGTCTCCTAATGAAGGACACAGTTGTCTCACTTTTCCCTCTTATCTTCCTAGAATTTGTTTAAGGTGAATTCCATTGGTTTAGGTACTAAAATCATTGGAACTCTAAAATGAAGTTTGACATCTCAACCTGTGTCAAGGTAGATTCTGCTACATAGCCCTACCCCCAAGTAGCCACTGATAGATCAGGAATGGCTATAAGCTCTCATGGATACTGTATTCTTCCTCACATGGCAGCCACCAGGTATGACCATACATATGTCAATACACATGTCAATAATAATGACATTGTCCTCAAATTTCCCTCAATATTTTGGTGGTGTTAATGGAAGGGGTGTAATGTCCTGTGTGAATGCTAATATTAGCTTTGTAAAATAAAAATTTTGAGGTAATATTTCAAGTTTTCAAAAGAAAAAAGCAATAAGAACCATAATATTAATGGGTTTTATGAGAAAAGATAAATAAACATTACAGGAGATTAAATTAGAGTTACCAGATTTTACATTTGCATGTTGGTTATCCTCGTGCTTTTCTCTTTCTCTTTTTACATTGATGGGCTTCCCTTGTGGCTCAGCTGGTAAAGAATCCACCTGCATTGTGGGAGACCTGGGTTCAATCCCTGACTTGGGAAGATCCCCTGGAGAAGGAAAAGGCTACCACTCCAGCATTCTGGCCTGGAGAATTCCATGGAGTCACAAAGAGTCGGAAACGACTGAGTGACTTTCACTTTCTACAGTGATAGCACACATTCCACATTTGTCTTTAATTTTGTAAGCCACATATAATTGCACATCCAGCTAGTAACATTTCATAATTTGTAATAAAATAGTCACTTTTCAGTATTAACTATTCTTGTCATTTATTTGAAAAACCAAGTAAAAAAAAAAAAAAGAAGAAGAACCAAGTAATATCAAATCATAAACTGTTGGAGTTTAGGAAAATTAATATTGGTATCAAGTAAATATTTTTTTTTATTCACCTATACCATATGTTACGAGTCTTCTCTTACAGATATTTTCTTATACCCTATCTGCAAATATGTATTCTAGGCTTGCTTTCTCGTGTATTTAAATATATGATGGAATAATTTTATGAGTATACAATCACATCTAAAACTTTTTATTACTTTAATTTAAGATATTACTTTCTTTTTAAATTGTGTCATTTGATACCAAATAGTCCTTGTCATCCATTCGTTAAGGAAGGAAACTAGTAAGAGATATAAGACAGAATTCAAACTAGGATATGGTGCTCAAGAAAGATTTGAAACATTTTTAAATGAAAGGAGACACAAATTTTGATCCAGTTCACTAAACAGCCTCACGATCTTTGGAAGAGTCATCTCTTATTAGTTAAGAGAGAAGGGAAGGCTCTTGAATATGTAAATTAACAGTATTAATTAGCTCCAGCAGCCATATATTTAAACTTTAAGTTTTGGAACTTAGCTCTACGGCAATAAAACCAAATCAAGTCTCGGTAATTTACTTTTTTATAATTCTTAAAGCAATCTACGATTGACTGTACTGCTAAGATAGGGCATCAACTAGTATGTAAAACGCTCTGCAATCTTGGCTTTGTAGCTAAGTGTAATCTCATCAATTTTCAAGATATCTGCTTTTTTTTTTTTTTTTAACTTTACAATATTGTAGTGGTTTTGCCATATATCACCATGAATCCGCCACAGATATACACGTGCTCCCCATCCTGAACCCTCCTCCCTCCTCCCTCCCCATACCATCCTTCTGGGTCGTCCCAATGCACCAGCCCCAAGCATCCAGTATCGTGCATGGAACCTGGACTAGCCACTCGTTTCATGTATGATATTATACATGTTTCAATGCCATTCTCCCAAATCATCCCACCATTTTTAAAAGGCATACTCGTTTCTGGGTTGTTCAGTTCAGTTCAATACTCAGTCGTGTCTGACTCATTGTGAACCCATGGGCTGCAGCACGCCTGGTCTGCCTGTCCATCACCAACTCCTGGAGCTTACTCAGACTCATGTCCATCAAGTCAGTGATGTTATCCAACCATCTCATTTTCTGTCGTGCCCTTCTCTTCCCATCTTCAATCTTTCCCAGCATCAGGATTTTTACAATGGATCAGATCTTTGCATCAGGTAGCCAAAGTATTGGAGTTGCCGCTTCAGAATCAGTCCTTCCAATAAATATTCAGAACTAATTTTCTTTAGGATAGATGGCTTGGATCTCCTTGCAGTCCAAGGAACTCTCAAGTGTCTTCTCCAACACTGCAGTTCAAAAGCATCCATTCTTTGGTGCTCAGCTTTCTTTATAGTCTAACCCTCACATCCATACATGACTACTGGAAAAGCCACAGTTTTGACTCAGTTTAGTTCAGTTTAGTTGCTCAGTCATGTCAGACTCTTTGCGATCCCATGGACTGCAGCATGCCAGGCCTCCCTATCCATCACCAACTCCCAGAGTTTCTCAAACTCATGTCTATTGAGTCAGTGATGCTATCTAACCATCTCATCCTCTGTTGTCCCCTTCTCCTCCTGCCCTCAATCTTTCCCAGCATCAGGGTCTTTTCAGATGAGTCAACTCTTCACATCATGTGGCCAAAGTATTGGAGTTTCAGCTTCAACATCAGTCCTTCCAATGAATATTCAAGGCTGATATATAGCTTTGACTAGATGGACCTTTGTTGGCAAAGTAATGTCTCTGCTTTCAATATTCTGTCTAGTTTAGTTATAACTTTTCTCTTAAGGAGCAAGAGTCTTAATTTCATGGTTGCAGTTACCATCTGAATTGATTTTGGAGCCCAAGAAAATAAAGTTTCTCACTGTTTCCATTATTTCCCCATCCATTTGCCATGAAGTGATGGGACCAGACACCATGATCTTAGTTTTCTGAACGTTGAGTTTTAAGATAATTTTTAAACTCTCCTCTTTCACTTTCATCAAGAGGCTCTTTAGTTCTTCTTCGCTTTCTGCCATAAGGGTGGTATCATCTGCATATCTGAGGTTATTGATATTTTTCCCAGTAATCTTGATTCCAGTCAGCTTGTGCTTCATTCAGCCCAGCGTTTTGAATGATGTGCTCTGCATATAAGTTAAATAAGCAGAGTGCCAATATACAGCATTGACATACTCCTTTCCTGATTTGGAACCAGTCTGTTGTTCCATGTCCAGTTCTAACTGTTGCTTTTTGACCTGCATACAGATTTCTCAGGAGGCAGGTCAGGTTGTCTGGTATTCGCATCTCTTTCAGAATTTTCCACAGTTTATTGTGATCCACACAGGCAACAGCTTTGGGGTAATAATAAAACAGAGTAGATGGCTTTCTGGAACTCTCTTGCTTTTTCAATGATCCAACGGATGTTGATAATTTGATCTCTGGTTCCTCTACCTTTCCTAAATCCAGCTTGAACATCTGGAAGTTCATGGTTCACAGACTGTTGAAGCCTGGCATAGAGAATTTTGTGCATTTCTTTGCTAGCATGTGAGATGAGTGCAATTGGGTTGTGGTTTTAACGTTCTTTGGCATTGCCCTTCTTTGGGTTTGTAATGAAAACTGACTTTTTCCAGTCCTGTGGCCACTGCTGAGTTTTCCAAATTTGCTGGCATATTGAGTGCAACACTTTCACAGCGTCATCTTTTCAGATTTGAAATAGCTCAACTGGAATTTCATCACCTCCACTAGCTTTGTTTGGAGTGATGCTAAGTGACCCTATGGCCCTCTTGACTTCACATTGCAGAATGTCTGGCTCTAGGGGAATGATCACACCATTATGGTTATCTGGGTCATGAAGATCCATTTTGTATAGTTCTCTGGGTATTCTTGCTGCCTCTTCTTATTATCTTCTACTTCTGTTAGGCCCACACCATTTCTGTCCTTTATTGTGCACATCTTTGCATGAAATGTTACCTTGGTATATCTAATTTTTTTGAAGAGATCTCTAGTCTTTCCCATTCTATTGCTTTCCTCTATTTCTTTTCTTTGATTGCCAAAGAAGGCATTCTTATCTCTCCTTGCTATTCTTTGGAACTCTGCATTGAGATGGTTATATCTTTCCTTTTCTCCTTTGCCTTTAGTTTCCCTTCTTTTCTCAGCTATTTTTAAGGCCTCCTCAGACAGCCATTTTGCCTTTTAGCATTTCTTTTTCTTAGGGATTTTCTTGATCACTGCCTGTTATACAATGTCACAAAGTTCCATTCATATTTCTTCAGGCACCCTGACTCTCAGATGTAATCATTGGAATCTATTAGTCACTTTCACTGTATTATCATAAGGAATTTGACTTAGGTCATAACTAAATGATCTATTGGTTTTCATTACTTTCTTCCATTTACCTCTCAATTTGGGAATAAGGAGTTCATTATCTGAGACACAGTCAGCTCCCGGTCTTGATTTTGCTGACTGTATAGAGCTTCTCCATCTTTGGCTGTAAAGAATATAATCAATCTGATTTTGGTAGTGACCATCTGGTGATGTCCATGTATAGAGTCTTCTCTTGTCTTGTTGGAAGAGGGTGTTTTCTAGGACCAGTGTGTTCTCTTGTCAAAACTCTGTTAGCCTTTGACCTGCTTCATTTTGTACTCCAAGGCCAAATTTGCCTGTCATTCCAGGTATCTCTTGACTCCCTACTTTTGCATTCCAGTCCCCTATAATGAAAAGAATATCTTTTTTTTGGGGGGGGGGGTGTTAGTTTCAGAATGTGTTGCAGGTCTTCATAGAACCATTCAGCTTCAGCCTCTTCAGCATTACTGGTCGGGGCATAGATTTGGATTACTGCGATATTAAATGGTTTGCCTTGAAAATGAACAGAGATCATTCTGTCATTTTTGGGATTGCATCCAAGTACTGCATTTGGACTCTTTTCTTGACTGTGATGGCTATTCAATTTCTTCTAAGGGATTCCTGCCCACAGTAGTAGATATAATGGTCATCTGAGAAAATTCAACATCTCAGTCCTTTTTAGTTCATTGATTCCTGAAATGACAATGTTCACTCTTGCCATTTCCTGTTTGACCACTTCCAAGTTGCCTTTCATTTTTTGGACTCCAAAATCATTTAATTTGGTGATTGCAGCCATGAAATTAAAAGACACTTACTCCTTGGAAGAAAAGTTATGACCAACCTAGACAGTATATTAAAAAGCAGAGACAGTACTTTGCCAACAAAGGTCTATCTAGTCAAAGCTATGGTTTTTCCAGTGGTCATGTATGGATGTGAGATTTGGACTATAAAGAAAGCTGAATGCTGAAGAAGAATTGATGCTTTTGAACTGTGGTGTTAGAGGAAACTCTTGAGAGTCCCTTGGGCTGCAAGGAGATCCACCCAGTCCATCCAAAAGAAAATCAGACCTTATTTTTCATTGGAAAGACTGATACTGAAGCTGAAACTCCAATACTTTGGTCACCCAATGCGAAGAACTGACTCATTTGAAAAGACCCTGATGCTGGGAAAGATTGAAGGTGGGAGGAGAAGGGGGTGACAGAGGATGTGATGGTTGGATGGCAATACCGACTCAATGGACATGAATTTGAGTAAACTCCTGGATTTAGTGATGGACAGGGAGACCTGGTGCGCTGCAGTCCATGGGGTCGCCATGAGTCAGACATGACATAGGACTGAACTGAATTTGCCTTGATTCATGGACCTAACATTCCCAGTTCATATGAAAAGTGCTCTTTACAGCACTGGACTTTACTTCCATCAACCAGTCACATACACAACTGCATGTTGTTTTTGCTTTCCCTCCGTCACTTCATTCTTTCTGTAGTTATTTCTCCACTGATCTCCCATGGCATATTGGGCACCTACCGACCTGGGGAGTTCGTCTTTCAGTATCCTATCATTTTGCCTTTTCATATTGTTCATTGAGTTCTCAAGGCAAGAATACTGAAGTGGTTTGCCATTTCCTTCTCCAAAAAAGTGAAAGTTGCTTAGTTTTGTTCAATTCTTTGTGACCCTATGGACTATACAGTCCATGGAATTCTGCAAGCAAGAGTACTGGTGTGGGTAGCCTTTCCCTTCTCCAGGAAATCTTCCCAATCCGGGAATTCAACCCAGGTGTTCCCCATTGCAGGCAGATTCTTTACCAGCTGAAACACAAGGAAAGCCCTGGATTGTTAAACTATGGTAAATAGGACTTCTGAAATCAAGTGACATTTTAAAGTGACAAGAGTATATCTTTTTCTTTGGAATCTGTTTATTTTCTCTGGCTGTTTTCATTTTCTTCATTGCTGTGCCCTTAAGTCACAAACAAAAGCCTCCTTTAAAAATACTTTAAACTCATACCCAGCATCAAAGCTAATGAGGATCCAGGACTGAACTGGCTTTAAATATGTCCTTGTATTTATTTTTCGGTATGTTTCTCAGAGTTCTAACTAAGCCACCCTCAATCTTCTTGAATGTAATTTTATCCTATATAGAGAGAGTGTGAAGTCACTGAAGATAATATTCTATTCATTTTGGCTATGTAAAAGATTTAGAGAAAACTTAAAGTGGCTCATTTCACAAGGGCAAAATTTTCAGCCTCATTCAGCTGCACTGCATGATTGCAGAACACTAACTTTCTCTTAGAGAATCCTCGTGTTTATCCAGGGGCAGTAAGCAGCAATTGCCTATCACAAAAGGACAATATTAAGATGCTATACTGCTCTGTTCTAGACAGGCAATTTTCAAGAGTGTAAGTTCCTCATGGATATTTCAAAGGATGGAGTTTCTTAAAGTGTATCTTGAAAAGGTTTATTTCATCTCACATTATTTTTACTGTATTTTAAAGTAGACGCCTTCCCTCTGAGACCCCTATAAGTGTGGCCTCATTTCCAACACATTTATTCCAAATTACTTTTGATGGGATAAGGTTAAGCCAACCAGATTTCACATCAATGGACTGCCTGGAAAAACATCAGTTGCAAAAAGGAAGTAGAAACACCCGAGCCACAATTCGAAGAGTGATATGGGAGAAGCATCAGCAATGATCCATGGCTTCAGTGCTTTGCATCATGCAGATTGTGGATTATGCTATTGCAGATAATTTATTTTCAACAAGAACATTTGAAGCCATAAGACAGAGACCTTTGTTACTCTTCAAGACTCATTGGAGTTCTCAACATCATATTACTCTTATTTCCTAAGAAGGTTTTCCTTTTTTTAATGGCTCAGAATCAGCACTGCCCTCTTCTACTTTACTGAGGTTAGGTTATCACAAAACTGTCCAAGCACAGAGAAAATTTGAACCAGAGAGTCCACTAGGACAGGAAATTGCATGAGGTGAAGCTTTGCTTCTGGTTTGGGAGCAGGGAGTTGAAGGTATCTTTAAACCTATTATGGTAGAGTCATCCTTGACTCTACCAAGTCAAGGTAGAGTCGACTACCAACTCTACCAATTGCAATATTCCATTCCCAATTAATAACTATAAATTAAAATAAGGTCATGTTTTTGCTTAATCATAAATAAACAATGTCTGATACTTCAGCATAATGACAAATTAACAACCCAAACACATTTCTTAAGAATTTAAAACAAACATTATATCTAAACATCAAGAAGTGGTTGAATCAAGAAAGAAACCCTGATCATTATTTAGTAAAAGTGACTCTGAGCACTAGTCTCAAAATTCAGTAACAGCATTAACTACTAAACTCACATTCTTTTCTGGGAAAAATATCTACATATTGTTCTCCAAATACCAGAGTTTATTTTTACAGGATAAATCTTTTTTTTTTTTTAATAAGCCAAGGAAGTCTTAAGAATTTTAATTATTAAACATCTTTAAAAAATAGTTTGCGTGTCAATAGAACTGCATTGTTTATAAAGCAGGTGAGGATTTTTGAAAATAAAGAGGAAGATAAGCCATCTGTCAGAATCCAGTGACTTCATTTATCTACAAATACACTGAGCCAGTTCTTGTGTATTTTTCCTAAGAGTCTAAGATACAGCTGTGTCTTTAAAAAATCTATTAATTTTGAGAAACAAACCCTCCCTACTGCAGGGCCGCTGGTGTACTGGTTTATGTCAAAAGGGTGAGCAGCTTCTCTTCAGATTTTTCATAGCTACTATTTCACTCAATTTTGAGTGTGCCTTACCTGAAGCATGTCTGCATTACAGAATAATTTCTGTTACAAAGTATTTGGTTAACATTACACTTTAAAATTGACCCACTAATTGTAACACCAACTCTCTACTCTGAGGCTTTGAGAATGATTTCACATGTTCTCCCATCTTTCTGGCTTTCTGTCCATACTCAGCACCCATAATCTCCTCTTTCCATGTGTTTATAGTATCAGTATCTGACTGCAAGTTGGCCTCAGTTACCAGCTGTAAGTTCTACTGGAAATTGAATATATTTTGTTATTTACATGCACTTCAGAGGACGGGCAAGTAGTCTGATTTGTGGAGTCAGCAAGAGTTATCATATTCAACAGAGACTAATGGCAAGGAAGTTTATCCCAATATTTCCCTCTTTTCACTTACAGGCATTTCCAAACTATCCCACACTGTGTTTCTACCACTTCCTCCCCACTTATAGACTTGACTAGTTTACAGTTCAACACTAGACTTAAAAACTGATATCTGAAAAAGCTCCCTTCTGGCAAATGACCTGCAAATTGTCAAATCTTGCACTTTTCCCACATCAGTCCTTACTGCTGATTTGCCAATTTTCTGCTGATTTGGTTTGGGATCCCCCAGAAGTATATCGTGAGACAAGGATTCAAGTGCAAGGGGTATGTGTGGAAGTGGAAGAAACCCTGGCAGCAGACTGGGGGCCTGGGGCAGGAGAGGGAAGGTAGCCACTAAAGAGCATCATTAAGCCAGCCAGCACAGGCAACAAGAGCTCAAACATGGAGAAACTCTGGGATGCAGTGTAGACATCACCATTTATCCAAGAGGGGAGAGAACTGAGGTATTTATACACCAACCCTCAAGTTATAAAGTGAGGGCTAATGTGGTCCTTAACCAGAAGCAATGTTAATTCACGAATACTGCAGCCTGTCATGAACAAATGCTGAGTAACTACAGTGGAAGGTTATAGCCCTGAAAATCCCCCTGCAGACACTGAAGGGTTGTTGTTGTTTAGTCACTAAGTCTTGTTCAACTCTTTTGGGACCCCATGGACTGAGTAACCCACAAAGTTTCTCTGCCCAAGGAATTTTTCAAGCAAGAATACTGGAACAGGTTTTCATTTTCTCCTCCAGGGGACCTTCCAGACCCAGGGATCAAACCCACATCTCCTGCATTGAGAGGTGGATTTTTTTAAACCACCAAACCACCAGGTACTATGGCTAAAAGTATGGGTGGGGCTCCCATAAGCTTTGTTATACTTGCAATTGACACCATTCTCTGATGGTGACATATTTCCCTTCTCCAAAGAAGTATTTTACTAATTTTCTCTATGTATATTCTTTAGGTCTTCTTAAAGTTGAGATTATCTAGGTTTCCATGTTTGACTACCTTCTCTGTACTCTTCTTTGACTGGATCTAAAAGCATCAATTATCTATTCCTCACAGATGACTCTTCAAATTCTATCAGCATCCCAACTTAAATATCTCTTCCTTCAGGACAGTTCTTCTGATGTTCACACTCTCCTCATCAGTGAACTCATAGTGTTTGGCTCACAAAGTACTTGGCTATATTTTTCTTATATATGTCATCCTCTCCAATGATTTCCAGAGCAGATCAATTTTAGAGTGAGATGAGTAACATTGGCACATTGTCTTGGGAACAAATTTATTTTCAGAATGATGTAAATTTCATTGTTTGTCATAAATAATCATTTAACTATAGCAATTGTTTTAGTTTAAAAAAAATCACTGTAACATGAAGATAAATATATTTTCATAAGGCCTTGCAGGTTTTTCGGTTTTGCATTTTTAATAGTGATATCTATTTTTAATTTTAAATTATACTATATACATATAAAAGCAAATTTATGAAAAATAGAATAGATAGTAATATGAGAAATAAAATAAAAACCACTTGAAATCTTAGTAAGCAGAGATAACTGCCATTATTATTGATAATGATGATCTTGTATAGATATTTATATATGTAATCATAGGCATCGACAATGTCCTGACACATATACTCTCCTTGATGCAATCGTTCAGTAATAGACATTTTTCAAATTTTCAAAGTATTATAGGAACGTAATTAGGCTTACAGTTTTGCCAAGAAAATGCACTGGTCATAGCAAACACCCTCTTCCAACAACACAAGGGAAGACTCTATACATGGACATCAACAGATGGTCAACACTGAAATCAGATTGATTATATTCTTTGCAGCCAAAGATGGAGAAGCTCTATACAGCCAACAAATATAAGACCAGGAGCTGACTGTGGCTCAGACCATGAACTCCTTATTGCCAAATTCAGACTTAAATTGAAGAAAGTAGGGAAAACCACTAGACTGTTCAGGTATGACCTAAATCACATCCCTTATGATTATACAGTGGAAGTGAGAAATAGATTTAAGGGCCTAGATCTGATAGATAGACTGACTGATGAACTATGGAATGAGGTTTGTGACATTGTACAGGAGACAGGGATCAAGACCATCCCCATGGAAAACAAATGCAAAAAAGCAAAATGGCTGTCTGGAAGGCCTTAAAAATAGCTGTGAAAAGAAGAAAAGCAAAAAGCAAAGGAGAAAAGGAAAGATATAAACATCTGAATGCAGAGTTCCAAAGAATAGCAAGAAGAGATAAGAAAGCCTTCCTCAGCGATCAATGCAAAGAAATAGAGAAAAACAACAGAATGGGAAAGACTAGATATCTCTTCAAGAAAATTAGAGACACCGAGGGAACATTACATGCAAAGATGGGCTCGATAAAGGACAGAAATGGTATGGACCTAACAGAAGCAGAAGGTTTTAAGAAGAAGTGGCAAGAATACACAGAAGAACTGTATAAAAAAGATCTTCACGACCCAGATAATCACGATGGTGTAATCACTGACCTAGAGCCAGACATCCTGGAATGTGAAGTCAAGTGGGCGTTAGAAAGCATCACTACAAACAAAGCTAGTGGAGGTGATGGAATTCCAGTTGAGCTATTCCAAATCCTGAAAGATGATGCTGTGAAAGTGCTGCACTCAATATGCCAGCAAATTTGGAAAACTCAGCAGTGGCCACAGGACTGGAAAAGGTCAGTTTTCATTCCAATCCCAAAAAAAGACAATGCCAAAGAATGCTCAAACTACCACACAATTGCACTCATCTCACACGCTAGTAAAGTAATGCTCAAAATTCTCCAAGGCAGGCTTTAGCAATACGTGAACCATTAACTTCTTGATGTTCAAGCTGGTTTTAGAAAAGGCAGAGGAACCAGAGATCAAATTGCCAATATCCTCTGGATCATGGAAAAAGCAAGAGAGTTCCAGAAAAACATCTATTTCTGCTTTATTGACTATGCCAAAGCCTGTGAATGTGTGGATCACAATAAACTGTCGAAAATTCTGAAAGAGATGGGAATAACAAACCACCTGACCTGCCTCTTGAGAAATCTGTATGCAGGTCAGGAAGCAACAATTAGAACTGGACATGGAACAACAGACTGGTTCCAAATAGGAAAAAGAGTACATCAAGGCTGTATATTGTCACTCTGTTTATTTAACTTATATGCAGAGTACATCATGAGAAACGCTGGACTGGGAGAAGTGCTGGACTGGAAGAAACACAAGCTGGAATCAAGATTGCCGGGAGAAACATCAATAACCTCAGATACGCAGATGACACCACCCTTATGGCAGAAAGTGAAGAGGAACTAAAAAGCCTCTTGATGAAAGTGAAAGTGGAGAGTGAAAAAGTTGGCTTAAAGCTCAACATTCAGAAGATGAAGATCATGGCATCCGGTCCCATCACTTCATGGGAAATAGATTGGGAAACGGTGGAAACAGTGTCAGACTTCATTTTTTTGGGCTCTAAAGTCACTGCAGATGGTGACTGCTGCCATGAAATTAAAAGACGCTTACTCCTTGGAAGGAAAGTTATGACCAACCTAGATAGCATATTCAAAAGCAGAGACATTACTTTGCCAACAAAGGTCCATCTAGTCAAGGCTATGGTTTTTCCTGTGGTCATGTATGGATGTGAGAGTTGGCCTGTGAAGAAGGCTGAACACCAAAGAATTGATGCTTTTGAAGTGTGGTGTTGGAGAAGACTCTTGAGAGTCCCTTGGACTGCAAGGAGATCCAACCAGTCCATTCTGAAGGAGATCAGCCCTGGGATTTCTTTGGAAGGAATGATGCTAAAGCTGAAACTCCAGTACTTTGGCCACCTTATGCGAAGAGTTGACTCATTGCAAAAACCCTCATTCTGGGAGTGATTGGGGGCAGGAGGAGAAGGGGACGACAGAGGATGAGATGGCTGGATGGCATCACTGACTCGATGGGCGTGAGTCTGAGTGAACTCTGGGAGTTAGTGATGGACAGGGAGGCCTGGCATGCTACGATTCATAGGGCACAAAGAGTCGGACACGACTGAGTGCCTTATCTGAACTGGACTGAATTAGGCTTTTGTAGATTCTAGATTTATTCCCAGATACTCTAAGTGACATCCTGTTACAATTGTATTTCCTGTTTGATTCTAGTAAATAAAAACACAACTAGTTTTTGTATACTTGTTTATTTCCTGCAGTAACCTTAATAAATTACCATTTGCTCAATTATTAGTTTCAATAGTTTATTTAGAGTATGCAAATAACCAAAACATCTGCAAATGATGACAATCTTGAGTGTAATCATTTTTTCCTCCTTGTTTCACTGTACTGGCTTAGACTTCCTAGATTAAATAAAAGTGGTAATATAGACTTTTGCCATTTTATTGACAGTATTCCCAAAGGATTTTGTGTTCAAGTTACCATACTTGCATATGAGTGTGGAGATGACAATTTAGTATGGGAATGACTTTTCCTAATTTCCTGTTACTCACCTATTGAATTCCTGAGTTAATCTTTATCAGAGTAAATTAACTCTAAGATGTGGTTAGGTTCTATATACAAATATGTTAAGGTTTTTGGATTTATATTCCTGAGTCACATTTTTTTATACTTTTTCTTTTATAAAAAGATATATATATATATATATATATATATAAAATGATATAATCATTTTGTTTGCTTTAGAATTAAGGTTAGATAAATCACGTACAATAAACTTTGAGAGTATTTGTGTATTTGGTTCTCAATGGTGATGAGTTTCTGTGGATTGAAGCCCCTTGGAGAATCTGATGAATATTCTCTGGCACTCCCTGGCTGGTGACCACTAGGAGGGGTGCAAGTCTCACATTCAGAGAAGGGAGGGGAGCACCAGGCTCCTTCCCACACACTCTCCCTCTGAGTCTCTCCCATCTGGCTGTGCCTCAGCTTTATCTGTCGAGAGTCGTGTTAGGTATTACTGACAAAATGGAGGCATGGTCCCCAGCCCCGTCTCCTCATTCCAGATGAACGGATCCAGGGATAAAGTAGTTCAGATCAGATCAGATCAGATCAGTGGCTCAGTCTTGTCCGACTCTTTGTGACCCCATGAATCGCAGCACGCCAGGCCTCCCTGTCCATCACCAATTTCCAGAGTTCACTCAGACTCATGTCCATCGAGTCAGTGATGCCATCCAGCCATCTCATCCTCTGTCATCACCTTCTCCGCTTGCCCCCAATCCTTCCCAGCATCAGAGTCTCTTGCAATGAGTCAACACTTCGCATAAGGTGGCCAAAGTACTGGAGTTTCAGCTTTAGCATCATTCATTCCAAAGAAATCCCAGGGCTGATCTCCTTCAGAATGGACTGGTTGGATCTCCTTGCAGTCCAAGGGACTCTCAAGAGTCTTCTCCAACACCACAGTTCAAATACATCAATTCTTCAGCACTCAGCCTTCTTCATAGTCCAACTCTCACAACCATACATGACCACAGGAAAATCCATAGCCTTGACAAGACGAACCATTGTTGGTAAAGTAATGTCTCTGCTTTCGAATATGCTATCTAGGTTGGTCATAAGTTTCCTTCCAAGGAGTAAGCGTCTTTTAATTTCATGGCAGCAGTCACCATCTGCAGTGATTTTGGAACCCAGAAAAATAAAGTCTGACACTATTTCCACTGTTTCCCCATCTATTTCCCATAAAGTGATGGGACCAGATGCCAGGATCTTCATTTTCTGAATGTTTAGCTTTAAGCCAACTTTTCCACTCTCCACTTTCACTTTCATCAAGAGGCTTTTTAGTTCCTCTTCACTTTCTGCCATAACGGTGGTGTCATCTGCATATCTGAGGTTATTAATGTTTCTCCCAGCAATCTTGATTCCAGCTTGTGTTTCTTCCAGTCCAGTGTTTCTCATGATGTACTCTGAATATGTTAAATAAGCAGGGTGACAATATACAGCCTTGACGTAATCCTTTTCCTATTTGGAACCAGTCTGTTGTTCCATGTCCAGTTCTAATTGTTGCTTCCTGACCTGTATACAGATTTCCCAAGGGGCAGGTCAGGTGGTTTGTTATTCCCACCTCTTTCAGAATTTTCCAGTTTATTGTGATCCACACTGTCAAAGGCTTTGACACAGTCAATAAAGCAGAAATAGATGTTCTTCTGGAACTCTCTTGCTTTTTCCATGATCCAGAGGATGTTGGCAATTTGATCTCTGCTTCCTCTTCCTTTTCTAAAACCAGCTTGAACATCAAGAAGTTAACGGTTCCTGTATTGCTGAAGCCTGGCTTGGAGAATTTTGAGCATTACTTTACTAGCGTGTGAAATGAGTGCAATTGTGTGGTAGTTTGAGCATTCTTTGGCATTGCCTTTCTTTGGGATTGGAATGAAAACTGACCTTCTCCAGTCCTGTGGCCACTGCTGAGTTTTCCAAATTTGCTGGCATATTGAGTGCAGCACTTTCACAGCATCATCTTTCAGGATTTGGAATAGCTCAACTGGAATTCTATCACCTCCACTAGCTTTGTTCGTAGTGTTGCTTTCTAAGGCCCACTTGACTTCACATTCCTGGATGTCTGGCTCTAGGTCAGTGATTACACCATCGTGATTATCTGGGTCATGAAGATCTTTTTTATACAGTTCTTCTGTGTATTTTTGCCACCTCTTCTTAATATCTTCTGCTTCTGTTAGGTCCATACCATTTCTGTCCTTTATCGAGCCCATCTTTGTATGAAATGTTCCTTTGGTATCTCTGATTTTCTTGAAGAGATCCCTAGTCTTTCCCATTCTGTTGTTTTCCTCTCTTTCTTTGTATTGATCACTGAAGAAAGCTTTCTTATCTCTTCTTGCTATGCTTTGGAACTCTGCATTCAGATGTTTATATCTTTCCTTTTCTCCTTTGCTTTTCACTTCTCTTCTTTTCATAGTTATTTGTAAGGCCTCCCCAAACAGCCATTTTGCTTTTTTGCATTTCTTTTCCATGGGGATGATCTTGATCCCTGTCTCCTGTACAATGTCACGAACCTCATTCCATAGGTCATCAGTCAGTCTATCTCTCAGATCTAACCCCTTAAATCTATTTCTCATTTCCACTATATAATCATAAGGGATTTGATTTAGGTCATACCTGAATGGTCTAGTGGTTTTCCCTACTTTCTTCAATTTAAGTCTGAATTTGGCAATAAGGAGTTCATGGTCTGAGCCTCAGTCAGCTCCTGGTCTTGTTTTTGTTGACGGTATAGAGCTTCTCCATCTTTGGCTGCAAAGAATATAATCAATCTGATTTCGGTGGTGACCATCTGTTGATGTCCATGTATAGAGTCTTCCCTTGTGTTATTGGAAGAGGGTGCTTATTATGACCAATGCATTTTCTTGGGAAAACTCTATTAGTCTTTGCCCTGCTTCTTTCCGTATTCCAAGGCCAAATTTGCCTGTTACTCCAGGTGTATCTTGACTTCCTACTTTTGCATTCCAGTCCCCTTTAATGAAAAGGACGTCTTTTTTGGGGTTTTAGTTCTAAAAGGTCTTGTAGGTCTTCATAGAACCATTCAACTTCAGCTTCTTCAGCATTACTGTTTGGGGCATAGACTTGGATTACTGTGATATTGAATGGTTTGCCTTGGAAACGAACAGAGATCATTCTGTCATTTTTGAGATTGCATCCAAGTATTGCATTTCGGACTCTTTTGTTGACCATGATGTCTACTCCATTTCTTCTGAGGGATTCCTGCCCGCAGTAGTAGATATAATGGTCATCTGAGTTAAATTCTCCCATTCCAGTCCATTTCAGTTCACTGAGTCCTAGAATGTTGACATTCACTCTTGCCATCTCTTGTTTGACCACTTCCAATTTTCCTTGATTCATGGACCGGACATTCCAGGTTCCTATGCAATATTGCTCTTTACAGCATTGGACCTTGCTTCTATCGCCAGACACATCCACAGCTGGGTATTCTTTTTTCTTTGGCTCCATCCCTTCATTCCTTCTGGAGTTATTTCTTCACTGATCTCCAGTAGCATATTGGGCACCTACTGACCTGGGGAATTTCTCTTTCAGTATCCTATCATTTTGCCTTTTCATACTGTTCATGGGGTTCTCAAGATAAGAATACCAAAGTGGTTTGCCATTCCTTCATCCCGGGATGAAGGAGTTAGGCCTTGTAATTCTGACTTGTCTTTTCCTCTCCTCGGCTGAGTTGACTGAAAAGGAATATTAAGGTGCTTATTGTTCTTGAGAGGAGCATGAGAAGGCACAAAACCTTCTGCAGCATTTCTCGGAAAATAATTCATAAAGTTAATCATTGACATTTTTTCAAGGACTTTTACAAAAGAGTATTCCAGGATGAGCACATAGGCCATAGCTCGAGGCCATGGGAGGGATTTTATCTGAAGCATATTTGTGAGGAGAATGTTTATGGCAAAGGAGTTTGCTGAATTTAGGGCTTAGAAATAATTAAAACAGTCAGAAGTTAAAGATTTAAGGAGTGCTGTAAAGTTAGCATATTTTACTATAGCTTATAGAAGTTAGGAATTTTTAGAGACACTATAACTAGAAGCCTTTTTAAGAGATAGCGAGCTCAGGATGTTAGGGGCAAACAGGATTTAGGAAGATAAGTAGTAAACTGAGGAATGTAGCATGTGTTACAATGTAATCACAAGTTAACTATAGCACACGTTAGAGGAGGTAGATAATAGATGATAAGGCTGATTCCAGAGAATCACTAAAGCAGGAACTCTGTTTAAAGAACAACAATGATTTATGGAGATAATAAATCTGGGAGAGTGGGATTTGAAAATGTCAAACCTCTGGCCTAATGTTTTTGTAAAAGTATAAAAGAGAATCTTAAACTTGAAATAAACAGGTAGTCCATAGAAAACTGAGAGGCTGTCTCATTGGCCGACACCGTCATCTCTTCAGGTTGAATCCCTGGTTGCTGGAGTTGGAATCTGGCATGTATCCTTTCATAATGAACTGGGAACCTAGTAAAAAGAAAGAAAGAAAAAGAAAAGAAACCTGTCTATGCTCTGCCCAGTGAAACCCACAGGAATCAACACAACTGTTTCATCCATACTGAGAGAGCTTATTGCCCTGCTGGAGATTTTCCACTGGCCATTAAGGGTGCCTATCATGACCCTAGATCAGTGTCTCAGTTCAGGATTATAAAAGTATTACACTATAAAAGTAGGGGTGTTATAGTGTTATATGTGGCTTTCTTCTTTATAATTGATTTGCTTCTATATTTTTACAGTGTAGATTTAGTAAGTTTATCATCAGAAAAAAAGAAAAAAAGTTTATCATCAGAAAAAAAGCAAGCAATGAGTGCTACAAGAGAATCTGCTTAAGGTTGAATGTGCCACTTGAAGAATGTGTCAGCAATAAAAAAGAGCAAGATTGCAAAACTCACTGCATGGGAGCATAACTGGTCTTGTCACTTTGCAATAGGTCTATCAACATGGCATGGTATTTGAAGCTGATGTCGACACAAACAAAAGCTCTCAAAAGATGAGAGGAAAATTGCAGCATATATCTTCATTACCAGATCAAAGAGTAAAACAGACATAGCAGATACAGAGATCTATGTCTCACCAAGGCCCTATCCTGTTCCCCTATATTGCATGGTCTCCTTCTTAGCTCTGAGGATCTATGAAGGCCATGGCTTCCTTATTTCATGTATAACATTTTCAGTGTCCTGGAGATGTGTAAGAAAAGCATTCTATAGTAAAGATTTTGTGGGAAACAAACTGAAAGTAATCTCATGGTCAACTTTCCAGAGTCTGTCATTATTATTAATGTCTGACAGTATAAAATATTAGGCCTTTATTTTTTATTTATCATTGAATACCATGAGCTCCATCAATAGAATTTATTAGAAAAATTAATTATATTGAAAGCCTAACTAAAGATAATTTTTTAAAAGCAATAAGAACAAAGTTAACAGTGTTGTGTAAAGATGTCATAAAAATTAAAACAAGAAGTTTAGGAAAGAAAAAAATGACTAATAAAAATACTCAATCACAGGAAAGTACAAATTAATGTAATATGATATTATTATTTTGATTTTTTAGGATACTGAATAGTTTTAATGTAATCATTGTTGAAAAGGGAATGCTTGGATGCTAATGAGGGGATTATAAATTGATAATATTTCTGAAGTCAATTTTTCAATATCCATGCAGTTTACCTGGATTCAAAGATATATGAGCAAGTACATTATTGCTTCCAAATGTGTAGTAGTTAACATTGTATGTAATTTATATTTCCCTCAGTGAATAATTATTACAAATATTATATATGTACAGTGAAATACTGAGCAATAGTCTCAAAGGAAGGCATAGAGACATGGAATTATTTCATGGATGTTAGGATATGTATGGCTTGGGTATATTATAAGTTGAAAGAACACATGTATACCTGTGGCAGATTCATTTTGATATTTGGCAAAACTAATACAATTATGTAAAGTTTAAAAATAAAATTAAAAAAAAAAGAAAGGTAAGTTTCACATAATACTTAGTAGTTTTCATTAGCGGGAAATATGTGAATAGATATGCATATATATTCATGAATAAAAGCTTAAAATGATTTAGGTCTGTAAAAACAACACCAAGGTCATTAATAATGTTTCCGTGTGTGCTAAGTTGCTTCAGTCTTGTCCACTGGAGAAGGGAATGGCAAACCAATTCAGTATTCTTGCCTTGAGAACCCCATGAAGAGTATCATAAAGGCAAAAAATAGGACTCTGAAAGATGAATTCCCCAGGTCGGTAGGTGCCCAATATGCTACTGGAGATCAGGGGAGAAATAACTCCAGAAAGAATAAAGGGATGGAGCCAAAGCAAAAAACAATACTCAGTTGTGGATGTGACTGGTGATAGAAGCAAGGTCTGATGCTGTAAAGAGCAATATTGCATAGGAACATGGAATTGGAAATTAGAAATTCCAAGTTTCCATGAATTGGAAATTGGAATTTCCAATTGCAAATTGAAAATGGTCAAACAGTAGATGGCAAGAGTGAACGTCGACATTCTAGGAATCAGCAAACTAAGATGGACTGGAGTGGATGAATTTAACTCAGATGACCATTCTATCTACTACTGTGGGCAGGAATCCCTTGGAAGAAATGGAGTAGCCATCATGGTCAACAAGAGTCTGAAATGCAGTACTTAGATGCAATCTCAAAAATGACAGAATGATCTCTCTTCATTTCTAAGGCAAACCACTCAATATCACGGTAATCCAAGCCCATGCCCAAACAGTAACGCTGAAGAAACTGAAGTTGAACAGTTCTATGAAGACCTACAAGACCTTTTAGAACTAACATCCAAAAAAGTTGTCCTTTTCATTATAGGGGACTGGAATGCAAAAGTAGGAAGTCAGGAAACACCTGGAGTAACAGGCACATTTGGCCTTGGATTCCAGAATGAAGCAGAGCAAAGGTTAATAGTTTTGCCAAGAGAACACACTGGTCATAGCAAACACCTTCTTCCAACAACACAAGAGAAGACTCTACACATGGACATCACCAGATGGTCAACACCAAAAGCAGATTGGTTAAATTCTTTGCAGCCAAAGATGGAGAAACTCTATACAGTCAGCAAAAAACAAGACTGGGAGCTGACTGTGGTGCAGATCATAAACTCCTTATTGCCAAATTCAGACTTAAATTGAAGAAAGTAGGGAAAACCACTAGATCATTCAGGTATGACCTAAATTATATCCTTTATGATTACACAGTGGAAGTGAGAAATAGATTTAAGGGACTAGATATGATAGACAGAATGCCTGTTGAACTGCGTATGGAGGTTCGTGACATTGTACAGGAGACAGGGATTAAGACCATTCCCATGGAAAACAAATGCAAAAAAGCAAAATGGCTGTCTGCGGAGGCCTTACAAATAGCTGTGAAAAGATGGGAAGTGAAAAGCAAAGGAGAAAAGGAAAGATATTCCCATCTGAATGCAGAGTTCCAAAGAATAGCAGGCAGAGATTAAAAAAAAAAAACAAAAAAAAAACACACACACAAAACTTTCCTCAGTGATCAATGCAAAGAAATAGAGGAAAACAACAGAATGGGAAAGACTAGAGATCTCTTCAAGAAAATTAGAAATACCAAGGGAACATTTCATGCAAAGATGGGCTCGATAAAGGACAGGAATGGTGTGGACCTAACAGAAGCAGAAGATATTAAGAAGAGGTGGCAAGAATACACGGAAGATCTATACAAAAAGATCATCATGACCCAGATAATCATAATGGTGTGATCACTAACCTAGAGCCAGACATCCTGGAATGTGAAGTCAAGTGAGCCTTAGAAAGCATCACTGTGAACAAAACTAGTGGAAGTGATGGAATTCCAGTTGAGACATTTCAAATCCTGAAAGATGATGCTCTGAAAGTGCTGCACTCAATATGCCAGCAAATTTGGAAAACTCAGCAGTGGCCACAGGACTAGAAAAGGTCAGTTCTCATTCCAATCCCAAAGAAAGGCTATACCAAAGAATGCTCAAACTACCGTACAATTGCACTCATCTCACACGATAGTAAAGTAATGCTCAAAATTCTCCAAGCCAGACTTCAGCAATACATGAACCGTGAAATTCCAGATGCTCAAGCTGGTTTTAGAAAAGGCGGAGGAACAAGAGATCAAATTGCCAATATCCGCTGGATCATGGAAAAAGCAAGAGAGTTCCAGAAAAACATCTATTTCTGCTCTATTGACTTTGCGAAAGCCTTTGACCGTGTGGGTCACAATAAACTGTGGAAAATTCTGAAAGAGATGGGAATACCAGACCACCTGACCTGCCTCTTGAGAAACCTATATGCAGATCAGGAAGTAGCAGTTAGAACTAGACATGGAACAATAGACTGTTTCCAAATAGGAAAAGGAGTACGTCAAATCTGTATATTGTCACCCTGCTTATTTAACTTATATGCAGAGTACATCATGAGAAATGCTGGGCTGGAAAAAGAACAAATTGGAATCAAGACTGCCGGGAGAAATATCAATAACCTCAGATATGCAGATGACACCAGCCTTATAGCAGAAAGTGAAGGGGAACGAAAAAGCCTCTTGATTAAAGTGAAGGAGGAGAGTGAAAAAGTTTACTTAAAGCTCAACATTCAGAAAACTAAGATCATGGCATCTGGTCCCATCACTTCATGGGAAATAGATGGGGAAACAGTGTCAGACTTTATTTTTTGGGGCTCCAAAATCACTGCAGATGGTGACTGCAGCCATGAAATTAAAAGATGCTTACTCCTTGGAAGGAAAGTTATGACCAACCTAGACAGCATATTTAAAAGAAGAGACATTACATTGCCCCCAAAGGTCTGTCTTGTCAAGGCTATGGTTTTTCCAGTGGTCATGTATGGATGTGAGAGTTTGGACTGTGAAGAAAGCTAAGCACCGAAGAATTGATGCTTTTGAACTGTGGTGTTGGAGAAGACTCTTGAGAGTCCCTTGGACTGCAAGGAGATCCAACCAGTCCATTCTAAAGGAGATCAGTCCTGGGTGTTCATTGGAAGGACTGATGTTGAAGCTGAACCTTCAATATTTTGGCCATCTCATGCGAAAAGTTAACTCATTGGAAAAGACCCTAATGCTGGGAAGGATTGGAGACAGGAGGAGAAGAGGATAGAGGATGAGATGGCTGGATGGCGTCACAAACTCAATGGACATGGGTTCAGGTAGACTCCAGGAGCTGGTGATGGACTGGGAGGCCCGGAGTGCTGTGATTCATGGGGTCGCAAAGAGTCAGACATGACTGAGTGACTGAACTGACTGACCTACTGTCCACTCTTTGCAACCCATGGACTGTAGCCTACCAGGCTCCACTATCTATGGGATTGTTCAGGCAAGTATACTGGCATGGGTTGCCATGCCCTAGTCCAGGGTGTCTTCTCAACCTAGGGATCAAACCCACATCTCTTATGCTTCCTGCATTGGCAGGCCAGTTCTTTACCACTAGCGCCACCTGGGAAGCCCTAACAATTTTATATCTAAAGAGAAAAACACGAGGGTGGGATGATTTGGGAGAATGACATTGAAATATGTATAATATCATATATGAAACGAGTCGCCAGTCCAGGTTCGATGCATGATACTGGATGCTTGGGGCTGGTGCACTAGGACGACCCAAAGGGATGGTATGGGGAGGGAGGAGGGAGGAGGGTTCAGGATGGGGAGCACATGTATACCTGTGGTGGATTCATTTCGATATATGGCAAAACCAATACAATATTGTAAAGTTTAAAAATAAAATTAAAAAAATTTTTAAAAATAAAGAGAAAAACAAAGTAGATACAAGCTACAGTGAAGGCAGACTTTCTGTTCTATATTTTCTGTACAATTTGACATTTAGAACAAGAACATATTTGGTTATAATTTGTATAATTCACAATACATTAAACAGTGGATAAACTAGATAAAACTCATTATATTACATTATAAATTATTTTCTGCATTGTTCACATGCATTCTTATATAGACTGCTGTTTTGACTTATATGTAGTCATACTTAGTAAATTTAAGCTAATAAACCTATCAACATTAATGTATAAATTACTACTACAGCTTTCATATCACTATCTTAAATTTATAAATTACTTATAATCTTAAACATACTTTATATATCAATAAGAAAGTATTCTTTTGACAATGCAGTTGCCTAAACTAGAGAAAATTATTATTAACATTTTGAAGGTCTTCATTTGCTTTAAAATGCTCTCAGAGAAATTAAATCTGCTAATTTCAAGAAAATCATTTTTCTATATCAGAACAGCTTAACTTTCTGGTCGGTTACTCTCCAGTTGTAAGTATGTAAATGCAGATATGAGAGACTATGACTCCACATAAAGTGTAAAATTCAAGAAAAACAAAGGCTCTAATTTGCAATATCCTTAAGCAATCCAACCCAAATTCAGATTCTTGATTCTCTTTAAAATTATCCAGAGTCTAGCAAAGGTGGGTCTAAATCTGGGAAAATAAATGGTTAGGTCGTTAACCCACAAAAAGTGTATTCATTTAATATTCTCTCAATAGAACAGATTTCTGAATTGCAGATTAATTAGCAAATGCAGTTAATTTTTCAGAATGCATTTTTAAGACAATTACATTTTTGTATTTGTTTTCAGTATTACTCTGCCTTTGAAAATTAAGCTATGGAAAGATTAGTCTCTCTCTATGTTGGAGAAGGTAATGGCAACCCACTCCATTACTCTTGCCTGGAAAATCCCATGGACGGAGGAGCTTGGTAGGCTGCTGTCCATGGGGTTGCTAAGGGTTGGACATGACTGAGCGAGTTCAATTTCACTTTTCACTTTCATGCATTGGAGAAGGAAATGGCAACCCACTCCACTGTTCTTTCCTGGAGGATCCCAGGGACCCGGAGCCTGGTGGGCTGCCGTCTTCAGAGTCAGACACAACTGAAACGACTTAACAGCAGCAGCAGCATGATTATTGTTACGAATGCAAATCATTAGCTCTGCCATCATGCATTATATATATGTTAGATTTTTCCTTAATTGAATTTTTAACCATTACTGTAAAAACTCTAATTTAATTTGTTCTAAAGTGTCTTATTTAACAATGTTGACTTATTATAGAGGTGAATAAGCTTTTAAACTGTGATTTAATTTAAAAGAAGGAAATAAAGTAGCTTTTTTTTTTTTTTTTTTTGCTTTTAGTTGTTTTACCTTTTTAAGTAATTTCAAATTTATGGAAAAATTGCAAGAACAGAACAAGAAAATCCTAAATAACCTGAATTCCAGTTGATGAACTGGCAACATTTTGTCTCATTTGATATTCTTTCCTCCACTACCCTCTCCTTCCCTTCCCCTCTCTTCATCTTCCCTCCTCTCCGCTCCCCTCTCTGTGTTTCTCTCTTGTTTTGGGAGCCATATGTGCACATATATTTTACTGCTTTTTGTTGCCTGACTGGTCATTGGAGCTCTACCCACTGTTAAAAATCTTGCATTTTCCTTTCTATCCTTCAGGAAGGATAATTTCTTTGCTGTTTTTTTCACACTCACTCACCACCTTTTGTTTCCATTTCCACCAGGCCATTGAGGAAGATCTTGTTTCATTTCACATACTTTACTTTTTAGTTTTGCAATTTCTACTAGCTGTTTTAGTGTTTTATGTTTCTCAGTCGAGATTCTCCATCTGTTTATTTCTTACCACAGTAATTCTCTTTAAGTTCAAACATTTTCATAATTGCTGTTTTGAAGGTCTTATTTCTTAATTTCAGCTTCAATATTTGTGTAATTCCAGGTTTGATTGCTCTTGATTACTTTTTATTTTATCTACTTGCCTTATTTCCCTTCTAATTCACATGTTCAATGTTTGTTTTGTTTTGGTAATTGGTAACTGGACACTGTGAATAGTAATTGTAGATACTCTGAGTTCATTTAGCTTCCTTTGAAGACTGTTGAGCTTTGTTCTATCAGGTAGTTAATTTGACTGAATGTAAAACTCAGTTTTTTTTGTTTGTTTGTTTGTTTTTTGCAGTGGGGAAGCAGGTAAAATCTCTGTATGATGTGTGTAACTTTCCATCCATTGCTATCTGCAGAGCACCTGCTCCAAATACATAGTTTATGGAAGAACCAAGAAGGGAGGCAAAGTGTATGCACTCCTTTTGAGTCTCTCTTTTCCATGGATACTCTTTACCAAAAGCTTCCTGACAGAATAATTCCTTTGGTAAGGCTGAACTCTGGTCTCACATTTGCAAACTAGTTAAATTCTGAATTTCTGCTTATATTCAGGTTACCCCTCCATTGTATGATGAGAAACGTCACATAAAAATTCACATATCATGAAGTGAAAATCCCTTTTTCAATAATCATATACATTCAAATTCTACCTGATTTAGGTTTTTCTCCTTAGTATTTTCAATAGTCATTTTTTAAAATATTTCCCAGTTTTTAATTTCTGTCTCTAAATAGATGAGTCTCATATAAGACACTACACCATAATCAAAAGCAGAACTGCTTTGCTTCTAAGTAATCTATCAAATCTGTTTTCAATTCTGCATGCATTGCCATTTGAGACACCAAATACTGATGCTATGCCTATTTTGTACAAGATTTTAGCTCAGCATTTGAGTCGTAAATAATTAAGTCTTATATTCTTTTACTTCCCCCACCTCCTCACAAAAGGAGTGAAGTGAAATAGAAGCTCAACATAGGGACCATTATTGCACCATCAACTCTGAAATCATTAACAAGTACCAAATGAGGTTAGTAATTTACTATTTTATGATGATTAGCTGAGGTTCAGAAATGAGATATCTTACAGGGCAAAGGGCTAGACTCTACCTCAAATGACTCATTCAGAATTCCAGAATAACCTAAACATGCTAAAACTTCAATTAAAATCCTTTGGGAAATATAATTCTATTCATTTTAATGAGACTACATCTCAAAAATGAATTCTCCTATAAACTCAAAACAAACAAAAAATATTAACTAATAAATAAATAAATGATACAGCTTTTCCCAGTTGTATTGAAAGGTAATTGACATATCAGTACAGTTCAGTTCAGTTGCTCAGTCGTCTGACTCTTTGTGACCCCATGGACTGCAGCACTACAAGCTTCCCTGTCCATCACCAACTTGCAGAGTTTACTCAAACCCATGTTCATTGAGGCAGTGATGCCATCCAACCATCTCAACCTCTGTCATCCCCTTCTCCTCCCACCTTCAATCTTTTCAAGCACCAGGGTCTTATCAAATGAGTCAGTTCTTCACATCAGTGGCCAAAGTATTGGAGTTTCAACTTCAGCATCAGTTCTTCAAATTAATATTCAGGACTGATTTCCTTTAGGATGGACTGGTTGGATTTCCTTGCAGTCCAAGGGACTCTCAAGAGTCTTCTTCAACACCACAGTTCAAAAGCATTAATTATTCGGCACTCAGCTTTCTTTATGGTCCAACTCTTACATCCATACATGACGACTGGAAAAACCATAGCCTTGACTAGATGGACCTTTGTTGAAACTAATGTCTCTGCTTTTTAATATGCTATCTAGGTTGGTCATAAATTTCTTCCAAAGGAGTATATGTCTTTTAATTTCATGGCTGCAGTCACCATCTGAAGTGATATTAGAGTCCCCAAAAATGAAGTTTGCCACTGTTTCCACTGTTTCCCCATTTATTTGCCATGAAGTGATGGGACCAGATGACATGATTTTAGTTTTCTGAATGTTGAGCTTTGAGCCAACTTTTTCACTTCTCTTTCACTTTCATCAAGAGGCTCTTTAGCTCTTCTTCACTTTCTACCATAAGGGTGGTGCCATCTGCATATCTGAGGCTATTGATATCTCTCCCAGAAATCTCGATTCCAGCTTGTGCTTCATCCAGCCCACAATTTCTCATGATGTACTCTGCATATAAGGTAAATAAGCACAGTGCCAATATACAGTGTTGACTTATTCCTTTTCTTATTTGGAACTAGTCTGCTGTTACATGTCCAGAACTAACTGTTGCTTTCTGATCTGCATATATATCTATCAAGAGGCAGGTCAGGTGGTTTGGTATTCCCATCTCTTGAAGAATTTTCCAGAGTTTGTTGCACACAGTCAAGGGCTTTGGCATAGTCAATAAAGCAGAAATAGATGTTTTTTCTGGAACTCTCTTGCTTTTTCCATGATCCAGCAGATGTTGGCAATTTGATCTCTGGTTCCTCTGCCTTTTCTAAAACCAGATTGAACATCTGGAAGTTCATGGTTCATGTATTTTTGAAGCCTCACTTGGGGAATTTTGAGCATTACTTTACTAACGTGTGAGATGAATGAAATTGTGTGGTACTTTGAGCATTCCTTGGCATTGCATTTGTTTGGGATTGGAATGAAAACTGATCTTTTCCAGTACTGTGGTTACTGCTGAGTTTTCCAAATTTGCTGGCATATTAGGTGCAGCACTTTCAGAACATCATCTTTTAGGATTTGAAATAGCTCAACTGGAATTCCATCACCTCCACTAGCTTTGTTCATAGAACCATTCAGCTTCAGCTTCTTCAGTGTTACTGTTTGGGGCATAGACTTGGATTACTGTGATATTGAATGGTTTGTCTTAGAAGCAAACAGAGATCACTCTGTCGTTTTTGAGAGTGCATCCAAATACTGCATTTTGGACTCTTTTGTTTACTATGATGGCTACTCCCTTTCTTCTAGGGAATTTCTGCCCATATTAGATATAATGCTCAACTGAGTTTAATTCAACCATTCCAGTCCATTTTAGTTCATTGATTCTTAAAATGTCAATGTTCACTCTTGCCATCTCCTATTTGACCACTTCCAATTTGCCTTGATTCATGGACCTGACATTCCAGGTTCCTATGCAATATTGCTCTTTACAGCATTGGACCTTGCTTCCATCACCAGTCTCATCCAGATGTGTGTGCTGTTTTTGCTTTGACTCCATCCTTTCATTCTTTCTGGAGTTATTTCACCACTGATCTACAGTAGCATATTGGGCACCTACTGACCTGGAGAGCTAATCTTTCAGTGTTCTATTGTTTTGCCTTTTCATACTGTTCATGGGATTCTCAAGGCAAGAATACTGAAATGGTTTGCCATTCCCTTCTCCAGTGGACTACATTGTGTCAGAACTCTCCACTGTGACTCATCCGTCTTGGGTGACCCTATACAGCATGGCTTATAGTTTCACTGAGTTAGACAATTAGATTACAGATTTATTGAGCATGGCCTGCCCATGAGAACAAGACCCAGTTTCCCCCTTAATCAGTCTGTTCCATCAGAAAGCTTCCATAGGCCTCTTATCCTTCTCCATCAGAGGGTAATCAGACTGAAATTTAAGGCATACAGACCAAGAGGGTTTGATTTACATGTATTGCAAAATGATTACCAATAGGTTCAGCTAAAACCCATCTTCTCATATAGTTACAATGAAAAGGACAGAAAGAAGAGAAGAAAAAACAGAAATAATTTCTCTTTGTGAAGTCTTAGGATTTACTCTCTTAACTTTCCTGTACATAATCCATCAGTGTTAACTATAATCATCATATTGTACATATGGTTTTTAAATTAAAACACCATGGGAGTCATATGAAATATACTTTGGCACTAACTGGAATGACCAAAAGTAAGTTATTCATCTAAATTCATGATAAAGTTTTTATTCTTCTAAATTTTGTCCACAATTTGTCCTCTTTTTTGTGCTTATAATATTGGTGTCAAAATGGAGAAATTAATGAGCTGACTCATTATGAATCCGACTATTTTGTTGGGCTTTTGGACTGAATCCCTCTATATCAGCAAATATGGAACCTGGTTCTAGGTTTCTACATCCGCTTATCTCAGAAAAACTTCTAATCTCATCATCATCACAGTCACAAACTCAATAACAGGCTGTCAGAAAGTCAGATTCACCATTTCATCTAAATGTTTGGGCAAACAAATCTGTCCATAAATTGGGAAAGTTTAAATTTGAGTATGTCCAATCTCAACTATCTTTTTTATTATTGGAGACAATTATTATTATTGGAGACAAGGGCTCAATAGAATAATCACTTATCATTTTTTTTACTGTCTCTCTCTTTCCTATACACATGCACATACTACACAGTATCATATAATATATATGGATTTAATTCTAGGATTATTGAAGAAACCAAAGGAGGTAGCAATTAATTTTATTTGTAAATGTCACTTAAGTAACATTTAAGTGAAACTTTAAGATGAGAGAGGCTGATCATCAGTAAAGGAAAAGACTTTATTATTTACTGTATACAGAACAACATAAAAAATGGCATGAAGTTACCAGTGAACTATGGGGATTTGAGCCAGAAATCTTTGCTAAATACAGAGTGTCTGAAGCAGATAAAACAGGAATTAACGCTGGGCAAACAAAATGGGATGGCACTGTGAAAGGCCTTAAATGTTACATTCAGGTGTTTAAAACTGTCCCCAGAGGCTATGAGATACCATCTCAGGAGAGCCTTGTTACTTTTTCCCAAAATGGAAAAAGGTTTATAACTAATATTTCTAATTGTAAATGGGATATATGCTTTTTAGTTAAAACATAAAATACCAAAAATATAAATTAGAATTAAATGTTTAAAGTCACACTAGGCAGAACAACAGCCAACCCTTTGCTGTGTGCCTTCCACGTATGTTTGCCCTTATGACAAGTATCTACATACCATTGAAATAGTTTTACCAACTCTATCAGAACTTGTTAAATGTATAAAGGGTTTTATTGGTAAAAATTGAACAAAAAGGTAAATATTGGTAAAAACTCAACAGAAAGATAAGTATATATCATCTTTCTTTTCCCCATTTTTCCAAGTTCATTGTCCCCAAATTACAAATCTGATATATAATTTCAGAAATGGCTACCTATATAGGACAACTATATAATTTTGTTCCCTTTTTAAACACATTGTATCATTTTACAATGTGTAAAATGAAACACTACACTACACCTTGTTTTTTTCACACAATTTCCTCTAAAAATAATTACATGTTAAGACTCAGGTTTTGAAGTAAAGGTAAAGAGAAGTGAGAAGTAACATAAGTATGTGAATTATTAATTTTTTGCTTAAAGACTTTCTGACTAATTTGTTGTATTTTTATATTATAATCAACACATAATGTTTGTAGCATTTTTAACATTTTGAATTTTTGTCATTTCTTGTCAAATACTGTGACTGTTTTATGGATACTTGGAAATTTAAATTCTATGCTTAGTTGAACTGTATCAGATCACTATAAACAACAGGATTATTTTTAGATCTTACTTTTTTTCTAATTCAATCTATTATAGGCTAAGAATGACCCATACAAATGAATTTTTGTTTCATTTTTGTTTGTTTGTTTTCAGCCACATGACTTGTGGGGTCTTAGTTCCCAGCAAGATTTTTTGTGCAATTAATGCAATTATTTTATAGCACTGAAAGTGAAAGTGAAGTCACTCAGTCGTGTCCGACTCTTTGCGACCCCGTGGACTGTAGCCCACGAGGCTCCTCCATCCATGGGATTCTCCGGGCAAGAATACTGGAGTGGGTTGCCATTTACAGCATGTATACTATAAAATAATTTGTGTTATTTTAGATATGAACTATGTATATTTAAAAGGCTTATAGTTTTTAAAAGCTATTGTGGTTCTTCATAATTGTGCCTCATTTAGTGGAATTCATCTTTTCTGTGCTCACGAGGCACCTGCTCCCTTCCACCTCAGATCCCATTGTCCCACAGTATGCCGTTGATTACATAACCCTCGGCTTTTTGACAGGTACCTTCATGCATTCGGACACACTCACACCTCTTACTTGACTTTCAAAATGTATGTAATTCACCTTTTCCCCACACACTCTCCTGTAGCTGAAACTGCTTCCCACTCACAGGTTCCTTACAACCTGGCATGCAGTGCAGGAATGGTGGATTTCTTTAATCACTTCAGCCCCTTTGCAATCTCCTAGTGTAAAATATTAATAAATGTGAGAGAAGTTTCCACCACGGTTCTCACCACTGAAATGAGTGTGCTTTTCAGAGTAAGGGAATATTGACCTTGCCTTCAGAATAGCCCTTTACCTTTGAGAAGCCTGCCCTAGCACTTCTGCACCAACACACATACTTGTTAGGCAGGCATCCTCATCCTTGTGTTGTTTTACCACAAAAAGATATATATATATATTTCTTGTAATCAAGATAATTTCCATTTCTCATTCTCATTCCTCTTGTTTCCTGCTAGAGTCAGGAAGGAAAAAAAAAAAAAAAAAGAGAAAGATGTCTTTATTTTTTCATCTTAAAGCCAGAAGTCCATTTAAAAATATAAGGTTGAGGATGGTCATACATATGAGTATTTTAGAAAGATAACCATAAGAATATAAAATCATTGCCACATACATTGATTCAGTTGTGATTCTTAAACATGTGCAAACATTTCAGATATCTGAGTTTACCTAGTCTTTTATCTTCAAGACACCTAAAATACAGTAATTTGTGTAGACAACGAAAAATACAGTAATCTGTGTATTTCATACAAGAAGTAATTTAAGAAATCCAATCATGGTATGACACCCTAGAAATCTGTGACACTTCATTTCTAGCTAATACCTAAACTTCTACTCTTAGTACTTAACAGCCTATGCTTATTATTTGGATCATTTTAAATCTAAAAACACCACTTTACTAATAACACAATAACTGACAATCATTAACTTACATCTTAATATTAATACAATTTTTGAGAATCTTTTTTGGGAGATCATTGAATAAAAATAAGGATACAGATTCTGAGGAGTATGAGACATAAATATGCAGGATGGAATATATTTCTGCAAGTCGAGATTTGGAGAGGATCACCAGCTATGAGATTTTGATGACATTAATTTAAGAGATATTTTGATATTAAAATTATATCATAAGATGTTTAGCTGTTTTAAGACAATGGGGCATATTTGAAGAAAGTGAATTTTAGACTGAGGGAAAGCTTCTTTAAGTCACAGAAATACTGAAAATATGAGTGATTAACCAGAGTAGGCTGAAAAACAATATAAAAATGGATGGGTTCATTTGTCAGACACTTTGGATGAAAGTGACAGGAATTAAATTTAAATAAAATTAGTCTTAAAGGAGAATGTGTCATCTCTTATATCTAAAAGGCAGGAAGGTCATATGACAAGCCCATGACTAACATAAAACTTGGAAATAAATGTTCAAAAATTTTCATGTAAGATTAGGAACAAGACAGGGGTGCCAATTCTCCCTCTTCATACTCACTTGAAACTGGAAATCCCAGCCAGAACAACCAGACATGAAAAATGTGTGAAAGGCATCTGAACTGAAAAGAAAGGAGCAAATAGGAAAAAAAAAAAAAAGGTGAAGTGTATAGAGACACTGTTTTCAGATGACATAATCTTATATAAAGAAAATCCTAAATATTCTGTCAAAAAAACTGTTAGAAGTAATCAATAAATTCAGAAATGTTGCAGAACGCAAAATCAGCACACAAAACAATAGCATTTCTATACACTAACAAAGATCTATCTGAAAAAGAAATAAAGAAAATAATCTCATTTATAATACCATTCAAAACAATAAAATATTTGGAAAAAATTTAGCCAAGAGATAAAAGATCTGTATACTGAAAATTATAAAATACTGTTGAAATACATTGAATAAATCACAAATAAATGGAAATATATACAATTTTGTGGGTTGAAAGAATTAATGTTATTAAAATGCACTACCCCAAACCATCTATAGATTCAATGCATTTCTTGTCAAGATTTCAATAGCAGTTTTTACAGAAATAAAAAAAAAGAACACAATTCTTAACTGTGTAAGGAACCATCAGATCAGATCAGATCAGATCAGTCGCTCAGTCGTGTCCGACTCTTTGCGACCCCATGAATCGCAGCACTCCAGGCCTCCCTGTCCATCACCAACTCCCGGAGTTCACTGAGACTCACGTTCATCAAGTCAGTGATGCCATCCAGCCATCTCATCCTCTGTCGTCCCCTTCTCCTCTTGCCCCCAATGCCTCCCAGCATCAGAGTCTCTTGCAATGAGTCAACTCTTTGCATGAGGTGGCCAAAGTACTGGAGTTTCAGCTTCAGCATCATTCCTTCCAAAGAAATCCCAGGGCTGATCTCCTTCAGAATGGACTGGTTGGATCTCCTTGCAGTCCAAGGGACTCTCAAGAGTCTTCTCCAACACCACAGTTCAAAAGCATCAATTCTTCAGCGCTCAGCCTTCTTCACAGTCCAACTCTCACATCCATATATGACCACAAGAAAAACCATAGCTTTGACTAGACGAACCTTTGTTGGCAAAGTAATGTCTCTGTTTTTGAATATGCTATCTAGGTTGGTCATAACCTTCCTTCCAAGGAGTAAGCATCTTTTAATTTCATGGCTGCAGTCACCATCTGTAGTGATTTTGGAGCCCAGAAAAATAAAGTCTGACACTGTTTCCACTGTTTCCCCATCTATTTCCCATAAAAGACCTCAAATAGCCAAAGCAATATTGAGAAAAAAGAATAAAGCCAGCGGTATGACACTTTCTGATTTCAAACTATATTCACAGAGCTATAGTAATCAAAACAGTATAGTATTGGAATAAAAACTAACACAGAGACCAAGAGAACAGAATTGAGAGTCCAGAAATAAATTTGTACATGTATTGTCAACCAATATTTGACAAGTGAGCCAAGAATACTCAATGAAGCAAAGATAATCTATTCAGTAAATGCTGTTGGGAAAACTGAATATTTACATGAAAATAAAGAAACTGAGCCCCAACCTTACATCACACACAAAAATTAATTCAAAATGAATCAAAGACTGAAGCCATTAAATTCTATACTAAAACATAGGGGAGAATCCCTTGACATTAATCCTGGCTATGATTTTTATGGCTATGACACCAAAAACACAAACAATAAAAGCAAAAATCAACATCCAGGACTATATCAAACTTAAAAGCTTCACACAACAGAAGACACAATCTACAAAATGAAAAGGCAGCCTGAGAAAACATTTGCAAACCATATATCTGATAAGGGGTTAACATCTAAAAAGAAAATTATACAGCTCAAAAGCAAGCAATCAATCTAATTTTTTTTTTAAAGAGTAAGTGATCTAAACATAATTTTTTCCAAAGAAGATACTCAAATGGCCGACAGGTACCTGAAAAGAAGGATACAGATTCTGGGAGACAGGATGCATTAAAACGCAGAATCATTCTAAAGTCCAAGTTTGAAGAAAATCATCAGGTACAAGAAAAAGTCACCAATCATCATTAATCATCAGGGAAATGCAGATAAAAACCATAATTACCTCATACATATCAGAATGACTATTACCAGAAAGAGAAAAGTAAAATGCTAGATGGAGACGTTATGGAGAAAAAGGAACATTTGTGCACTATTGGTAGGATTGGAAATGGATACAACCACTATAAAAAACAAACAAACAAAAAAAAACAAAAACAAAAACAAAAAACAGTATAAACTTTCCCCCCCAAAATAAAAATAGAACTACTATATGATCCAACAATTCCACTTCTGGGTAAATATCTGAAGAAAATGAATCACTGTTTCAGAGATATCTACACCTCCATGTTCATTGCATCATTGTTTACAATAAGCAAGGCATGGAAACAGACTACGTGTCCATCAGCAGATGAAAAGGTAAAGAAAAATTACAAGTATTATTCATATAGTTGGAACCTGATGGGAACAGATTCTATCTTTTTATGTTGTTGCAAAATTATTTTCTAGCTTTTATGGCTACACCCATTGCATTACCTGGCCGTCCCTTTCTCTGTCTTCAAAGATATAAGTAAGTGTAGCATCTCAAATCTCTGCTCTGTTTTCACATCACCTCTGTCCTTCTGATCCCTCATTTTCTTCTTATAGGAATCCCTGTAGTTCTATCAGATCTCCCTGGATAAGCCAGTATCATCTCCCCACTCAAGATCTTCATCTTGACCATATCTGCCAGGTCCCTGCTGCCATGAAAAGGAACACTCACAGATTCCAAGGATTGGCATATTCTTCCCTCAGCACAGTTATATGTGGGGGATGTCCATTACCCAGCCTACCACACACTTTATGCTTTTAAGCCATGTATACTACCATTAACAAAATAAGCTTGAGTAGCCTCACTTGAAAAAGATGTATCTTTTTAATGAGTAGGCACTGAAAAGCTAAATATAGGTTTGCAATCACCAAATATGTGACAAATAATTATTAGATTTCATCAGAAACCAATTCATGTAATCAACATGGTGTGAATATCAGTATATTAATTTGACATTAATGTCTTTCAGTTACTAGAGAGTTTATTGTCTTGTAAGTAGTTGACATTTTATATACTTTTAAGATAAATATAAATGAATTTTGAATATAATATTTAAAATATTAATTAAATTAGTACCTAGATTTATTTTTTTGGAAGATTATCTGGTGGGATTGAGGCTAATCTACTGTGCTAGATTCATGATTTCTGGCACTCTTCCGTCAGCACAGAGCAGGGTGCAATACCCATGACACTCAGAAAACGTCCTAGAAAGAGTTAACTTTCACTAAAACGTGGATGCAAAATTCATCAGTAACAGAGTAATGACTAGTGTACTACTGTGTCAAGTTATCTAAGAATAGAAAAGTCAACTTTTAAATAACATTGCCTAATTTCTCCTGAGACAATTTATCTTGAATTACCAATTAAATTGTGAGATGGCACTCGAAATGGTGAGTGAGAAAATGCCACACCACCAAACACCATGGCTGAGGGCCTATCCCCAGAATTTAAGAAGAATTTTCACCCATTAAAAGATCAAAACATTGGATTAAAAACATTACCAGAGACTACATTTTTTTAGTTCATGTAAAGAGCCATGGTAAATAAACAAAGATAGGAAGATATACTATAAATTCCTTATTGTCTGATCCCTAACCCAAATATTGCACCTGTATGTGGATAATGTTTTTTGAAGAATTTGATGAATGTATTTAACTTCATCAATTTTCTGTACTTTTTGCCATTCTGGAAAATAACTGGCAGAGGTTGAGAAAGTGCTATAGTGAATCAGTGCTTCCCAAACATAAAGTTGGTGCTTACTATGAGCTCACTGAATGAATCAGTGGTTGTACTTATTATCATATAACCAAATCAGTTTTGGTGTACAAAGAGAAATAAATACTACCCAAAGAGTATGTGACCACTAGAACTGCATTCAGCATAAAATTAAAAAAAAAATAATAATTTACAGTAGTTTCACTAAGTAGGAGCTGTTTTTCTTGTGAAGAAAAAAAAAAAAAAAAAAATGGAACAAGTCTCCAGTCCATGTGATGCCAGAGATCCACCTTCAGGCAGCTTTCAAAATGCCTCCTCTGTTTGTGTCTTTCATTCCTAAATCTTGTGGTGGTGACATCCCTCATGAGATGGCTACTAAATGTCATTTGATCTACATTGAAGAATGGAGCAAAAGGAAGGACCTGGTTTATGTGAACATTTTTTAAAAAAGCAAAACTTTCCCAGAAATCCTTGCAACAGACTTTCTGTTAGGCTTCATTGGTTAGAAATAGGTGTAGGTCTGCAAAAGATTTTACAAATAAAATGATAAGGCACACAGTCAAATTGGGATTTCAGGTAAATTATGACTAATGTTTCCTATAAGTATGTCCAATGTAATATTTGGGACTGATATAAAAATTAGTAATTATTTATTTTAGATTCAAATTTAACTAGACATCCTATACTTTACCTGGCAGTTCTAACTGTGTCACTCAACTACTCTGTTCCAAGAGAAGTTGGGAAACTAGTTAATACAGTCACGACTGTCTTAAGCCAATTGTGATTCATCATTTAGGCCCAATCACAGTACCTGTCTGAAAAAATATATATATTTTTCAAGAAAAAGAGAGGCCATGAACTGCAGCACGCAAGGCTCCCCTGTCCTTTACCATCTCCCAGAGTTTGCTCAAACTCATGTCCATTGAATCAGTGATGCCATCCAACCATCTCATCCTCTATTGCTTCCTTCCTTGTCTTCTTGCCCTCAATCTTTCCCAGCATTGGGGTCTTTTCCAATGAGTCAACTCTTGGCATCAGGTGGCCAAATTATTGGAGCTTCAGCATCAGTCCTTCCAATAAATATTCAGGGTGGATTTCCTTTAGAATTGACTGGTTTGATCTTGCAGTCCAAGGGACTCTCAAGAGTCTTCTCCAGTGCCACAGTTCAAAAGTATCAAGTGAATAAAATATAATTTTTACCTGTCACGTTTCCAACCCATGATAACAAAGCTTTTTTTTTTTTTTTAAGATGAGCACCCTTGTATACTAACAGTAGAGGCAAAGGTTAATGCTAAATTCCTGTAAAGTAATTTAAAATATGTATGAAACAATCAAACGACATACACATTGAATAAGCAGTTCTGAATCTAGTAACCACTTCTTAGAAATTAATCATTTTGTAGATAATTAATTCTGTTGTAATCTCATTTCTTAATATGAAATAATAAGAAAACAATTAAGATAGAAGTAAAAATGAATGATGCTGGTCTTCTCTGGTGGGTCAGTGGTAAACAATCTGCCTGACAGTGCAGGAGACGTGGGTTTGATCCATGGGTTGGGAAGACACCCTGGAGAAAAAAGATTGCAACACACTCCAGTATAGTTGCCTGGGAAGTCATGTGGACCAAAGAGCCTGGTGGGTAACAGTCCATTAGGTCATGAAGAGTCAGACACAACTTAGCAGCTAAACAACAACAACAAAAATGATAGTACCCATTTACTTGACATTCTGGAAAAAGCAAAGCTATAGGAACAAAGGACAGATTAGTGGTCACCAAGGATCAGAAGTAGAAAAAGGGTTCTTTGGGGTGTGGAATTGTTCTTTACTCTTTTGGAGAAGGAGTTATCTGCATCTACACATTTGTTAAAACTCATACAGCAGTAAATCAGAAGAAGAAAAGAAGAAAAAGAGGAGAAAGAAGAGGAGGGTAGAAATATTTTATTGCTTGTAAATTTTAGAAAGTATTTAGAAGTTTTAGAAAGTAATCTTTAGAAAGATAAATATTAGGGAAAATTTTTTTTTTAAGCACTAAGTTTTTAGTACCCTTTCCTCAAGATAGCACAGTTAACAGCTAGAAACCTCTAGATAAATTTCTAGACAGCTTTTGCTCTATATTTGTGTATCTATATCTATGGATATATATTTGGATCATATTGTATTTAGTATATTATTTTATAAGTGTTTTTCTTTATAATATCATATTTTATGTACACATGCATCATGTAATGGTTGAACATCTATAATTTAATTTAGCTAACCATTTTATATAATTGATACAATGATTAGGTATGATGTTTACATTTTGTATTTATGTACATATATATGTATATATATACACAGTAAGTAGATATATAATATATAACTTTTAATCAGAAGAGATATATTTTTAATAAACACATGATGATATTCTTCGAGGAGTTGCTACAGTGATTTTGTGTTAGGTATAAACAGAGTTTTAGGGTATTATTATAGTCCTTTTTCATACCTGCCAAGGTGTTTCCAGAAGAGCCTGTCTGCTATGATATACTGTCCATTTTGCTGTCAACTACAAATGTCATGATTGTAGCAAAATGGTCATCTTTAATACTTTTTGCACACTCAATAGATTCAGAAAGAACAATGAAATAACTATCCAGGAAGATGTATTAGTCTTTTAACCTTATCAAAATATAGAATCTGAAACGTCTAATATTTGCAGATATTATATACTGTTATATAATTTAAATTCTGTGGTATACTTCTAAATTCTTCATGATGCAACAGTTTTAAAGACATATAAGAACTATTATGCCCTTATAACAGGAAGGAAGAGAGACCAGAAAATCAGTGGACACAAAATTCAATAGTAAAGTTTGTTTCACTCAAGATGGAGCTCAGATTGGAAAGAAAGGTCATCCACACATATGTGCTTATGTACCAGGCAGTAACTCAGATGTCAGGGGAGGCACTGTCCTTTCCTCCAAATGTAGCTCAAGACCAGAAAGCTACACGGTAATATCCAAGTGGGAATGGAACACATCAGATGTGGATATTGTTTGTCAGAGCAATTTAAATTCCAGCCTGGTTATCATGCCCAAGCAGACAGATGAGGGGCTAGACCCAGGATAAGTCTTTCCCTGTATATAAACTATGAAGTGAGAAAGCAGTCCCTAGGCAGCAATATGGCACCTACCAGGATGGCAAAGACCACTACTCCAGCTTCTGGGACCGTTTATTACTTATAGCAATAGGAGGATCAACATGGGGTCATCTCCCTACCTCCCAAGTCCCACAGGAAGATACCAAACAGGAGGGGCCAAAAATTGGGCAGAGGATTACTCCAATGCTGAAAAATCAACTCTAAACTCTAATCCCAGGGTAATTAAAGCCTGCAGTTGTACCCTGAAAGAGGACATGGTACAAAGTCCTATGCTCAACTGAAATTAGGAACATGGAACAGAGACGATGTTGTGACACTTTCCCCAAGGTAGGAGGGTGGGTGAGAAACAACCCTGTGGCAAGGGCTCACCAACGTCCTCATCTGTATTTGTCCATAGAAATCACAGGGTGTTTCACAAAGATGTGGATTAGACTGTCATTCATCCTTACCTGCAAAGTCCGTGTAGACGTATGCAAAATTGCCAGTGCACATGATGGTACTGTTCCTCTACAGAGAATGACTCATGGGATGATAGGTATAAAAAATAAAAAAAGCTACAGTTTTCTTTTTTTTTTTTTAATCAAATACATGAGTGTGTGCTAAGTGAGTGAATTTTTAATCATGACACTGGCATATTTTGACATACCAGTGAACAACATATGAAGAAAACAGATTGCAAAAGGGAACATATGTTTTTAAATCAAATTAATGTAAGCTCTGAGCTGCTACTTAGTAGCCAAACCCTGTTGACCCTAAGCCACAATTAATTTGCAAATAGATTAGTAAACTAATATATTTTTGTCACTCAACTTGAACTAGTGAAGATATTATACCTTGGGAGCAGCCCAGCCTCTGACTGTATAAAAGTCCTTGTGTCTACACTAGACATATGATCTCTGCTTGAAAACTTTTGAATCACTACTTCATAGAATATTCCTCTCCATTGTTAAACAATTCTAATGATCAGGAAGGCATTGCCCCTTAGTTTGTGACCAATTCTGCAACTTTCAACTTATCTCTAGATACTAAGTTTATTTAATTTCTTTTTCTTTTTTTTCCTACTGGAAAACACTGGATAAAGATGCCATCTTTTCCAAATGGTTATTCCAAACAAACTAGGACACATAAATCTTCACTTTCTGATTATTATCTCCCTGAAATGTGGAGGTCAGAGAAAAGAGTGCTCCAGAGTTGGCAGCTTTCTCCAGCACAGTTACTGGATATTCTGAATTTCAAAAATTAAGTCCAGGGCAATATCAGAGAATCTAAAAGAGGTGAAAATACAAAAGGGCACCTTGAGGTGGGATCAAGATGGCAGAGTATGAGGATCTTGAGCTCACTTTCCCCATGAAAACATCAAAACAACAACTATCTGAGAGCAATTTTCTCAGAGGACAATCTAAAGATGAGGAGATGGCTCTTCTACAACCAAGGTTATAAAAAACCACATGATGTCTAGTAGGAAAGGAGAAGAAACAATCTAGTTGGGATGCTCATACCTGGCAGAGGAGGAGGGAAATCAGTGACTCCAAGATCCCCCCAAAGACATCAGGGTTGTCCAAGCCCCACAGTTCAGTAACACTGGCATCAGACTGGGAAGACAAGTCTCATTAACTGGTTTGAAAACAGTAAGACTCACTAGGGGGCTGTGTGAAAATTGGAGACTCCACCTTGGAAGAAAACATACACAGACTCAATTGTTCCCAGTCTAGCACAGAAGCAGTAGACTGAAAACTTTCTGGTGCCCTGGCTAGCCTGCCAGGACACCCTAGCAAGCCCACCAACCCCCACTAGGGGGCCATTTTTGGCCATTTCTGCAATGGTGCAGCTCCCCAGTAAGTTGGAGACTGCCATTGAACACACTGGGGAGAAGCAAAACTGTCTCAGAACTGCATTTACAGTACCACAGGCCTGGTCCCATCCCCAAATAAGGTGGAAACTGCCACCTTGCTAGGGAGAAGACCAAAACGATCAGGGTTTCTGTTCTACCTCTTGGGGCCCTGGGCTGAGGAGCTTCCACCTGTAGGGCAGCAGCTACCATGAAGCCTGGGAGAAACCTTCATTCACACTGGCCCACAGCCCACAGCTCTGTTCCCGTGACTCCAGATCTACCTCTCACCAAGGCAGTGCCTGTCAGTACATCCTGGGAGAATAAGTGGCCTACGATCACCTCAGATCCAGCTCTCCCACAAAAGCCATTTGGGCACAGCAGAATGCATTGGGGCACTCCCCCACAAAAGATGTACCTTCAAGACTGGAATAGATAAATATTTCCCCTAATTTCATAGAGACCAGAGATAAAGTCAAACAAAATGAGAAGACAAAGGAATATGTTCCAAATGAAAGAACAAGGTAAAACTCCAGAAAAATCCTAATAAAGGGGAAATAAATATTTTTTACCTGATAAAGTAAGAGTTGATTATCAGATTGATCATATTCTTTGAAGTGAAAGAAAGAAAGATCTATGCAGTCAGCCAAAACAAGACTGGGAGTTGAATTGGCTCAGATCATCAACACCTTAATGCAAATTCAGACTTATACTAAAGAAAGTAGGGGAAAATCACTAGATCATTCAGGTATGACCTAAATCTAATCCCTTATGATTATACAGTGGAAGTGAGAAATAGGTTCAAGGGATTAGATCTGATAAACAGAGATCCTGAAGAACTGTGGACAGAGGTTTGTGACTGTACAGGGGGCAGTGATCAAGACCATTCTCAAGAAAAAGAAATGCTAAAAGGAAAAATGTTTGTCTGAGAAGGCCTTACAAATAGTTGAGAGAAAAATAGAATCCAAAGGCAAAGGAGAAAATGAAAGATATACCCATTTGAATGCAGAGTTCCAAATAGCAAGGAGAGATAAGAAAGCCTTTCTCAGTGATCAGAGCAAAGGAACAGAGGAAAACAACAGAATGGGAAAGACTAGAGATCTCTTCAAGAAAATTAGAGATGCCAAGGGAATATTTCATGCAAAGATGGGCACAATAAAGGACCTAACAGAAGCAGAAGGTATTAAGAAGAGGTGACAAGAATACACAGAAGAACTATACAAAAAGATCTTCATGGCCCAGATAACCATGATGGTGTGATCATTCACCTAGAGCCAGACATCCTGGAATGTAAAGTCAAGAGGGCCTTAGGAAGTTTCACTACAAACAAAGCTAGTGGAGGTGATGGAATTCCAGCTGAGCTATTTCAAATCCTAAAAGATGATGCTGTGAAAGTGCTGCACTCAATATGTCAGCAAATTTGGAAAACTCAGCAGTGGCCACAGGACTGGAAAAGGTCAGTTTTCATTCCAATCCCAAAGAAGGGCAATGACAAAGAATATTCAAACTACTGCGCAATTGCACTCATCTCACACACTAGCAAAGTAATGCTCAAAATTCTCCAAGCCAGGGTTCAACAGTACATGAACTGTAAACTTCCAGATGCTCAAGCTGGATTTAGAAAAGGTAGAGGAATCAGAGATCAAATTGTCAACATCCGTTGGATCATCAAAAAAGCAAGAAAGTTCCAGGAAACATTTTGCCTTACTGACGATGCCAAAGCCTTTGACTATGTACACCACAACAAACTGTGGGAAATTCTTCAAGAGATGGGAATATCAGACCACCTGACTTGCCTCTTGAGAAATCTGTATTCAGGACAGGAAGCAACAGTTAAAATTGGACACGGAACAAGACTGGTTTCAAATCAGAAGAGGAGTACATCAAGGCTATATATTGTCACCCTGTTTATTTAACTTATATGCAGATTACATCATGTGAAATGTTGGACTGGATGAGGCACAAGCTGGTATCAAGATTGCCAGGAGATATATCAGTAACCTCAAATATGCAGAAGACACCACACTTATGGCACAAAGTAAGGAACTGACGAGCCTCTTGATAAAAGTGAAAGAGGAGAGGGAAAAGTTAGCTTAAAACTCAACATTCAGAAAACTAATATCATGGCATCCTACTCCATCACTTTATGGCAAATAGATGGCGAAACAATGGAAATAGTGAGAGACTTTATTTTCTTGGGCTCCAAAATCACTGCAGATGATGGCTGTAACCATAAAATTAAAAGACACTTGCTCTTTGGAAGAAAAGCTATGACCAAACTACACAGCATATTAAAAAACAGAGACATTACTTTGCCAACAAAGGTCCATCTAGTCAAAGCCATGGATTTTCCAGTAGTCATGTATGGATGTGAGAGTTGGACTCTAAAGAATGCTGAGTGCCGAAGAATTGATGCTTTTGAACTGTGGTGTTGGAGAAGACTTAAGAGTCTCTTGTACTGCTGCTGCTGCTGCTGAGTCACTTCAGTCGTGTCTGTCCCTGGGATTCTCCAGGCAAGAACACTGGAGTGGGTTGCCATTTCCATCTCCAATGCATGAAAGTGAAAAGTGAAAGTGAAGTCGCTCAGTCCTGTCCAACCCTCAGCAACCCCATGGACTGCAGCCTACGAGGCTCCTCCATCCATGGGATTTTCCAGGCAAGAGTACTGGAGTGGAGTGCCATTGCCTTCTCCGTCTTGTACTGCAAGGAGATCCAACCAGTCAATTCTAAAGGAAATCAGTCCTGAATATTCATTGGAAGGACTGATGCTAAAACTGAAATTCCAATTCTTTGGCCACCTGATGAGAAGAAATGACTCATTGGAAAAGATCCTGATGCTGGGAAAGATTGAAGGCAGGAGGACAGGGGATGACAGAGGATGAGATCGTTGGATGGCATTACTGAGTCGATGGACATGAGTTTGAGCAAGTTCTGGGAGTTGGTGATGTACTGGGAAGCCTGGAATGCTGCACCCACAGGGTTGCAAGAAGTCAGACACGACTGAACGACGAAACTGAACTGAAAGTAAGAGCAATAAAAATAGTCACTGGGCAAGGAAAAAGTATAGATCAACAAGTGAGAACTTCAACAAAAAACTAGAAAATATAAAAATAATGAAAGCTGAAGAATATAATAACTGAAATGAAAACTGCACTAGGAGGAATTAATGGCAGGTTGCATAATAAAGAGGAATACATAAGTGATCAAATATACAATAGTGTAAATCACCCAAAAGAAAAAAAAAAAACAAACAATGAGAATAATTTTAAGGACCTCTGGGACAAGATAAAGCATACGAAGATTTGCACTTAAGGGTCCCAGAAGGAGGAGAGAGAGACAAAGGCACAGAAAACATATTTGATTAAAACTATGGCTGAAATTTTCCATAACTTGAAAAAGAAACAGATATCCATGTTCAAAAAGCACAGAAACTCCCCAAGAAAATGAACCCAAAGAGATTCACATCAATATATATCACAATTAAAACAGCAAGTTTAAAGAGAGGATTTTAAAGGCAGCAAGAGGGGGGAAAAAAAGGTACATACAAGGGATCTCCTAAGGTTAAAAGCTGATTTTTTTGGAGACACTTTATAGGCCAGAAGGGAATGGCATGAAATATTAAAAGTACTAAAGGGAAAAAAATCCACAACCAAGAATACCCTATATGGCAAAGCTATTTCAAAGATAAATAATTGAAAGATAGATAATTTCCCAAATATCAAAACGGGAAGCCCATCACCACTAAACCAGTCTTGCTGGAAATGTTAAAGGGTGTTCTTTAAGTGGGAAATAAAAAACTATAACAAGAAATAATAAAATATATGAAGAAAATCTCACTGCTGAAAGTAAACATAAAGGCAGTTACTAAATAAATAAACTAGAGAAAGATTAATATACAAAACATTATAAAATCAACTATAACCACAAAAAGTAGTTAAGTCATAGACTTAAATATGTAAAGCATTTAAAGAAAACATAAAACATAGGTAAAGGGGAATAAAAAATGTAGAACTTTGAGAATCTATTTTATCTTAAATGATTAACAGTTTAAGATGAGTATATATCATTATATATCTACATTATATACATTAGATAATTAGATATACATTATATATTATTATATATCTACATTGAATATCTACATTATATCTTTCTGGAGCGATTTTTGGCTCCATTCCTTCATTCTTTTTGGAGATATTTCTCCACTGATCTCCAGTAGCATATTGGGCACCTACTGACCTGGGGAGTTCCTCTTTCAGTATCCTATCATTTTGCCTTTTCATACTGTTCATGGGGTTCTCAAGGCAAGAATACTGAAGTGGCTTGCTATTCCCTTCTCCAGTGGACCACATTCTGTCAGAAACTGTCATAACTCCAGAAAGAATGAAGGAATGGAGCCAAAGCAAAAACAATACCCAGCTGTGGATGTGACTGGTGATAGAAGCAAGGTCCGATGCTGTAAAGAGCAATATTGCATAGGAACCTGGAATGTCAGGTCCATGAATCAAGGCAAATTGGAAGGGGTCAAACAGGGGATGGCAAGAGTGAACGTTGACATTCTAGGAATCAGTGAACTAAAATGGACTGGAATGGGTGTATTTAACTCAGATGACCATTATATCTACTACACCAGGCAGGAATACCTTAGAAGAAATGGAGTAGCCATCATGGTAAACAGAGTCTGAAATGCAGTACTTGGATGCAATCTCAAAAACGACAGAATGATCTCTGTTCGTTTCCAAGGCAAACCACTCAATATCACAGTAATCCAAGGCTATGCCCCAACCAGTAATGCTGAGAAGCTGAGGTTGAACGGTTCTATGAAGATCTACAGACCTTTTAGAACTAACACCCAAAAAAGATGTCCTTTTCATTATAGGGGACTCAAATGCAAAAGTAGGAAGTCAAGAAACGCCTGGAGTAACAAGCAAATTTGGCTTTGGAATATGGACTGAAGCAGGACAAAGACTAAGAGAGTTTTGCCAAGAAAATGCACTGGTCATAGCAAACACCTTCTTCCAACAACACAAGAGAAGACTCTACACATGGACATCACCAGATGGTCAACACTGAAATCAGATTGATTATATTCTTTGCGGCCAAAGATGGAGAAGCTCTATACAGTCAGCAAAAGCAAGACCTGGAGCTGACTGTGGCTCAGATCATGAACTCCTTATTGCCAAATTCAGACTGAAATTGCAGATAGTAGGGAAAACCACTAGATCATTCAGTTATGACCTAAATCAAATCCCTTATGATTATACAGTGGAAGTGAGAAATAGATTTAAGGGCCTAGATCTGATAGATAGAGTGCCTGATGAACTATAGTCAGAGGTTTGTGACATTGTACAGGAAACAGGGATCAAGACCATCCCCATGGAAAAGAAATGCAAAAAAGCAAAATGCCTGTCTGAGGAGGCCTTACAAATAGCTCTGAAAAGAAGAGAAGCGAAAAGCAGAGGAGAAAAGGAAGGATATAAGCATCTGAATGCAGAGTTCCAAAGAATAGCGAGAAAAGATAAGAAAGCATTCCTCAGTGATCAATGCAAAGAAATAGAGAAAAAAAAACAGAATGAGAAAGACTAGAGATCTCTTCAAGAAAATTAGAGCTATCAAGGGAACATTTCATGGGAAGACAGGCTCAATAAAGGACAGAAATCGTATAGACCTAACAGAAGCAGAAGATATTAAGAAGAGGTGGCAGGAATACACAGAAGTATACAAAAAAAGATCTTCATGACCAAAATAATCATGATGGTGTGATCACTCACCTAGAGCCAAACATCCTGGAATGAAAAGTCAAGTGAACCTTAGGAAGCATCACTATGAGCAAAGCTAGTGGTGGTGATGGAATTCCAGTGGAGCTATTTCAAATCCTGAAAGATGATGCTGTGAAAGTGCTGCACTCAATATGCCAGCAAATTTGGAAAACTCAGCAGTGGCCACAGAACTGGAAAAAGGTTTTCATTCCAATCCCAAAGAAAGGCAATGCCAAAGAATGCTCATACTACCACACAATTGCACTCATCTCACACACTACTAAAGTAATGCTCAAAATTCTCCAAGCCAGGCTTCAGAAATACGTGAACTGTGAACTTCCAGATGTTTAAGCTGATTTTAGAAAAGGCAGAGGAACCAGAGATCAAATTGCCAACATCCACTGGATCATCGAAAAAGCAAGAGAGTTCAAGAAAAACATCTATGTCTGCTTTATAGACTATTCCAAAGCCTTTGACTGTGTGGATCACAATAAACTGTGAAACATTCTGAAAGAGATGGGAATACCAGAACACCTGACCTGCCTCTTAAGAAACCTATATGCAGGTCAGGAAGCAACAGTTAGAACTGGACATGGAACAACAGGCTGGTTCCAAATAGGAAAAGAAGTATGTCAAGTCTGTATATTGTCATCCTGCTTATTTGACTTATATGCAGAGTACATCATGAGAAACGCTGGGCTGGAAGAAACACAAGCTGGAATCAAGATTGCTGGGAGAAATATCAATAACCTCAGATATGCAGATGACACCACCCTTATGGAAGAAAGTGAAGAGGGACTAAAAAGCCTCTTGATGAAAGTGAAAATGGAGAGTGAAAAAGTTGGCTTAAAGCTCAACATTCAGAAGACGAAGATCATGGCATCTGGTCCCATCAGTTTATGGGAAATAGATGGGGAAACAGTGGAAAAGTGTCAGACTGTATTTTTTGGGTTCCAGAATCACTGCAGATGGTGACTGCAGCCATGAAATTAAAAGACACTTACTCCTTGGAAGGAAAGTTATGACCAACCTAGATAGCATATTCAAAAGCATGCTTTTGCCAACAAAGGTCCATCTAGTCAAGGCTATGGTTTTTCCAGTGGTCATGTATGGATGTGAGAGTTGGACTGTGAAGAAGGCTGAGTGCCGAAGAATTGATGCTTTTGAACTGTGGTGTTAGAGAAGACTCTTGAGAGTCCCTTGGCCTGCAAGGAGATCCAACCAGTCCATTTTGAAGGAGATGAGCCCTGGGATTTTTTTTGGAAGAAATGATGCTAGAGTTGAAAATCCAGTACTTTGGCCACCTCATGAGAAGAGTTGACTCATTGGAAAAGACTCTGATGCTGGTAGGGATTGCAGACAGGAGGAGAAGGAGACAACAGAGGATGAGATGGCTGGATGGCATTTCTGTCTCGATGGATGTGAGTCTGCGTGAATTCTTGGTGTTGGTGATGAACAGGGAGGCCTGGCGTGCTGCGATTCATGGGGTCTCAAAGAGTAGGACACTACTGAAGGACTGGACTGAACTGAACTGAACATTATATCTACTCCCATACTTTACTCAAACTCATGTCCATTGAATCAGTGATGTCTTCCAACCATGTCATCCTCTGTCACTCCCTTCTCCTCTTGCCCTCAGTCTTTCCCCACATCAGTGTCTTTTCCAGCCAGCCAGCTCTTCTCATCAGGTACCAAAATTTTGGAGGCTCAGATTCAGCCTGTCTTCCAATTAACATATGGGGTTGATTTCCTTTAGGATTGACTGGTTTGATGTCCTTGCAGTCCAAGGTACTCTCAAGATTTTTCCCCAGTACCACAATTCAAAAGCATCAATTCCTCAGTTCTCAGCCTTCTTTCTGGTCCAAATCTCACATATGTACCTGACTACTGGAAGAAACATGGTTTTGACTCTATGGACCTTTGCTGGCACAGTGATGCCTTTGCATTAAATACTATGTATAGATTTATTTTTGCTTTTCTTCCAAGGAGAAAGCGTCCTTTCATTTCATGGCTGCAGTCCCCATCCACAGTGATTTGGAAGTCCAGAAAAATAAAATATGTTACTGTTTCAATTTTCCCCCCCATCTATTTGCCGTGAAGTGATATATATCAATAATATCTTTAAATGTAAGTGGACTGACTTGTGGTTCAAGATGGCGACATAGAAGGAATAGCACTCATCTCCTCTTATGATAGTACCAAAATTGCAGCTAGTTGTTGAACAACCATTGAAAGGAGAAAACTGGAACCCACCAAAAAGATACTCCACTTCCAAAGACAAAGAAGAAACCACAGTGAGATGGTAAGAAAGGCATGATCATGATAAAACAAACCCCATAACCACTGGGTGGATGATCCACAAACAGGAGAACAATAATATCAAAGAAGTTATTCCACTGTTATTAAGGTTCTGAACACCACGTCAGTCTTCTCAGCTTGGGGATCCAACAAAAGGACTAGGAAGCCCCAGGGAATCTGACCTTGAAGACCACCAGGATTTGATTATAGGACTTCCACAGGGACTGAGGGAAACAAAGACTCCAATCTTGGAGAAGAAAAACAATCTTGTGTGCATCAATACTGAGTGGAAAGGAGAAGTGATCCCACAGAAGACTGAATCAAAGCTACCTGCTAGTGTTAGAGGGTCTCCTGTGGAGTTGTGGGTTGGCAGGAGCACACTTTTGATTCCCCCCTTTTTCCTCCTGGGCCACCTCTGTCTCCTTCCTCCCTCTTCTCTTCTCTGTATAACTCCGTGAATATCCCTGAGCGATCCAGACTGTGGAGCACACATAAGGAAGTGATTATTGGCTAGCTTGCTCTCTCCTCTTTTGATTCCACCTCATCTCATTCTGGTCACCTCTATTTCCCTCCTCCCTCTTCTCGTCTCCATGTAACTCTATGAACCTCTCTGGGTGTCCCTCAACGTGGAGAAATTTTTCATCTTTAACCTAGATGTTTTATCAATGGTGCTGTATAGATGGAGAAGTCTTGAGGCTACTGTAAAAATAAGACTGAAAACCAGAAGCAGGAGGTTTAAGTCCAAATCCTAAGAACACCATGGAACTCCTGACTCCAGGGAACATTAATCGACAGGAGCTCATCAAACATCTCCACACCTACACTGAAACCAACCTTTACCCAAGGGCCAACAAGTTCCAGAGCAAGACATACAACGCAAATTCTCCAGCAACACAGGAACATAGACCTAAGCTTCAATATATAGGCTGCCCAAAATCACTCCAAACCCATACACATCCCAAAACTCATTACTGGACACTTCATTGCACCCCAGAGATAAGAAATCCAGCCTCACCCACTAGAACACTGACACAAGCTTCCCTAATGAGGAAACCTTGACAAGCCACCTGTACAACCCCACTCACAGTGAGGAAACTCCACAATAAAGAGAACTCCACAAACTGCCATAATAGAGAAAGGCCACCCCAAACACAGCAATATAAACAAGATGAAGAGACAGAGGAATACCCAGCAGGTAAAGTAACAGGATAAATGCCCACCAAACCAAACAAAAGAAGAGATAGAGAATCTATCTGATAAAGAATTCCGAATAATGATAGTGAAAATGATCCAAAATCTTGAAAACAAAATGGAATCATAGATAAATAGCCTGGAGACAAGGATTGAGAAGATGCAAGAAAGGTTTAACAAGGACCTAGAAGAAATAAAAAAGAGTCAATATATAATGAATAATGCAATAAATGAGATCAAAAACACTCTGGAGGGAACCAACTGTAGAATAACAGAGGCAGAAGATAGGATAAATGGTAGAAATAAATGAATCAGAGAGGAAAAAAGAAAAACAAATGAAAAGAAATGAGGACAATCTCAGAGACCCCTGGGGCAATGTTAAACACCCCAACATTCGAATCAGAGGAGTCCCAGAAGAAGAAGACAAAAAGAAAGACCATGAGAAAATACTTGAGGAGATAATATTTGAAAACTTCCCTAAAATAGGGAAGGAAATAATCACCCAAGTCCAAGAAACCCAGAGAGTCCCAAACAGGATAAACCCAAAGTGAAACACCCCAAGACACATATTAATCAAATTAACAAAGATCAAACACAAAGAACAAATATTAAAAGCAGCAAGGGAAAAATAACAAATAAAACACAAGGGGATTCTCATAAGGATAACAGCTGATCTTTCCATAGAAACTCTTCAGGCCAGGAGGGAATGGCAGGACATACTTAAAGTGATGAAAGAAAATAACCTACAGCCAAGATTACTGTACCCAGCAAGGATCTCATTCATATATGAAGGAGAAATCAAAAGCTTTACAGACAAGCAAAAGCTGAAAGAATTCAGCACCACCAAACCAGGTCTCCAACAAATGCTAAAGGATATTCTCTAGACAGGAAACACAAAAAGGGTGTATAAACTCTAACCCAAAACAATAAATGAAATGGCAATGGGATCAAACTTATCAATAATTACCTTAAACATAAATGGGTTGAATGCCCCAACCAAAAGACAAAGACTGGCTGAATGGATACAAAAACAAAACCTCTATATATGTTGCCTACAAGAGACCCACCTCAAAACAAGGAAACAGACAGACTGAAAGTAAAGGGCTGGAAAAAGATGTTCTATGCAAATAGAGACCAAAAGAAAGCAGGAGTAGCAATACTCATATCAGATAAAGCAGACTTTAAAACAAAGGCTGTGAAAAGAGACAAAGAAGGATACTACATAAAGATCAAAGGATCAATCCAAGAAGAAGATATCACAATGATAAATATATATGCACCTAAATAGGAGCACCACAATATGTAAGACAAATGTTAACAAGTATGAAAGGGGAAATTAACAATAACACAATAATAGTGGGAGACTTTAATACCCCACTCACATCTATGGATAGATCAACTAAACAGAAAATTAACAAGGAAACACAAACTTTAAATGATGCAGTAGACCAGTTAGACCTAATTGATATCTATAAGACATTTCACCCCAAAACAATGAATTTCACCTTTTTCTCAAGCTCACACGGAACCTTCTCCAGGATAGATCACATCCTGGGCCATAAATCTAGCCTTGGTAAATTCAAAAAAAATTGAAATCATTCCAAGCATCTTTTCTGAGCACAATGCAGTAAGATTAGATCTCAATTACAGGAAAGACACTATTAAAAATCCCAACATATGGAGGCTGAACAACATGCTGCTGAATAACCAACAAATCACAGAAGAAATAAAAAAAGAAATCAAAATATGCTTAGAAATGAATGAAAATGAAAACACAACAACCCAAAACCTGTGAGACACTGTAAAAGCAGTGCTAAGGGGAAAGTTCATGGCAATACAGGCATACTTCAAGAAACAAGAAAAGTCAAATAAATAACCTAACTCTACACCTAAAGCAACTAGAAAAGGAAGAAATGGAGAACCTCAGAGTTAGTAGAAGGAAAGAAATCTTAAAAAAATTAGGGCAGAAATAAATGCAAAAGAAACAAAAGAGATCACAGCAAAAATCAACAAAGCCAAAACCTGGTTGAGAGGATAAATAAAATTGACAAACTATTAGCCAGACTCATCAAAAAACAAAGGGAGAAAAATCAAATCAATAAAATTAGAAATGAAAATGGAGTGATCACAACAGACAACAGAAATACAAAGAATCCCTGGTGGCTCAGAGGTTAAAGCAATTGCCTGGAATGCGGGAGACCCAGGTTCGATCCCTGGGTCGGGAAGATCCCCTGGAGAAGAAATGGCAATCCACTCCAGTATTCTTGCCTGGAAAATCCCATGTACAGAGGAGCCTGGTGGACTACAATCCATGGGGTCGCAAAGAGTCGGACACGACTGAGTGACTTCACTTTCACTTTCACATAGTAGTGAAGTCATTCAGTCGTGTCTGACTCTTTGTGATCCTGTGGACTATAGCATACCAGGCTTCTCCGTCCATGGGATTCTCCAGGCAAGAATACTGGACTGGGTTACCATTATGAAACTACTATCAGCAATTATATGCCAATAAAATGGACAACTTGGAAGAAATGGACAAACTCTTAGTAAAGTACAACTTTCCAAAATGGAACCAGGAAGAAATAGAAAATCTTAACAGACCCATCACAAGCATAGAAATTGAAACTGTAATCAGAAATCTTCCAGCAAACAAAAGTCCAGGTCCAGACGGCTTCACAGCTGAATTCTACTAAAAATTAAGAGAAGAGTTAACACCTATCCTGCTCAAAGTCTTCCAGAAAATTGCAGAAGAAGGTAAACTTCCTAACTCATTCTATGAGGCCACCATCCACCTAATACCAAAACCTGACAAAGATGCCACACCAAAAAAAAGAAAAGAAAACTACAGGCCAATACCACAGATGGATAGATGCAAAAATCCTTAACAAAATTCTAGCAATCAGAATCCAACAACACATTAAAAAGATCATACACCATGACCAAGTGGGCTTTATTCCATGGATGCAAGGATTCTTCAATATCCACAAATCAATCAATGTAATATACCATATTAACAAATTGAACAACAAAAGCCATATGATTATCTCAATAGATGCAGAGAAAGCCTTTAACAAAATTCAAATCCATTTATGATAAAAACTCTCCAGAAAGGAGGAATAGAAGGAACATACCTCAACATAATAAAAGCTATATATGACAAACCCACAGCAAACATTATCCTCAATGGTGAAAAATTGAAAGCATTTTCCCTAAAGTCAGAAACAAGACAAGGGTGCCCATTTTCACCACTACTATTCAACATAGTTTTGGAAGTTTTGGCCACAGCAATCAGAGCAGAAAAAGAAATTAAAGGAATCCAGATTGGAAAAGAAGAAGTAAAACTCTCACTGTTTGCAGATCACATGATCCTCTACATAGAAAACCCTAAAGACTTCACCAGAAAATTACTAGAGCTAATCAATGAATATAGTAAAGTTTCAGGATATAAAATCAACACCCAGAAATCCCTTGCATTCCTATACACTAAAAATGAGAAAATAGAAAGAGAAATTAAGGAAACAATTCCATTCACCATTGCAATAAAAAGAATAAAATACTTAGGAATATATCTACTTAAGGAAATGAAAGACCTATATATAAAAAACTATAAAACACTGGTGAGAGAAATCAAAGAGGAATCTAATAGATGGAGAAATATACCATGTTCATGGATCGGAAGAATCAATATAGTGAAAATGAGTATACCACCCAAAGCAATCTATAGATTCAATGCAATCCCTATCAAGCTACCAACAGTATTTTTCACAGAGCTAGAACAAATAACTTCACAATTTGTATGGAAATACAAAAAAACTCAAATAGCCAAAGCAATCTTGAGAAAGAAGAATGGAACTGGAAGAATCAACCTGCCTGACCTCAGGCTTTACTACAAAGCCACAGTCATCAGGACAGTATGGTACTGGCACAAAGACAGAAATATGTATCAATGGAACAAAATAGAAAGCCCAGAGATAAACCCATGCACCTATGGACACCTTATCTTTGACAAATGAGGCAAGAATATACAATAGAGAAAAGACAATCTCTTTAACAAGGGGTGCTGCGAAAACTGGTCAACCACTTGTAAAAGAATGAAACTAGTACACATTATAACACCATACACAAAAATAAACTCAAATGGATTAAAGATCTAAACGTAAGACCAAAAACTATACAACTCCTACAGGAGTACATAGGCAAAACACTCTCTGACATAAATCACAGCAGGATCCTCTATGACCCACCTTCCAGAATATTGGAAATAAAAGCAAAAATAAACAAATGGGACCTAATTAACCTTAAAAGCTTCTGCACAACAAAGGAACATATAAGAAATGTAAAAAGACAGCCTTCAGAATGGGAGAAAATAATAGCAAATGAAGCAACTGACAAACAACTAATCTCAAAAATATACAAGCAACTCCTGCAGCTCAGTTCCAGAAAAATAAACTACCCCATCAAAAAATGGGTCAAAGAACTAAACAGAAATTTATCCAAAGAAGACATACAGTTGGCTAACAAACACATGAAAATGTGCTCAACATCACTCATTATCAGAGAAATGCAAATCAAAACCACAATGAGGTACCATTTCATGCCAGTCAGAATGTCTGCTATCCAAAAGTCTACAAGCAAAAATGCTGGAGAGGGTGTGGAGAAAAGAGAACCCTTTTACACTGTTGGTGACAATGCAAACTGGTACAGCCACTATGGAGAACAGCATGGAGATTCCTTAAAAAAAAAAAACAAAAAAAAAAAAACCTGGAAATAGAACTGCCATATGACCCAGCAATCCCAGTGCTGGGCATACACACTGAGGAAACCATAATTGAAAGAGACATGGCTACCCCAATGTTCATCACAGCACTGTTTATAATAGCCAGGACATGGAAGCAACCTAGATGTCCATCAGCAGATGAATGGATAAGAAAGCAGTGGTACCTATACACAGTGGAGTATTACTCAGCCATTAAAAAGAATACATTTGAATCAGTTCTAATGAGGTGGATGAAACTGGAGCCTATTATACAGAGTGAAGTAAGCCAGAAAGAAAAACACCAATACAGTATACTAATGCATATATTGCATATATATGGAATTTAGAAAGATGGTAATGATAACCCTGTTTGTGAGACAGCAAAAGAGACAGAGATGTATAGAACAGTCTTTTGGACTCTGTGGGAGAGGGTGAGGGTGGGATGATTTAGGAGAATTCCATTGAAACATATATAATATCATATGTGAAACGAATCACCAGTCCAGATTCAATGCGTGATACAGGATGCTCAGGGCTGGTGCACTGGGTGACCCAGAGGGATGGTATGGGGAAGGAGATGGGAGAGGGGTTCAGGATGGGGAACACGTGTACACCCATGACAGATTCATGTTGATATATGGAAAAACCAATACAATATTGTAAAGTAATTAGCCTCCAATTAAAATAAATAAATTTATATTAAAAAACAGAGATGAATAATACACTAGAAGGGACCAATAGGATAATAACTTAGACATAAGAATGAATAAATGAACTGGAGGGCAGAATGGTGGAAATCATGGCCACACAACAGACTATAGAAAAAACAATGGGGGAAAAAAAAATGAAGATAGAGTAAAAGACCTCTGGGACAACATTAAATGTTCCAACATTCTCTTTATAGGGGGCCCAGAATGAGAAAATATCAAGAAAGGACCTGAGAAAATATTAAGAGATAACAGCTGAAAACTTCCCTAACATGGGAAAGGGAAATAATCAACCAAGCCCGAGAAGCACAGAGAGTTCCAAGAAGGATAAACCAATGGAGGAACACACTGAGACACATAGTAATCAAACTGACAAAAATGAAAGACAAAGCTAAAAATAAAATATTAAAATCAACAAGGGGAAAACAACAAATAACGTGTAAGGGAACTCCCATAATCTCTCAGCTGATTTCTCAACAGAAACTCTACAAGCCAGAAGGTAATGACATGATAGATTTAAAGTGATGAAAGAGAAGAAACTGCAACCAAAAATACCTTACTTCAGGAAAGCTCTCATTCAGATTCGATGGAGAAATCAAAAGATTTCCAGACAAGCAAAAGTTAAGAGAATTCAACATCACCAAACCAGCTTTACAACAAATGCTAAAGAAACTTCTTTAGATAGGAAAGACAAGCGAAAGAAAAGACCAGCCTACAGAAAATAAGCCCAAAATGATTTAAAAAATGGTAATAAGATCATACATAGCAATAATTACCTTAAATGTAAATGGATTAAATGCATCAACCAAAAGACATAGACTGGCTGGGCAGATGAAAACGTATACCTGTATCCACTGCCACTTACCACATCACTAGATACAGTTTGACTCTGCAAACTGTATCTAATTATTTTATATTGTTAGGTTAATAATGTTTGCATTTTGGTTTTCAATTTTAATTATCTTTTATTTTTTTGTCTGGTTATTGATTGTGAAAATTGATAAACATCTTTTACTATTGTGATTATGTAGCTATTACTTAATACCACTGTAAAATGATTGGTCAACAGAAAAATAATAGAATTGTATGTCATCAAAACTTCCATTTAATAGAAAACCTTGTAGTCACTTTTTAAAATCCAGGTGCATATCGGTGTTATCTTGAAACTTTTTGAAAACTATAAATGCCCAGTTATTACTTATTTTACTTCAAACCTCCAGATATGTTTCTAATGACCAGCTGTGTTTAAAAACAGCTGGACTATATGATGATCCTTTACTTTTAGTTTGTTTCACTTTTTCTATTTCATATTAAGTGTTTCCATTTCATTCAGATTATGTTTTCCAATTTCTCCGTCTCTTCTTCTTCTTTTCTTCATTTTCTCACAAACCTTTATCAATCATTGTAGAAAAGCTTTTGGATGCATATATGTAAATTGCATGTAATATATATATATATATGCATTTTAGAAAACTTATGAACTTTTGCCTTACTAAAACATTTACAACATTTTTGGATTTCATTTATGTGACTTAGTATGATAGAATTCTAGATTTCTAATAAAAAATAGATGTGCTACAAAGGTTTACTGTATCTTTTATACTATATCTTGTCAGTATCTTATAATAAGGTATACTGGAAAAATCTGAAAAATAGCATATGTTCATATGTATAATTGAATCACCCTGCTGTGTACCTGAAAAAATGTTTAAGTCAACTTTACTTCAATAAAATACATATAATAAAAATAATAAAATAATCAACACTAAGAAAAATGTAAATGGACAAAATTCTCCAATCAAAAGATAAAAGATTGGCTGAATGTATTTAAAAATCACAAGACTGTTCATACACTGTCTACAAGACACTTCAGATATAAGGATACACACAGACTGAAAGTGAGGAGATAGAAAAAGATATTCCATGCAAATATAAATGAAAAGAAAGCTCAATTTTAATACTTACATCAGACAAAATATAACTTAAAATAAAGCAAAAAAACAAGAGGACAGTATATAATAACAGGGTCAATCCACAGAAAGGATATAACATTTGTAAGAATATATATATATGTAATGAAGAGCACATGAACCAAATATAAACAGACATAAAGGGAGAAATTTAAAGTAATGTGAAAATAGTAGGGGCTAACACCCCACTTATATCAATGTTAGGTCATCTAGACATAAAATCAAAAAGTAAACTTTGTCTAATGACACATTAGACTGGATGCACCTAATAGACAACTACAGAAGATTCCATCCAGTAGAATACACATTATTTTCAAGTGTACATGAAACTTTCGCCAGGATAGACCACATACTATGCCACAAGACAAGTTTCAGTAACTAAGACAATTGAAGTCATATCAAGCATTCCCCCGCCCCCCGCCCGAGGCTAGAAATCAATTAAGAGAGAGAGAAAAAAAAAGAAAAAAAAAAAACCTTCAAAACCCAGAAGTACATAGGAGCTAATTTTTTTTTTAACTAAATAGCCAATGAGTCAATGAAGAAAGCAAAGAAGAAATCAGAAAATATATTGATGTAAATAAAAGTAGAAACAAAACTTTCCAAAATTTATGGGACACAGCAAAAGCAGTTCTAAGAGGGAAGTTTATAGTGATACAAAATCACTAAATAAATCTTAAATAAACAATCTAATTTTCCATAGAAAGGATTTAGAAGAACAAACAAAGCCCCAAGTCAGCAGGAGCTTAGAAATTACAAAGATCAGAGCAGAAATAAATGAGACCAAAAAAAAAAAAAAAAAGAAAGAAAGAAATGCTCAAGTGATACTAACCATGGAATAGAAATTACAACCAATATCTCAAAAATACAGTAATAAGAGAATCTTGCAAGCTGTTATATGTCAACAAACTGGACCACTTAGAAGAAATGGATAAACCACTAGCAAGATGCAAACTTCCAAGACTAAATCAGGAACAAATGCAGAAAAGTTCAGACTTTTTGCTAGTACTGAACTTGTATCAATAATTTTAAAATTCCCAACGAAAATTGTAGACCAGAAAGCTTCACAAGGGAATTCTCAGTTCAGTTCAGTCACTCAGTTGTGTCCGACTCTTTGTGACCCCATGAATTACAGCATGCCAGGCCTCCCTGTCCATCACTAACACCGGGAGTTCATTCAGACGCACGTCCATCGAGTCAGTGATGCCATCCAGCCATCTCATCCTCTGTCGTCCCATTCTCCTCCTGCCCCCAATCCCTCCCAGCATCAGAGTCTTTTCCAATGAATTAACTCTTCGCATGAGGTGGCCAAAGTACTGGAGTTTCAGCTTTAGCATCATTCCTTCCAAAGAAATCTCAGGGCTGATCTCTTTCAGAATGGACTGGTTGGATCTCCTTGCAGTCCAAGGGACTCTTAAGAGTCTTCTCCAACACCACAGTTCAAAAGCATCAATTCTTCAGCACTCAGCCTTCTTCACAGTCCAACTCTCACATCCATACATGACCACAGGAAAAACCATAGCCTTGAGTAGACAGACCTTTCTTGGCAAAGTAATGTCTCTGCTTTTGAATATGCTATCTAGGTTGGTCATAACTTTCCTTCCAAGGAGTAAGCGTCTTTTAATTTCATGGCTGCAGTCACCATCTGCAGTGATTTTGGAGCCCAGAAAAATAAAGTCTGACACTGTTTCCCCATCTATTTCCCATGAAGTGATGGGACTGGATGCCATGATCTTCGTTTTCTGAATGTTGAGCTTCAAGCCAACTTTTTCAGTCTCCACTTTCACTTTCATCAAGAAGCTTTTTAGTTCCTCTTCACTTTCTGCCATAAAGGTGGTGTCATCTGCATATCTGAGGTTATTGATATTACTCCCGGCAATCTTGATTCCAGCTTGTGCTTCATTCAGTCCAGAGTTTCTCATGGTGTACTCTGCATATAAGTTAAATAAGTAGGGTGACAATATTCAGCCTTGATGAACTCCTTTTCCTATTTGGAACCAGTCTGTTGTTCCATGTCCAGCTCTAACTGTTGCTTCCTGACCTGCATACAGGTTTCTCAAGAGGCAGGTCAGGTGTTCTGGTATTCCCATCTCTTTCAGAATTTTCCACAGTTTATTGTGATCCACACAGTCAAAGGCTTTGGAATAGTCTATAAAGCAGAAATAGATGTTTTTCTGGAACTCTCTTGCTTTTTCAATGATCCAGTGGATGTTGGCAATTTGATCTCTGGTTCCTCTGCCTTTTCTAAAACCAGCTTGAACATCAGGAAGTTCATGGTTCATGTATTGCTGAAGCCTGGCTTGGACAATTTTGAGGATTACTTTACTAGCGTGTGAGATGAGTGCAACTGTGCAGTAGTTTGAGCATTCTTTGGCATTGCCTTTCTTTGGGATTGGAATGAAAACGGACCTTTTCCAGTTCTGTGGCCACTGATGAGTTTTCCAAATTTGCTGGCCTATTGAGTGCAGCACTTTCACAGCATCATCTTTCAGGATTTGAAATAGCTCAACTGGAATTCCATTACCTCCACTAGCTGTGTTCGTAGTGATGCTTTCTAAGGCCTACTTGACTTCACATTCCAGGATGTCTGGCTCTAGGTCAGTGATCACATCATCGTGATTATCTGGGTCATGAAGCTCTTCTTTGTACAGTTCTTCTGTGTATTCTTGCCACCTCTTCTTAATATCTTCTGCTTCTGTTAGGTCCATACAATTTCTGTCTTTTATCGAGCCTGTCTTTGCATGAAATGTTCCCTTGGTATCTCTAATTTTCTTGAAGAGATCTCTAGTCTTTCCCATTTTGTTGTTTTCCACTATTTATTTGCATTGATTGCTGAGGAAGGCTTTCTTATCTCTTCTTGCTATTCTTTGGAACTCTGCATTCAGATGCTTATATCTTTCCTTTTCTCCTTTGCTTTTTGCAAGGGAATTCTACCAAATATTTAAACAAGAGTTAATACTTATCCTTTTGAAATTATTCCAAAGAATCAAAATGTAACATTTCTAAGCTCATTCTATGAGGTCAGCATTACACTGATACCAAAATGAGGTAAAGACACTAAAAAAAAAAGTAAAAGAAAGAAAGAAAATTACATACCAACATCCCTAATGAACAAAGATGCAGAAATCCTCAACAAAATATTATTACCAAAGTCAAAAATATAAAAGAAAGATCATACATCTTGATAAAGTGACATTTATTATAGGGATGGAAAGATGTTGGCATATTCACAAATCAATCAACAGGAAACACACACTATATTGACAAATCAAAGTATAAAAATCACAATAGACGTTGAAAAGCATTTGACAGCATTTGACATACATTTGTAACAAAAATTCTAAACACAGTTTTTGTAGAGGGGTCATATTTAGCATATTCAGCATAATAAAGGCCATTTATGGAAAATCTATAGTTAACAAAATATTCAGTGGTATAAAGCTGTAAGCTTCTCCTGTAAGATCAGAACAAAGACAAGGATGCCCAATTCACACCATTGATATTTAACAAAGTATTAGAAGTCCTAGTTACAACAAACAATAAATACCACTGCTGATATTTACAGAAATAAAAACATTCATTTGAAAATATATATGTAACACAATGTTCATTGCATCATTATTTACAATAGCAAAGAAATGGAAATAACTTTAATGTCCATCAACAGACCAATGAATAAAGAAGATGTTGCACACATACATACACACACACACACACACACATACACACACATACACAACAATGGAGTATTACTCAGTTATAAAAAATACAATTTTGCTATTTGGGACAACATGGATGATTCTGGAGGTTATTATGTTTGTGAAATAAGTCAGAGAAAGGCAAATATGGTATGTTTTCACTTACATGTGGAATTTGAAAAATAAAGCATACAAGCAAATAATAACAAAGCAGAAACTGACTCATAGACAAAAAGAACAAACTACCAATTATCAGAGGGAAGAGTAGGAAGGCAAGGAGAAAAGTAAGTAAAGGAAATTAAGCAGTATAAACTACTAGGTGTAAAATTACAATGATGTACATAGACAAAAATATGTAGCACAGGGAATGCAGCCAATATTTTCTAATAATTTTATATGGAGTAAAATGCATAAATATATAAAATTACTATCTGTATACCAAAAACAGTGGGCTTCCCTGATTGCTCAGTTGGTTAAGAATCTGCCTGCAATGCAGGAGACCACAGTTCAATTCCTGGGTTCGGAAGTTCCCCTAGGTAATGGATAGGCTAACCTCTCCAGTGTTCTTGGTCTTCTCTTGTGGCTCAGCTGGTAAAGAATACACCTGCAATGCAGGAAACATGGGTTTGATCCCTGGGTTGGGAGGACCACCTGGAGAAGGGAAAGGCTGCCCACTTCAGTACTCTGGCCTAGAGAATTCCAAGGACTGTATAGTCCAAGAGGTCGCAAGGAGTCAGACATGATTGAGGGACTTTAACTTTTACTTTCACTTACTTTCATACCTAAAGCAAATATAACATTGGAAGTTAACTATACTTCAATTTTAGAAAGTTCATGTCAATGATATTGCAACTATGGGAAGCAACCATAAAAAAGTGTTCAGTTCAGTTCAGTTGCTCAGTCGTGTCTGACTCTTTGCGACTCCATGAGCTGCAGCATGCCAGGCTTCCCTGCTGCTGCTGCTAAGTCACTTCAGTCGTGTCTGACTCTGACGACCCCATAGACAGCAGCTCACCAGGCTCCCCCATCCCTGGGATTCTCCAGGCAAGAACACTGGAGTGGGTTGCCATTTCCTTCAATGCATGAAAGTGAAAAGTGAAAGTGAAGTCACTCAGTCGTGTCAGAATCTTGGCTACCCCATGGACTTCAGCCTACAAGGCTCCTCCATCCATGGGATTTTCCAGGTAAGAGTACTGGAGTGGGAGGCATTGCCTTCTCGCCAGGCTTCCCTATCCATCACCAACTCCCGGAGTTCACTCAAACTCATGTCCATCGAGTTGGTGATGCCATCCAGCCATCTCATCCTCTGTCGTCCCCTTCTCCTCCTGCCCCCAATCTCTCCCAGCATCAGAGTCTTTTCCAATGAGTCAACACTTTGCATGAGGTGGCCAAAGTATTGGAGTTTCAGCTTTAGCATCAGTCCTTCCAATGAATACCCAGGACTGATCTCCTTTAGAATGGACTGATTGGATCTCCTTGCAGTCCAAGGGACTCTCAAGAGTCTTCTTCAACACAACAGTTCAAAAGCATCGATTCTTTGGTGCTAAGCTTTCTTCAGAGTCCAACTCTCACATCCATACATGAGTACTGCAAAAACCATAGCCTTGACTAGACAGACCTTTGTTGGCAAAGTAATGTCTCTGTTTTTGAATATGCTATCTAGGTTGGTCATAACCCTCCTTCCAAGGAATAAGTGTCTTTTAATTTCATGGCTGCAGTCATCATCTGCAATGATTTTGGAGCCCCCCAAAAATGCAGTCTGACACTGTTTCCCCATCTATTTGCCTTGAAGTGATTGGACAAGATGCCATGATCTTCGTTTTCTGAATGTTGAGCTTTAAGCCAACTTTTTCACTCTCCTCTTTCACTTTCATCAAGGGGCTTTTTAGTTCCTCTTCACTTTCTGCCATAAGGGTGGTGTCATCTGCATATCTGAGGTTAGGAAAGTTAAATAAATAGTCTTATTTAGGCTTCAGAGACAAACCAGAGCAGGCATCTAACCTTACTTCTAATCTGTCTGGAGACTCCCCTGACTGTGAGTGCCCTCAGAATGATGATCATCCATGGATGATACCCGAGAAACATAACTGCAATTTCTGAAGTCTCACCCACAGAGTGAACATACTGCCTGGGATCTTTTCCCTATGAGGACTTTAGTTGTGCTCTCTCAAGGGAATTCCCAGTGCTATTTTGAATATGAAAGCTGGTCAAAATCCAATTTGATGATATATCCTCTGCTGTTTCTATTTCACCATCTTTTAATGTTAGTATAATGAAAGCAAGCTGGATAATTTTCTAATGAATATTAGTATTATTTATTTTTTTATAATGAGTTTCAAAGAATAGTAAGGAGAGATAAGAAAGCCTTCCTCAGTGATCAATGCAAAGAAATAAGGAAAAATAGAATAGGAAAGACTAGAGATCTCATCAAGAAAATTGGAGATACCAAGGGACCATTTCATGCAAAGATGGGCTCAATAAAGGGCAGAAATGGTACGGACCTAACAGAAGCAAAAGATATTATGAAGAGGTGACAAGAATACACAGAAGAACTATGTAAAAAAGATCTTCATAACCCAGATAATCACGATGGTGTGATCACTCACCTAGAGAAGTCAGGTAGGCCTTAGGAAACATCACTATGAACAAAGCTAGTGGAGGTGATGAAATTCCAGTTGAGCTATTTCAAATCCTAAAACGGGATGGCGTGACAGTGCTGCACTCAACATGCTAGCATATTTTGGAAAACTCAGCAGTGGCCACAGGACTGGAAAGGTCAGTTTTCATTCCAATCCCAAAGAAAGACAATGCCAAAGAATGTTCAAACTACCACATAATTGCACTCATCTCACACGCTAGTAAAGTAAGGCTCAAAATTCTCCAAGTCAGGCTTCAGCAATATGTGAGCTGTGAACTTCCAGATGTTCAAGCTGGTTTTAGAAAAGGCAGAGGAACCAGAGATAAAATTGCCAACATCCACTGGATCATCGAAAAAGCAAGAGAGTTCCAGAAAAACATCTATTCCTGTTTTATTGACTATGCCAAAGCTTTTTACTGTGTGGATCACAATAAATTGTGGAACATTCTGAAAGAGATGGGAATACCAGACCACCTGACCTGCCTCTTGAGAAACCTATATGCAGGTCAGGAAGCAACAGTTAGAACGGGACATGGAACAACAGACTGGTTCCAAATAGGAAAAGGAGTATGTCAAGGCTGTATATTGTTACCCTGCTTATTTAGCTTATATGCAAAGTACATCATGAGAAACCCTGGACTGGAAGAAGCACAAGCTGGAATCAAGATTGCCGGGAGGAATATCAATAACCTCAGATATGCAGATGACACCACCATTATCGCAGAAAATGAAAAAGAATTAATGAGTCTCTTGATGACAGTGAAAGAGGAGAGTGAAAATGTTGGCTTAAAGCTCATCATTCAGAAAACGAAGATCATGGCATCCAGTCGCATCACATCATTGGAAATAGATGAGGAAACAGTGGAAACATTGGTTGACTTTATGTTTCTGAACTCCAAAATCACTACAGATGGGCATTGCAGCCATGAAATTAAAAGATGCTTACTCCTTGGAAGAAAAGTTATGACAACCTAGACAGTATATTAGAAAGCAGAAACATTACTTTGTCAACAAAGGTCCATCTAGTCAAGGCTATGGTCTTTCCTGTAGTCATGTATGGATGTGAGAGTTGTACAATAAAGAAAGCTGAGTGCCAAAGAATTGATACTTTTTACTGTGGTGTTGGAGAAGACTCTTGAGAGTCCCTTGGACTGCAAGGAGATCCAACTGGTCCATCCTTAAGGAAATCAGTCCTCGGTGTTCATTGGAAGGACTGATGTTGAAGCTGAAACTCCAATATTTTGGCCACCTGATACAAAAAGCTGACTCATTTGAAAAGACCGTGATGTTGGGAAAGATTGAAGGCAGCAGGAGAACGGTATGACAGAGGATGAGATCATTGGATGGTATCACTGACTCAGTGGACTTGAGTTTGGATAACTCCAGGAATTGGTGATGGACAGAGAAGTCTGGCATGCTTCAGTTCATGTGGTCACAAAGAGTCGGACACCACTGAGCGATTGAACTGAACTGAACTGAGTGGTTTATTTTGTTAATGGATCCTTTGAACCTGAGACAAATGTGAAAACTTTTGGCAAAACACTAAGTCATGTTTGACACTTTTTCTACTTAAATTTATATCACGAATCTCTGAATCCATCTGTTTAGTCAGCATACATATATTAAGGAATGCTGGGCACCATTGTTAATTTCTGCCTTTAGTAATTATGACTTATATGGGAAACAATCAACAATTTAATAAAGATAATTTCAAGAATTCACAACTGCAGTGAAGGACATGAAATCAGTGACCTGGCAGAGTTTCCACAAGGCCTCCTGTATCTCGGGTTCAGGATCTTCACTATCAGCAACTAAATATCTTCACAGGAAGAACAACCAAAATAAAGAGACTTCTGTATAAGTAGAATTGTATATGTTGCAAGTTTGTATTCAAATATATAAATTCAATTTATCCAAGATATCTAGGAAATATTATGGATCTATTGAATGTAAGAAAACTTATAGAAAACCCTAATTGTACCTATTGGATCCAAATAAGAACCTATTTGACTTTGTGTTATTTCAATCTATATTGAATTTACTTTCTTGGGCTCCAAAATCACTGCAGATGATGACTACAGCAAAGAAACTTGTTCCTTGGAAGAAAAGTGATGGCCAACCTAGACAGCATATAAAAAAGCAGAGGCATTACTTTGCCGACAAAGGTCCATCTAGTCAAAGCTATGGTTTTTCTAGTAGTCATGTATGGATGTGAGAGTTGGACTATAAAGAAAGCTGAGAGCTGAAGAACTGATGTTTTTGAACTGTGGTGTTGGAGAAGACCCTTGAGAGTCCCTTGGACTGCAAGAAGATCAAACCAGCCAATTCTATATTTGTTTGTTTGTTTGGTTTTTTTAATTAATTAATTTATTTCAAATGGAGGCTAATTACAATATTGTAGTGGTTTTTGCCATTCATTGACAGGAATAAGCCATGGATGTACATGTGTTCCCCATCCTGAACCGCCCCCCCCACTTCCCTCCCCATCCCATCCCTCAGGTTTATCCCAGTGCACCAGCCCTGAGCACCCTGTCTCATGCATCTAACCTGGACTGGTGATCTATTTCACATATGATAATATACATGTTTCAATGTTATTCTCTCAAATCATCCCACCCTTGCTTTCTCCCAGAGTCCAAAAGACTACATCTGTGTCTCTTTTGCTGTCTTGCATATAGGGTCATTGTTACCATCTTTCTAAATTCCATATATATGTATTAATATACTGTATTGGTTAAACCAGTGAATTGTAAAGGAAATCAGTCCAGAATTTTCATTGGAAGGACTGATGCTCAAGCTGAAACTCCAATACTTTGGCCACCTGATGCAAAGAGCTGACTCATTTGATAAGACCCTGATCCTGGGAAAGATTGAAGGCAGGAGAATAAGGGGAAGACAGAGGATGAGATGGTTGGATGGCCTCACCAACTCAGTGGACATGAGTTTGAGCAAGCTCAGGACAGGGAAGCCTGGAATTCTGCAGTCCATGAGGCTGCAAAGGGTCAGACATGACTGAGCAACTGAACTGAACTGAACTGAATGTGTATTGAAATTGTCTTCATTTTATAATTTTACAGAGCAATAATCATCTTTCCCATTCTTTAACCTTGACAGCTTTTACACATTTTTCAGAGTCAGTTTAAATTCCATTTTGTAAGCAAGACTTTCTTGTTCTTCCAGTTCTGTCTAAACTCCAAGCTGGCAGCCATGGTCAGCCACCTGTCAGGAATAAAGTAAAACATGAACTAATGATCAGCTGAGCAATGTGGGAGGTCACATGCCATCTCACAGTTATAGAGCTAAATTCTTAAATTAATGTTGGTGGCAACCTCATGTGTGACTCACGTTACAAATTTAAGCTTCAAGTCAAAAACCACATGTTTCATATTTACTAGAAAAAGTTTTAATTATTTTAATTTTAAAAATTACTTATTTTAAAATTAAAGTATGACTGGCTTACAATCTTATGTAAATTCATATGTGCAGCATACTGATTCAATATTTTTATACATTAAAAATAATCACCACTGTGAGGCTAGATAGCATCTATCACCATACAAAGGTATTACAACATTATTGACTATATTCTCTGTGCTGCATATTACATCTTCATGACCTATTTATTTTACAACTGGAAGTTTGTACCTCTTGGGCTTCCCTGGTGGCTAAGATGGTAAAGAATCTGCCTGTAACACCAGAGAACTGAGTTTGATCCTTGGGTCAGGAAGATCTACTGGAGAATGGAATGGCTATTCACTCCAGTATCCCTGCTTGGAGAATTCCATGGACAGAGTAGACTGGTGAGCTATAGTACATAGTGTAACAAAGTGTCAGACATGACTGAGCCACTAACACTTTCAGTTTCACTTTGTACTTCTTAATCTTTTTCATTTCTTTCATCCATCCATCTCCCTGTCCCCAATGCAACCATCTGTTTGTTCTCTGTATCTATGAGTCTGTTTCCGTTTTGTTATGTTTCTTCATTTGTTTTGCTTTTTAGATTCCCAATGTAAGAAAAATCATATGGTATTTGTCTTTCTCTGTCTGCCTCATTTCACTTAGCATAATAACCTCTAGGTCCATCTGTATTATTTAAAATGGCAAGGTATCACTATTTTTTATGTCTGAGTTGTTTTTCAGTCACTCAGTCATGTCCAACTCTTTGCAACCCTGTGGACTACAGTACACCAGCCTTCTCTGTTCTGAGTAATATTCCACTATATATGTATATATATGTACCACATCTTCTTTATCCATTCATCTGCTGATGGATGCTTAGATTATTTCTGTGTTTTCTCTATTGTGAATAATGCTACAACAGACATCACATATCTTTTAGAATCAGTGTTTTCATTTTCTCCAGTTAAATGCCCAGCAGTGCTAGATCATCTGGTAGCTCTATTTTAAATTTTTGAGAACCCTCCATATTGTTTCCAATATTGACTACAACAGTTTATATTCCTACCAACAGCTCACTAGGGTTTCTTTTTATCCACATATTCACCAGCACTTAATATTACTTGTCTTTTTTTACTACAGTCAGCCTGATAGGTTTAAAGTGATATTTCAGTGTGGTTTTGATTTGAATTTCCCTGATGATTAGTGATGTTAAGTATCCATTCCTGTGTCAACCGGCCATCTGTATGTCTTTTTTTTTTTTTTTTTTTAATATCTAGGTCCTTTGCCCATTTAAAAAAAAAAATTGGGTTGTGTGTTTCTTTTTGATGTTGAATTGTGTGTGCTCTTTATAAATTTCAGATATAAACCATGTATTGACAGATATCTACTCTCATTCATTAGGTTGTCTTTTCATTGTGTTGTTGGTTTCCTTCACTGTGCAAAAGATTTTTAAGTTTAATTATATCCCATTTGTTTATTTATGCTTGTTTCCCTTGCCTGAAGAAAAAAATATTGCTAAGACTAATATCAAAGAACTTATTGCCTGAGCTTTCTTCTGAGTTTTATGGTTTCATATCTTATGTTTAATTCTCTAATCCATTTTGAATTTATTTTTGCATATGGTATGAGGATATGTTTGCTTTATTCTTTTACATGTAGCTCTGCAGTTTTCCCAACACCATGTATTGAAAAGACTGGAATTTTTCCATTGTCTATTCTTGGTTTTTTGAGTCATAGATTAATTGACCATAAGTGTATGGGCTTATTCCTGGGCTTTTTATCCTGTTCCACTGATACATGTGTCTGTACTGGCACAAAGCCAGTAGCATACTGTTTTATTACTGTAGCTTTCAAAATTCAGTTTAGAGATAGTTTTACTTCTAAAGGTCTGGACGTTTTCTCTTTGTAGATAATGAAAACTACAAAACTAACATTTCTTTTTCTTTTTTTTTTTTTTTTGTTATGACACTTTTGGATATTAGATACAAATTTATGTTTCAACTGTGGAACCATTTTGGATTTTATGTCTGCTCATCTGTGTTCTCATTTCCACCTTGATCTGTTTCTCATATTCTAATTTATATTTCCCTGGTTCTAATATTTTATTTATGCTTTAATATTTTGGTAGTTATGTTTTTACAAGCCATGTGAATCCTTTGTGGATTAACTAAGGATACAGTTAGGTTCCTTGGTGGCTTAAATGGTAAACACTCTGCCTTCAAGGCAGAAGACCCAGGTTAGATTCCTAGGTTGGGAAGATCTCCTGTAGAAGGGAATGGCTATTCACTCCAGTATTCTTTCCTGGAGAATTCCATGGAGAGAGGAATTCCACCGAGCCTGGTGGGCTACAGTCCATGGGTTTGCAAAGAGTCAGACATGACTGAGGGACTTTTTGTTTTATTTTATTTAAGGATATGAATAAGCTCCTTGCTCAAAATTATACTGAGTACAATAGCTGTGCCATTTCTAAACCCCATGACTTCTCAGTCTGTTTGTTTGTTTCTCTCTCTCTCTCTCTCAGGTTTTTAAGTTCTATTTTTCTTCCTAGGTTTCTCTCCAGGAAACAGTAAACTTAAAAATTTTGTACCTGCTGATTACCTAACTTTACTTGTGGAAAAAAAAAAAAAAAAAAAAAACCTTAAATTTTAAACACTACTAAATTTCATTCTCTTAATTCTAAACCACTCTCAAAAATCCCAGGACTGTTTTAAGTATTATTTTGAATTATTCCTTCAAGAGCTTATTATTCACATCTCATTTTTTTTTAGTTTGCATCTTCACATTTATGAATTCTATTTTATTTTATTCCTAGATATGACTGGATTTGTTCATATACCTAAAAATATGTATCATTTTTGTTTGATAATCTTAGGATCTGGTTTGACCCTAATAAAATAATTTAAAACAAAACACAGAAAATAGCTTAGGAGCTATTGATATGTTTGCATATATAAATTTTAAATAGATGTATGGGAAAAGAATTATAGGAACATTCAAAAGAAAAAAAAACCTGGTAAAATTAATTCACATGGTTAACTAAGAGAGAATTTATTCAATGCATGAGCAGCTTTTGCAAATTTCTGAAAAAAAGAAAAAGACTAAGAACTCAAAAGATAAATGGTCAAAGTATGTTTACTTGAAAGTCACAGAAAAATAAATAAATATATGGAAAAATGTGTAAGTTTCATAATAGATGAAATGGAAACATAAATATAAATAACCATGAGATACCATTTTTTTATTTATCCAATAGGCAGATATTAAGTTGTTTGATAATGATGAGTTTTATCCAAGGTACTGAGAAATAACCCCTCTCACATGCTGTTGGTGAGAGTGCACATTGACATGAATTTCAAACGGCAACATTTATCACCATTTAAAAATGTGCATGTCCTTTAATCCACCCAATTAATTCCTGGGGATTTTTTACACATATGTTTGAATTATAGAAATAATAAAAATGCTAATTCCAGTATTAAGTGTAATCCCATTTGGTCACTTACTCAGTAAGCAATTATTGCCTCATATGCCAGGCCACCTGATGAGAAGAGCTGACTCATTGGAACAGACCCTTATTCTGGGAAAGAAGGCAAAAGGAGAAGAGGATGGCAAAGGATGAGATGGTTAGATAGCGTCACCGACTCAATGGACATGAATGTGAACAAACTCTGGGAGATAGTGAAAGACAGGGGAGCCTGGTGTGCTGCAGTTCATGAGGTTGCAAAGAGTCAGACATGACTTAGTGACTGAACAACAACAAAAATAAGCCAAGTTTAGTTATTACAGGCAAACTTTATAATCCAAAGTGAACAAGATAAAAACATACAATAACAGGGATCATGGAAAACAAATGAGTAACAAGTAAATACATTTATGTACATATCAGATTGTAATATATACTATGAAGAAAACAAAATTTAGGAGCACGACAGGGGAAACTGGTGGCTTTTATTAGACAGGCTGGCCAAGGAAGGACTCTGAGGAGGAGATATTTGAGATGTAACAGGGGAGGCAGGATACAGGCCCTGTAGTGACAAGGGGAAGAGGGTATGGCACATTCATACAAAGCTGCCATTAAAATTAAGGAGAGCCTTTATAAAAGCATTCACTTGTCTTTGCTGTGAGGGAACTTGCACATGACTCCTGTGGTTGCAGACCTTGAAATGGAATTCTCAGTTGATCCTGAATAAATGCCTTTTTTTTTTTTTTTTACTGGGACAATATCTGTCAAACAATTTGTTTAAGACAAACAAGAGGTATTTCTCTCAGGATGATCTGAACCTTGGGTTTCACTCATATCTAGTTTAGATGATACTTAGATGAGATTTTGAACTTCACTAGAGTAAAATAAGATTTCTAGGGCTGATGGGAAGGAATGAATATACTTTGCATGTGACAAATAACGTGTTTTGAGTCAAGGGCAGACTGTTATAACCTGTGAGAACTATCTTCAGAACTATATGAAATAAATTAGTAATTTATTAAAAAGTAAGTTAAGAGATCTAGATGGATTCTCATAGGATGTTGTAATGCTCATCATCCTGTTTGTGATGCCAATTGCCTCACTGTTCACGGAACACAGGATAGGCAAGGCACAAGCTAAGAGGCTGGAAGAAGACTCGAGGAGCCATAGGAACTACAGACACATTTATTCTCTCCTGGCTAATGCAGCAGCCATAGCAGTAGATACACTGTATTCTCTCCTCTCATGGCTGATCCAATGGACACAGCCATGAAACAGCAATAATCCCATCAGTTCTTTAGGTGGAGCTCATATATGCATACCACACACAACCCATGACCAAGCGAGCACCTTGTGATGCACATGTACAGTGCTACAAATGATCTCAGTTGTTACATAGTCATTATTTACAAAACATGGGGTGAGAAAGCATGAACACACCATCTTTTGCTCTCTTCCCACAGATGTGTTCTGTAATCTGTCTTCCTAAGAAGTTGTTAATTATTGACAAATGTGACAGAATGGCATGTAGTACAGAATCCTATTTGTCTACATGAATTTGTGCAACTGAGTCTGTGTTTTTGTTTCGTATGTACAAACATATGTATATCCATAGAAAACTTATAAAAATATCTCCCAAAATTGCCAGTGATGGTATTTTCAAGGGCTTGGATTTATTATAGATATCAGAGGCCTTTGAGTTTTCATCTTATACCCACACATTTCATACACATCCTTATTTTAAGAAGGGTTATTTTAAAATAGTAATTTTATACATCTGTGTCTCTTTTGCTGCCTTGCATACAGAGTTATCATTACCATCTTTCTAAATTCCATATATATGCGTTAGTATACTGTATTGGGATGACCCAGAGGGATGGTATGGGGAGAGAGGTGGGAAGGGGGTTCAGGATGGGGAACACGTGTACACACGTGGCAGATTCATGTTGATGTATGGCAAAACCAATACAATATTGTAAAGTAATTAGCCTACAATTAAAATAAATAAATCAAAAAATAAATAAAATAGTAATTTTAAAATTTATATGTATATATTTATGTATATGTTAGTATATGTAAAATTATGTGTAGAACTAAGAAATACAATTTTGAAACAGTCCTTTCTGAATTTGATTATAGGTTTTCAGGTTTTTCTTAACTCTGGTTTTGACACTTAATAAGCTTTTCATTGGCCAATTTGTCTGTCAGTTTACATTTGGATGAATATATTGTTTATAAACTCAAACTGATGAATTTCACCATCTAATTTACTGAAGTGATATTACATTTTATGTTCCAACAAGCATATCATTAATGTTTAAGATTTCATTCTAGCATTTAAATATAGTATCATAAACAGTGCTGCGATGAACACTGGGGTACACGTGTCTCTTTCCCTTCTGGTTTCCTCAGTGTGTATGCCCAGCAGTGGGATTGCTGGATCATAAGGCAGTTCTATTTCCAGTTTTTTAAGGAATCTCCACACTGTTCTCCATAGTGGCTGTACTAGTTTGCATTCCCACCAACAGTGTAAGAGGGTTCACTTTTCTCCACACCCTCTCCAGCATTTATTACTTGTAGACTTTTGGATCACAGTCATTCTGACTGGTGTGAAATGGTACCTCATAGTGGTTTTGATTTGCATTTCTCTGATAATGAGTGATGTTGAGCATCTTTTCATGTGTTTGTTAGCATCTGTATGTCTTCTTTGGAGAAATGTCTATTTAGTTCTTTGGCCCATTTTTTGATTGGGTCATTTATTTCACTGTTTATAATAGCCAGGACATGGAAGCAACCTAGATGTCCATCAGCAGATGAATGGATAAGAAAGCTATGGTACATATACACAATGGAGTATTGCTCAGCCATTAAAAAGAATACATTTGAATCAGTTCTAATGAGATGGATGAAACTGGAGCCTATTATACAGAGTGAAGTAAGCCAGAAAGAAAAACACCAATACAGTATACTAACGCATATATATGGAATTTAGAAAGATGGTAACAATAACCCTGTGTACGAGACAGCAAAAGAGACACTGATGTATAGAACAGTCTTATGGACTCTGAGAGAGAGGGAGAGGGTGGGAAGATTTGGGAGAATGGCATTGAAACATGTAAAATATCATGTATGAAACGAGTTGCCAGTCCAGGTTCGATGCACGATACTGGATGCTTGGGGCTGGTGCACTGGGACGACCCAGAGGGATGGTGTGGAGAGGGAGGAGGGAGGAGGGTTCAGGATGGCCAACATATGTGGCGGATTCATTCTGATATTTGGCAAAACTAATACAATTATGTAAAGTTTAAAAATAAAATAAAATAAATAAATAAAAAAAAATAGTATCAATGTGGTTGTGACAAATGGATTTCTTTAATGAAATGTAGCACTAACCTTACACAAGAGTCAGTTCTTTTAATCACCTATTAATTGTGTCTTGTTTAAAGAACCACCAGAAAGCCTTTTCTTTTATAAATAGTATAAACATCTTTGGCAAAGCACCTCTATTTTTGTCTCAGTTTGAAGTCGCTTCTTTGACAAATGCATTTCTGACTCTCCAAGGCAGGATTAGTTCTCCCCTCAGTAGGGCAAACTGTCTTGGTTCTATTGTTTCCTTTGCTCTCTAATTATAGTCTACAACGATCCCGTTGTTTGACACACACCCCTAGAATACCATGAGCTCCCATAGGAAAATTGATATGCTTCTTACAGCAAAAACAAGTTGTACAAGAGTTTATTCCCTTAAACCAAAAGTTCTTCAAATCTAAAGTTAAACAAATAAGCAACCAGAAAGTAGGTATAATTCTACAATGAAAAAAATTACTATTTTCCTCACATCTTAAAATCTTTTTATACAATTATAATTTGTGTATACCTAAAAATATTTTCCAAAACATTACTCTATATTTACTTTTACAAAACTTGCATTTTTTGACTAATGAATATATCATGAATATATTTTCATAGTAAAGTATTATTCTACAACACATTTAATAGCAATACAATTTCTTTGCATATGTATCAGTTTTATTTTAATCAATCTTTTCATGTTAGAGTTTTGGGGCTTTTCTTTTTTTTTTTTTTTCTGAAGCATATGATTAGGTTAGATTAAAAAAAAAAAGGTTAATTTTGAGAATAAAGAGAAAACACATCTGGAAGCAACTAAGAGCTGTCTTCCCTTCACTCAGTATTTTGCATCTTCTGCTCTCTAGCCTCCACCCAACCTTCCCAACCCAGGACACTCACTTCCAAGTTTTGTCATTTCTGGGGTCACTTTTGATGTACTAAGGTCTACTTCATTTCCATTCCTTCTCATGGGAACTTAAAATCCTAGTTCTCTCTTTTCCAGGACATGATAAGCATGGGTCTTGTCAAATTTGTAGTTATTTAAGCCATGCACAAAAGAGTATTTAATGTTTTAATTCTGTAGCTTGCACAAAATCCTGGGAAATTTTCTCTTATCTTTGGTTTTTCCTGGGCTAGATGTATAGGTAATGTAACTCCTTTTAAATGATTGCAAAACTCTTAATCAGTAAAACTGTGGTCAAAATCCTTATTTTTTCCAGTGATGAGAACTGTATTAAATTAGAATGTCTTCAGGTAATTGAGTTGATGAAAGAAGTTTTCACATACTGAGGTATGTGGAAGTCATTCTGGCTTTTGTATGATTTGGTGTGAACTTGATACTAACTACAAAGCCAAGTTCATTTAAAATAAGGATATGTGTTACAGTAAGTTTTACAGTGTTATAATGAATGGGGTAATGACTTCTTGTCTCTTTGAAATTCTATTCTGAGGAGGTGTATTATCTCAGAAATATGGCAAAAAAAAAAAAAAAGAGGTTTTTAAATAGTGAGAAGATGCTTAAAGTATAGAAGGCTTTTGTTCCTATTGCTAACTATTTTTTCATCTGTCCATCTATATTTGCATGCTTTATTTCCTTCTTAAAATATGTCTTTACATGAAAAACAGTTGTTTTAATTTTAAATCAATGTATTTTAATGAAATTAATAGAGCTGAATATCACATATTCAACTGATATGTTCAGAACACAATTTGGCTTCTGCTTAACTCAAGTCTAGAACAACCTCAAACTAAACCACAGTAAAGAACACATTCTCCACCTCAAGCAACACTGTTCTCTAATGAATAAGTGTGTCCTGGACAAATTTGAAACAGATGTCTTAGATGTTCTCCATCATCATTTCAATGTGTTTTCCACTTTTAAATGTTCCTTCCTTCTTTGGAGGCATTGGATTCTCATTCTGTACTCCTTGTGGGAACTTTCCAGCCAGGAATCATTTCCTGTCTGGAAGCATGAATCTGCTGAATTTCTGACTTATGCAGAAAACTTTCTTTCTTTCTTTCTTTCTTTTTTCAAAAAGAATTGCCAAGGATAAGGCAAAGTTTAACACAAAAGAAAAAGTGTAACAACATTTTGAAAGAGCAGACACTACTAAACAACTTGATATTTCATTATTTGAAAGGACAGGAAGTCCTTTTATTCATCCTGCAATTCATTTTGCATTAGGCTCTTGTTTTGGATCTTTGATGAAGTGCATATATTTCCCAAATATTAAGATTTGCTTGAGATTATAGTGATAGGTAATGAAAAAGCTGAGTCTCTACTTTGATTAGATTACACTAAACATGAAATTTTATTGAAACCATTATTACTTTATATCTAATTTTGATCATTTTACTTCCTCTCCATCTGTTTATATACAGATTTTCATTAAAAATAAATATCCAAGGCAAGTGCTTTGACATCATACGTTATTGTTATTATTATATATCATTGTCATTCTTTGTAAATGTTTCTATATTTTGTCTGTACATCAATGATGCTGGATGAATAGGCCTAAGTCTGGTTAAAAACATCTGAAAAATAATTGATTTTTATTTCAGTGTTAATATTTTTACTGTAAAGTTATTTTTAACAGTTTTAAACAAGAATTCTAACCTTGCACGGAAAGCACACTTATTACAGAATACTCATTACAAGCACAATGATAATTTTAATATGATGGTCTTAGAGTCTCATGTTTATTAGTGTCTTGTGCACTGTCTTATGTCAAGCTTTTATTGTATATTGATATCAATCTATGAATATAATTTTTACTTGGTAATGTGATTCTATATGGTTGTAAGTTACATCATCTTGGAAGTCTTACTAAATTCTCCTAATGATATATTTTAGACTTCCCTGGTGGCTCAGAGTAAAACAGGAGACAATGCAGGAGACCTGTGCTCGATCTCTGGGTTGGGAAGATCCTCTGGAGAAGGAAATGGCAATCTACTCCAGGACTATTGCCTGGAAAATCCCATGGACAGAGAAGCCTGATAGGCTACAGTTCATGGGGTCACAAAGAGTTGGACATGACTGAGAGACTTCACTTCACTTCAATGATATATTTTAAAAATAAATTCATTATTTTTTGGTATTTGTTACAATGGTTTTGGTTTTATATGAAAAGGCATTTCTAATTTAAATACTAGTAAAACACAAAGTTAAATTGTACTATCCCCATTAGTTCTCTAAGTTTGGGTTTATTCTTATGTTGTGTTTCCCTTTGTTTTCAGATCTGTCACAACTCCAGTCTTCACTGAATTCATGCAGCCAGTTATTAGCAAAAGTATCATTATTTTCCAGGGTAAATTATTTAGTACTGTGTGAAAATTTATTCTGGAGGTGAACACTTGTCTGAATAAATTTAGAAATTCAGAGTAATTTATCAAAATTCAAATATATATATATATATATATATACAAAATTGTATATAATACATACATACATGTCTATATACCTATGGCTGATTCATGTTGAGGTTTGACAGAAAACAGCAAAATTCTGTAAAGCAATTATCTTTCAATAAAAAACTAATTAATTAAAAAGTTAAATAAAAAGAAATAGTCTCAAAGAGATGTGGGAAATTAACAACTAGAGTAATGGTTTCACCTTTCTATTCTCATTAGTACAGCAAGAATGTTAATATTTTGAGGAAAGAAAAAAACACCTGCTGACTGGAGCACTTTTTTACTTGGGATCCTTCCTATTAAATTAACAAATAATTTTTTCTTTCTTCTTCTTTTTTTTTTTTTTTTTCTTTTGAAACACTGTACCAAGGAGCAGTGGCTGTGCAGGTGCAGGAGGGCCGAGAGGAGCTACTCCACATTCAAGGTCAGGAGAGGTGAACTCGTCCAAGGTAAGAAGCAGCGGCTTCACTTTGCTGGGGAAGCTGTGAAGAGCTATGCCATATCCAAAGTCAGAGAAACCCAAATAAGATGGTAGGTGTTGTGAGAGGGCATCAGAGGGCAGATACACTGAAACCATAATCACAGAAAACTAGCCAATCTGATCACACAGACCACAGCCTTGTCTAACTCAATGAAACTAAGAAATGCTGTGTGGGGCCACCCAGGACAGGCGGGTCATGGTGGAGAGGTCTAACAGAATGTGGTCCACTGGAGAAGGGAATGGCAAAGCACTTCAGTATTCTTGCCTTGAGAACCCCATGAACAGTATGAAGAGGCAAAATGATAGGATACTGCAAGAGGAACTCCCTGGGTCGGTAGGTGCCCAACATGCTTCAGGAGATCAGTGGAGAAATAACTCCAGAAAGAATGAAAGGATGAAGTCAAAGCAAAAAACAATACCCAGTTGTGGATGTCACTGGTGATAGAAGCAAGGCCTGATGCTGCAAAGAGCAATATTGCATAAGAACCTGGAATGTCAGGTCCATGAATCAAGGAAAATTGGAAGTGGTCAAACAGGAGATGGCAAGACTGAATATCGACATTCTAGGAATCAGCAAACTAAAATGGACTGGAATGGGGGAATTTAACTCAGATGACCATTATACCTACTACTGTGGGAAGGAATCCCTTAAAAGAAATGGAGTAGCCATCATGGTCAACAAAAGAGTCCAAAATGCAGTACTTGGATGCAATTTCAAAACAACAGAATCATCTCTGTTCGTTTCCAAGGCAAACCATTCAATATCACGGTAATCCAAGCCTATGCCCCAACCAGTAACGCTGAAGAAGCTGAAGTTGAACGGTTCTATGAATACCTACAGGACCTTTTAGAACTAACACTCCAAAAACTAACACTTCCCTTTTCATTATAGGCAACTGGAATGCAAAAGCAGGAAGTCAAGAAACACCTGTAGTAACAGGCAAATTTGGCCTTGGAATACGGAATGAAGCAGGGCAAAGGCTAATTGAATTTTGTCAAGAGAATGCACTGGTCATAGCAAACACCCTCTTCCAACACCACAAGAAAAGACTCTACACATGGACATCACAAGATGGTCAACACCTAAATCAGATTGATTATATTCTTTGCAGCCAAAGATGGAGAAGCTCTATACAGTCAACAAAAACAAGACCAGAAGCTGACTGTGGCTCAGATCATGAACTCCTTATTGCCAAATTCAGTTTTAAATTGAAGAAAGTAGGGGAAACCACTACACTATTCAGGTATGACCTAAATCAAATTCCTTATGATTACACAGTAGGAGTAAGAAATAGATTTAAGGGACTAGATCTGATAGACAGAGTGTCTGATGAACTATGGACAGAGGTCCGTGACACTGTACAGGAGACAGGGATCAAGACCATCCCCATGGAAAAGAAATGCAAACGAGCAAAATGGCTGTCTGAGGAAGCCTTACAAATAGCTGTGAAAAGAAGAGAAGTGAAAAGCAAAGGAGCAAAGGAAAGATATAAGCATCTGAATGCAGAGTTCCAAAGAATAGCAAAGAGAGATAAGAAAGCCTTCATCAGTGATCAATGCAAAGAAATAGAGGAAAACAACAGAATGGGAAAGACTAGAGATCTTTTCAAGAAAATTAGAAATACCAAGGGAACATTTCATGCAAAGATGAGCTCGATAAAGGACAGAAATAGTATGGACCTAACAGAAGGAGAAGATGTTAAGACGAGGTGGCAAGAATACACAGAAGAACTGTACAAAAAAGATCTTCACGACCCAGATAATCATGATGGTGTGATCACTCACCTAGAGTAGGACATCCTGGAATGTGAAGTCAAGTGGGCCTTAGAAAGCATCACTATGAACAAAGCTAGTGGAGGTGATGGAATTCCAGTTGAGCTATTTCAAATCCTAAAAGATGATGCTGTTAAAGTGCTGCACTCAATATGCCAGCAAATTTGGAAAACTCAGCAGTGGCCACAGGACTGGAAAAGGTCAGTTTTCATTCCAATTCCAAGAAAGGCAATGCCAAAGAATGCTCAAACTACTGCACAGTTGCACTCATCTCACATGCTAGTAAAGTAATGCTCAAAATTCTCCAAGCCAGGCTTCAGTAATACGTGAACCATGAACTTCCAGATATTCAAGCTGGTTTTAGAAAAGGCAGAGGAACCAGAGATCAAATTGCCAACATCTGCTGGATCATGGATAAGGCAAGAAAGTTCCAGAAAAACATCTATTTCTGCTTTACTGACTATGCCAAAGCCTTTGACTGTGTGGATCACAATAAACTGTGGACAATTCTGAAAGAGATGGAAATATCAAACCACCTGACCTGCGTCTTGAGAAATCTATATGCAGGTCAGGAAGCAACAGTTAGAACTGGACATGGAACAACAGACTGGTTCCAAATAGGAAAGGGAGTACGTCAAGGCTGTATATTGTCACCCTGCTTATTTAACTTATATGCAGAGTACATCATGAGAAATGCTGTGCTGGATGAAGCACAAGCTGGAATCAAGATTGCTGGGAGAAATATCAATAACCTCAGATGGTGTAGATGACACCACCCTTATGGCAGAAAGTGAAGAGGAACTCAAAAGCCTCTTGATGACAGTGAAAGAGGAGAGTGAAAAAGTCAGCCTAAAGCTGAACATTCAGAAAATGAAGATCAGGACATCTGATCCCATCACTTCATGGGAAATATATGGGGAAACGGTGGAAACAGTATCAGATTTTATTTTTCTGGTCTCCAAAATCACTGCAGATGGTGACTGCAGCCATGAAATTAAAAGATGCTTATTCCTTGGAAGAAAAGTTATGACCAACCTAGATAGCATATTCAAAAGCAGAGGCATTCCTTTGCCGACAAAGGTCCGTCTAGTCAAGGCTATGGTTTTTCCAGTGGTCATGTATGGATGCGAAAGCTGGACTGTGAAGAAAGCTGAGCACTGAAGAATTGATGCTTTTGAACTGTGGTGTTGGAGAAGACTCTTGAGAGTGCCTTGGACTGCAAGGAGATCCAACCAGTCCATTCTGAAGGAGATCAGCCCTGGGATTTCTTTGGAAGGAATGATGCTAAAGCTGAAACTCCAGTACTTTGGCCACCTCGTGAGAAGTGTTGACTCATTGGAAAAGACTCTGATGCTGGGAGGGATTGGGAGAAGGAGGAGAAGGGGATGACAGAGGATGAGATGGCTGGATGGCATCACTGACTCGATGGACTTGAATTTGAGTGAACTCTGGGAGATGGTGATGTACTGGGAGGCCTGGTGTGCTGCGATTCATGGGGTTGCAAAGAGTCAGACACGACTGAGCCATTGAACTGAACTGAACTGAACTTACTAACGTGTGAGATGAGTGCAATTGTGTGGTAGTTGGAACATTTTTTGGCATTTCCTTTCATTGCAACTGAAATGAAAACTGACCTCTTCCAGTCCTGTGGCCACTGCTAACATGACAATTAGGAGTATTATAAAGGAAGCAGAGAATAAAGAGAATGGATACTTTTCATCTACAAAATCTGTGCATCTCATTTCTGTTATGTGTATCTTGAGGACCTAGGAAAACTTGTGAATGGGCAGTTGGGTTTCAACTGAAGTTAACTGGTTCTGCCATGAGAGTTATGGGGGATATTATTTCTAGGACGATTACTGAAGCAGGCTTTGGAACAGTGGTAGAGTGAAGTAAGGGGCTTCCTTTTCTTTCTATAATCTGGAATAGGTCCCTGATTATAAGATTTTACATGTCCCAGAACTATTTCAAGGATGCCATTCAGCTGTTCCTCACCACCTGAAAGCAGTTTGGGAATAAGGTCATTCATCAAGTGAGGGTGTGTGGGTGTGTGCTAAACCGCTTCAGTCGTGCCAGACTCTTTGGAACCCATGGACTGTAGCCTGCCAGGCTCCTTTGTCCATGGGATTCTCCAAGCAAAAATACTGGAGTGGGTTGCCATGCCCTCCTCCAGGGGATCTTCTGGACCCAGGGATGGAACCTGGGTCTCCTGCATTCTCCTGCATTGCAGGTAGATTCTTTATTGCTGAGCCACCAGAAAAGCCCAAGTGAGTATACAGTTCATCAATGATGCAAACAGCTGTAAACTAGTGAAAAGAAGCGGTCTCGAAGGCAGCAAGGTTTGGGCACTCATAAGCAAGACTCACAATGAATCTCTGTCATAATCAATTGCAGGAAACAGCAACCATTCTAGCTATTTCAAGGAGAAAGCAATTTCCAACAGGAAGTTGTCACAAGAACTGTGTGCCCAGTGTTCAAGAATGAATCCCCTAAACATCCCTCTAGAAGAGCTACCAGTGTCACGGAAGGATGGGGCTGTGTGGAGTTTCTCCCCACACTGTTGGGCTCAGGCACTCACTGATGAAATGACATCCCACGAAGGTACCTACATCTGATCAACTCCAAAGCTGACAGCCAGAACCCTGCTACTGGGAACCCCAGAACCCTGCTGCAGGAACCGCCGTGTGGCCACACTTTGGCAGTCAGGGCAGCAGTCGTTCACCACATCCACCAGGAATGTGCATGATAATCAGACACACACGTACATCTAGAGCTGCTGCTCCCCTGCCCCCCACACCCCCAGGGCCAGGTAGCCAGGAGCTGCAGCACAAGGGCCACCAGCAAACAGCAAACTTGGGGAGAGGAGGGTGTCCTGGGGGAGAAGCATGGGGGCAAAGGAGTGGAGGGCTGGAGAACAGATCCTTGGTCCTTATCATCAGTTGAGCAAGGTAAGGCACTTGCTCTAACAGCTTGTTTATATGAAGGGAATATTAATACAGTTTTATTATTTTGTTATAGATTGTTAACTTTGGATGTATGGGTACCTTACAGTTCCTATACTTTCCATTAAAAGGAAATGAGTGTGAAAGTCACTCAGTCATGTCGACTCTTTGAGACTCCATAGACTATACAGTCTATGGAATTCTTCAGGCCAGAATACTGGAGTGGGTAGCCTTTCCCTTCTCCAGGGAATCTTCCCAACCCAGGGGTCAAATACACATCTTCTGCATTGCAGGCGGATTCTCTACCAGCTGAGCCACAAGGGAAGCCCAACTAAAAGGAAAGATGAGCTCAAACTTCAATAGGTCTTAATGAAGATGTAATAGAATCTATTCTAGAACTCTAAAGCCTAAACCAAACAGGGCTATAAATTAAAGCTTAGAAACATTTTAAAATCTCTTCCAAATACTAAGGAAATATGTGAAGAGTTGACTCATTGGAAAAGACTCTGATGCTAGGAGGGATTGGGGGCAGGAGGAGAAGGGGATGACAGAGGATGAGATGGCTGGATGGCATCACTGACTCGATGGATGTGAGTCTGAGTGAACTCCGGGAGTTGGTGATGGACAGGGAGGCCTGGCATGCTGCGATTCATGGGGACGCAAAGAGTCGGACATGACTGAGTGACTGATCTGATCTGATCTGAAAACTATAAAGCAGTTGTTATGTCAAGGAAGTATTGAAACCAAATGGCACAATTTTCCTTAGTTATGAGAGTATGCAACAGGTTATTTTAAAATTAGACAACATTGGATCACCTTCTAAGTGTAGCACTTGGCATAAATGATGAACACGGATAATGAAGCTGCTCTGAAGTCCATCTGGGTGTCACTTACAGGTGTTGCTGGGGGTGAAAGTATGAGCCTATGGGATTGTGCTGCTTTGTGGGTGGGATTAAAAACAAATTGATAAATAAAATTCCTTTTGAAATAAACTAATCATATTGCAGCTATATTATTAGCTTTTCTTTTCATGAGAAAACTAATATGCAAAAGCCCTCTAATTGTTCTCAGCTGTGCTGTTGTATTTAACATAAAGCTTTATAAATGAATATTCTTTGACTTTGGTAAAATAGTGTACATAGATGGGATTTATTACCATGAGCTAGGGATGATTTTGCATAAAGTTAATCATGTAAACTCTCTATTGAACTGAAATCTAGACTCAGCCTCATTATCTCTATCAAGCTCTTACTAACTCTGCCTTTCACACAATTCCCCATTCTTTCTATTGCATTTTGGGTTTTCTTCTCCTGTTGTTGGTTGTCTGGAATGCAGACTTCTGGTGTGAATTCCTTTCTATATCTGTAGACTGGTCTATGAGGTCAGTGTTTCTGTTTTATTCTGCTTTGAATCCCAACATCAAAAGCATAGTGTCTTGCATCAAGTAGGTGCTCAACAAAAACAAGCTGAATGACTCTCTATGATCACTTATGTCTTTGGCTTATTTATTCAGTTTCTTATGTTATGCTTTATTCAATATGAAAATATGCTTTAGGTACTATAGGAGATTACCAAAGAGCATGGCTAACATTCCTGCCTGCATTTGTGTTGGAGAAAAAAATGCTAACATACCATAAAGAAATTTATATAAACAACTAAGGCTGTACAATCTATGACTTGGCTTCCCTGGTGGCTCAGACAGTAAAGTATCTGCCCACAATGCAGGAGACCTGGATTCGATCCCTGGGTTGGGAAGCTCCCCTGGAGAAGGAAATGGCAAACCACTCCAGTATTATTGCCTGGAAAATTCCATGGATGGAGATGCCTGGTAGGCTACAGTCCACAGGATCGCAAAGAGTCCAACATGACTAAGCAACTTCACTGGTTCACTGGTACAATCTAATCTATGTGATGGATTCAGGACTTCAGTATAGCAACTAAGATAACTCAAAAGGACAGACAGTAACAGATATGTGTGCAGATAAATGATAAAATTATTTCTGTATGGAGTAGTCCACTGAGGTAACTGATCTAACGAGATTTCTCAAATTTTTACACAGGTAAATATCTGGTTGTCACCCATTGGGGAAGATATCATGATGGTTTCATGACTAAAACCAAAATATAGTAACACTGGCTCTCAACTTACAGGACGTAACCTTCCAGAAATCTCAGTGATAAAAAGGAGGAAGTAAAATTGGAAATGCCAGAGACCCTGAAACTACTGCAGAATTTGTTTCTGTGAAGCTCTGCTCATGAATTATGCATGTGCCTAAGTGACCCCCAGAAGACATCTGAGTTATTACAAACACAAACAGCTCCTGTCCTGACACCTGAGAAAACAGCAGTCTCTGGTCAAAATCATTCACCTGAAAAACAAGTAATAGACTAAAAAAAAAAAGAAAGAGATAGGACTCCAGGTGGAAAAAGTCTGAACATTAATAATGACAAAATTATCAAACTAGGTTTATAAGGAATTGATTGCACTATCTGAATTAGATACTTTTTTCTTATTTGAATTTTAGGTATTTGACTAAAGTTAAAATTATTGTAAATTTACATTAATTAAATTTTAGTTTTATTTCACTCCATCTTCCTTTCTACCTTCTGAAATAACTTTGAAAACAGTAAATAGTCAATGCAATTAACATATTCAGTATTCCATATTAAATCAAATAAATACTGTACAATTAATTTTTCCATGGATACTCACTTTCAGGTCATTACTTTTCTCCCTTACTTTGGTGACATAGAATATTCTTAAGTAACATCAATATCATCACCAATCAATTGAATGACATACATTATTTATTATGTGTTAGAACAAATTCAATCCCTATTTGATATTAAAGAAGCATAGTTTATGAAATACTAGGAAGATACATGGCGATAAAGTCTTCTACAGAATCTGAAAAAAAAAGTGAAATACTGAATCGAATACTTTGGCAAGAAACTGGATCTGCATTTTCAAAGAAAAATGAAACTATACCTGTATGTATATCAAATATTAATCACTAAAACCTTATTATACATAAGAAAATACTTTTTCTACATTCTTCCCACATCTGTATCTCCATGTACTTGCTAATTTTCAATGCAAGATGGTTTCCCAAAGGAGCCAATATGAAAATAAACTAAGATATGATATTTTTATAGAGTATTTTTGAGTTATTATACACTATTTTGAGTGAATTATTTGAGTTTAGCATTGTGTTACCTAAGAAACAAAATTCACAAGATTATGAAGATGATATAGCATTCAGGAACCTAGATTCTCTGAACTTGCTTAAAGCAAGTGACTATCAGCTCATTTTCAAAATATTCTGAGATTTTAAAATGAAATAATTTGAAGATTATGTGGCCATTTTAACCTAAAAAAAAAAAACACCGATTTTGTTGTTTTCTTTTCCTAGAAGTATTAAAAATTTCCTTATTACCAAATAGGCTGTGTTTCCTTCTTAAGAGCATCTTGCTGAGTTTTCTCTTGTTAGAAAAATAATAACTAATCATTGTAGAACATGTATCTTGAGTTGATGGATGTCAGAGGGTCAGTGAATCTTCTGAAACAGTGTGAGAAATACTACCTGTACCTGCTCATGTCCATATTCTTACAGAGTCTTAAACTAGTTTGTGGAGGGAAAAAAAAAAAAAAAGTTCAATGGCTCTCAAGCCACTGGTTAGTAAATAACTCTTGGTGTTGAACTGTTTGTGCCTTTTTGGTCTTCATCTTGTATCCATCTCCATTTCTGTCTGTCTCTCTCCCTCTTCACCTTTATAGTTACTAATGTCAAGTATGGCAAAGAAATCATTGTTTAAAAAAAAGAGAGAGAGAGAGAGAGGGAGAATAGTAGCATCTACCTGCTTGCATGTTATTTATGTATTTGTGATTTTAATGTATGCATCTGTGTATATTAATTAACTGATTTAATTTTCTTTCACTTTCTCCCTTTTACCTATTTTTAATTAATTAATTTATTTTGCTTGCTAAGTCACTTCAGTCATATCTGACTCTGTGCGACCCCATAGATGGCAGCCCACCAGGCTCTCCATCCCTGGGATTCTCCAGGCAAGAACACTGGAGTGGGTTGCCATTTCCTTCTCCAATGCATGAAAGTGAAAAGTGAAAGTGAAGTCACTCAGTCGTGTCCAACTCCTAGTTTACCCATGGACTGCAGCCTACCAGGCTCCTCCGTCCATGGGATTTTCCAGGCAAGAGTACTGGAGTGGGTTGCCATTGCCCTCTCTGGACTTTACTATACTGTAGTGGGTTTTGCCATACACTGACATGAATCAGCCATAGGTGATTCATGTACACATGGGTGTACATGTGTCCCCCATCCTGAATACCCCTCCAACCTCCCTCCCCATTCCATCCCTCAGGGTCATCCCAGTGCACTAGCCCTGAGCACCCTGTCTCATGCATTGAACCTGGACTGGCAATCTATTTCACATATGGTAGTATACATATTTCAATGTTATTCTCTCAAATCATCCCACCCTCGCCTTTTCCCACAAAGTCCAAAAGTCTGTTCTTTACATCTGTGTCTCTTGCTATATCACATATAAGGTGATTGTTACCATCTTTCTAAATTCCATATATATGTGTTAATATACTGAATTGGTGTTTTTCTTTCTGACTTACTTCACTCTGTATAATAGGCTTACCTATTCTTTTATGTAAGTAGTGTTTGTTGTATTTCACATAGGCTTTAGTTTGCTGAATACAAAGGATGGATAGTGAATGAACTAGAAAGGAAATTAAAATCATACAGAATAACTTATGGAAAATTCTGGGTCCTTATATTTCCCCTTAATCTGAGAACAATTTAATTTATACAAAAAATACTTGCTTATTAGGTTAAAATTATGAAGTGCTTCTGTATACTATGTATGAGAGATTAATATGGGTGCAATAGTAAGAATAAATGCTCAGGAACTATAGACATAAATCATCAGGCCCATATTAGATCTCAGATTCATTCCCATCCTTCCATGCTTCCTGATGAACAGGAGGCTGAAAGGCAGCAAACTACATACCCAGATCCCCAGACCCCCAGCCACTGTCTGCTAATGGAAGTCTTGGTCTGAATGCAAAAAATTTGAAGGGAAATGATTTTTTTTTCTTTTTCTGGGATGCTTCCAGTAGCAGCAGAAGCAATGGGCAAATCTGGGTTTCAGGGTCATTCTCCAGCACAGGAGTTCTAGTCACAGGGGCTGCCAGAAGGACCTCTGCAGGGCAGAGTCACTGGGCTCTGGCCATGGCCAAGGCAGTGATGGTTGCAGGCAGATCAGATTGTTTCCATCACTGAGTCCAGGCTTGCTCTGCTTGCTGCATGAGAGGCCAATTAATCTGAGAGAAGAGGTGTTGAGGCAAGGAATACGACTGTATTTGGAGAGCCGGCCAACCAAGAAGAAGGTAGACTAACATCTCAAAATAACCATCTTACAGGGGCCTGGATGCCAGGTTCTTTTATAGATCAAAGATGGGGGAAGGTAAGGAAACAAAGCACTAAGGCTATTAATCTTGCAAATATTTCATAGAATGGCAAGCCTCAGGCAAGAGAATGTGTTGATGCCTTCCTTTTTACCATCTACACATAGACTTCTCTGATAACTCAGTTGGTAAAGAATCTACCTGCAAAGCAGGAGACCCTGGTTCAATTCCTGGGTTGGGAAGATCCACTGGAGAATGGATAGGCTACCCACTCCTGTATTCTTGGGATTCCCTTTTGGCTCAGTTGGCAAAGAATTTGCCTGCTATGTGGGAGACCTGCATTTGTTCCCTGGGTTGGAAAGATCCCCTGGAGAAGGGAAAGTCTACCCACTCCAGTATTCTGGTCTGGAGAATTCCATGGACTATATAGTGCATGGGGTCACAAAGAGTTGGACACAGCTGAGCAACTTTCACTGACTTTCTCACCATCTAAAGGTAGACAGAGTTCTGAACAAAGGCACTTTAGTTTAGCAGTAAGGCAGAGGGGCAGGATTCTCTGAGGCAGGCCATTAGGTATGATTATAATAACAAAAGCAATGGAAAGCAAGTCAAAGAAACAGTTCCAATATAGAGTCAGAATTGACTTTTCCCTGCAACAATCCCCCACTGTCAGTTCCTTCCACAATCTTGTGGAAAAGGGGGCAATGACCCTTCTAACTGCTATGTCAGGTGGGTCTTTTGTTCCAAGTGTTCAGATTTGTCTTTATTTGTTCTTCTTGGAAAAGTATACATTTTATACATATAGATTTGGAAATACTGAGCTTCAAATCTGGGAGGCAGCATTTGAAGTTCAGGAATTTAGCACTTTTATATGTATGTGAAGTTGCAAGAGTTAGAGCTCACTAAAATAATTTTTTTGTTAGTACCTCAGCTATCTGGGGCCTGCAGTTTCCTCAGGATTTACCACAGGGAGTGGCCACAGTATGATGACTTCCAGATGGCAGTCTCCTTCCTTGAGGCTCACTACCTCATGTTTGAGGGCTGCAATTGCTGATTATTTTCCTCAGGTTTTCCCCTCTTGGTCAGGAATTTGACTAATATTTGAGAGATGTTTTATGATCAATTTTTGTCTCCTGGTGCTGGCAGGCTCATCCAAGATCAGGCAAAAAATTCTTGATATGCCACACTAGGTGTTAAGTTTTGGACCAGGCCTTGTCAATAATTTAAATTCTCTGGACTCTGTCTAACTATAATCCAGGAGACATTTTCCCTTGTGGTTCTTCCCATACCTAGAATCACATGAGCACAATTATTTTATGTTATACAGGTGATTTTCTCAAAATGTTTAGCCTATGACTAAAGTTTTGTTAGGTGCCTGGTTACACATTGTAAGAGATAAAAATCTTATAAATTAGACAGGATATAACTAATGCAGTTAGTAACATTGATAATGATACAGTGCAGCAGGTAAACAGCAAAACAAGATTTGAAAGTAAACAACAATTTAAAAAATGATTAGTATAACTAGTTGTAATTCAGTTGCAATAATCAAGTGACCAAATAAGTCATAATTGACTTAATGAGCCTTCTTCAGTTTCATTGTGCCTGCCATTCACACTTGTGCATGGCTTAATCTTTGAGGCAAGCATATGCTACTGACAGGACCAACCAGGTAGAAAGAAAAAGATAAATGCTTCAATTTTGCTCACAAAAGGTATAATTTACCAAGTTATTGTAAGTCATAATTAGTTTAAGGAGAAGGATTTTCTTACACCTGAAAACTCAGATTTAAACCAATAATCTTTTTAGTTAGAAACCATAAAAATTACAACTGTATTTTCCAGTTTGCTCAGTCCTATGTAGCTAATATTTTTGTTAACAGCTTTATGAAGGTATCAGGTTTCCCACTGGAATTCTTGAATTTCTTACTCACGTCAGCATTATGGTCTGAAAATCAGAAACTCATATTTATCTAGAAATCCTTTGTATAAATCTTGAAGAGAAGGAACTTTTGCAAAGGCATCAGAGTGAAACCAAAACTGTCTATAATAATAACAAAAGACTTAAGAAAGCATGTTTAAATCTGATTACAGTCAATGCATTTGACAAAGCAACCCAGTTACTGCTGTTACATACAACATTTTCAGAAAATAAATAGAATTATGACTGATAATATACTACCAGGACATATCCAATTTTAGGAACTCCATACAATTTCTAGAATATGTGTATTAAATTCCATATAATTTAAAATTTATTACCAAATTAACATATCAAGTATGAACCTAATTAGTTTAATATTTCCCTTTGGGGTATTTCAGGGACCTTTTGAAGCACCCCAAAGCTAGCTAGAGCTCAAAGGAACTTTATAATAATTTGACTTTGGAAGTTTTGTCAAAAGAACCCTCCCCCAAAACATTTTAAAACATAACAGGTTCATACGTCACTGCATCCATGCTCAGTCGTGTCTGACTCCTTGTGACCCTCTAAACTGCCTACCAGGCCCTCTCTTCAAGGAATTTCCCAGGTAAGAATTTTGGAGTGGGTTGTCATTTACCACTCCAGGGGCTCTTCCTGACCCAGAAATGGAAGCTGCATCTCCTATATTTTCTGCTTTGCAGAGGGTTTCTTTCCCCCCTCTCTATGCGGTAAGCAGTAGCTGTGCAGCACTGGAGTGACTGAAAGGAGATACCCCACATCCAAGGTCAGGAATGGCAGCTACATTTGGTGGAGCAGCCCGTGAAGAGACATCCCACATTCAAGGTCAGGAGTGACAGCTGCACTTCGCTGGACTGGCTGTGTGCAGATATCCCACATCCAAGGTCAGAGAAACCCCAGTAAGACAGTAGGCACTGAAACAGCTGTGAGGAAATACCCCACGTCCAAGGGCAAAGGAGAAGCCCCAGAAAGATGGTAGGAGGGGCGAATTCACGTTTAGAATCAAACCTCATTCCTGCCAGAGATGGTCAGAGGGCTCAAACAAACCTTCTGCACACCAGGACCCAGGGACCCTACAGAGACTGGGATAAAACTATGTTTGAGTGTCTCCTGTGGGGGAATGGGTTGGTGGTTGTCTGCCACAGGGACAGGGGCTCTGGGTGCAGCAGACTTGGGTATGGCATAAGCCCTCTTGGAGAAGGTCACCATTAGCCACACCATAGAGATGCCAGAACTTACACAGTCCTAGGAAATAGACTTTTGGAGGGCACAACAGAACCCTGTGCACCAGGAACCCAGGAGAAAAGAGCAGTGACCCCACAGGAGACTGTCCCATTGCCTGTGGGTGTCTGGGAGTCTCTGGCAGAGGCATGGGTCGGTGGTGGCCTGCTGCAGGGTTGGGTGCACTGAGTGTAGCAATACATGAATGGAATCTTTGAGGGAGGTCACCATTATCTTCATTATCTCCACCATATTTTGGTCCCAGGTAAATAGCAGGGAGGGAACACAGGTCCATTCATCAACAGAAAATTGGATTAATGATTTACGGAGCATGGCTATGCCCATCAGAACACGGCCCACTTTAACCCTCAGTCAGTCTCTCTCATCAGGAAGTTTCCATAAGCTTCTTGTCCTTCTCCATCAGAGGGCAGACAGACTGAAAACCACAATCACAGAAAACTAAACAATCTAATCACATGGACCATAAGTGAGTGAGTGAGTGAGTGAAGTCGCTCAGTCGTGTCTGAATCTTTGCAACCCCATGGACTATAGCCTACCAGGCTCTTCCATCCATGGAATTCTCCAGGCAAGAGTACTGGAGTGGGTTGCCATTTTCTTCTTCAAGGGATCTTCCTGACCCAGGGATCAAACAAGGGTATCCTGCATTGCAGGCAGATGCTTTACCATCTGAGGCACCAGGGATGAAACTATGAGCCATGCTATGTAGGACCACCCAAGATGGGCAGGTAATGATTGAGAGTTCTGACACAGTGAGGTCCACTGGAGAAGTAAATGGCAAACCACATCAGTATTCTTGTCTTGTGAAACCCATGAACAGTATGAAAAGGCAAAAAGATAGGACACTGAAAGACTAAGTAGGTGCCCAATATGCTACTGGTGATCAATGGAGAAATAACTCCAGAAAGAATGAAGAGATGGAGCCAAAGCAAAAACAATGTCCGGTTGTGGATGTGACTGGTGATAGAAGCAAGATACTATGCTCTAAAGAGCAATATTGAATAGGAACCTGGAATGTTAGGTCGGTGAATCAAGGCAATTTGGAAGTGCTCAAACAGGAGATGGCAAAAGTGAATGTTGTCATTCTAGGAATCAGCGAAATAAATGGACAGGTATGGGTGAATTTAACTCAGATGACCATTATATCTACTCCTGTGGGTAAGAATTCCTTAGAAGAAATGGAGTAGCCATCATGGTCAACAAAAGAGTCCTAAATGCAGTACTTGGATGGAATCTCAAAAACAACAGAATGATCTCTGTTTCCAAAGCAAACCATTCAATGTCAGAGTAATCCAAGTCTATGCCCCAAACAGTAATGCAAAGAAGCTGAGGTTGAACGGTTCTATGAAGACCTATAAGACCTTCTAGAACTAACACCCAAAAAAGATGTTCTTTTCATTATAGGGGACTGGGATGAAAAAGCAGGAAGTCAAGAAACACCTGGAGTAGCAGGCAAATTTGGCCTTGGAGTGCGGAATAAAGCAGGGCAAAGGCTAATTGAATTTTGTCAAGAGAAAGCACTGGTCATAGCGAACCCCTCTTCCAACACCACAAGAAAAGACTCCACACATGGACATCACAGATGGTCAACACTGAAATCAGACTGATTATATTCTTTGCAGCCAAAGATGGAGAAGCTCTATACAGTCAGCAAAAAAAGACCAGGAGCTGACTGTGGCTCAGATCATGAACTCCTTATTGCCAAATTCAGACTTAAATTGAATACAGTAGGGAAAACCACTAAGCCATTGAGGTATGACCTAAATCAAATCCCTTGTGATTATACAATGGAAGTAAGAAATAGATTTAAGGGACTAGATCTGATAGACAGAGTGTCTGATGAACTATGGACAGAGGTCCGTGACACTGTACAGGAGACAGGGATCAAGACCACCCCCAAGAAAAAGAAATGCAAAAGAGCAAAATGGTTGTCTGAGGAGGCCTTATAAATAGCTGTGAAAAGAAGAGAAGCAAAAAGCAAAGGAGAAAAAGAAAGATACACCCATTTGAATGCAGAGTTCCAAAGAATAGCAAGGAGAGATAAGAAAGCCTTCATCTGTGATCAGTTCAATGAAATAGAGGAAAACAACAGAAGGGGCAAGACTAGAGATCTCTTCAAGAAAATCAGAGATACCAAAGGAACATTTCATGCAAAGATAGGCCCAATAAAGGGCAGAAATGGTATGGACCTAGCAGAAGCAGAAGATATTAAGAAGAGGTAGCAAGAATACACAGAAGAACTGTACAAAAATGATCTTCAAGACACAGATAATCACTATAGTGTGATCACTCACATAGAGACAGACATCCTGGAATGCGAAGTCAAGTGGGTATTAGGAAGCATCACTATGAACAAAGCTAGTGGAAGTGATGGAATTCCAGTCAAGCTATTTCAAATTCAAAAAGATGATGCTGTGAAAATGTTGCATTCAATACTCCAGCAAATTTGGAAAACTCAGCAGTGGCCACAGGACTGGAAAAGGTCAGTTTTCATTCCAATTCCAAAGAAAGGCAATGCCAAAAAATGCTCAAACTACCACACAATTGCACTCATCTCACATACTAGTAAAGTAATGCTCAAAATTCTCCAACCTAGGCATCAACAGTATGTGGACCGTGAACTTCCAAATGTTCAAGCTGGTTTTAGAAAAGGCAGAGGAACCAGAGATCAAATTGCCAACATCCACTGGATCACCAAAAATGCAAGAGAGTTCCAGAAAAACATCTATTTCCGCTTTATTGACTATGCCAGAGCCTTTGACTGTGTGGATCACAATAAACTGAGAAAGATTCTGAAAGTGCTGGGAATACAAGACCACCTGACCTGCCTCTTGAGAAACCTATATGCAGGTCAGGAAGCAACAGAACTGAACATGAAACAACAGACTGGTTCCAAATAGGAAAAGGAGTACGTCAAGGCTGTATAGTGTCACCCTGCTTGTTTAACTTATATGCAGAGTACATCATGAGAAATGCTGGACTGGAAGAAACACAAGCTGGAATCAAGATTGCTGGAAAAATATCAATAACCTCAGGTATGCAGATGACACCACCCTTATGGCAGAAAGTGAAGAGGAACTCAAAAGCCTCTTGATGAAAGTGAAAGTGGAGAGTGAAAAAGTTGGCTTAAGGCTCAACATTCAGAAAACGAAGATCACGGCATCCGGTCCCACCACTTCATGGGAAATAGATGGGGAAACAGTGGAAACAGTGTCAGACTTTATTTTTCTGGGCTCCAAAATCACTGCAGATGGTGACTGCTGCCATGAAATTAAAAGACGCTTACTCCTTGGAAGGAAAGTTATGACCAACCTAGATAGCACGTTCAAAAGCAGAGACATTACTTTGCCAACAAAGGTTCATCTAGTCAAGGCTATGGTTTTTCCTGTGGTCATGTGTGGATGTGAGAGTTGGACTGTGAAGAAGGCTGAGCACTGAAGAATTGATGCTCTTGAACTGTGGTGTTGGAGAAGACTCTTGAGAGTCCCTTGGACTGCAAGAAGTTCCAATTAGTCCATTCTGAGGAGATCAGCCCTGGGATTTCTTTGGAAGGAATGATGCTAAAGCTGAAACTCCAGTACTTTGGCCACCTCATGCGAAGAGTTGACTCATTGGAAAAGAGTCTGATGCTGGGAGGGATTGGGGGCAAGAGGAGAAGGGGACAACAGAGGATGAGATGGCTGGATGGCATTGCTGACTCGATGGACGTGAGTCTGAGTGAACTCCGGGAGTTGGTGATGGACAGGGAGGCCTGGCGTGCTGCAATTCATGGGGTCGCAAAGAGTCGGACACAACTGAGTGACTGATCTGATCTGATGTGATCTGTCATTCCCTTCTGGCCTGAAGAGTTTCTATTGAAAGATCAGCTGTTATCCTTATGAAGATTCCCTTCTGCGTTATTTGTTGCTTTTCCCTAGCTGCCTCTACTGTTGGTAGAATCCAACACCATTTCCCCTCTCCAACATGGTGCTCCTAATAAATTGGCTTGTTCTGTAAAGGAAAAGCCCAAATTGAGGAGGAAATATTTTCCCAATGTGCACACCAGAGTGACTTAGCCTATAAATTGAACCTGTTGACTTGTAACAGTGAAGAGCACACAAAACCACAAATAAATGAACTGGCTATTGAATTAGGTAGTCTTCCCTATGAAATTGCAGAGAAGGCAATGACCCCCCACTCCAGTACCCTTGCCTGGAAAATCCTATGGTTGGAGGAGCCTGGTGGGCTGTAGTCCATGGGGTCGCAAAGAGTCAGGCACAACTGAACAACTTCACTTTCACTTTTCACTTTCATGCATTGGAGAAGGAAATGGCAACCCACTCCAGTGTTCTTGCCTGGAGAATCCCAAGGACGGCAGTGCCTGGTGGATGGGGTTGCATGGAGTCAGACACAACTGAAGCAACTTAGCCCTATGAAACTGAGTCCTTTGACTCATAGAAATTTCTCAGTTCCTTGCTTCAATTGGCATGTGCTGGGGCAGCTAGCCCTGCTTCAGGGAATCCTGAAGGCAAGATCTTCAAGACAAATGGTCCCAGCAGCTTACTCAAATTTTCCCTGACCAAGTCCATCTAGCCATGAGCAACAAGCCTCCTGGCTGACTTGTCAAATTTGTTACTGAGTCCAAGCTCACTCTGCTCACCAACCAAGAGGTCAATTAATTTGAGAAATAAGATGTTGAGGCAAGGAATATGACTTTATTCAGAGAGCTGGCTAACTAAGAAGATGACAGACTAATGTCTCAAAATAACCATCAGTACTGAGGTCTGGATGTCAGTTTATTTTATAGACTTGAGATCATGCAGAAGTGAGGAAACAAGAGTGGAAAAAGCCATTAATCTTGAAAATTTCTCATAGAATACAAGTTTCAGGCAGGAGTATGTGTTAATTTCTTCCTTCCTACCATCTACAGGTGAACAGGGTTCTAAAGAAAAGCACTTTAGTTTAAAAGTCAGGCAGAGGGGCAGGATTCTCTGAGACTGGCCACTATGTATGATTATAATAACAAAAGCAATGGAAAGCAAAGCCAAAGAAACAATTCGAATATGGAGTCAGAATTGACTTCTCCAGGCAATAAGATCTTCCTCCATAAGTATGGACACATGAATGACATCTACATAGGCTGCAGGTGGAAATATATCCCTCAGTGAACTGGGAAAATAAGAGGAATAGAGAAACAGACCAAAAGCAATGAGCTTAATCTTTATAAACCCACTGTGTTTAATCAAATCAATGTGCTAGTTTGTATGTATGATTTAGGAACACAAAATCTAGCAAGAAAATGATTTTAATAAGCATTTCAAAGTTATATATTAAAAAAAAACTTTTATGAATGTTATTTAACAAAGTTAAATTAGCACATTTTATATAATTGTGGGAGTCACATACAAAGTTAATTGTGTCTTACTTAAATTGAGTATTTATTTCAAAATAATGCTTCAAGAAGCAGGTTGCAAGCTGCCAAGAAAGCCACTTTTCAAGAACAAAATTATATAATGAATCATTTTTATAGAATGAAGATTACCTTAGAAATTACCAGGTCAACACTCTTTTCTTCCAAGTGAACAAAAGGATAGCTCTGACACTGATTTGTTAAAATTCGCAAGACCAGCTCATAGTAAACCAAGAAAAACATCCACATTTCTTTTTGTATAATTGCTACATTGTTGCTGGAAGCAGAGTGGTCAGAGCAAAAGGATTCTGAACTTAGGTGGGTTTGCTTAAATTCTAAAGGCACATGGACCCTACAACCCTTCCAGATCAGCAGGGAGAAGAGAGAAAATGTTGATGCTTTGGGAAAATTGTGAATTCACATAATCACAGGCTTTAATGACTGCATTTTATAAATGACATTAGGCAATTTCACATGTCTGTAAAGTTTCCCTTGCTCAACTGATGTTCTTAGATGATTTTGCTTCAGCTTTTAGGAAGCTATTTTGTTGAATGTTTTACAATTGCTATTCTTTAGGTCCCAAATTGTCAAGTATCTGTAATTTCGTATGATTCATTCTAATAAAAAGAGTAGTTATTCCTGTTAGACCTTTTTGATTTAAGAAAAATTCAAGAGGTTCCAAATGTGTCATATCATATAAGCTTTTGTTAATATTACCTTAGAGGCAGAAATTCTCTGAAATCTTCAAAGACATTTGGGTTTTTATGCTTATCCTCTTACCCTGTATCTGTGGACAATCAATCTGCTAACCAAATATTGAATCAGTTGTTGCAGAGGATTTATTAAGGGTATGGGTGGGGAAACACCCATAGACGGTCACTGGGACACATTGTCTAGAATCCAACAGAGGGCTTATATGATTAGGTCTTGGTATGATTTCAGGCAGGCTTCCTTGATGGCTCAGTTGGTAAAAAAAAAAAAAAAAAAAAAAAAAAACAATGCAGGAGAACACAAGACACGGTCTCAATCACCAGGCTGGGAAGATCCCCTGGAGGAGGAAATGGCAACCCACTTCACTATTCTTGCCTGAAAAATCCCATGGTCAGAGTAGTATGGCAGGCTACAGTCCACAGGGTCACGGAGTTAGACACAACTGAATGACTAAGCACACACACACATATGAGTTCAGGCATGACACCCCCCCCAAAAAAAAAAAAAATATATATATATATATATATATATATATATGGAGGGGACCCCCTCCCAAGGTGGTTGTCAAGGTCCAAGAGCAAGAGCACAGTGTGTAGATAATTCATAAAATCAACAATTTATGTAACCTTTCCTTTATGTATCAAATAGCTAAGTTTGTAAAATAAAATTGCAAAAAAAATCTCCATTTGCACTGACTTCTATTTCCTTTTGTCAGCTCCCCTCCATGCTTTCTTATGTGTGCTGAAAGAACTCTTTACCACAGATGATATTAAACTATGCAATTTTTGAACAGATAAAGCCCCAAATTCAGGCTAATCGGAGACTCTAAGAAAGGCTACTTGTCTACTCAAACGTATCATTAGATATCAAGATACAGACAAATGTATTCATTATAGTTCAGTCTTAATGGTGAACATGAATCAATCTGGTAGATAAATCTGTATCTGGACAGTTCATTAAAAAAGGCATTAACAGTTTTAAAGGCATCATTGACCATTTTATTACCCTTACCTATTGGCTTGAAAACTCAATAAGTAAGAAAAAATATCTAAATTAATACACATTTCTATTTTGTAGTGTATGTGTTTTGATTTAGTTTTAAGCTAATTAGAATATTTTTATTAATAAATGCCAGGATCAGCATTATAGGATTAGAATATGTCTCTAAGTATAAATACTGTATATTGCTAACAATTAAATATTTTTTATAGAATTTAATTTTTTGCTTTTTCTTAAATCATCTTTGCTGTGATTTTGAGAGCATGTTAAGTAACTAGCCTCCAGTTAAAATAAATTAATTAAGTAAAAATAAAATAAAATAGATTACTATACATATGTGTGTGTGTGTTGTAGGGGAATTATATCCTTAAAATTGCTAAGTTTAATATATTAATTGAGAGTTCCTTGGACTGCAAAGAGATCCAACCAGTCCATCCTAAAGGAGATCAGTCCTGGGTATTCATTGGTAGGACTGATGTTGAAGCTGAAACTCCAATACTTTGACCACCTGAGGCGAAGAGCTGACTCATTTGAAAAGACCCTGATGCTGGGAAAGATTGAGGGCAGGAAGAGAAGGGGACGACAGATGAGATGGTTGGATGGCATCACTGACCAATGGACATGGGTTTGGGTGAACTCCGGGAGTTGGTGATGGACAGGGAGGTCTGGCGTGCTGCGGTTCACGGGGTTGCAAAGAGTCAGACACGACTGAACGACTGAACTGAACTGAAGTGAATATATTAATTTAGGATTGTGTTATAAGAAAAATATAATGGTCGTATTTTCTGAAAACTAGATACAAAAAAAGATATTATTTTAAGAAAGTGATAGGGGTTTTAGCATTATTTATTCCTAATTCTACCAGTTAGGATCCAGGTAGGCAAACATAAACCACTTTACCTCTTCAAATCATGAGAAATTGAGTAAAAGATATTGATTCTTCAGAAAATGGAAAAACTGTGAAACCAGAGAGAGAACCTCCTCCTTGCTAATGGAGAAAAGGCGAGTCTTATGTCCTCCGCTGCTTCCCCTGTGTTTGAATCACATCTCTGCAGGGCTGTACCCAGCCAACTGGCATAGGAGAGGTGCTTACACAGGTCCATTCTGCAAGATGTGGGACTTTCTAAAAGCAGGACTGAAGCTGCAGAACCTATGCACCTACTCAAGTTTCCTTTGCACTGCACTTGTGTTTACCTCCTAATGGACATCATCAACATCTTAAGGTGCCCTACCTTCCCTGGCACGTCTATTTTTTTTTTTTCTTTCACAAGCACCCTTCAATAAATTTCTTTCAAGTGACTTTGGTGGCTTACAAAGAGGACTTTATTTCCTACAGTGGAATAGCTGATGCACTGAGCAGGAATGAAGCTCTGATAACTAGGCATAAAGCTCTAATGACATTTAAAAGGTCATTCAAGGCAGAGATCTCATGCTTTGGGCAGGCTTCTGGCTAAGAAAACTGTGTAACAGGACTGTAAAACACAGGAAGGGGATACTACCGTGGCCCCAAGCTCTAGAGCTAGCCCCTTTGCTGCTTAAGGCTGACATAGTTAGAATTAGGGTCAAGGTCAGAGTCAGGGTCAGGATCAGGGTTAGGCTTAGGCTTAGGGGCAGGGTTAGTCTCTCCTGTGCTGGGAGACTGAAGAGGCCTCATTCGTCTGGTGCTAACAGGCATCTGCACTTAGGGGTCACCCATCCCCTTCTAGAGGACAGACCTATAACTACTGTAAAATGCCTCCATAGCCTTTCTGAAAAGTCACTGTGCCTAACAAAACAAAAAGAGAATATACACCAATGGAAATATAAGAACTCCTTGTAGGTAAGCTTGTACCTACAAGAACAAGGGGAGGATTGTGAATGCTTGGTCAAGGGTCAGTGACATGAGATTGGGTAACTTATGGGCACATCTCAGGACAGAAAACTTGATACTTGAGAACATACTTCAGAGGATGAGATCAAGTTGGCTGACAGGTGATCTTAGAAGAATGAAGAATGAAGAGCCACTGCTGCAGCAGGAGTGCCTGAGTTGCCTGGTGGATGCAGAGGAAGATGTGAGGGCTGAGGAAGGGGTTCATGAGAATGAATGGATTCTGGAAGGCCACATGGCCCAGCCTACACCCCCTTCTCCAAGGCCACATGCTACTGAGAACACCTGGGTATCACTGTGGGTCTAACAGGGATGATTGCAGAAGAGAGGACCACACAGCTGGGCTTATAATACACAGGGAAATTATGTTCTCTTCCCTTCCCCACCTCCCAGTCACAGAGGGCAGGAAGCGATATTCACCTCACTGCTTGACACTTGGGTCCAAAAGTACTAGGACAACTGGCAAGATCATGGGGGCACCCAGGGGGTGGAGTGGCTTGGAGGCTTGCCTCAGGGCCAAGAACAGGCAGCAGGAAAGGTCACTGCTGAGTGTTTACAGCCAGGAAAAGGAAGAGCAAGAAGCCCAGGAATGTCTCCCCAGAAGAAAGTCATCATACATTTTCCCCTTTCATTTCTGAAGCTGAGTCGATTTCCAAATCCAGGTCACATGTGTGGACCACCAGTTGGCATTTGTCACTGGGTTGCCATATTGGACAGTCAGAATAACCTCCACATCAAGTCCTTCATATTTATCACGGTAGGGAAAACCAAGTGAAATCATTTAAACTACCCTAATCCCTTTGGCCAAAAGAGGACTCATAAATAATATTGGATCCCATCTCCTAACTCTGGACTCTCACAGCTAAAAGTTCTAGTGCCCTAAGGACTGTAAGAACTATGATTTATGGACCTGCCTCCAGAGTAATCTGGATTCTTCTGTCTAGGGAGCAGTAGCTGTAAAGAGGAATCACCATCTTGTTGGGATAGTTGGCCCTAGGACTACTGGTTCACAACAGGATAGGGGGAGGATGTGTGGATCTCAAGTGGTCATCAAGAGCCTCTGGTAAACTTTGAAGCATTGTAACTGTGAATTGATACATGCAAAAACCCCAGCTTGAAAAAATTATTACTGAGTTCTCAGATTTGATAGCGATGGAAGTTTGGGATCACATCAGAGAGGAGTTATCAAGACCTGCCAAGGTGATGGCAAAGATGAGTTTCTTTCTGAGACCACTTAGAAAGAGAAGCAAGAGGAAACACAGGGGAAGATGCTGTTGAAGTAGATGTTGGCATTCTTGGAATGGACTGTGGGCACCACAAATATACTTTGTTCAGGTCTCCTGTTCAGGAGCACAGCTGACTGACAGCCTCAGCTGTTCCTTCTGTACCCACCTGACCCCCACTATATGTGTCTTATGAGGGTCCTCCCCTTGTTTAGTCTTTTCTAGAAAATGGCTGCAAAAGACTTTAGAACATTTTTGAAACCTAACATCTGTATCTGCCTTCATTCATTCATTGTTATGTTTGCAATTCATCCATGTGACTGTAGGCAGCAGAATTTTTCCCATTTTCATATTGTTCTATTATGTGGATGTTTATCAATTTGTCAGTTTCTCTTTTTGATGGAAATGTGTGTTATTGCTACCCAGTTATTTTAAAAATAAGTGCTTAAAGCATAGAAAGAAAGTGAAAGTGAAGTTGCTTAGTCATGTCCGACTCTTTGAGACCCCATGGACTGTAGCCTACAAGGTTCCTCCATAAATGAAATTTTCCAGGCAAGCATACTGGAGTGGGTTGCCATTTCCTACTCCAGGGGATATTCTCTACTCAGGGATCGAACTGGGGACTCCTCCATTGCAAGCAGATATTTTTACCATCTGAGCAGCCAGGGAAGCTCCTGCTTAAAGCATAGAATATTATATAATTTATTATTTTATTTCCTATTTTCAGCAAGAAATACAATTGAGAGATATGTAACCCAAATATATATGAAAGACAAAAATGTAAACTTAAATATTTGATTTGAGCACTGCTAAAGTGCTAATCTCCTAACCTATAGGTTTTTGTTTCCACTCCTATTTCAAACTCTAACATCAATAAGAAATTCCCTAATTTTGTTCTTCTCCAATGTTCTTAAAATATTATGACTCTGTGGCTAAATTGTATGGTTAATAAATTATTTTATTAATGTATTGTGGCTTAAGTTTAAGAAAATCCGTAAATGAAACTTCTGCACTGAAATGATGAACTGAATATTGATTCAGTTCATTTGTTCAGTCGTGTCCGGCTCTTTGTGAACCCATGCACGCCAGACCTAACTGTGCATGACTAACTCATTAAGTTTACTCAAACTCATGTCCATTGAGTCAGTGATGCCATCCAAACATCATATTCTGTCGTATCCATTTCCTCCCGCCTTCAAGCTTTCCCAAGATCAGGGTCTTTTCCAAGCAGTCAGTTCTTTGCATCAGGTGTCCAAAGTATTGGAGTTTCAGCTTCAGTATCAGTCCTTCCAATCAATGTTCAGGAGTTATTTCCTTTAGGATGGACTGGTTGGATCGCCTTGCAGTCCAAGAGACTCTCAAAAGTCTACTTCAACACCACAGTTCAAAAGCATCAGTTCTTCAGTGATCAACTTTCTTTATAGTTCAACTCTCACATCCACACATGACCAATGGAAAAATCATAGCCTTGACAGGATGGACTTTTGTTGACAAGCTAATGTCGCTGCTTTTTAATATGCTGTCTAGGTTGGTCATAACTGTTCTCCCAAGGACTAAGCGTATTTTAATTTCATGGCTACAGTCAGCATCTGCAGTGATTTTGAAGCCCCCCCCCCAAAAAAAAAAAAAAAAAAGTCTGACACTGTTTCCCCTCTTTCCGCATCTATTTCCCATGAAGTGATGTGACCAGAGGCGATGATCTTCATTTTCTGAATGTTGAGCTTTAAACCAACTTTTTCACTCTCCTCTTTCACTTTCATCAAGAGGCTCTTTTGTTCTTCTTCACTTTCTTCCATAAGGGTAGTGTCATCCACATATCTGACATTATTGACATTTCTCCCAGCCATCTTGATTCCAGCTTGTGCTTCATCCAGCCCAGCATTTCTCATGAGTTACTCTGCACATAAGTTAAATAAGCAGGGTGACATATACAGCTTTGATGTAATCCTTTCCAATTTGGAATCAGTCTGTTGTTCCATGTCCAGTTCTAACTGTTGCTTCCTGACTTGCATACAGGTTTCTCAAGAGGCAGGTCAGGTGGTTTGGTACTCCCAACTCTTTCAGAATATTCCACAGTACATTGTGGGTCACACAGTCAAAGGTTTTGGCATAGTCAACAAAACAGAAGTAGGTGTTTTTCTGGAACTCTCTTGATTTTTTGATGATTCAATGAATATTGGCAATTTGATTTCTGGTTCCTCTGCCTTTTCTAAAACCAACTTGAACATCTGGAAGTTCACAGTTCATGTACTGTTGAAGCCTGGCTTGAAGAATTTTGAGCATTACTTTACTAGTGTGTGAGATGAGTGCAATTGTGCAGTAGTTTGAGCATTCTTTGACATTGCCTTTCTTTGGGATTGGAATGAAAACTGACCTTTTCCAGTCCTGTGACCACTGCTGAGTTTTCCAAATTTGCTGGCATATTGAGTGCAGCACTTTCACAGCATCATCTTTTCGAATTTGAAATAGCTCAACTGGAATTCCATAACTTCCACTAGCTTTGCTCATAGTGATGCTTCCTAAGGCCCACTTGACTTTTCATTCCAGGATGTTTGGCTCTAGATGAGTGATCACACCACCGTGATTATCTGGGTTGTGAAGATCTTTTTTATATAGTTCTTCTATGTATTTTTGCCACCTTTGGTAATAGCTTCTGCTTCTGTTAGATCCATACCACTTCTGTCCTTTATTGTGCCTATCTTTGCATGAAATATTCCCTTCATATCTCTAATTTTCTTGATGAGATCTCTAGTCTTTCTTATTCGATTGTTTCCCTCTGTTTCTTTGAACTGATCCCTGAGGAAGGCTTTCTTATCTCTCCTTGCTATTCTTTGGAAATCTGCATTCAGATGGATATCTCTTTCCTTTTCTTCTTTGCCGTTAGCATCTCTTCTTTTCTCAGCTATTTGTAAGGCCTCCTTAGACAGCCATTTTGCTTTTTTGCATTTCTTTATTTTGTGGATGGTCTTGAGCTCAGTCTCCTGTACAATATCATGAACCTCCATCCATAGTTCTTCACACACTCTTTCTATCAGATCTAATCCCTTAAATTTATCTCTACTTCCTCTGTATAAAAGTAAGGGGTTTGATTTAGGTCATACCTGAATGGTCTGGTGGTTTTCCCGACTTTCTTCAGTTTAAGTCTGAATTTGGCAATAAAGAGTTCATGATCTGAGTCACAGTCACCTCCCAGTTTTGTTTTTGCTGACTGTATAGAGCTTCTCCATCTTTGGCTGCAAAGAATATAATCAATCTGATTTTAGTGTTGACCATCTGGTGGTGTCCATGTGTAGAGTCTTCTCTTGTGTGGTTGGAAGAGGGTGTTTGCTGTGACCAGTGTATTTTCTTGGCAAAACTCTATTAGTCTTTGCCCTGCTTCATTCTGTACTCCGAGGCCAAAGTTGCCTGTTACTCCAGGTGTTTCTTGACATCCTACTTTTGCATTCCAGTCTCCTATAATGAAAAGGACATCTTTTTTGGTGTTAGTTCTAGAAGGTCCTGTAGGTCTTCATAGAACTGTTTGACTTCAGCTTCTTCAGCATTACTGGCTGGGGCATAGATTTGGATTATTGTGATATTAAATGGTTTGCCTTGGAAACGAACAGAGATCATTTTGTTGTTTTTGAGACTGCATCCAAGTACTGTATTTTGGACTCCTTTATTGACTATGTTGGCTACTCCATTTCTTCTAAGGGATTATTGCCCACAGTAGTAGATATAATGATCATCTGAGTTAAATTCACCCATTCCAGTTCATTTTAGTTCACTGATTCCAACAATGTCAGTGTTCACTCTTGCCATCTCCTGTTTGAGCACTTCCAAATTGCCTAGATTCACCGACCTAACATTCCAGGTTCCTATGCAATAGTGCTCTTTATAGCTTTGAACTTTACTTCTATCACCCATCACATCCACAATTGGGTGTTGTTGTTTTGGCTCCATCTCTTCATTCTTTATGGAGTTATTTCTCCATTAATCTCCAGCAGGATATTGGGCACCTACCAACTTGGAGAGTTAATCTTTCAGTGTCCTATCTTTTTGTCTTTTCATACTGTTCATGGGGTTTTCAAGGCAAGAATACTGAAGTGGTTTTCCATTCCCTTTTCCATTGGACCACATTTTGTCAGAACTCTCCACCATGACCAGTCCATCTTGGGTGGCCCTACATGGCATGGCTCATAGTTTCTTTTATTTAGACAAGGCTGTGGTTCATGCGATCAGATTGATTAGTTTTCTGTGATTGTGATTTTCAGTCAGTCTTCCCTCTGATGTAGAAGGATAAGAGGTTTATGGAAGCTTCCTGATGGGAGAGACTGACTGAGGGGGAAAGTGGTCTTGTTCTCATGTGCAGGGCCATGCTCAGTAAATCTTGATATTGAGGATATTGATTAGAAAGACAGAAATCATAATTTAACCATAATTTTCTCATCTATGAGTGTGGGGAAAGCTTATTAGCCAAGATCGTGTGTTCAGGCTCTGTTATTCCGTGTTTTGTACATAATGACTATGTAACCACTGAAATCACTAAGAGTACCACATCTGTGTGTCTTGAGGTGCTCTCATGCTATTTTGTGCTGTATTGATGTGTAAGCTCCACCTAGAAATCAGGGTTATTTACTGCTGCATCATGGCAATTTCTGTTGGGTCAGCCATGAGAGGGGAGAATATAAAGTGTCTATTGCTATGTCTGCTGGTCAGCCAGGAGAGAATACTGTTATGGCTGCTGTGCCAGCCAGGAGAGAATAAACATGTCTGCAGTTCCTGCAGCTCTTTGAGTCTTCTTCTAGTCTATTGTCCATGCTTTGTCTACCTTGGGTTCAATGATGAGTATGATAGTGTGAATAGTAAGACATTTGGCATCAGGAACAGGATAAGTGATACAATGAGCATTTTAAAAGTGCCTCCACTTCCAAATTCCATGAATTATGAGACACCAGCCTCTTTCAAGAAAAAGTGAGCATTTAGACCATTATTTCTAGGATTGTAATAGTTCCTTGATTCCTGTACTATTTTTGCATAATCAACACCATCTAGTTGATGTTTGAAGTTGAAGTATTGGATCCTAGAAGTTGTTAGAAAAAGAAATTTACATTCACTGACAATCTATCTTATGAAGCAGAGTTAATGGCTCTATGGATGAGCTAGAACTGTTCCCAATGGAAGAAGGTATTTGAGAAATCTCTTTCTAGGAGGTCAGATGTTTTTCTATCAATGTGGAGAACATTCCTCCATTTCTTGTTTGAACCCCCTAATACTTTCTTCCTTGAGTTTCTGTAGCAATATCTGGCCTGCTCAGAGCCCAGACCTGCTCTATTGCCAAATCAATCTAGAATTAAGCAGCCCAGATTTAGATGTTTGAGAACTGGATGCTTATGGTGACCAAGCTCTGAAGTGATAACACGTGGGTTTTTACAGTCAAGACCCTGAAGCCAATAGTTCAAGGCAAACACTTTGGGTGTGGGTGTTGTGTTACTTACAGAGTCATATTTACCCTCCCAATCACTCATCCTCCAAACCTCCTCTGTCAAGTCTTGCCTCCAAACACACACTTTCTCACTGGCTCAGTTTAAAGAACCAAAGAAGAAACACTTTTTTTTACTTCTTCTTCTATCCTGTTCCCCACTTCTAACCTGGATGTGTGAAAACACCAGGCTGTAGGTTGAGGAACTTTATCCAAGCTGATTTTTATCTTCTTCTCTCTGAGAACAGAACCAGGCTATGCACCTTAGCCCAAGGTTGAAGATGAGAATAAACTCGAGCTCCACTTCATGAAGCCTTATGTATTAACTATGGTGGGGATTCCCTGATACTATGCTCTGCCCATATTAAATTTTTCGTATCTCAGACCATCTTCAAATTAAGACCTCTCTAGTGATAGGGTCTAGCCTTTGCAGCCACTCTGGGTCTCATCTTTGAAGAGAGTCTGTTGCCTGGACCCACACTTCTGCACAGGCCTAATTCCAGCTCCCTCACATGCTTATTGTAAAAGGATGAAAAAAAACAACAACAACAAAAAAAACACTTCCTGACATGAAAAAGATGTCATTAACTATACTCCATTAAGAAAAGTAAGTACTAAATTTTAATAGTGATTTCAATAGATGGGTGAGAGAAAAAAAAAAATTCCAATGTTGAATTCTATTTAATCAGCTTTTTATAAATCACAGCATTAATATGTTCATCACTGACTCCTTGAAAGTAATTATCAGGAAAAATTATTTCCTTTTGATTACTAGAAAAGCATCTTTTAAATTATTAAACTCTTCAAATACAAAACTTATAATTATGCATTTAAAAATAAGAAAGTATTTCACAGCCATTAAGACACCTTCTCCAGAGGAAGTCAGTGGTGTTGCTATTATTCAGGCTGTAAAACACAGGACAAAGATGGGGCCTGGAGAGTCGTAAAAATTGAATATGCACAAAAAGATTTTCATTTGGAATGTGGTCTACATGGTTGATCCAAAGTCCCACATGTCTAGTTGAACTAACAGACATACAAGTATTAAAATGGTAAAGACTACCAAATTATCCATGCCAAGGAAATATGCAATCTGAATAATTCACGTTGATCAATTCTTTCTGAAGTTAAGTGAGGAGGCCACAAAGCCTCCAACATGTGGAATAGTCTAAGAATTATATACTATATTTACTATCACTACTTATTCATTCTTTATATCATACACAGAAAATTATTTTACTGGAAGTAAATTATGAGATATCCTGAATATGTCATTACCCAGAGGAGCAGTTTAACAATGCTTGAACAGAGTGAGTGTTGTAGAAAATTATTGTGACTGATTGACTATATATTGACAGATTGTTGTTGTTCAGTTGCTAAATCATGTCCAACTCTGTGACCTCATGGACTGCAGCACAAAAGGCTTCCCTGTCCTTCACTGCTACCAAAGTTTGCTCAAATTCTTGTCCATTGAGTTGATGATGGCATCCAATCATCTCATCCTCTGTTACCCACTTCTCCTCTTGCCCTCAATCTTTCCCAGTATCAGGGTCTTTTCCAATGAGTTGGCTCTTCACATCAGGTGGCCAAAGTTTTGGAGCTTCACTTTCAGGAAGCTTTCAATGAATATTCAGAGTGAATTTCCTTTAGGATCAATTGGCTTGGGCTCCTTGCTGCCCAAGGGACTCTCAAGAGTCTTCTCCAGCACCACAATTTGAAAGCATCATTTGGTACACAGCCTCCTTTATGCTCCAAAGCTCACGTTTGCATGACTACTGGAAAAACCATAGTTTTGACTATACAGACCTTTGTCGGCAAACTGATGTCTCTGCTTTTTAATATGCTGTCTATAGCTTTTCTTCCAAAAGCAAGTGTCTTAATTTCATGGCTGCATTCCTCACCTGCAGTGATTTTGGAGCCCAAGAAAATAAAGTCTGTCACTGTTTCCATTTTATCCCCATCTATTTGCCCATGAAGTGTTGGGACTGGATGGATAATCTTAGTTTTTTGAATGCTGAGTTTTAAGCCAGCTTTTTCACTCTCTTATTTCACCTTCATCAAGAGACTCTTTAGTTCCTCTTTGCTTTCTGCCATTAGAATGGTATCTGCATATCTGTGGTTGTTGGTATTTCTCTCAGCAATCTTGATTCCAGCTTGTATCTCATCCAGCCCAGGATTTCACATGAGGTACTTTGCATATAAGTTAAATAACCAGAGTGACAAAAATACAGCCTTGACATGCTCTGTTCCCAATTTTGAACCAGTATATTTTTCCATGTCTGGTTCTTACTCTTGCCTCTTGACCTGCATGCAGGTTTCTCAGGAGGAACGTAAGGTGGTCTGGTATTTTCAACTCTTTAAGAATTTTCCACAGTTTCTTGTGATCCACGCAGTCAAAGATTTCACATAGTCAATCATCTATGCATTTGCTTATTAAAAAGCACTTAAAATGTGTAGCATATCTAGAAAATGATTCAAGAGGTAATGAAATCTATATAAAAACTTTACTTTTTTAATGAAAGAATGAAAAATATCAAGGATAAAAATATATTTTCAATGCTATAATTCACAGAACAAGAGAAGTACAAATAAAGGTGAGGTATATATAAAAATTTTAGTTTAGTAAATTTTTATAGTCTTCCTGGTATGGCCATTGCTATGTTAATATTATTTTCTAAGTTGAAAACAACACAAAAATATTTTCTCATGTCATGATTTGGTCATAATCTAATCCAACCATTATAATGAATATAACTAAGCTATAATTTACCACTTCTTGAAATTTTCATAGCTAAGTAAAAAAAAAAGAAAAAGAAAAATATTTTCTCTATTAGTTAGTCTTACTAATAGCTTCAGTAAGAATGAAATAAGTAGCTGGGCCAAGGCCAAAATGAAATTCAGCTGTGCATATGTCTGGTGGTGAAAGTAAAGTTTGAAGCTCTAAAGAACAATATTGTAAATGAACCTGGGATGTTAGGCCCATGAATCTATGTAAATTGGATATGGTCAAGCAGAAGGATGGTAAGACCTAACATTGATATCTTAGGAATCAGTGAAATAAAATGGATGGAAATGGTTGAATTTAATTCAAATGACTGTTATTTCTACTACTGTAGGCAAGAATCCCTTAGAAGAAATGGAGTATGACTAGTAGTTAACAGAAGAACCTGAAATATTCTTGTGTGCCACCTCAAAAATGACAAAGTGATCTTGGTTTGTTTCCAAGGCAAAGCATTCAACCTCACGGTAATTCAAGTCTGTATCCCAACTACTGATGCTGACGAAACTGAAATTGACAGATTCTATAAAGACCTACAAGACCTTCTAGAACTAACACACACACACACAAAAGCATGATAGGGGATTGGAATGCAAAAGTAGGAAGTTAATAGATACTCAGGAAAGAGGGTGCATTTAACTTCTTAAAACTATCAGCCCATGTTTGGTGGACATTGCTTCTGCTTACATTCCATCGCAAGAGTAGCTGTCTGGCCACCCTGGGTGCAGTCTGCTGTGAGAACAAGCCTGTGTGAGTTGGCTAGAAATGAACACCACTTGGCGGAGTGCTGTCATCCCAAACCAAGACCATTCAGGGAAGCCAGCACCTACTTCAGATCAGATCAGATCAGTTGCTCAGTCGTGTCCGACTCTTTGCAACCCCATGAACCGCAGCACACCAGGCCTCTCTGTCCATCACCAACTCCCGGAGTTCACTGAGACTCATGTCCATCTAGTCAGTGATGCCATCCAGCCATCTCATCCTCTGTCATCCCCTTCTCCTCTTGCCCCCAATCCCTCCCAGCATCAGAGTCTTTTCCAATGAGTCAACTCTTTGCATGAGGTGGCCAAAGTACTGGAGTTTCAGCTTTAGCATCATTCCTTCCAAAGAAATCCCAGGGCTGATCTCCTTCAGAATGGACTGGTTGCATCTCCTTGCAGTCCAAGGGACTCTCAAGAGTCTTCTCCAACACCACAGTTCAAAAGCATCAATTCTTTGGTGCTCAGCCTTCTTCACAGTCCAACTCTCACATCCATACATGACCACCGGAAAAACCATAGCCTTGACTAGACGAACCTTTGTTGGCAAAGTAATGTCTCTGCTTCACCTGTCAGCTAACTTCAGATACACGAGTGAGCTGAGCTGAGGTCAGGCCAAGAGAGTCCAGCTCTGCTGAAGCATTTCACTAGTCAACTCGCAGACAGGAGCCAGGAGAGGAGTCTGTCACCACATCCTGACTGCCTTCTGCCACATAGTGCATATCACTCCAGGACCTTCTTTCAGAGATCAAGCCTTGAGCCTTTGGAGTGGGAGCATTGATTCCAAGACTGTAGACTACCAGAGATCTCCTAACCCTAGGGAGTATCAAATAGTGAGAACTCCTACCAAGGAAACCACATGAATGCATGACCTGGCATCACCCAACCACCAGTAGCATCCTGTGCAGGACTCCTCATCCAAACAACAAACAAGACAAAAATACCAATTCAATCATCAGCAGACAGGATTAGCACCTCACTCAGCCCTGTCCATCAGAGGGGAAATAAAAAACTCAGCACAAATATCACCCTATATGAAGCTCACAGAAACTACTGGACCAAAGTTAGGAAGGAAGAAACCAAAAGGAAGAAAGAATTCAACCTTGAACCCTCAGAAAAGGAGACCTCAAGCACAGTATTTAAAAAAAAAGAAAAGAAAAGGCAGAGAAATACTGCATAAATGAAGGAACAAACTAGAAACACAGAAATAAATGAAGAGGAAATAGGCAAACTACTTGAAACAGAATTCATAATAATGATAGTAAAGATGATCAGTTCAATTCAGTTGGTCAGTCGTGTCCGAATCTTTGCGACTCCATGAATTGCAGAACGCCAGACCTCCCTGTCCATCACCAAATCCCAGAGTTCACCCAAACCAATGTCCATTGAGTCGGTGATGCCATCCAACCATCTCATCCTCTGTTGTCCCCTTCTCCTCCTGCCTTCAGTCTTTCCCAGCATCACGGTCTTTTCAAATGAGTCAGCTCTTTGCATCAGTTGGCCAAAGTATTGGAGTTTCAGCTTCAACATCAGTCCCACCAGTGAACACCCAGGACTGATCTCCTTTAGGATGGACTGGTTGGATCTCCTTGTAGTCCAAGGGACTCTCAAGAATCTTTTCCAAAACCACAGTTCAAAAGCATCAATTCTTTGGCACTCAGCTTTCCTCATTGTCCAACTCTCACATTCATACATGACCACTGGAAAAACATAGCCTTGACTAGACAGACCTTTGTTGACAAAGTAATGAATGTGAGTTTAAATATGCTGTCTAGGTTGGTCATAACTTTCCTTCCGAGGAGTAAGCATCTTTTAATTTCATGGCTGCAATCACCATCTGCAGTGATTTTGGAGCCCAGAAAAATAAAGATGATCAAAATCATGAAATGAAAATAGGGAAAATGCAAGAATCAACTAACAAAGACCTAGAAGAATTTAAGAATAAGCGTACAGAGACAAACAAATTACTGTATTTAAAAATACTCTAGAAGGAATCAATAGCAGAATATCTGAAGCAGAAGAATGGATCAGTGAGCTGGAAGATAAAAAGGTAGAAATAAATGCTTAAGAGCACAATAAAGTAAAAAGAATGAAAAGAAATGAGGATAGTCTCAGAGACCTCTGGTACAATATCAAATGCACCAACATTCGAATTATAGGGGTCCCAGAAGGAGAAGAGAAAAAGGTTATGAGAACATTTATCAAGAGATTATAGTTGAAAATTTTCCCAACATGGAAAAGGAAATAATCAATCAAGTCCAAGAGATGCAAAGAATCTATACAAGCTAAGCACAAAGAGAAACACACCAAGACACATAGTAATCAAACTAACAAAGATTAAACAGAAAGAATATTAAGAGCAGGAAGGGAAAAACAACAAATAACATACAAGGGAAACCCCAAACGTTTAATAGCTGCTCTTTCAGTAGAAACGCTGAAGTTCAGAAGGGAATGGCAGAATATATTTAAAGTAGAGAAAGGGAAAAAAAAATCTACAACCAAGATTACTCTACCTGGCAAGGATCTCATTCAAAATTAATGGCAACATCAAAAGCTTTCAGACAAGCAAAAATTATGCAAATTCAGTACCATAAAACCAGCTTTACAATGAATGTTAAGGACTTATACAGTCAGGAAATACAAAAGAAGAAAAAGATCTACAAAAACAAACCCCAAACAATTAAGAAAATAGCAATAGGAACATATATATCCATAGTTACTTTAAATGTAAATGGTTAAATGCTACAACCAAAACACACAGACTTGCTGAATGGATACAAATCAAGACCCATATATATGTTGTCTACAAGAAATCCACTTCAGACCTAAACACACATATAAAATGAAAGTGAAAGGATGGAAAAATATATTCCATGCAAATGGAACCAAAAGAAAGCTGAGGTAGCAAACCTTATCTTAGACAATGTAGACGTTAAAATAAATAATATTATCAGAGGTAAGAAAGGACACTATATAATGATCAAGGGATCAATCCAAGAGGAAAACATAACAATTGCAAATATCTGTGCACACAACATAGTAGCACCTCAATACATAAGACGAACACTAACAGATATGAAGGAGAAATGGACAGTAACACAATAATAGTAAAATATTTTAACACTCCATTTATACCAATGGACACATCATTAAAGCAGAAAATTCATAAAGAAACATATCTTAAATGATACGTCAGATGAGATGGATCTCATTGATATCTTCATGACATTTCATCAAAATGCAGAAGAATACACCTTCTTCTCAAGTGCACATGCAATATTCTCCAGGATAGATGACATCCTGAGTCACAAATCAAACTTCAGTAAATTTAAGAAGATTGAAATCCTATTAAGCATCTTTTCTGATCACAATGCTATGAAACTAGACATCAATTACAAGAAAAAAAAAAACTGCAAAAAGTACAAACAAATGTAGATTAAACAAAACATTTCTAAATAACTAACAGGTTACTGAAGAAATCAAAAGAGAAATAAAAAAATTCCTCAAAACAAATGACAATAACACAACAACTCAAAACCTACCTGTGGGATGTAGCAAAAGCAGTTCTAAGAGGGAAGTTTATAGCAATAAAATCCTACCTCAAGAAACAAGAAAAACATCAAGTAGACAACCTAAATTTATGTCTAAAACAACTGAAAAAGAACAAAAAACTCCCAAAATTAGCAGAAGGAAAGAAATCATAAAGATCTGAGCAGAATTAACTAAAAAAGAAATGAAAGAAACAATAGTAAAGATTAATAAAACTAAAAGGTGTTTATTTGAGAAGATAAATAAAATCAACAAACATTTAGCCAAACTCATCAAGAAAAAAGAGAGAAAAATCAAATCAACAAAATTAAGAATGAAAAAGGAGAGGTTACAAGAGACAATGCAGAAATACAAAGGATTATAAGAGACTATCATGAACAATTCTATGGCAATAAAATAGATAACCTGAAAAAAAAAAAGGACAGATTCTAAGAAAAGTTCAATCTTCCAAGACTGAACCAGGAAGAAATAGAAATTATGAACAACCCAAGTACAAGCACTGAAATCTAAGTTGTGATCAAAAATCTCCCCCAAAACTAAAGCCCAGGACCAGATGGCTTCACAGGTGAATTCTGTCAAACAACTAAAGAAGAGCTAATGCCTATCCTTTTAAACTCTTTCAAAAAATTGCAGAGGAAGGCATACTTTCAAACTCATTCTATGAGGCCACCATCACCCTGATACCAAAACCAAAAAAAGACAACACACAAAAAAGAAAACCACAGGCCAATATAACTGATGAACATAGATGCAAACATCCTCAACAACATTTTAGTAAACAGAATTAAACAATACATTAAAGAAGCTCATGCAACATGTTGAAGTTGGGTGTATTCCAGGGATGCAAGGATTCTTCAATATATGCAAATCAATCAACACAGCACATTAGCAAATTGAAAGATAAAAACTATATGATAATATCAATAGATGCAGAAAAAGCCTTTGACAAAATCCAGCACTCATTTATGATTAAAACCCTTCAAAAATGCACATAGAAGGAACCTACATAAACAAAGTAAAGGTCATATATGATAATCTCACAGCAAACATTATTCTCAATGGTGAAAAACTGAAAGCGTTTCCCCTAAGATCAGGAACAAGACAAGGGTGTCCATTTTCACCACTATTAGTCAGCGTAGTTTCAGAAGTCCTGGCTACAGTAATCAGAGAAGAAAAAGAAATAAAAGGAACCCAGATTGGAAAAGAAGAAGTAAAATTACAAGAGCTAATCAGTGAATTCACCAAAGTCTCAGGATACAAAATCAATACACAGAAAGCACTTGCATTCCTGTATAACAACAATGAAAAATCAGAAAGAGAAATTAAGAAATCAATCCCATTCACCATTACAACAGAAAGAATAAAATATCTAGGAATAAACTTACCTTACAAGCCAAAAGAACTGTATACAGAAAAATATAAGACATTGATGAAAGAAATCAAAGATGACATAAACAGATGAAAAGATATTCCATGTTCCTGTGTAGGAAGAATCAATATTGTGAAAATGATTATACTACCAAATGCAATCTACATTTCAATGTTCAGTTCAGTCGCTCAGTCGTGTCTGAATCTTTGCGACCCCATGAACCGCAGCACGCCAGGCCTCCATGTCCATTACCAACTCCTGGAGTCTACCCAAATCCATGTTCATTAATGCCATCCAACCATCTCATCCTCTGTCATCCTTTCTCCTCCTGCCCTCAATCTTTCCCAGCATCAGGGTCTTTTCAAATGAGTCAGCTCTTTGCATCAGGTGGCCAAGTATTAGAGTTTCTGCTTCAGCATCAGTCCTTCCAATGAATATTAAGAACTGATTTCCTTTAGGATGGATCCCTATCAAACCACCAATGGCATTTTTCACAGAAGTAAAACAAAAAAAAATTCACAATTCATATGGAAACACAAAAGATCCTGAATAGCCAAAGCAGTCTTGAGATGGAAGAATGGAGCTAGAGGAATCAACCTTCCTGTATTCAGATTATATTACAAATCTACAGTCATCAACATAGTATGATACTGGCACAAAACCAGAAATATAGACAAATAGAACAGGATAGAAAGCCCAAAAATAAAGCCATGCATCTATGGGTACCTTATATTTTACAAAAGAGGCAAGAATATACAATGGGACAAAGACAGCCTCTTCAATAAATGGTGCTGGGAAAACTGGGCAGCTACATGTGAAAGAATGAAAGTAGAACACTTCCTAACACCATACACAAAGATAAACTTAAAATGGATTAAAGACCTAAAACTATAAAATTTTTACAGAATTTTATTGTTCTAAAAGAAATTATAAAATTCTTACAGAATTTTATTGTTCTAAAATAAACTATAAAATTCTTAAAGGAAAACAGGCAGAACACTCTCTGACATAAATCACAGCAAGATCCTCTATTACTTATCTTGTAGAATACTGGAAATTAAAAAAAAAAAAAAAGGACCTAATTAAACTTAAAAGCTTTTGCATAATGAAGGAAACTCTAAGGAAGGTGAAAAAACAGCCCTCAAAATGGGAGAAAATAATAGCAAATGAAACAGCTGACAAAGAATATATTTTCAAAGTATAAAAGCAACTCATGCAGCTCAATACCAGAAAAACAAATAATCCAATCAAAAAGTGGGCAGATGACCTAAACAGACATTTCTCCAAAGAAGATGTACAGATGGCTAATAAATGCATGAAAAGTTGCTCAATATTGCTCATCATTCAGTTCAGTTCAATCACTCAGTCGTGTCTGACTCTTTGTGATCCCATGAATCACAGCACGCCAGGCCTCCCTGTCCATCACCAACTCCGGGAGTTCACTCAGACTCACGTCCATCGAGTCAGTGATGCCATCCAACCATCTCATCCTCTGTCGTCCCCTTCTCCTCCTGCCCCCAATCCCTCCCAGCATCAGAGTCTTTTCCAATGAGTCAACTCTTCACATGAGGTGGCCAAAGTACTGGAGTTTCAGATTTAGCATTAGAGAAATGCAAATCAAAACTGAAATGATGTATCATATTACACCAGCCAGAATGATCATCATCAAAAGGTCTACAAACAATAAATTCTGGAGAGGATGAGGAGAAAAGGGAACTCTTCTAAAGCCACTGTGGAGAACAGTGTTGAGATTCCTTAAAAAAAAAAAAAAAAAAAAAAAAAGGGAATAAAACTGCCACATGACAAGCAATTCTGCTATTAGGTATATATCATGAGGAAATCATAATTGAAAAAGACACATGTACCCCAAAGTTCATTGTAGCAATATTTACAATAGATAGCTAGGACATGAAAGCAAGCTAGATATCCAACACCAGATGAATGGATAAGGAAGTTGGAAGTTGTGGTATACATACACAATGGAATACTTAGCTATAAAAATGAATGAATTTTTGTCAGCTCTAATGAAGTAGATGAAGCTAGAGCCTATTTAGTTCAGTTCAGCTCATTTCAGTCACTCAGTCGTGTCCAACTCTTTGCCACCATATGAATCACAGCACGCCAGGCCTCCCTGTCCATCACCAACTCCCAGAGTTCACTCAGACTCATGGCCATCGAGTCAATGATGCCATCCAGCCATCTCATCCTCTGTCATCCCCTTCTCCTCCTGCCCCCAATCCCTCCCAGCATCAGAGTCTTTTCCAATGAGTCAACTCTTCGCATGAGGTGGCCAAAGTACTGGAGTTTCAGCTTTAGCATCATTCCTTCCAAAGAAATCCCAGGGATGATCCTCAGAATGGACTGGTTGGATCTCCTTGCAGTCCAAGGGACTCTCAAGAGTCTTCTCCAACACCACAGTTCAAAAGCATCAATTCTTTGGCACTCAGCTTTCTTCACAGTCTAACTCTCACACCCATACATGACCACTGGAAAAACCATAGCCTTGACTAGATGGACCTTTGTTGACAAAGCAATGTCTCTGCTTTTCAATATGCTATCTAGGATATTGATATAGCATGATATAGCATGATATAGCATCTAGGATGCTATCATAACTTTTCTTCCAAGGAGTAAGCATCTTTTAATTTCATGGCTGCAGTCACCATCTGCAGTGATTTTGGAGCCCAAAAATTAAAGGCTGACACCATTTCCACTGTTTCCCCATCTATTTCCCATAAAGTGATTGACTAGATGCCATGATCTTCATTTTCTGAATGTTGAACTTTAAGCCAACTTTTTCACTCTCCTCTTTCACTTCATCAAGAGGCTTTTGAGTTCCTCTTCACTTTCTGCCATAAGGGTGGTGTCATCTGCATATCTGAGGTTATTGATATTTCTCCTGGCAATCTTGATTCCAGCTTGAGCTTCTTCCAGCCCAGAGTTTCTCATGATGTGCTCTGCATATAAGTTAAATAAGTAGGGTGACAATATACAGCCTTGACGTACTCCTTTCCCTATTTGGAACCAGTCTGTTGTTCCATGTCCAGTTCTAACTGTTGCTTCCTGACCTGCATATACAGAGTGAAGTAAGTCAGATAGTGAAAGATACATTTCAAATATTAATGTATATATACAGAATACAGAAAGATAGTACTGAGGATCCTATTTGTTGGTCAGCAAAGGAGGCAGGCAGTGAAATAAAGAATGGACTTTTGGACACAGTGAGAGAAGGGAAGGATGGGATGCTTTGAGATAATAGCACTGAAACATATACATTACTATATATAAAATAGACAGTGGGAGTTTGATATATGATGCAGGGAATCCAAAGCCAGTGCTCTGTGACAACCTAGAGGAATGGGATGAAGGAGGTGGGAGTGTGGCTCAAGAAGGAGGGGATATATGTATACCTATGGCCGATTCAGTTGATGAATGGCAAAAGTCACAATATTGTTAAGCACTTATCTTCTAAATTAACTTTTTTTTAATTAAAAATGATGAGGGAAACTTTTTCTTACAGTAGAATTCCAATGAATAAATGTGTATGGTATGACAGAAATAGAAAATTACCATTTGACAAACATAGTAATGATCATCACAGGCAAGAATTATCAAGGGATTTGAAAGTATGATGAGAAGCATGATATTTATATAATCGTTAAGCATTTCCTGACAAGATGTTTATTAACTGCAAAGGGGGAAACAATAACTTTTTAGTGAAGAATGCTTACAGAGAGCACCTCACCCAAATGACCAAAGTTAACAGCAGCAGCAATGAAACCTATCAGTATCACATTCCTCCTCATAGGATGGAGGATGAACTGAGACAGACACAACTTCCCTGTGGTATTTTTGTCAAAGATGTATAGCTTAAATTCATTCATGAGGAAACATCAAACACACTCATTTTGAGGAACTACAAAATAACTGGTCAGTGTTCTTCAAAAGTGTTAAGATTGTGAGAGAAATGACCACAAACAGGAATGGCCACAAACCAGAAGATACTAAGGAAGAGTGTGATCCTGGGCTGGATGCCAAATTGGACTCTGGAACTGAAAAAAAGACAATAGTGAGACAACAGAAAAAGTTTGACCAGTGCATCTCAAAAGAGCTGATAGCATTGTAGTTTTGATGTCTGTACAATGGCTTATAAGATAATAGTATCTGGGGAAGGTGGATGAAGTCTATGTATCTATCTACTATTTATGTAATTGATGGGTTGGGGGGAGTCAGTGAGAAAGTGAAAGTTGCTCAGTCGTATCCAACTCTTTGCAACTCCATGGACTGTATAGTCCAGGTCAGAATACTGGAGTGGGTAGCCTTTCCCTTCTCCATGGTATCTTCCCAACCCAGGGATCGAACCCATGTCTCCTGTATTGCAGGTGGATTCTTTACCAGCTGAGCCACAAGGTCAGTGAGAAGGAGGTCTGCAATTATTTCAAATGAAAAGGGAAAATATAAAAACAAAATTTTCCACCATAAAAAAAAAAGAAAGTGTGAGAGTATTGTACATTCAAGTACAATACTTTTTTGCTAAAATAAATCCACATCTCAATGCCATTTTATGTCACATGAGAAGATAACATTACAATCTCTAGGAATATGTAAAGTGAGCACTGGATACATTTTTTTCCAAAACTGCAATTGGTTAAGCCATTCTTTAATTCATCAGTGGTAAACCATGGCTTTGCAAAGGGAGTGCCAATTCCTGGATTTCCGGAGTTGAAAGTTCATGGTCTTTTGAGTCAGATACATTTATATTTAAATCTTAACCACACTGCTATCTTGTATATTCTGGAGAAAATACTCTCTCTCCATTCATGCATTGTCCTATCTGTAAAACAGGAGTAATAGTACCAGTTTCAGGAACTTTTATGAGAATTAAGTAAAATGTTTGAAAAGATTCTTTATTCAGATCTCTTTTCTCCCCCTTATGGTACATACTGATACACAAAATTAAATTCTTTGTGGCTTTGAGAGCATATCCCGGGATTTGAAAATAAAAACACTGCATTATCTATGACCAAGATGACAAAGCTGTTTTTTAGAGTGAAAGGTTAATTGTAAAGTAATCAGCTTCCAATTAAAATAAATAAATTTATATTAAAAAATAAAACCTAGATGGTTGAAGTTGGTTGTTGTTAACTCTACTGGCTCAACTGTTTCTGCACAACATTTTCTCTGAAGTCTGAATCCTCCTGGACCATGAAGGACCTACAGCTAGTGTGAAATGTTGAGTGTGATAACTTTTCATGCCACTTGGAGACAGTAAAGCCAAAATGTCAGATAGTGACTGAAGTTTGTGTATCCACATTTCAGAAAAGGGATTTAAGCTGAGAAACTAAACTTGGAAATCATCCACCTATGTTGACAACTGCATCTCTATGATGGATAAATGCCCAGGAGGAGTGCACAGAGAGGACAATGTGGCTTAAGATTCTCTGTGTCAAAGATTCTCTGTGGTGTGATCACTCACCTAGAGCCAGACATCCTGGAATGTGAAGTCAAGTGCGCCTTAGGAAGCATCACTATGAACAAAGCTAGTGGAGGTAATGGAACTCCAGCTGAGCTATTTCAAATCCTGAAAGATGATGCTCTGAAAGTGCTGCATTTAATATGTTAGCAAATTTGGAAAAGTCAGCAGTGCCCACATGACTGGAAAAGGTCAGTTTTCATTCCAATCCCAAAGAAAGGCAATTCTAAAGAATGCTCATAGTACTGCATAATTAGTAAAGTAATGCTCAAAATTATCCAAGCCAGGCTTCAACAATACATGAACCGTGAACTTACAGATGTACAAGATGGATTTAGAAAAGGAAGAGGAACCAGAGATCAAATCGCCAACATCCATTGGATCATTGAAAAAGCATGAGATTTCCAGAAAAACATCTACTTGTGCTTTATTGACTACACCAAAGCCTTTGACTGTGTGGATCACAACAAACTGTGAAAAATTCTTCAAGAAATGGAAATACCAGACCACCTTACCCACATTCTGAAAAATCTGTATGCAGGTCAAGATACAACAGTTAGAACTGGACATGGAACAACAGAATGGTTCCAAATTAGGAAAGGAGTATGTCAAGGTTGTGTATTGTCACCCTGCTTATTTAACTTACATGCAGAGTACATCATGCAAAATGCTGGGCTGAATGAAGCACAAGTTGGAATCAAGATTTCTGGGAGAACTATCAATTACCTCAGATACACAGATGACACCACCTTTATGGCAGAAAGTGAAGAAAGACTAAAGAGCTTCTTGATGAAAGTGAAAGAGAGTGAAAAAATTGGCTTAAAGTTCAACATTCAGAAAACTAAGATCATGACATCCAGTCCCATCACCTCACAGCAAATAGATGGTGAAACAATGGAAACAGTGAGAGACTTCATTTTCTTTGGCTCCAAAATCACTGTAGATGGTGACTGCAGCCATGAAATTAAAAGATGCTTGCTCCTTGGAAGAAAAGCTATGACCAACCTAGAGAGCATATTAAAAAGCAGAGACATTACTTAACCAATAAAGGTCTGTCTAGTCAAAGCTATTGTTTTTCCAGTAGTCATGTATGGATGTGAGAGTTGAACTATAAAGAAAACTGAGAACTGAAGAACTGATGCTTTTGAACTGTGGTGTTGAAGAAGACTCTTGAGCATCCCTTGGACTGCAAGGAGATCCAACCAGTTCACCCTAAAGGAGATCAGTCTTGAATATTCATTGGAAGGACTGATGCTGAAGCTGAAACTTCAGTACTTTGGCCACCTGATGCAAAGAACTGACTCATTTGAAAAGATCCTGATGCTGGGAAAGATTGAAGGCAGGAGGAGAAGAATATGACAGAGGATGAGATGATTGGATGGCATCACTGACTCAATGGACATGAGTCTGAGCATGCTCCAGGATTTGGTGATGGACAGGGAAACCTGGCGTGCTGCAGTCCTACAGGTTCCCATAGTTGGACATGGCTGACTGGCTGAACTGAACTGAACTGTGTCAGTTCAGAGTGGAGTAAATCAAGGGGACTCATGGTCAACCAAGACCTCACCACTGCATCAGACACATCTGAAATAAAGTCACTATGGTGGTAAGGCACTACCATTTATATTTGATTGAAATGTGTCTCCTGTAAAATTCTTGATTTTGTTCCCAGGCACTTCAGATCATAGGCCACATTTCTTCTTCAGAGAAACTTCAGTTCTTCTCTCATGGCATAACAACATGCCTTGATGAGGCCCACTAGATTACTAAGATTAATCTCCTTTATTTAAAGTTAACTGATTGTAGATGTTGGTCATGTCTGCAGTACTTGGATTAGTGTTGGGTGTGTAACTGGGTGCTGTAGCCTTACCAAGTTGACACATGAAACAGCTGTCACCCCTGGCTTCTATGCCACCTAAAAGCAAGAGATTTGTTACACTAAACCCACTTCTCCTGCTCACAAAAGAAGAGATAGATTCTTTTGTTATATAACTAGGTGCTAAAAATTTAGTATTCTATTAAGTGTACTTTAGATGCCATATAGATGTACCGCTACTGCTAAGTCACTTCAGTCATGTCCAACTCTGTGCAACCCCACAGACAGCAGCCCACCAGGCTCCCCTGTCCCTGCAATTCTCCAGGCAAGGACACTGGAGTGGGTTGCCATTTCCTTCTCCAATGCATAAAAGTGAAAAGTAAAAGTGAAGTCGCTCAGTCGTGTCTGACCCTCAGCGACCCCATGGCCTGCAGCCTTCCAGGCTCCTCCATCCATGGGATTTTCCAGACAAGAGTACTGGAGTGGGGTGCCATTGCCTTCTCTAATAGATGTACTATATACATGTAAAAGTTCATTGACTTTCACATTTAAGGTTTGTACACTTTATCTGTGTTTCACTTCAATAAAAATTAAAAAAATATATATATGTAGTTTTTGAATGACTTTTATTATAAAGAATTTTTAGTACACATGTATATGACACTGAAATTTTTAAACAAAGTATTTTTTTTTTTCAGATATCCTGGAAAATACTTCTCATAGGTTGCAAGTGTAATTATTTTACATCTACAGATCAATAAACATCCACATTAGTAATTAGTTGCAAAACACTAGAAATATACTACCCCTATCCATTCTGAGCCCCTGAAATCTAAATGTTTTGTGATGAACCCAGCATATCATGATTTTTAATAATATATTACATCATGTAGAAAAACATAATCCTTTGTAGGATATAAAATAATAAATTCCTATTTAGAGTATGAGCAAGATCATCTATAATTCCTCTGGAATATCATGGTATGGATGGTAACTGGGTATTAAATCATATAAATTATTTATTGCTACCAGATATTATGAAAAACAAATTTGGAATCCAAAGAGAAACCATTTTCTGCCTTTCAGAATCTCCTAGAAAGAACTGCAATAAAATTTCAAGGTACAAATATGTTTCCGACAGAGTAGTCCGTAACACCTTTGCATTGTTTCAGGGGATCAGCAGTTATGTGAATTGATAACTACACAGCAAGATTCCATGTTGACTGCATCAGTGGTATTGAGATTCAGAACAATGAAACAGTTGTCAGTGTTTAAGAGCAGCCAGGTCCCAGCCCATAAATTATGAAAAATAGAGTTATAAACCTGAGCCTAAGTGCTATGAGATATTCTACCAAACTTCAAAATGTGTCTTAAAACACTCAACTCATTATGAAAAATATGTTTACAAAGGTATTTTCTCCAAGATTTATGGAACAGATAAGTCAAGATAGTAATAAATAGATTTTCAAGGGAAAAAGTACCAATAAACTACATTAAACATATTCTAAGCTTTTGATCATCATTGTCAAATTTCTGGCATGCCTGTAATTAATCATAATAAATATATTTTAAGGAAGAAAATTCACAGATATATAGAGACACTCTCTCAACTTTAAATGCATTTAAAAAAAAAATCTTGTCAATAATTTATACATCATTTATCATAAGTGAAAATGTATGAATTGCACTTAGAAAAGGTGCGAGCAGCAATATATGCAGATCTGGTCCCTTAAGACTCTGAAATAATGACACAAATAGGTGGAGAAATGCACCATGTTCGTGGATTGGAAGAATCAATATAGTGAAAATGAGTATACTACCAAAAGCAATTTATAAATTCAATGTAATCCCTATCAAGCTACACTACCAAAGGCATTTTTCACAAAACTAGAACAAATGATTTCACAATTTGTATGGAAACACAAAAAACCTTGAATAGCCAAAACTATCTTGAGAAAGAAGAATGAAATTGGAGGACTCAACCTGCCTGACTTCAGACTATACTACAAAGCTACAATGATCAAGACAGTATGATATGGGCACAAAGACAGAAATATAGAACAATGAAACAAAATAGAAAGCCCAGAGATAAATCCACGCACCTATAGACACCTTATCTTTGACAAACGAGGCAAGAATATACAATGAAGAAAAGACAATCTCTTTAACAATTGGTGCTGGGAAAACTGGTCAACCATCTGTAAAAAGAAACTAGAACACTTTCTAACACCTACACAAGAATAAACTCAAAATTGATTAAAGACCTAAATATAAGACCAGAAACTATAAAACTCTTACTGGAAAGCATAGGCAGAACACTCTCTGACATAAATCGTGGCAAGATCTTCTATGACCCACCTGCCAGGGTAATGGAAATAAAAGCAAAAATAAAAAAATTGGACCTAATTAAATTTAAATGATAAATGAAACAACTGACAAAGAATTCACCTCCAAAATATACAACCAGCTCATGCAGCTCAATAGCAGAAATATGAACAACCGAATTTAAAAAATAGGCCAAAGAAATAAAAAAAAAAAAAACATTTCTCCAGAAAAGACATACAGATGGCTAACAAATGCATGAAAAGATGATCAACATCACTCATTATCAGAGAAATGCAAATTATTATTTATTTGGTAATGCCATTCTTTAACCTCCACAAAGCAACCAGCACAGTGCTAGACATCATCAGAGGTGAAATGTACATAAAATTTTTAAATCATAGACTATTTGAGATAAAGGAGACATTATCTTGTCAATGATTTGCTTTACAGATACTATAACGTATTCAGATTTTATCTGTACAATGCCAAGGCCATGCTCAAATTTCATGGTGACTGAGTTCATGTGAAAAAGCAGATCTTCTAACTTGTGATGTGGAACCACAATGAGTACCATCTCACACCAGTCAGAATGGCTGCCACCAAAAAGTCTACAAACAATAAATGTTGGAGAGGGTGTGGTGAAAAGGGAACTCTCCTACACTTCTGGTAGAAATGGAAACTAGTACAGCCACTATGGAGAAAGGTGTGGAGATTCCTTACAAACCTGGAGATAGAACTGCCATGAGACCCAGCAATCCCACTACTGACCATACACACCAAGGAAACCAGAATTGAAAGAGACACATATACTCCAATGTTCATTGCAGCACTGTTTACAATAGCTAGGACATGTAAACAACCTAGATGTCCATCAGCCTACCAATGGATAAAGAATTTCTGGTATATATACACAATGGAATATTACTCAGCTGTAAAAAAAAGAACACATCTGAGTCAGTTCTAATGAGGTGAATGAAATTGGAGCCTATTATACAGAGTCAAGTAAGTCAGAAAGAGAAACACCAATACAGTATATTAATGCATATGTATGGACTTTAGAAAGATGGTAACAACAACCCTATATGCAAGACAGCAAAAGAAACACAAATGTAAAGAACAGACTTTTGTACTATGTGGGAGAAGGTGAGGGTGGGACGATATGAGAGAATAGCATTGAAACATGTATATTACCATATGCAAAATAGATGACCAGTGCAAGTTCAATGCATGAAGCAGGGCATTCAAAGCTAGTGCTCTGGGACAACCCAGAGGGATGGAATGGGGAAGGAGGTGAGAAGGGGGTTCAGGATGGTGGGACACATGTACACCCATTGCTGATTCATGTTGATGTATGGCAAAAACCACCACAATGTTGTAAAACCTTATTCATGCCTTCTTTGAAGATGAATAGTATTAAAAACAAAAGAACTGCCTAAGTGGAAAAAAGAAAAAAAAAATCTGAAATACATAAAGATTTGGTCCATCCCTTATTTGTCCAAATTTTCCAGGTACTTGTAAAATTTGTAAAGACCCTTATGTTGCAAGATGTGCCTCACATTATGAGCTAATCTAGAAATTACTACAATCACCAAGGAGTGAGTTGGGCTTTCTTTCTTTCTTTTTTGCTCAGGGCCCTATTGTAATGAAGATACAATAATACATACAGTAAAATAATAAATGAAGAGCCCCTTAAATATAGTGTTTGTATATTAATTAAAATAATGTAGTTTCTGAGAACTCCAAAGCAATCCCTTATTTTCTTAGTGACTCTCTAAATAAAACTTACAGGTTGTTTAACCAGGAAAAATAATCAAGCTTGAGATTGCCTTCCCAGAACAGGGGAGCAGTTATGAGTACCAAGTTAGTAATACACAATGAATGCCACATGATGGCCAGCATCCCTGAGGATATACATGTTCTCATTTAGGGACTCTCTAATCAGAATGTCCTCAATTTTTTAACTCTCAAAACTGTTAGAGTTAAAAGAAAAAAAAAACTTACTTGTCAATCTATTAAGAGACGTGTCTTGGTATAGTATACAAGGTTCCATATCACAAGTTAGAAGATCTGCTTTTTCACATGAACTCAGTCACCATGAAACTTGAGCATGGCCTTGGCATTGTACAGATAAAATCTGAATACTTTACAGTAGCTGTAAAGCAAATCATTGACAAGATAATGTCTCCTTTATCTCAAATAGTCTATGATTTAAAAATTTTATGTACATTTCACCTCTGATGATGTCTAGCACTGTGCTGGTTGCTGTGTGGAGGTTAAAGAATGGCATTGCCAAATAAATAATAATGATATTGTCTTCAATCAATTCAAGGTAGCAAAGACACACTCAGAAGGACTATTCCATAGTGGAGAAAAAGTTTAGAAGCAGAATGAACAGAAGTTATTCAAGAGATGGTGGCAAAAAAGATTATGAGGAGAAAGAAAGATAGCCAGATACTCCCCTGGGATGAGTAACACTGTTTGTGGATATTTAAATAAATGAAAACATATACTTTGGCTACCTGATGCAAAAAAAAATTGACTCATTTGAAAAAACCCTGGTGCTTGGAAAGATTGAAAGAGGGAGGAGAAGGGGATGACATGGTTGGATGGCCTCACTGACTCGATGGACATGAGTTTAGGTAAACTCCGGGAGTTGGTGATGGACAGGGAGGACTTGCATGCTGCAGTCCATGGTGTCACAAAGAGTTGGACACAACTGAGCAACTGAACTGAACTGAACTTATCCACAAAAAGACCTGTATAGGCATAGTCATGGTTGCCTTACCCATAATAACTAGAAAGAAACCAAAGGTTCATTAATAAGTGAATAAATTTGTTTATAGAGATAAACTGTGATACAATTGAATAATACTCAGCAGCAAAAATTGATTAATTATGAAAAATGAAACATGATTAATATCATGAGTGTCTTGATAATAAAACCCAGTTTCTATAGTGTTAGTCACTCAGTCGTGCCCAACTCTTTGCTACCCCATGGACTGCAGCCCACCAGGCTCCTCTGTCCATGAGATTTTCCAGGCAATCATACTGGAATGGGTTGCCACTTCCTTCTCCAGGGCATCTTCCCAACCCAGGGATCAAACCCTGGTCTCCTGCACTGCAGGCAGATTCTTTACCGAGTGAGCCCAGTTTCTATATGTACATATTAAATCATCACATTTAGATGATTTCCATAAAGAGGCAAAACTAATACCTCAATAAATATTATATATACTCCCTTGGAGAAAGGAATGGCTACCAACTCCAGTATTCTTGCCTGGAGAATTCCATGGACAGAAAGGAACCTGGTGGGTCCATGGGGCCGCAAGAGTCATACATGACTGAGCAACTAGCACTTTCATTAGCTTTCATTCATACTTATCTATAAAGACATATAAATATTGTTGCTTTTAGGGTTGAGAAAATTGCCTGGCAGGGGACACAGGGAAACTTTATAAGGAGTGGATGTATTTTTTGCTTATGGGTGTGGGTTACATGGGGCTTCCCTGGTGGCTCAGAGGTTAAAGCGTCTGACTGGAAAGCGGGAGACCCGGGTTCAATCCCTGGGTCGGGAAGATGCCCTGGGGAAGGAAATAGCAACCCACTCCAGTACTCTTGCCTGGAGAATCCCATGGAGGGAGGAGCCTGGTAGGCTGCAGTCCATGGGGTTGCAAAGAGTCGGACATGACTGAGCAACTTCACTTTCACTTTCATGGGTTACATGGGTGAATAAAAATGTTACAATTCATCAAAAGAGAACATGTAAGATCTCAGGATTTTAAGTGTGTAAATTATACCTCTATATAAAATTAAAAGATGATTTGTAGGCTAGTACAGAAATTTAAAACAGATTATTTAGTTTAAATATATATAGCAGCAAAAGTCCAAGATAGCAGAGTAGAAGGATGTGCACTCATCTTCTGTGAGAACTCCAAAATTGCAAGTCCCTGCTGAAGAACCATCGACAGGAGAAAGTTGGATCCTACAAATAAAAGATACCCCATGTCCAAGGCCAAAGGATAAGCCCCAACAAGATGGTGGTGGTGGTGGGGGGGTGAAATTGCTTTTAGAATCAAAACCCCATATCCACTAGGGCTCAAATAAAGCCTTTCATGCATCAAGACCCAGAGATCCCACAGAGATAAGGCAGAGCTGCCTTTGAGTGTTTGCATGTCTCCTGTGGAAGCATGGGTCAGCAGTGGCCTGCCACAGGGACAGGAGCTCTGGCTGCAGCACACCTAAGAGGCACACCATGTGGCATAAATCCTTTGGAGGAGGTCGTCATTAGCCTCATCCCAGAGTCACCGAGTAGACAACCCACAAACTGGAGAACAATTATACCAAACAAGTTCTCACACTGTTATGAAAGTTCTAAGACTCACAACAGATTTCTCAACCTGGAGATCCAGCAAAGGGCTGAGAAGCCCCAGGGAATGTGACTGGTAGCCGGTGGGATTTGATTAGAGAACTTCCACAGGACTGGGGATACAGATTCTTGGAGGGCACAAACGGAATCTTGTGAGCACCAAGACCCAAGAGAAAGGAGTAGTGACCCACAATAGACTGGCCCAGACTTGCCTGTAAGTGTCCAGGAGTCTCCAGTGGAGGCATGGGTTGAGAGTGGCCTGCAGCAGGGTCAGGAGCACTGAATAAAATAGTGCTGTCATAAGTTTTTTTGAAGGAGGTCTCCATTACCACCATTGCCTCTACTATAGTTTGGTCTCAGGCCAAAAAGCAGGAAGGGCCCACAGCTCCACCCATCAACAGAAAATTGGATTAAAGATGTACTGAGCATGGTCATCAGAACAAGACCCAGATTCTCCCACAGCCAGTCCCTTTCATCAGAGAGTTTCCACAAACTTCATCCTTATCCCTCAGAGGTCACACAAAATGAAAACCACAATCACAGAAAACTAGCCAAACTGATCACATGGATCACAGCCTTGTCTAATTCAATGAAACTCTGAGCCATGCTGTGTAGGGCCACCCAAGATGGATGGGTCACGGTGGAGAGTTCTGAAAAAACGTGGTCCACTGAAGAAGGGAATGACAAACCACTTCAGTATTCTTGCCTTGAGAACCCCATGAATAGTACGAAAAGACAAAAAGATATGACATTGAAAGATGAACTCCCCAGGGCTATCGGTGTCCAATATACTACTGGAGAAGAGTGGAGAAATAGCTCCAGAAAGAATGAAGAGACCGAGCCAAAGCAAAAACATTTCCCAGCTATGGATGTAACTGGTGATGATAGCATAGTCCAATGCTCTAAAGAACAATATAGCTTAGGAACCTGGAATGTTAAGTCCATGAATCAAGGTAAACTGAAAGTGGTCAAACAGGAAATGGCAAGAGTGAACATCAACATTTTAGAAATCAAAGAACTAAAATGGAACAGAATGGGTGAATTTGATTCAGATGATCATTATATCTACTACTCTGGGCAAGAATCCCTTAAAAGAAATGGAGTAGACCTCATAGTCAACAAAAGAGTCTGAAATGCAGTACTTGGATGCAATCTCAAAAACAACAGAATGATCTCTATTTGTTTCCAAGGCAAGTCATTCAATATCACAGTAATCCAAGTATATGCCCCAGCCAGTAATGCTGAAGAAGCTGAAGTTGAATGGTTCTCTGAAGACCTACAAGACCTTCTAGAACTAACACCAGAAAAAGATGTCCTTTTCATCATAGAGGACTGGAATGCAAAAGTGGGAAGTGAGGAGATACCTGGAGTAACAGGCAAGTTTGTCCTTATAGTACAAAATGAAGCAGGGCGAAGGGTAACAGAGTTTTGCCATGAAAATGCACTGATCATAGCAAACACCCTCTTCCAACCACACAAGAGAAGACTCTACACATGGACATCACCAGATGGTGAATAATGAAATCATTATAGTTTTTGCAGCCAAAGATGAAGAAACTATACAGTCAGCAAAAACAAGACAGGGAGAGAACTGTGGCTCAGATCATGAACTCCTTATTGCTAAATTCAGACTTAAATTGAAGAAAGTGGGAAAACCACTAGACCATTCAGGTATGACCTAAATCAAATCCCTTACGATTATACAGTGGAAGTGAGAAATAGGTTTGAGGCATTAGATCTGATAGATTGAGTGCCTAAAGAACTATGGACAGAGGTTTGTAACATTGTACAGGAAGCAGTGATCAAAACCAACCCAGGAAAAAGAAATGCAAAAAGGCAAAATGGTTGTCTGAGGTGGCCTTACAAATAGTTGAGAAAAGAAGATAAGTGAAAGGCAAAGGAGAAAAGGAAAGATATATCTGTCTGAATACAGAGTTCCAAAGAATAGCAGGAAAGATAGGAAAGCCTTCCTCACTAATTAATGCAAAGAAATAGAGGAAAGCAATAGAATGATGAAGATTAGAAATTTCTTGAAGATCTCATCAAATTTAGAGATACCAAGGGAACAGTTAATGCAAAGAGGGGCAAAATAAAGGATAGAAATGGTATAGACCTAACAGAAGTAGAAAATACTAAGAAGAGGTATCAAGAATACACAGAAGAACTGTACAAAAAAGATTTTCATGACCCAGATAACCACGATGGTGTGATCACTCACCTAGTGCCAAATGTCCTGGAACGCAAAGTCAAGTGGGCCTTAGGAAGCATCACTATGAACAAAGCTAGTCTAGGTGATGGAATTCCAGGTGAGTTATTTCAAATCCTAAAAGATTATGCTGTGAAAGTGCTGCACTCAATATGTCAGCAAAGTTGGAAAACTCAGCAGTGGTCACCAGACAGGAAAATGTCAGTTTTCATTCCAATCCCAAAGAAAGGCAATGCCAAAGAATGTTCAAACTACTGCACAATTGCACTCATCTCACATGATAGCAAAGTAATGCTCAAAATTCTCCAAGTTATTCTTAAACAGTATGTAAACAGAGAATTTCCAGATGTTCAAGCTGGATTTAGAAAAGGCAGAGGAATCAGAGCTTAAATTGCCAACAATCCACTGGATCATAGAAAAGGCAAGAGAATTCCAGAAAAAGTTTGTATTTCCAGAAAAACATCAGCAAAGAACTGACTCATTGAAAAAAAAACCCTGATGCTGGGAAAGATTGAAGGCAGGAGTAGAAGGGGATGAAAGAGGATGAGATGGTTGGATGGCATCACTGACTCAATGGACATGAGTTCGAGCAAGCTCCAGGATTTGGTGATGGACAGGGAAGCCTGCATACTGCAGTCCATGGGGTTGCAAAGAATTGGACACAACTGAGCACTGAACTGAGCTGCAAAAGGAGAGATTGATTACTTAAAATTTTGAAGAAAAATGTATACATATTACTACTCTTAAAATGTGTCTGAAACTTCCAGTTTCCAACCTAGTGTGTAAGAAGATGGACATTACCATGTTACACTAACAAGTAAAAAGCTAAACAAACTGAAAAAAAAAAAATCAATTTCTATCAAACCCATAGAGAGGCTGAGTTATGGGTAAACCACAGTTCTGCAAGTTAGAGACAAACAGGTCAATTAGAAGAATGGTGACTTAACCAAAGCATTAAATCTCCACAGGACCCATCACCTTGGTAGGGAAATAGCTATAACTGACCCTCTGCTGTAAGCTTAGCATGCAGAAGTCTGAGACATAAAACTTCAGATTACCTGTCATTGGAGGCTTCCACACTTTTGTTGTTTTACCTCTAGGAACTTGAGCAGGTTCTCACAGTGAATACTGGATAAAAATCCCTTTGTGTTTCTGGAAAGAGGGGGAGTGGAACCATTCTGAAATAAACCAGAGTAATCTGTTCCAAATTCCTGCCCTTAAGAGAAACTATTAAACCAGAGCCTAACTTGCTGAAGGTTTAGCAGAGCCTCACAGAACTAAGGGAAAGAAAATAACCCAACTCTAGTCCCTCTAACTCTCTTGTTCCATCAAAGAGGGATGTGAGGGGGAGAGAACCAAGAACAAGAATGAGGAGTATGTGTGAAAAAGTCACAGTTCATGGCTTACTAAAGAGAGCTACTCACAAAATATAGAACAATTCCCCTCCCCCTGCACCTTATCACCACATTACTAATAAAGGCCAATTATATCAGTTTATTTCACCCAGTACATTACATCCAGTTATAAAAAAAAAAAAAAAAAAAAAACACTTCAAGCCATACTTAAGAAGCGCACACACACACACACACACAGTTTCAAAAGACAGAACAAACATCAGGACAAAATTCACATATGGCAGGAATATTGAAATTATCAGGCTAGGAATTTAGAACAATTGTGATTAAGATGTTGAGGGGCTTAATGGATGTCAACTACAAATTGGTACTTGCCAAGGGCATTTGCCATCTACCTCTGCAGCTGTTGACCTGTGATATGCCCTGAAGGGACTTCAGGGTTGAGAATAAGGCACTTTGTGCTCCAGAAAAATTGGTGGAATGGGTCTTTAGATAGTTAGATATTTTCAGGAACTGACTTCATAATCCCAATCTTTGTATCTCCCCTCATATCTAGAAAAGCACTAAATCCCCTCATAGTGACATCAACTCATGACTAGCAGAAAACCTTTTGTAAGATAAGTGCTTGATTGTGTAAATTCTCCCTTTACCAAAATCACATATATTGACCTTCTGCCACTATCTTTTTGGAGCAGTTTCTCAGAACTATCTGAGGTGCTGTTTTGAGGTAAGAGTGAGATCAAAGCCCCCAATTAACATTAACAACCCTTTGCTTTCCCTTCCTTTATCTTGTGTTAACAGCTTCTGCTCATCAATTACTGCTTCTGTGTCTGTGATCTTGGTTACTCTTACAACTGAGGAACTTGGGCTACCTGGGGAGGGGAGGGATCTGAGTTGTTTGAGTGGGAAGTTTATGGTATATAAAAGATATCCAGAGCACTCAGCCTTTGGAGGCAACTCCTCTGAGCCTGTGCTGGTGCTGAATAAACCCTGTTGTTCTAAATCTTTGAGTGCCACTTGTCTCTTTCCCACATCACGGTTTCTGGTGTATTGGCCAGAAAGTCAAGTCAACAACCAAGCTGTGCTACAATTGTTGGAGTACCAGAGAAAGCCGTGGCCACTGACATGGTGACAGATAGGTGCCACCTGGCATTTGCTGGATTCCAACTCTCACTCGAGCTGCACTGGCCTCAGCCCATAAGGCTTCCTGAATGGGCTCAGGAGAGCAGAAGCAGGACACAGGACGTCAGACAGGTGAGTGCCCCAGGACATTTGCTCAAGTCAGGACCTGCCATATGATGGAAGGGGAAACTGATCACCTCCCAGTGACTGGAGAGTCACTCAGAATAAGATTTGTTCTCTCAGGTGGTCTGTCAATTCTGGCGTGTGTGTGAAAGAGTGACTGAGCAGGGAGAGCCCATGCTCCACCATCTTCAGACTTTGAAGCTTGAGTAGGTCCTAACCTAAAGTTCCATGACAACCTCATATGGCTCAGGGCAGCACCAGCCTCTAGGGGATTTAATCCCTCCTTGCAAGTCTGGTCCTGGTCTGCAGTTTGTACTGACCAGCCAATGCAAAGAGGTGTCTAAATCTCCATAAGGGGAGTGGCCAGGCAGTGAGTGCCTCTCTTTGTTTCATTGTGTGACACTCCCTCAGGGTGGGGACTTTCACGTAATGGGCAATTGGACTTCTAAATCCACTGTCTTAGAGTGTATGGCTAAGAATTTTAATAAAGGATTTTCTGGGGATTATGGTGTAAAATTGAGTCCTGAAAAACTGCACATTCTTTGTACCCTGGAGTGGCCCTCCTTCAGGGACAGATGGCCCTCAGAAGGAACCTTAGATGTGCCCACTGTCTGAACAGTGCAGAGTTATAATGGGAGACCCCAGCCACCCACACCAAGTCTCATGTATCAATTAATGTTTGGAAATTGCCCAGTTAAGACCCCTTTGGGTTTGATTCTTTGCCACAAGTCAGGGACAGTGTAAGGTCCTAGTAGCTCAAGTGAAGGAAAGGACCTCGCACCAAGAGAAGGAACCACCTATCTTCCAGGGTGAGGCTGAAGAAATGCCTCCAAAGCCCCTACCTTATATCCCCATGACTCCTCTACTGATAGCAGCAGATCCACATTTATCATACAATCCACTGCCTTCCATTTCACTTCTTCCTCTTGATGCTCCCAAAGCTATTGTGCCCCCATGGCCAGCCATCCCAGAACTGATGGGTAGATGCCTCCAGTTGGCTTAGGGAGCAGTTGCCTGAGCACTACAAATGTGCTTATGAAAAACTCAAGGGCCACAGTGTTGCTGCCAATGGGCTCCTACAAGATGGGGAACCCATTTTTTACTACCAGCCTTTCTCCATGACTGATCTCCTTAACTGGAAACATCACACCCCCTCATACTCTGAAAAGCCCCAAGCACTAGTTGATCTCTTAGAATCCATCTTCCAGACCCACTGCTCCACCTGAGCAGACTGCCAATGGGTAGGCAGCTTCTCCTCACCCTATTCAATACAGAGGAGTGCAAATGAGTCATGACAGAGGCTTAAAAATGGCTCCAGGCCAATGCCCCAGGGGGTCAATTAGATGCAGAGAACTGGGCTCAGGAGAACTTCCTGAAGAAAGAGCCTCACTGGACCCCAATACCAAGGGGGGAAGAAACCAGTTGGATAGGTATCAACAGGCCCTCTTACAAGGGGTAAAACAGGGCTAAGAAGCTTACTAACATGGCTAAGACCACTGAGGTACTACAAAAACCAGATAAAAGCCCAGCCAATTTCTACAAAAAGCTGTGTGAGGCCTTCCAGGTCTTCACCTCTTTTGATCCTGGAGCTCCTGAAAAATCAATGTATGATAAATGCAGCCTTTGTAGGACAGGCCTAATCAGACATCCAAAGGAATTATAGAAGTTAGAAGGGTTTGCCGGTAAAAATGCCATAGAACTGCTAGAAATAACCAATAAAGTCTGTCAATCAAGATCAAACAGCATGTCAAGAAGCAGAAAAGGAGATGAAGCAAAAAGCCACACTCTTGGCAGCTGCCCTCTCAAAACCTGCACTCCTATTAAGGCAAGGGGCCCAGATCTGAAAAGGAGAATTCCCCTCAGCCATGATGAGTATGCCTTTTGAAAGGAAGGGGGGCACTGCAAAAATTAGTGTCCCAGTCTCCCTGAGAAGAAAACCAAAGAGGCAGGCCCACTGAGCTGATATCGTCCCAAGCCACCCAGTGCTAATCTGATCAGGCTAACTGTAACAGAATCCAACTAGAGAGGACAAGGCTCTCTCAAACTGGGCCCCTGAGAGCCCATGGTCAGAATTCAAGTACAGGCCATCCAATGGACTTTATGGTGGACACAGGCCCTGAGCATTCAGTGGTCACCCAACAAATAGCCCCCCTCTTGGGAAAAGAAACTACCATCATCAGGGCCACAGGCACAGACCTGTGGGAGAGCCGCAGACCATTTTGTGGTCCTTGACAATGCTGACTTGGTGTGGGGGGGCATGAGGTAGTGCATGGATTCCTCTACCTGCCCAACTGCCCTGTCCCTTTGATAGGAAGTGACCTGCTTGCTAAGATGGGGACACAAATTTCTTTTCTGCTGATGGATCAGCTAAAGCTGGCAGGACTGCCATTCTCCTTGATTATAACTCTCATTGTAAGGAGAGAAGAAGAATAATGTCTGTATTCCTCCCCTCCAGGATAAGAGACCATTCCTCCTAAATTAGAGACTGAGAACCCACTAGTTTGGGCCAAGGGAAATCCTCTGGGTCTGGCAAAACACCATGCTCCCATCCTGATTGATCTGGGAGCTCAGCTTGTAAAATTACGACAGTATCTGATTCCCCGGGAGGCCCAAATAGGAATCCAGGCTCATTTAGACAGACTACTCCAAAATGAACCTCTGAGGAAATGCCAGTCACCCTGGAACACCTCATCACTACCCGTAAAGAAGCCAGGGACACATGACTGCCGTCCGGTTCAGGACTTAGGAGCTGTAAACGAGGCAACGATTACTCTGCACCTAGCAGTGCCTAATCCGTACAGCTTACTAGGACTGATGCCTTCCACAGCCAAATGGTTTACTTGCTTGGACTTGAAAGATGTCTTCTTCTGACTCTTGGTTGCACCAGTCAGTCAACCACTATTTGCCTTTGAATGGGAAAATCCACACATGGGAAACAAGGAACAGCTCACTTGGACAAGGCTTCCTCAGGGGTTCAAGAACTCCTCTACTCTCTTCAGTGGAGCGTTGGCCACCAACTTGGCTAAATTTCCTGGACAGGAGTTAGACTGTGTCCTGTTGTAATACATCAATGAACTTCTGCTGGCCAGCACAACACAGGCTCGATGCCTAGAAGGAACAAAGTCCCTCCTCTCCTTTTTAATGGAAGCTGGGTACCAGGTATCTAAGAAAAGGGCACTCCTGAAAGTCATTGTTCCCAGATACGGAATGCCTCTGACCACAAGGTCGGACAATGGCCTGGCATTTGTAGCCAAGACAGTACAATGGTGGCAAGGGCTTTGAAGATCTGGTAGAAATTGCATACTGCCTACTGTCCCCAGAGCTCAGGGAAAGTGGAACTCTTGAATTGAACCCTCAAACAAACCCTAGCAAAACTATACCAGAAGACCAGCTTATCTTGTCTATCTTGGGTAGACATGTTACCTGTGGCCCACTTAAAGGTAAGGTGTTCAGCGTGGGCAGGGATAGGGTTTTCACCCTTTGAAATCCTGTATGGACGACCACCCCTGCTAGTCAACTTGAAGGGAGACACCAGAGAACTGGGAAACTTGCACTTATATAGGCAGCTACAAGGGTTAGGATACACAATCTCTCAGATACTTAAAAGGGCAATTGATAGAATACCCATATCTGTAGGCATAACAGTACATCCCCACTAACCAGGGGACCAGGTTTGGGTAAAAGGTTGGAAAAAAGAGCCTTTAAAACCCACGTGAAAAGGGCCCTATTCTGCAATATTAACTACCCCCACTGCTCTCAAGGTGGCGGGAATAGACGCTTGGATCCATTACTCCAGAGTCAAACCTGCAAGTCCAACCAATAGCTGAGAAAAATGGGAAATGGCCCTCAGTCCAGAGGAACCCCTGTGCCTAACTTTGTGAAGAAGGAAGCAACCACCCCAAAGCTCTGCTCTGGCCACACTGGAAGCTGGTCAGTCAATGCACGGCTGAAACTTGAGGAACCAACAAGACAGACAAAAGGCAAATATACTGGTTAGTAAGTGGACTGGGACCCCCCCTACTCATCTTATTAGGAATAGGGCTTTACTCTCTGTCTCCCCTGGAGTTGACTTGTATCCAAAACTCTCCCTCTGCTTTGTCTACTTTTCAATAGATCTTGTTTTTTGGAGTATCTTCCTACTGTGATCAGCTTAAATGTAAAAACAGTGTATTTTTGCCTTATAATTCTGTTAAGCTATAAAATCCTCTCCTCATCCGAGAGTTAGGATGATTGTTCTGAATGTATGAAATATCTCTACCATGAGAGAAAATGGATCTGAGGATTCACTTACAATACATATCAATTGGCTGCATGTTATAGTTCAGCTTCCTCATGCACTAGGGAAGGGAAACATTACTGGAAGGGAAAAATTAGAGCCCACAGTATGAATGGTCTAACGTGCTATGGCACCCCAAGATAGATGACCTGCTGGACTTGACAGACTCATTTTGAGATGTCAGATGCAAAGAGGGGTGGGGGTGGGGGGGTGGTCAGGACCAGGCTAGGAAAGAAATGGTCCAAGAGGTGGTCAAATGGCAAAGGCCCAAGTAACCAAGCCAGACTCATTGGCATCAGTTCCAAAGCTGTGATCCACTGGACTATACAATCAGCTTTGAGCCTCCCTCAAAGATAAGTTAGTGGTACACAGGCTTGGTTGCTCTGTAGCATGTGGGATCTTCCCAGACCAGGGATCAAACCCAAGTCCCTGGCATTGCAGGGCAGATTCTTGACCACTCAACCACCAAGGAAGCCCTGCCCCTTATTTTTTTCCCTACCCAGAAACAACCAGCTCCAGGACAAAAATTACTTTATTTTCCCTTTGTTATTGGGTCACCAGGTCTTGTCCTTCTCTGCAACACCATGAACTGCAGCACACCAGACCTTCTTGTCTTTCACTGTCTCCAAGAGTTTGCTCGGGCTCGTGTCCATTGGGTTGGTGGTGCCATCCAGCCATCTCATCCTCTGTCACCTGCTTCTCCTGCCCTCGGTCTTTCCCAGCATCAGGGTCTTTTCCAGTAAACTGGCTCTTCACGTTGGGTGGGTGGGGTGTTGGGGCTTCAGCATTGGACCTTCTAGTGAATATTCAGGTTTCTTTTCCCTTAACAAAATGCAACTCCGTTCCCCATACCTTCTTTTACTGAAAACACACTTCTTATTTTGCTACTATATATACTGAAATGTTTCATTTATTATTTCTAGTAGCTTTAATTACATATTTAAGTTAGAATCCACAACTGTTAAAACCTTACTTTCTAGTGAAGACTAAGAACTAGGCAATTATGAACTGTCATTTACATTTTCATTCTGTAAATTGACAAACATAAATACCAGCAATAATTTCTAAAGAACTGTGCTCTTTTTATAGAAAATATCTTTATGTGGTACCAAATATTTGGTTTTGTTCCTCTGTTAAAGAAAGCCAATAATCATTAACTAATGTTTAAGTATCTTATTTTATTAGGGAATGACTTAGGTATTCAATGACCTAGGTATACTTTCATCATTTAACTTATTTAGCACAACTTTAAAATTTAAAGTTGCAAGGGTTCTTCCTTGGTGGTCAAGTGGTTAGGAATCCAACATGCAGTCCAGGGGATGCAAGTTCAATCCCTGGAAAGGAAACTAAGATCCCACATGCCGCAGAGCAACTAAGCCTACACAGCACAACCAAAGAGCCCTTGTGCCACAACTACTGAAGCCTTTTGCTCTGGAACCCATATGTTGCAGCTGCTGACCTCACATTCCACAACTAGAGTCTTGGTATGCTGCAATGAAAGATCCTGTAGAATGTTACAAAGATCCTGCATGCTGCAATTAAGACTCAAAGCATCTGAAGAAATAAAGATTTCAAGCTAAATAAATCTAGTCACAGACATAGAGAACAGACTTATGGACATGAGCAGGGGCAGATGGAGGAAGGAGAAGATGAGATGAATGGAGAGAGGAGCATGGAAGCATATACCCTGCCATGTGTAAAATAGATATCCAATGGAAATTTTCTATATGCCTCAGGGAATACAAACTGGGGTTTTGTAACAATGTAGCAGGGTGGCAAAGGATGGGAGGTGGGAAGGAGGTTCAAGAGAGAGGGTACATATGTGTATATATATGGCTAATATCATAAAGCAATTATCATTCAATTAAAAATAAATTAATTTTTTAAAAAAGTTATAAATGTCCACTATTGGAAATAAACTTCTTATCCATCTAGCTGAGGAGATGGCCTAGTAATTAAATGTCACTAGCTGCTGGGTTTGTGGAGAGGCCCTGATGAGTGAATCATGGCCCCAGAATGGTACTGGATGGGATACCTTTCTGCTATTCCAGTGGAATCTAAAAATTAGCAGGCAAGCAGAGGGTCCTATTCAGAGTTGGACCCTGTCCATGGAGACAGTGGGCAAAGAATGTCTAAGCTGAGAATGGATAAATTATACCTGGGCCGGAGAGATAAAATGCAGAAGAGCCCTGATCTATAATGATACCAGTAAGAGCCTTTTGTGGTGGACAGGGGCCCCAATCTGGCATTGGGCTCCCCCAAAAGGAGGGAATGGAAATCATACTTGCATTCCCTTCAACTCCACCTCCAGGATTCTAGTGCAGAACTGTACAGGAAATCAACCTGATATTAACCCCTTTCTTGCAATCCCAGGCATTAGCCCATATTGGAACCATCTTAACTCCACAAATCCAGACTTACGGCAGGCCCCAGAGGGGCTTTTTTGGATTTGTGGGAGAAAGACCTACCCTTGGCTCCCATCCAGATGGGAAAGGACCTGTACCATAGCAGTAATTCAGCCAGGTTTTTTTCTCTTATCTGACTCACAAGGAGACACACTGGGCATCCCAATCTACAACAACCTCAGACATAGAGAAAAATGATCTCTCAAACTAAGGGGAAAACAAAACTGGGGCAAAGATGAGTGCCCCCTCCAACAGATAATCCAATATTACGGTCTGGCTACATGGGCACAAGATGGGAGTTGAGTACACAGGATCGCCATTAACATGCTCAACTGAATAATCCAACTGCAGGCAGTACTTGAGAATATAACTAATGAAACTGGAACTGTTGTCATGGCAAAAATCCCAGATGAGGACTGCCATCTATCAAAATCGGTTAGCACTAGACTACCTCCTAGCAGAAGAAGGAGGAGTTTGTGGGAAATTCAACCAAACTGGCTGTTGTATCCAAATAGATGATAATTGAAAAGCTGTGAAGACATAGCTAACAATATCAGGAAGATTGTCCATGTTCTGTTTCAGACCTGGAAGGGATGGGATAGAGATGACCTCTTTGGAGGATGGTTTTCTTGGCTAGAGGGTTTAAAACAATGATTGGGATGGTCATAGTCATACTCTCTGGATGTCTGCTTGTTTCCTGCCTCATACCCCTCCTAATCAGAGCTGTAACAGGGTTCATAGAGACAGATGTCAAATGGAGAATGGCTACCCAGGTGTTGCTTTTAAAGGGATACCAGAAATTACCAGAAGATAATGTTCTCTGAAGGCTGCAGATGCACCCTAAACATCAAGAGTGGGGAATAAGATAGGAGTGAGAGAAAAACTCCCAGTTAAAGTAACAACCTTTTGCTTACTCTTCCTTTATTTTGTGTTAACAGCTACTGCCCATCAATCGCTGCTCCCACGTCTGTGATCTACATCCGAGGAAACTTGGGCTACCTGGGGGAAGGGAGGGATCTGAGCTGTTTGAGCAGGAAGTTCATGGTGTATAAAAGATACCCAGACCAAAGCCTGGGTGCTCAGCTTTTGGAGAAGACTCCACTGAGCCCTCACCAGTGCTGAATAAACCCTGCTGTTCTGCCTCTTCAAGTGCTGCTTGTCTCTTTCCAATGCTGTGCTTTCTACTACAGTTTCCCAGGCTACAATTCTCATTTTGCCCCAAAGTAAACAGCTCACGATTTCTCACTTTATGTATTTTTGCTAATGACTTACTGAAAGTGTGTTAGTCACTCAGTCCTGTACAATGCTTCACGACCCCATGCCCTGTAGCTAGCCAGAATTCCATGGAATTCTTAAAGAAATAATAATAGAGTTGGTAGCCATTTCACTCTCCAGGATGTCTTCCCAACCCAGAGATCAAACTGGGGTCTCCTACATTCCAGGCAGATATTTTACCACCTGAGTCATCAATGACTTATTACTTGCTGTTTATCTTATATCTATTTTAGATGATAGAAATAATTTTAGACAAAAGGCAAATTTGAGCTATTTGCTTATTTGAGTCCAGAATGAGTTGTAAAGCAGCTGAGACAACTCAGAACATAAACAATTCATTTGGTCCAGGAATTGCTAATGAATGTACAGAGCAGTGGTGATTTAAGAAGTTTTGCAAAGGAGACAAGAGCCTTGACGATGACGAATGCAATGACTGGCCTTTGGAAGTTGACAATGGCCAACTAAGGATCATTAAAGCTGACCCTCAGAGAACAAGATGGCGGAGGGATAGGTGTAAATGGAGTACATCTCTCTCCACAGATACATCAGGAATACACCTTCAGACACAGAAGTGCATGCAGAACACCAGCTGAGAGCAGACAAGAGTACCTGCCCAGTGGAAAAGAATATATAGAACCATGCAAAACTCGGTAGGATGAAGGAACTAGGGGGAACATAGGAGTGTCAGTAGGACTGGACCTGCCCTTGGAGCTTGGGGAACTGAAGTAAGGATCCAATCCCCACATCAGGGTAATGGTTTTAGGCCGAGAGTGAAACAGCTGATCTGTGGCAGCCTAAATGGAATGAGAATCAGATAGTCCTTGCCACAGCCATACGTATCCCAGACAGGGACACAGGTCCCCTAGAAGGTGCAGTGGCTGGGAGCTGGAGTTTAGGGATTGTGGGGCAATCCCCAGGTGAGGGCTGCTGTTGACTGTGGAGAGACCAATGGAGAAGATGTGAGGGAGGAGATTGTGGTGGAAAATGCCTTTGGTGGAAAGCCGGGCAGCCAAGGAAGCAAGGTGATACTGCTGAGTCACACGTAGGAGGTGGGGCCACCACCAGAGCCTCTCTTTCCCCACATGCCAGCATCGGTAGCTGAATAATAGAGAGGCTGGCCAACCAAACGCCTGATGCACCAAAATACAGAGTAGGCCCACACACAGGGTGCTTCTTTAAGTGACTGATGTGTACCTAACTACAGAGTCGGACCCCAGCCAAAGGGGCCCCTCCATGTGCCTGACGCACCAAACAACAGAGAAGAACCCCAGGAAAGGGAGCCCTCTAAGTACCTGAATGGATGGAGCTACAGAGAAAGACTGGCCTAAGAGGCCTTCTGATCACCAACAAGAGGCCCAGAAAAAGATTTGGATAGGGCCATAACTCCTGTGGCTGAGGCAGTCCGTGTCCCTGCACACTTGGCGCCTCCAGGGTCTCCACGAGCCAAGCAGCTGTGCCACCTTCACTCTCAACTCTCACTGGGGCAGAGTGGCCACAAGCAAAAAAAAGTCTTGCATCTATACGTACAGGGTCGCTTCGATCGTGTCCAACTCTCTGTGACCATGTAGACTGTGGTGTGCCAGGCTTCTCTTTCAAGGCGGTTCTTCAGGCAAGAATAATGGAGCATATTAGCTAATACAGGTTACCATACCCTTCTAGAGCACTATATTTCCTGCTGCCCTCGCCGCCAACCCCCCTGAGTACCTGGCACTGCCAGAAACCCTGAGACCCAAGCGGCTGCACCACCTCCACACCTGGCCCTCACAGAGGCAAGCCCAAGTCCTCCAGGGCAGCCTCAGGAGCAAAGCCTAGTGGAAAACCCATTTGAAGAGGTGGAAATAAACCACAATTGAAAGCCAGGGGCAGTGTGGCTAAGGAAGAAGACCCAAAACCTTCCTAACAGCTATACAAGCTGCAGATTAAATCCACATGATCAACTAGACAGACTCTGTGGCTATGGAATATATAAAAGGACACTGAGAGCTCCCACAAAAGAAAGCACACTAGTTCTGAGAGGTGTGGACATTGGAGGCAAGAACACAGAGGTGTAGGGCCAGATTAGAATCTAAGCAACCTCCACAGCAGGTCTAGAGATCAACACATTGTTAGAGGGCATCCTAGGAAGATGAGGTGCAGGATGCCTCATCTAAGCAACAAACAAAACAAAAATATAAACCCAGTCATCAGCAAACATGATTACCACCTCACTCAGCCTTGCTGATCAGAGGAAAAACAAACAAAAAACTAGTCACAAATCTCACCCTATATGAAACTTACACAAACCATTGGACCAACCTTAGGAGGGCAAAAACCAAAAGAAAGAAAGAATTCAACCATGAACCCTGAGAAAAGGAGACCTCAAACACAATAAGTTAAAAAAAAAAAAATAATAATAATGAAAAGGCAGAGAAATACTACACAAATTAAGGAACAAATTAGAAACACAGAAGTCCAAATAAATGAAGAGGAAATAGGCAAACTACCTGAAAAAGAATTCAGAATAATGATAATGAAGATGATCAAAACCCTTGAAAACAAAATGGAGAAAAAGCAAGAATCAATTAACAAAGATCTAGAAGAATTAAAGAATAAACACACAGAGACAAACAACCCAATTACTGAAATTAAAAATACTCTGGAAAGAATCAATACCAAAATATCTGAAGCAGAAGAATGAATCAGTGAGCTGGAGGATAAAATGATGGCAATAACTTCTGAAGAGTGGAATAAAGTAAAAAGAATGAAAAGAAGGGAGGATAGTCTCAGAGACCTTTGGGACAATATCAAACACAATAACATTCGAGTTATAAGGGTCCAAGAAGAAGAAGAGAAAAAGAAAGGGTATGAGAAAATTTTTGAAGAGATTATAGTTTAAAATTTCCCCAACATGGAAAAGGAAATAGCCTAATCATGTCCAATTGGAGCAAAGAGTCCCATACAGGATAAACCCAAGGAGAAACATGCCAAGACACATACTAATCAAACTAACAAAGGCTAAACACAAAGAAAGAATGTTAAAAGCAACAAGGGAAGAGGAACAAGTAACATACCAGAGAAACCCCATTCATTTAACAGTTAATCTTTCAGCAGAAACTCTGCAGGCCAGAAGGGAATGCCAGGACATATTTAAAGTATTGAAAGGAGAAAATATACAACCAAGATTAGTCTACCTAGCAAGGATCTTACTTAAAATTTATGTGGAAATAAAAAAAGTTTTCAGATAAGCAAAATTTAAAAGAATTCACTACCATCAAACCAGCTTTACAACAAATGTTAGGGACTTATATGGTCAAGAAATAAAGAGAAGAAAAAAGATCTACAAAATCAACCCCAAACAATTAAGAAAATGGCAATAGGAATATATATTTCAATAATTACTTTAAATGTAAATGGATTAAATGCTCCAACCAAAAGACACAGACTGGCTGAATGCCTACAAAACAAGACCCATATACATGCTGTCTACAAGAAACCCACCTCAGACCTAAAGATACATATAGAGTGAAAGTGAGAGGATGGAAAAATATATTCCATACAAATGGGAAGGAAAAGAAAGCAGGAGTAGCAATCCACATATCAGACAAAATAGACCTTAAAATAAAGATTACAAGAGGACACTGCATAATGATCAAGGGAACAATGCAAGAGAAAGACATAACAATTGTAAATATCTAGGCACCAAACATAGGAGCACCTCATAACAAAAGGTAAACACTAACAGGCATAAAAGGAGAAATTGACAGTGACACAATAATAGTAAGAGATTTTAACACCCCACTCACACCAATGGACAGATAATCAAAACAGAAAATTAATAAGGAAACACAAGTCTCTTAAATGACACATTAGATGAAATGGATCTCATTGACATCTTCAGGACATTCCACCAAAATGCATAAGAATACACTTTCTCAAGGGCACATTGAACATTCTCCATGATAGACCACATCTTGGGTCTCAAATCAAACCACAGTAAATTTAAGAAAATTTAAATCATATCAAGCATCTTCTCAATTCTAAGGGGTGGGGGTGGGGGATGTAGAAACATAAACACATGGAGATTAAACAATACATTTCTAAATAATCAACAGGTTACTGAAGAAATCAAGAGACATTTTAAAAATTCAAGAAAGAAATGACAATGAGAACACAACAACACAAAACCTGTGGAATGCAGCTAAAGCATTTCTAAGAGGAAATCTTATAGCAATACAATCCTACCTCAAGAAACAAGAAAAACATAGAATAGACAACCTAACCTGACACCTAAAACAACTGGAAAAAAGATGAAAAACAACAAAAAATTAATAGAAGAAAATAAATAATAAAAATCAGAGCATAAATAACTTAAAAAGAAATGAAAGAAACAATAGTAAAGATGAATAAAACTAAAAGGTGGTTCTTTGAGAAAATAAACAAAATTGACAAACCTTTAGCCAGACTCATCATGAAAAAAAGAGAGAAGAATCAAATTAACAAAATTATAAATGAAAAAGGAGAGGTTACAAGAGACAATGCAGAAATATGAAGGATTGTGAGAGGCTATTATGAACAATAATATGGCAATGAAAAGGATAACCTAAAAGAAATGGATTCATTCTTAGATAAGTTCAGTCTTCCAAGACTGAACCAGGAAGAAATAGAAATTAAGAACAACAAAATTACAAGCTGTGATACAAAATCTCCCAAAAAACAAAAGCCCAGGACCAGATGGCTTCACAGGAGAATTCCATCAAACATTTAGAGAAGATCTAATGCCTATCCCTCTAAAACTCTTTCAAAAAATTTCAGATAAAGGGACACTTCCAAACTCATTCCACGAGGCCACCATCACCCTGATACCAAAACCAGGCAAAGACAACACACACACACACACACACACACAAAACTACAGGCCAATATCATTGATAAAAATAGATGTGAAAATCCTGGACAAAATTTTAGCAAACAGAATTCAGCAACACATTAAAATGTGAAGTTGGGTTTACCCCAGGAATGCAAGGAGTCTTCAATATACACAAGTAATTCAATGTGATACACCACGTTAACAAACTGAAAGATAAAATCCATATGATAATTGCAACAGGTGTAGAAAAAGCCTTTGACAAAATTCAGTGCCCATTTATGATTAAAACTCTTCAAAAATGGGCATAGAAGAAACCTAACTCAACATAGTAAAGGCCTTATATGGTAAGCCTATAGGAAACATTATTCTCAATGGTGAAAAACTGAAAGCATCCCCCCTAAAATCAGGAACAAGACAAGGGTGTCCACTTTCACCAGTATTATTCAAAATAGTTCCAGAAATCCTAGCTATAGCTATCAGAGAAGAAAAAGAAATAAAATGAATCCAAATTGTAAAAGAAGTAAACCTCTCACTGTTTGCAGATAACAAGATACTGTACATAGAAAACCCTAAAAACATTATCAGAAAACTACTAGAGCTAATTAGTGAATTTAGCAAAGTTGCAGGATACAAAATCCATACACAGAAATCACTTGTATTTCTCTATTCTAACAATGAAAATTCAGAAAGAGAAATTAAGGAATCAATCCCATTTAGCATTGAAACAAAAAGAATTAAATATGTAGGAATAAACTTACCTTATGAGACAAAAGATTTGTACACACAAAATTATAAGACAGTAATGACAGAAATCAAAGATGACATAAAAAGATGGAGAGATATTCCATGTTCCTGGGTAGGAAGAATTGATATTGTGAAAATGAATATACTACCAAACAGAATCTTCAGATTAAATGTGATCCCTATCAAATTATCAATGGCTTTTTGTTTTGTTTTGTTTTGTTTTTACAGAACTAGAACAAAAAATTTCACAATTCATATGGAAACACAAACGATCCTGAATAGCCAAAGCAGTCTTGAGAAAGAAGAATGGAGCTGAAGGAATCAACCTTCCTGGCTTCAGATTATACTACAAAACTACAGTTATCAAGACAGTATGGTACTGGTACAAACGCAGAAATATAGACCAATGGAATGAGATAGAAAGTCCAGAAATAAACCTGTGCACCCATGGGTACCTTATTTTTGACAAAGGAGGCAAGAATATACAATGGGGCAAAGACAGCCTCTTCAATAAGTGGTGGTAAGAAAACTGGACAGCTACATGTAAAAGAATGAAATTAAAACACTTCCTAACACCATACACAAAGATAAACTCAAAATTGATTAAAAACCTAAATGTAAGACCAGAAAGTATAAAACTCTTAGAGGAAAACAGGCAGAACATTCAATGACATAAATCAAAGCAAGATCCTCTATGACCCAGCTTCTAGAGTAACGGAAATAAAAACAGAAGTAAAAAAAGGGGACCTGATTTAACTTAAATTTTTTACACAGCAAAGGAAACAATAAGCAAGGTGAAAAGACAACCCTCAGAATGGGAGAAAATAACAGTTAATGAAACTGACAAAGGATTAATTTCCAAAACATATAAGAAGCTCATACAACTCAATACCAGAAAAACAAACAATCCAATCAAAAAGTGGGGAAAAGACCTAAACAGACATTTCCCCAAAGAAGATATACAGATGACTAACAAACACATGAAAAGATGTTTAATGTTGCTCATTAGTAGAGAAATGCAAGTCAAAAGTACAATGAGTTATCACCTTACACCACTCAGAATGGCCACTATCAAAATGTCTACAAACAATAAATGCTAGAAAGGGTGTGGAGAAAGGGGAACACTCTTGCACTGTTGGTGGGAATGTAAATTGATACAACCCCTATGGAAGATGGTATGGAGACTCCTTAAAAAACTAGGAATAAAACCACCATATGATGCTGCAATCCCACTCCTAGGCACATACCCTGAGGAAACCAAAATTGAATAAGACACATGTGTCCATTGTTCATTGCAACACTATTTACAATAGCTAGAACATGGAAGCAACCTAGATGTCCATCAACAGATGAAAGGATAAAGAAGAAGTGGTACATATACACAATGGACTATTACTCAGCCATAAAAAGGAACACCTTTGAGTCAGTTCTAATGAGATGGATGAACCTGGAACCTATTATACAGAGTGAAGTAAGTCAGAAATAGAGAGTTAAATATCATATTCTAACATATATATGTGTGTGGAATCTAGAAAAATGATACTTTTTTGTAGATGAAGAATTTACAGGGCAGCAACATAGAAACAAACACAGAGGATGGACTTATGGACATGGGAAGAGGGGAGGAGAGGGTGAGATGTATCGAAAATGTAACATAGAAATTTACATTACCATATGTAAAGTAGATAGCCAACAGGAATTTGCTGTATGGCTCAGGAAACTCAAACAAGGACTCTATATTAATCTAGAGAGGTAGGATGGGGAGGGAGATGGGAGGAAACTTCAAAAGGAAGGGAATATATGTATATCTATGCCTGATTCATGTTGAGGTTTGACAGGAAACAACAAAATTCTGTAAAGCAATTATCCTTCAATAAAAAAGTTAATAAATTAGAAAAAGCTTATCTCCTTATAACTACACAAAATGTTGCTGAAGAATTCAACGTCAACTATTGTACAGTCATTTGGCTTTTGAAGCAATTTAGAAAGGTGAAAGAGCTTGAAGAGTGGGTGCCTCATAAGCTGAATGAAAATAAATTTTTTAAAAAACATCCTTTTGAAATGTCATCTTCTCTTATTCTATGCAACGTCAATGAACCATTTCTCAAATAGATTGAGATATGTGATGAAACGTGGGTTTTATATGACAACTGGCAATGACCAGCTTGGTGGTTGAACCAGAAGCTCCAAAGCACTTTTCAAAGTGAAACTTGCACCAAAAAAAGATTGTGGTTACTGTTTGGTGGTCTTCTGCTTGTCTGATCCACTACAGTTTTCTGAGTCCCAGCAAAATCATTACATCTGAGAAGTATGCTCAGTAATCAATAAACCGCACTGAAAACTACAATGGCTGCATCCAGCATTGGTCAACAGAATGGGCTCAATTCTCCATGATGATGCCTGACCACATGTTTCACAACCAATGCTTCAAAAGTTGAACAAATTGGGCTGCAAAATTTTGCCTCATCCTCCATATTCAACTGCCTCTTACCAACTGACTACCACTTCTTAAAGCATATCGACAACTTTTTGCAGAAAAAGCACATCTACAATCAGCAGGAGGTAGAAAATGCTTTCCAAGTTTTCATCAAATCCCGAAGGATGGATTTTTACACTACAGGAACAAACAAACTTATTTCTCATTGGCAAAAGTGCATTGATTGTAATGGTTCCTATTTTGATTAATAAAAATGTGTTTGAGCCTAGTTAGAATGATTTAAAATTCGTGGTCTGAAACTGCAATTGCTTTTTCATCAACCTAATAACTTCTTTTATTTTTTTCTTAATTGCCAATCCATTATTCAGACATCACTCACTGAATAAGACAGACATTAGATGACATTTTGATCTTATCCAGAATTCCATATTGGATTTCCTCAGCTTTCATACCTTTCATAGTTGAACACTGTATTCTAATTTCTGATACCTTCAACCCACTGTTACCTGGGGCTCTCAGGTATGAGATGACAAGTGTTTTGAATACCTTTATCCTTCTCTTGATAGATATCTGAGAGTTCTACATCAGGATAAATGTTATACCTATCTTTTCAAGTAATCTGTGCATTACTCTATTCCTTATTTTAAAAATAGTGAACAAATAAACAAACAAAAAACCCAACATGTTAGAACAAATAATAAGAGGCTAATAATTGTTGCAACCCAGCTGAGACAAAGAGGAAATTATTAAATGTGTAGAAAGTTAAAAAAAAAAAAAAAACAAACTCATACTTCACCTTGTGCATCTTTATTTATTTGACCATTATGGCAACCAATGAAGCAACCCTGTGTAGACTTCCTTCTTTTCACTGAACTCTGCGAGGAATTGGAGCTTTGTTACCTGCAGCGGCCATTTGTGTCCATCCACCTCCTCAGAGAGTCCAGATGAATTTAGATAAGTCTCTCCTTGTTCTTGTATTTCCTGTGTTGGTTGATGATCCTGAGTTTTATTTGGCACTAGAGGAGATTACCTGTCTCATCCCAGTTGAAAGATACTAGGGAGCACAGTTGGAATATACCAGGGCATATCAATTCAGTGTCTAGATGCTGAATGGGGCTTGGTTGAAAGATACCAAGGAATGCCCACCCAGCTGAAAGATACTGGAGGGATCTGGCTGAAAGATATCAAGGGAATACCCACCCAGTGGAAAGGTATGGGGGCTCTCAGTTAAAAGATACTGAGGAATATCCAGGGCTCAGTTGAAAGCTACCAAGGTTTCTCAGTTTTAGTAGACTGAGTGGTTTGTGCTGTGTAGTTAGGTAAGAGGGTGATCTGATGCTTTACCTCAATTCTTAATAGAATAGAATAGAATTTGTCAGGATAAAATTGAAGATATTACGTGAGAGCTTTGTTCCAAGGAAAAGTCATAAGACTCTTCCTGGTTTGTTTTGGTTTTCTCAGGCAACTGGTGCTGGAGTCCAGCTCCAACAGCCAGGGAATCAGCCTGAAGGGATGAGCAGTGTCGGCGGACGATGATGTAGCCTCTGACTCATAGTACGGAATTTCACACTTCAGGTTTTCTTTTATACTTTGACAAAAGCATTAAGTCAGAGGTTTGACGTTTTTAGTTCCCCCCACCCAGATTTACTGTCTCCTGAAATCATTGTTTCCCTATAAACAGAGCTCCTGCTTCAACGATTCTCTCAGAATCGACTTTACTATCTATTATCTACTTTCTCTTATGTGTCCTATACTTAACTTGTGATTACGTTGTAACTCATACTACATTCCTTAGTTTATTTCTTATCTTTCTAAATCCTGTTTGCCCCTAGCATCTTAAGATCACTATCTCCTAAAAAGGCTTCTAGCTATTCTTAATTATTCCTAAGCCTTAAACTCAGCAAACTTCTTTTGCCATAAATATTTCCCTCACAAACAGGTCTCAGAAAACAATACTTCCCATGGCCTCAAGCTACGGCCTAAGTGCTTATCCTAGAACATTCTTTGTAAAGATCCTTGAATAAATGTCAGTGGTTATTTTATAGATTATTTTCTGGGCACAACTGTAGAAGGCTTTGTGCTTTCTCATGCTTCTCTCAAGCACCTTAACATTCTTTCCATCCAACTCAACTGAAGAAAGGAAAGAACAAGTCAGAATCACAAGAGCTAACCCCTTCATCCCAGGACCGTGCCTGCGAGATGAGGAGAGGGGGTTGAGGCCATGTCTCCATTTTGTCAGTAATGCCTAACGTGGACCCCTACAAACTGGGATACTTACGGGAATGGTAGAGGTTGCGTTCTGAACTGTGCAGTGGTCCCACAGGGAAAACACACTCATTACTTAAAACACTAGCTCACCTGAAGGTCACAATAAGAATTAGCCATTCAGCCATCCAAGCACCCACTGTGGTCTTATGTGGCCAGGAGGAGAAACTAAGCCATGTAAGATAAGCTGAAAAGACTCTGGGGTGTCTCCTGGAGGAGTTAGGCTCACAGGCAGCACACTGTCCCACCACACAATTTCACTATTGAATTTTATCCATGAAAATTTCAACTTAAAATGGGAAATAGAGCCTCTCAAACACAGAAACAAGGTGCATCAGAAAGCAGCCTCTAACACTCCAACCAGGGTTGTATGTGCAATACTTTTACTTGCAAGTACCTACTTAATTGGGAAAATTATACTATAGGAGATTTCAATATAAAATGACCAAATTGGGGTTCTTTTGATATTCTTAAATTGATATTTTTTCATGCACAGTTAGAAAAATGTGGCTATATTATCAAGAAGACTAAATGGAATGCTTACTTTGGTATCTAGAAGGTTCTAAAAGAGGATATTATAGAGTAAATTCTTTGCAGGAAACCAACAAGAAATTGCTTGATACTATATCAGAACTGAGAAAGACCCCTGGTACTGACTGCCTCTCCCTCTGTTCCTCCCATGTATCCTCTTCTATCTGAACTACCTGGCCCAGACGCTTTTTCTCTTCCAAATTTTCTTCCTCCTCCTGGTCTCCTTTCTTCAGCAAAGGAGGATTAAAAAAATAAATAAATAAATAAGAAAAACCATAACTCCCTTAAGGAGAAACCTGCTACAGGGAGAATTGAATCATCTTCAATGCTTACCTATACACCCAGGACCCAAGCAGAACTTAGAGCCCTAGCTAAGGAATTTTCCCATCCAAGTGAGGATCCATTGGGATTTGCTAAGGAATCTGAATTAACCATCTGAACCTATGAACCTGGGTTTTCAGATCTATATCAACTAATACAGCTGTTAGCTTCTGAAAGTAAAGCAAGGTAATGCATAGAGAAAACAGGATGGAAATATCCCTTAATGGACTTTGAATCACATAGTCCAGAGGCTTTCACTGAATGCAAGCAATTAGCTTGGAAATTACTCAAACCTATTCCAAAACTTTCTCTAAAAGCTGTAAATTGGACAAAGATTCAACAATGCAAGCAAAGATCAGATGAGTCAATCTGGACTATTATGGGAGACTGGGGGGAAAAAAAAAAAAAAAAACAACTTTTAAGTAATATTCTTATTTGACACCTGAATTTTTCCCTAACCACTAAAATGACCCTTGGCTTAACTCCACTTTTAAAGGAGGCTTAGATGAGGATTTTGTTACTCTAGTCAAAAAGATAACTTAGGTTTGTCTGAGTTACACACAAAATTCCCTTGTTATACTGTCTGACCAACTTTTCAAAACCATTGAAAAGAAAATAAATGGGGTATCTATGAAAGCTATGAAACTTCAATTGTGCCAATTAAGTACACAATACCAGTAGAAGGTTAATTGCCCCCAACTGGTTTAATTCCCAAATAGTAGAGAAAGTTTGAAGGAAAAAAAGAAAAAAAAAAAAAATATATATATCTTTAGAATCCTTTCCCTGAGGGAATACTCCTACTAGGAGAACCTGATTTTCACTCCCTATGCCTTGCGACCAGAGTTCTCTGGATCACTCATTTAGACTATCTCTTTAATTCCTGAAGCTGAGAAAAAAAGGAATGAAACTTTCTAAAATTTTATTATTCCAACTGTTGGCTATAGTTAGTGAGTTTTATACTGTGATATCTGATTCATGAATAAGTTTAGAAAATGAAGCTAGATCTATACACTGTGTCTGTCTGGATATGTGTATGTGTCAGTATGCCTTTGGATTAATATCGCTGGGGTTAATTTGCAAACGAGTCCTAATCTAATTGGCCTAAAGAAAAGTAAGCACTTACAAATCAAACAATTCTAAATACAAGAGAAATTAAACTAAATAAATTTCAGGTTTATGTGAACTGGGAAATATTCCACTCCAGTATTCTTGCCTGGAGAATCCCAGGGACAGAGGAGCCTGGTGGGCTGCCATCTATGGGGTCGCACAGAGTCGGACACGACTGAAGCGACTTAGCAGCAGCAGCAGGGAAACATTCAGTATAAATTTCCTGGTATTAATGTTTGTTTGTTAATCTAATTATTAATAATATAGACATATCTAAAGGTCACTAACATTAAGCATAGCATTTTCATTGTGCCTAGTTTAATATAAGTTAAATAAAATTTTATTATGTCTGCTACAGGTTTGTTAGCAGGAAAATAACTCGAGTGAAGAAACTTTTAAGGAAATAAAATGTAATGAAATAGCAGCTTTTACATAAACTTTTAAGAATAATTATACTTTAGGAATGTCTTTCTAAAATAATCTTTCCAGATATGGGTGACTTAGAATATCTAGGGTTGTGCTAAACTAAGTAATGGTTTATTGAATAGCTAGGTCATTTCCAAGTAAAATAAGATTCTGAAACATTAATTACTTAATACTAACTTCCTCTTACAGAGAAACTAAAGAGATTTTGGACTATTAATGAATAACATTTGGTGCCATCCTGAGATGTTCTCTATAAAAAAGCAAATGTTTTTAGAAATTATCACTGGTATTTATGTTCACCAATCTACAGAATTGGTGTAAAGGACAGTTCATGAGCTTAAGGAAAGTAGGATGTGTGTTTTTAGTAGAAAAAGTACATCAAGGGTGTGTATTGTCACCCTGCTTATTTAACTTATATGCACAGTACATCATGAGAAACGCTGGGCTGGAAGAAGCACAAGCTGGAAACAAAATTGCCGGGAGAAATATCAATAAGCTCAGATATGCAGATGACACCACCCTTATGGCAGAACGTGAAGAGGAACTAAAAAGCCTCTTGATGAAGGTGAAAGAGGACAGTGAAAAAGTGAAAAAGTTGGCTTAAAGCTCAACATTTAGAAAACTAAGATCATGGCATCTGGTCCCATCACTTTATGGGAAATAGATGGGAAAACAGTAGAAACAGTGTCAGACTTTTTCTTTTTTTTGGGGGGGGGGGAGGGGGCTCCAAAATCGCAGCAGATGGTGATTGCAACCATGAAATTAAAAGACACTTACTCCTTGGAAGGAAGGCTATGACCAGCCTAGATAGCATATTAAAAAGCAGAGACATTACTTTGCCAACAAAGGTCCGTCTAGTCAAGGCTATGGTTGTTCCAGTAGTCATGTATGGATGTGAGAGTTGGACTGTGAAGAAAGCTGAGTGTCGAAAAATTGATGCTTTTGAACTGTGGTGTTGAAGAAGACTTGAGAGTCCCTTGGACTGCAAGGAGATCCAACCAGTCCATTCTAAAGGAGATCAACCCTGAGTGTTCTTTGGAAGGAATGATGCTAGAGCTCAAACTCCAATACTTTGGCCACCTCATGCGAAGAGTTGACTCATTGGTAAAGACTCTGATGCTGGGAGGGATTGGGGGCAGGAAGAGAAGGGGACGACAGAGGATGAGATGGCTGGATGGCATCACTGACTCGATAGACATGAGTTTGAGTGAACTCTGGGAGTTTTTGATGGGCAGGGAGGCCTGGCATGCTGCAATTCATGGGGTCACAAACAGTTGGACACGACTGAGTGACTGAACTGACTGACTGAAGGGAAAAGAAGATAGACCTGACTTATAGGGGTTTATTTCTGAATTGGAAAATAAAATTATGAATACAGAAAGTGATTTTTTTTTTTTTAATGTTTGTGAAAAGTGGACCCTGTGAAAAGAGTTTTGTGCATGGTCAGGACTGACTAAGTTTAAAATAAACTTAATTGAGTAAATTAATTTAAAATACACTGGTGCAAATCTTGAATTTGGCTTTTCTGAGAGGACAGTCTTTCTTCAGATGTTAAACTGCCTTTGATAATAGACTTTCAAGTTTCTTCACTTCTTAAATTATCTGTTCTGTGTCTTTGAAATCTCTTGTTATTTTGCCTAAGTGGATAACTATTGTTTCATGGTGACCTGTGATAGTATCTGACTGAGTGTCTTAAAATATTTTGGTATTTATTGACAAAACATCCTAATTTAAAACAAATTCTATTGAAATTCTTTTGACCTCTAGTTAACTTGTGTTTTGCCCAAAGTTTTCACTTTCATCTCAGATTCAAAGGATTTAATAACAAAATAAGTCACTCATTCTATACAAATAAATAATACAAATATTTATTAGAAAATTATTTAGCTTGCTTTCAATATGCTAATATTAAAAGAAAAGATAAATAGAAAGAGCAGAGAATACATCACCAGATTGGGTTTTGACTGACATCCAGACTTAAACAGTCCTCAGAAGTCCCATATCACAGCACATCTTGAGTCCCAGTTGGGAAAAGTTCCCAAGGAGCATGTCCTTTTCATGGATGAGGAGTGAGACTTCAAAGACTGAAGTTTGGGATTACTGTTTGTAAACCCCAGGCCACAAACTGATAGTTTCACCAATCTATGACCAAATTGTAGCTCTGGTTTCATGTTAATACTGTTTATTTTGTCTTGTGAAACTTGGAATGTTGTTAAGCCTGGATCTTGGCTGACCAGGCCCCCCTCACAGGGGCTCAGCAATCTCAAAATCCTTCCCCCATCTTATCTATGGTGCTGCAAGTCTTGCACTCATAGCAGGCAGTCATTCCCAGTCACTCTCAGTCAGAGCAGGGTCCAGGTTAGAAACAAGGTCAGAGGCTTGCTCTGCTTTGTCTCTGAAACCTAAACCAGACTATTTAATTTCTCTAACACTTTGCAATGCTTCAAAGGGCTCCTGAAACATCCCAAAGAGAGATATTAAACTAATTAGGTTTATTTGATATGTTGAATTATATGGAAAACATTATCAAATGAGTAATAAATCTCCTCAAGCTATATAGTATGGTAAATGTTATGAATATAGATATTCTAGAAATTACATGGAGTTCCTAAAATTCTGATATGTGCAGTAAAATATTATTGGTCAGAATTCTAATTATTCTCTTAAAGCATTGCCACAACAGTAGCCAAGTTTCTTTGTCAATTGCATTGTAATCAGATTTTAAACATGCTTTCTTGAGTCTTTTGTCATTGTAGACAGTTATTGTTTTATTCTGATGCTCTTGAAAAAATGCTTCCTCTTCAAGAAGATTTCTGAAAGGACTTTTGGATAAATACAAGTTTCTAACTTTCAGACCATAATTCTGAACTGGATATGAAATTAAAAGATTCTAACAGAAAGCCTGATTCCTTTGCTTCACAAAGATTAACAAAAGGACTAAATAAACTGGTAAATATGCTTATCACTTTTATGGTTTTGAATCTGTGTTTTCCAAAGACTCATTTCCTAGAAAATTCTTTGCTATTGTGCTATATTAGTGTAAAATTTAATTTAATTATTAAAGGATACTCTGTTTATTTCTGAAGCCTATCTCAGTAATCATTTTGGATGAAGATCATATACCTCACAACCTGCAACCAAGACTGGAAATGGACCTAATTTAAGAGACTGTCTCTGACCCAGATGGAAGTACCATTTTATCAGAGGAAACTACACAAATCAAGATGAGAAGAAGACATCAGAAGTAGATAGCTTAATCAAGATGCTTGACCTGACTGGCATGATCATTTATAATATTTTATTGACTTTCTGGTCCTTTGCCTATAAATAAAATGTTTTTTATCATGGACACAATCTTATGCTAGTTTTAAAACCCAACCCAATTGTTGAGTTTTTGGCCAGTTACCTATGTCTAATACTTATAAATTACCTTGGTGGATTTTTCCATTCCAACACTCTAATTGCTTGGCCCTTTATGAACTTTATTTTAGGAGAGCATTCAGTCCTATCCTGTCTACTCATGATATTACTAAATGGGATCCTCTCACCTGACCAATTAATAATCCTACTCTGACCCTGGTCATCGATTCAAATTTTTTCTTAGGGCCAGTCAAAGTCAATCAGAATGATGAGCTAAGTCTCAATAAAAAACTATAACCTCTCTTCTAGTAAAAGGAAAATTCCCACAATTATGGGATGGATCTACATAGCTAAAACCAGACTATTGCAATTTAAGTTTAAAAGCTCCTCTATGTTGGGAATAATTAAATCACACTAAGGATAGACAGCCTAGTAATATTAGGGAACTAGGTTGGATGCCTTGTGAACAATGCCTCCAGATTACTAAATTTAAAGAAAGTGATTGGTATGGAACTGACTGGATCAGATGATCAGAGATTCACTGTGCTGCACCTAATGGAAATCACTGGATTGTGGTCCTAATTTATTGCCATGGTTTCCACCTGGATGGACAGGAAGGTATACCATGGGATTTCCATGAACTCAAGGTCATATGCAAAACAAATTAGAAGTGACTTCAGACAAACCATTCAATATCACAGTAATCCAAATCTATGCCCCAACCAGTAATGCGGAAGAGGCTGAAGTTGAATGGTTCTATGAAGACCTACAAGACCTTTTAAACTAACACACAAAAAGATGTCCTTTTCATTGTAGAGGACTGGAATGCAAAAGCAGGAAGTCAAGAAACATCTGGAGTAACAGGCAAATTTGGCCTTGAAATACAGAATGAAGCAGGGCAAAGACTAATAGAGTTTTGCAAGAAAATCCACTGGTCATAGCAAACACCCTCTTCCAACAACACAAGAGAAGACTCTACACATGGACATCACCAGATGGTCAACACTGAAATTAGATTGATTATATTCTTTGCAGCCAAAGATGGAGACGCTCTATACAGTCAACAAAAACAAGACCAGGAGCTGACTGTGGTTTAGATCATGAACTCCTTATTGCCAAATTCAAGCTGAAATTGAAGAAAGTAGGGAAAATCACTAGACCATTCAGGTATAACCTAAATCAAATCCCTCACTATTATACAGTGGAAGTGAGAAATAGATTTAAGGCCCTAGATCTCATAGATAGAGTTCCTGAGGAACTGTGGACTGAGGTTCCTGACATTGTACAGGAGACAGGGATCAAGACCATCCCCATGGAAAACAAATGCAAAAAAGCAAAATGGCTGTCTGGAGAGGCCTTACAAATAGCTGTGAAAAGAAGAGAAGTGAAAAGCAAAGGAGCAAAGGAAAGATATAAGCATCTGAATGCAGAGTTCCGAAGAATAGCAAGAAGAGATATGAAAGCCTTCCTCAGAGATTAATGCAAAGAAATAGAGGAAAACAATGGAAGGGAAAGACTAGGGATCTCTTCAAGAAAATTAGAGATACCAAGGGAACATTTCATGCAAAGATGGGCTCGATAAAGGACAGAAATGGTATGGACCTAACACAAGCAGAAGATATTAAGAAGAGGTGGCAAGAATACACAGAAGAACTGTACAAAAAAGATCCTCATGACCCAGATAATCATGGTGCTGTGATCACTGACCTAAGCCAGACATCCTGGAATGTAAAGTCAAATGGGCCTTAGAAAGTATCACTACGCACAAAGCTAGTAGAGGTGATGGAATTCCAGTTGAGCTATTTCAAATCCTGAAAGATGATGCTGTTGAAAGTGCTGCACTCAATATGCCAGCAAATTTGGAAAACTCAGCAATGGCCACAGGACTCGAAAAGGTCAGTTTTCATTCCAATCCCAAAGAAAGGCAACGCCAAAGAATGCTCAAACTACCGCACAATTGCACTCATCTCACACGCTAGTAAAGTAATGCTCAAAATTCTCCAAGCCAGGCTTCAGCAATACGTGAACCATGAACTTCCAGTTGTTCAAGCTGGTTTGAGAAAAGGCAGAGGAACCAGAGACCAAATTGCCAACATCCAGTGGATCATCGAAAAAGCAAGAGAGTTCCAGAAAAAAACATCTATTTCTGCTTTATTGACTATGTCAAAGCCTTTGACTGTGTGGATCACAATAAACTGTGGAAAATTCTGGAAGAGATGGTATTCTGGAAAGAATACCAGACCACCTGACCTGCCTCTTGAGAAATTTGTATGCAGGTCAGGAAGCAACAGTTAGAACTGGACATGGAACAACAGACTGGTTCCAAATAGGAAAAGGAGTACGTCAAGCCTGTATATTGTCACCCTGCTTATTTAACTTATATGCAGAGTACATCATGAGAAATGCTGGACTTGAAGAAACACAAGCTGGAATCAAGATTGTTGGGAGAAATATCAATCACCTCAGATATGCAGATGACACCACCCTTATGGCAGAAAGTCAAGAGGAACTAAAAAGCCTCTTGATGAAGGTGAAAGAGGACAGTGAAAAAGTTGGCTTAAAAATCAACACTCAGAAAATGAAGATCATGGCATCTGGTCCCATCACTTCACAGGAAATAGATGGGAAACAGAGGAAACAGTGTCAGATTTTATTTTTAGGGGCTCCAAAATCACTGCAGATGGTGACTGCAGCCATAAAATTAAAAGACACTTACTCCTTGGAAGGAAAGTTAAGACCAATCTAGACAGCATATTCAAAAGCAGAGATATTACTTTGCCACCAATGATTCATCTAGTCAAGCCTATGATTTTTCCAGTGGTCATGTATGGATGTGAGAGTTGGACTGTGAAGAAAGCTGAGCACCAAAGAATTGATGCTTTTGAACTGTGGTGTTGGAGAAGACTCTTGAGAGTCCCTTGGATTGCAAGGAGATCCAACCAGTCCATTCTGAAGGAGATCAGCCCTGGGATTTTTTAGGAAGGAATGATGCTAGAGCTGAAACTCCAGTACTTTGGCCACCTCATGCGAAGAGTTGACTCATTGGAAAAGACTCTGATGCTGGGAGGGATTGGGGGCAGGAGGAGAAGGGGACGACAGAGGATGAGATGGCTGGATGGCATCACTGACTCGATGGACGTGAGTCTGAGTGAACCCCGGAGTTGGTGATGGACAGGGAGGCCTGGCGTGCTGCGATTCATGGGGTCGCAAAGAGTCAGACACAACTGAGCAACTGATCTGATCTGAGTCCAGTAATAGCACATTCAGTGACCTGTCAGTAAAAATATTCTTCAGAACTAGGAATAAGGCTTCATAACAACATGTGACAAAATGATCATGAAATGCTTTCTAAAGTATGGTCTAATGTATGACCATGAGGGGCCCCTGTCAAATACAAATTGGCCCTTGCCAAGGATATTTGTCATCTGCCTCTACAGAGATTGAAACCTGTGCTACTGCAGCTGTTGAACTTCAATATGCCCTGAAGGGACTTCAGGGTGGAGAATAAGGCACTTTATGCTCCAGGAAAATTGGTAGAACAGGTCTTTAGATAGTTAGGTATTTTCAGGAACTGACTTCATGATCCAACCCTTATATCTCCTCATATCTAGAAAAGCACTAAATCCCTTCATGGTCAAGTCCTGACTAGCGAGAAACATTTTGTAAGCTAAGTGCTTGATTGTGTGAACCCCCACCCCTTCAACAAAATCACAAATACTGACCTCCCACCACTACCTCTTTGGAGCAGTTTCTCAGAGCTAATTGAGGCGCTGTTTCTGAGTCTGCAGTCCTCATTTTCCTCCAAATAAAACTTTCACATTGTGCACCTTTTTAAATCAACATGGGTAAAGTAGAAAGCAGACAAATAGCACTTTGGCAATGTTAAGTGGGGAGATGAAAATTCAAAGGAAGAACCAAAAATAAATACCATCAAAATCTTTGTAACAGAATTGAAGAACAACTTTCATGGTTTTATTGGTAGAGTGAACATGGCTGAAGATAGATGCAATATGCTTGAAAATGTAAGAAAACCATCAAAACTGAAAGGGAAAGGTTAAAAAAAAAAAAAAAATGAAACAAACAAACCAAAACCAGATCAAACTATCTGTGAACAGTAGGACAACTACCAAAAAAAAAAAAAAAATGTATTGTAATGTATCAATTCAGTTCAGTTCAGTCACTCACTCATGTCCGACTCTTTGCGACCCCATGAACTGCAGCACGCCAGGCCTCCCTGTCCATCACCAACTCCCAGAGTTCACTCAAACTTATACCCATCGAGTTGGTGATGCCATCCAACAATCTCATCCTCTGTCATCCCCTTCTCCTCCTGCCTTCAATTGTTCCCAGCATCAGGGTCTTTTCAGTGAGTCAGATCTTTGCATCAGGTTGCCAAAGTATTAGAGTTTTAGCTTCAGCATCAGTCCTTTCAATGAATATTCAGGACTGATTTCCTTTAGGATTGACTGGTTGGATCTCCTTGCAGTCCAAGGCACTCTCAAGAGTCTTCTCCAACATCACAGTTCAAACGCATCAATTCTTTGGCACTCAGCTTTCTTTATAATCCAACTCTCACATCCATACATGACTAATGGAAAAATCATAGCTTTGGCTAGATGGACCTTTGTGGGGGAAAAAAAAAAAAAAAAATATATATATATATATATATATATATGTTTATTAATATGCTGTCTAGGTTGATGATAGCTTTTCTTCTGAGGATTGAGTGTCTTTTAAATTCATGGCTGCAGTCACCATCTGCAGTGATTTTGGAGCCCAACAAAATAAAGTTTCTCACTGTTTCCATTGTTTTCCCATCTATTTGCCATGAGGTGATGAAACCGGATGCCATGATCTTAGTTTTCTGAATGTTGAGGTGTTTTTTTTTGTTTGTTTGTTTTTTTTCTGCCTTCAATCTTTTTTTTTATTTTTTAATCTTATTTTATTTTTAAACTTTACAGTATTGTATTGTTTTTGCCAAATATCAAAATGAATCCACCACAGGTATACATGTATTCCCCATCCTGAACCCTCCTCCCTCCTCCCTCCCCATACCATCCCTCTGGGTCGTCCCAGTGCACCAGTCCCAATCATCCAGTATTGTGTATCGAACCTGGACTGGCGACTCATTCCATATATGATATTATACGTATTTCAATGTCATTCTCCCAAATCATCCCACCCTCTCCCTCTCCCACAGAGTCCAAAAGACTGTTCTTTGAATCAGTTCTAATGAGGTGGATGAAACTGGAGCCTATTATAGAGAGTGAAGTAAGCCAGAAAGAAAAACACCAATACAGTATACTAACACATATATATGGAATTTAGAAAGGTGGTAACAATAACCCTGTATACGAGACAGCCAAAGGAACACTGAATGTTGAGTTTTAAGACAACTTTTTTCACTCTCTCTCAATTTCATCAAAAGTTTCGTTAGTTCTTCTGCGCTTTCTGACATAAGGGTGGTGTCATTTCCATATCTGAGGCTATTGATATTTCTCCCAGTAATTTTTTTAATTTATTTATTTTAATTGGAGACTAATTATTTTACAATGTTGTAGCGGTTTTTGCCATACATTGACATAAATTGGCAATCTTGATTCTAGCTTATGCTTCATCCAGCCAAGCATTTTGCATGATGTAATCTGCATATAAGTTAAATAAGCAGGGTGACATTACACAGGCTTGACATGCTCCTTTCCCTACTTGGACCCAGTCTGTTGCTCCACGTGCAGTTCTAAGTCTTGCTCCTTGACCTGCATACAAATTTCTTAGGAGGCAGTTCAGAATGTCTGGTATTACCATCTCTTTAAGAATTTTCCACAGTTTGTTGAGATACAGAGTCAAAGACTTTGGCATAATCAATAAAGCAGAAGTAGATGTTTTTCTGGAATTCTCTTGCTTATTCGAATATCCAACAGATGTTGGCAATTTGATGTCTGATTCCTCTGCCTTTTCTAAATCCAGCTTGTACATCTGAAAGTTCATGGTTCACATCCTGTTGAAGCCTGGCTTGTAGATTTTTGAGCACTACTTTGCTAACATGTGAGATGAGTGCAATTGTGCTTTGGTTTGAACATTCTTTGGCATTACCTTTCTTTGGGATTGGAATGAAAACTGACATTTTCCAGTCCTGTGGCCACTGTTGAATTTTCCAAATTTTCTGGCATACTGAGTCAGCACTTTCATAGCATCATCTTTTAGTATTTAAAATAGCTCAACTGGAATTCCATCACTTCCATTAGCTTTGTTTGTAGTTATACTTCCTGAGGTCCACTTGACTTCACATTCCAGCATGTCTGGCACTCAGACTTAAATTGAAGAAAGTAGGGAAAACCACTAGACCATTCAGGTTTGACATAAATCAAATCCTTTATGGTTATACAGAGTAAGTGACAAATAGATTCAAGGGATTAGATCAGATAGACAGAGTGCCTGAAGAACTATGGACAGAGGTTTTTGATATTATACAAAAGGTAGTGATAATTTCTTTCCCCAAGAGAAAGAAATGCAAAAAGGCAAAATGGTTGTCTGAGAAGGGCTTACAAACAGCTGAGAAAAGAAGAGAATCTAAAGGCAAAGAAGAAAAGGAAAGATATATCCATCTGAATGAGAGTTCCAAAGTATTGCAGGGAGATTTAAAAAAGTCTTCCTCAGTGATCAATGCAAAGAAATAGAGGAAAATATTAGAATGGGAAAGTCTAGAGCTCTCTTCAAGAAATTAAAGATACTAAGGGAATATTTCGTGCAAAGATGGGCACAATTAAGGACAGAAATGGTATGGATCTAACAGAAGAAGAAGATATTAAGAAGTCTGAATTTGGCAAAAAGAAGTTCATAATCTGTGCCACAGTTGGCTCCTAGTCTTGTTTTTAAAGCTTTTCCATGTTTGGCTGCAAAGAATATAATCAAACTGATTTTGCTATTGACCATTTGGTGATGTCCATGTGTAGAGTCTTCTGTTGTTGGAAGACGGTGTTTGCTATGACCAGTGCATTCTCTTGGCAAAACTCTGTTAGCCTTTGACCTGCTTCATTTTGTATTCCAAGGCCAAATTTTCCTGTTATTCAGTTATCTCTTGACTTCCTACTTTTCATTCCCATCTCCTATAATGAAACGGGCATCTTTTTGGGGGTGTTCGTTCTAGAAGCTCTTGTAAGTCTTCATGGAACCTTTCAACTTCAGCTTCTTCAGCATTACTGGTCGGGGCACACACTTGGAATACTGTGATATTCAGTGGTTTCCCTTGGAAACAAACAGAGATCATTCTGTCGTTTTTGAGATTGTATCCAAGTACTGCATTTTAGACTCTTTTGTTAACTATGATGGCTGCTCCATTTAGTCTAAGTGATTTTTTTTTTCCCCAAAGTAATAGATATAATGGTCATCTGAGTTAAATTCACTCATTCCAGCCCATTTTAGTTTACTGATGTTTAAAATATCAATGTTCACTCTTGCCATCTCCTGTTTGACCAATTCCAATTTGCCTTGATTCAAGATTTAAAGAGAAATATTGCATAATAGCCTGTAATTGTAATGTATCAACATATATAAATATGAATATCACAAGGAGAAGAAAGAGATAAAGCAACAGAATAAATACTTAAAACAATCAGTTCAGTTCAGTTCAGTCGTTCAGTCATGTCCGACTCTTTGCGACCCCATGAATCGCAGCACGGCAGGACTCCCTGTCCATCACCAACTCCCAGAGTTCACTCAGACTCACATCCATCGAGTCAGTGATGCCATCCAGCCATCTCATCCTCTGTCATCCCCTTCTCCTCTTGCCCCCAATCCCTCCCAGCATCAGAGTCTTTTCCAATGAGTCAACTCTTCGCACGAGGTGGCCAAAGTACTGGAGTTTCAGCTTTAGCATCATTCCTTCCAAAGAAATCCCAGGGCTGATCTCCTTCAGAATGGTCTGGTTGGATCTCCTTGTAGTCCAAGGGACTCTCAAGAGTCTTCTCCAACACCACAGTTCAAAAGCATCAATTCTTCGGCGCTCAGCTTTCTTCACAGTCCAACTCTCACATCCATACAAGACCACAGGAAAAACCATAGCCTTGACTAGACGGACCTTTGTTGGCAAAGTAATGTCTCTGCTTTTGAATATGCTGTCTAGGTTGGTCTTAACTTTCCTTTCAAGGAGTAAGCGTCTTTTAATTTCATGGCTGCAGTCACAAGCTGCAGTGATTTTGGAGGCCCAAAAAATAAAGTCTGACACTGTTTCCACTGTTTCCCCATCTATTTCCCATGAAGTGATGGGACCGGATGCCATGATCTTCGTTTTCTTAATGTTGAGCTTTAAGCCAACTTTTTCACTCTCCACTTTCACTTTCATCTAGAGGCTTTTTAGTTCCTCTTCACTTTCTGCCATAAGGGTGGTGTCATCTGCATATCTGAGGTTATTGATATTTCTCCCGGCAATCTTGATTCCAGCTTGTGTTTTTTCAAGTCCAGCGTTTCTCATGATGTACTGTGCATATAAGTTAAATAAGCAGGGTGACAATATACAGCCTTGGCATACACTTTTTCCTATTTGGAGAACCCAGAGTAGGAATAAATGCCAAAAAAACCATATACCAAACCAACCATGTTTTCAAACTACAAAATGTCCACAATAAAATCTTCTGAAAGAAGCAAGAAGTTAGGGATATTATTCATAGAAGAGCAAAAATAAGAACTATATTTGACTTTTCCATAGAATACATGCAAGCAAGAAATGAGTGGAGTGAAATATTTAAAGTGTTGAGGGGAAAAAAAAAAAATTACCTAGAATCTGTCCTTTCCAAAATTATACTTGAAAAGTACAGGAGAAATAAAGACTTCCTCAGACAAACAAAAACTGAACCAATTTGTTACTAGTACACTTACCTTTCAGGAAATGATAAAGTGAATTTTTCAGAGAAAAGGAAAATTATAAAGACATGAAACTTAGATCTGTGTAAAGAAAGGAAGAACTCAGGCACTCACCATTATCTGTGAAACAGTATAGTGGCCCTGAAAATGAGCAAGGATTTGTGGGGATCTTGGGCATTCAGGCCTTTTTATCTCCCTTTTCACTCAGGCAAGACTCCAGCCTCTATGACCTTCCCTGAATTGCAAAGGGCAGATTCAAACAGTTGCTAATTAAGGGAGAAGAAACAAGAAACAACCAGAGGTAAGATTAAAGGGATCAGAGAATTTCATGAAGAAGTTCACCTGAGATTAGATTAAGAGAGTATAAGTCTTGCTCACACCCTAATTTGTCATAGACTCTCACATTTGAACCATTATTATAAAACCCTTCATCAAATCCTCTCAAGTTATGACCCATAGATTTCAAGGGCAGAAGCCCGCTGTATCACTGGCAAAGCAATAAAGCTATTAGTTTCTACTTCACCCAAAACTGTGTTTCTGAGATTTGATTCAGCACCAGTACATAGAAGCTGAGGTTTTGGCATCATTACTTGAAAGTGGACTTGAAATGAGCAGTCTTCAGAACAAGGACAGCTATCAGGGATAAAGACAGGTACTATGTAATAATAATGGGGCCCATATTCCAGGAAGACATAACAGTCCTTATCGTGTATGTGCCTAACAACAGAAATTCAAAATACATAAAGGGAAAATCGATGGACCTGCAAAGAGAAATTGATGAATCTACTGCCATAGTTAGAGAGATGTCAATTCCCCTTTATCAGAAATGGACAAACACAACAAACAGAAAATCAGTAAGAATACAGTTAAACTCAAATTCAGCCGAACATCTGCATACAACATCATTCAAAAGCAAAATTCACAGTCTTCTCAGGCTCATATGGAACATTCACCAAAATATGCCACATTCTTGGCTATTAAACACACTTTAAAACATTTAACAGAATATAAATAATAAAATGGTTAGTCTTAGATCATAATGGCACTCAACTAGAAGTCGGCAACAGAAAGAGAACTGGAAATTCCCAAATGTTGGGAGATTAAATAACACACTTCTAAATAACATGATCATGGATCATGGAAAAAGCAAAAGAGATCCAGAAAAACATCTATTTCTGCTTTATTGACTATGCCAAAGCCTTTGACTGTGTGGATCACAACAAACTGTGGAAAATTCTGAAAGAGATGGGAATACCAGACCACCTGACCTGCTTCTTGAGAAACCTGGATGCAGGTCAGGAAGCAACAGTTAGAACTGGAACTGGAACAACAGACTGGTTCCAAATAGGAAAAGGAGTACATCAAGGCTGTATATTGTCATCCTGCTTATTTAACTTATATGCAGAGTACATCATAAGAAACGCTGGGCTGGAAGAAACACAAGCTGGAATCAGGATTGCCAGGAGATATATCAATAACCTCAGATATGCAGATGATACCACCCTTATGGCAGAAAGTGAAGAGGAACTAAAAAGCCTCTTGATGAAGGTGAAAGAGGACAGTGAAAAAGTTGGCTTAAAACTCAACATTAAGAAAACGAAGATCATGGCATCCGGTCCCATCACTTCATGGGAAATAGATGGGGAAACAGTGGAAACAGTGTCAGACTTTATTTTTTGGGCCTCCAAAATCACTGCAGCTTGTGACTGCAGCCATGAAATTAAAAGACGCTTACTCCTTGGAAGGAAAATTATGACCAACCTAGACAGCATATTCAAAAGCAGAGACGTTACTTTGCCAACAAAGGTCCGTCTAGTCAAGGCTATGGTTTTTCCTGTGGTCATGTATGGATGTGAGAGTTGGACTGTGAAGAAGGCTGAGCACCAAAGAATTGATGCTTTTGAACTGTGGTGTTGGGGAAGACTCTCGAGAGTCCCTTGGACAGCAAGGAGATCCAACCAATCCATTCTGAAGGAGATCAGCCCTGGGATTTCTTTGGAAGGAATGATGCTAAAGCTGAAACTCCAGTACTTTGGCCACCTCATGAGAAGAGTTGACTCATTGGTAAAGACTCTGATGCTGGGAAGGATTGAGGCCAGGAGGACGACAGAGGATGAGATAGCAGAGGATGGCATCACTGACTTGATGGACATAAGTCTGAGTGAACTCTGGGAGTTGGTGATGGACAGGGAGGCCTGGTGTGCTGCGATTCATGGGGTCGCAAAGAGTCGGACACAACTGAGCGATTGAACTGAATTGAAATAACACGAGTCAAAGAAGAAATCTCAAGATAAACTTTAAAATACTTGGAACTAAATGGAGAGGGTATTAGGCAGGATTGCTAGGGGTCCCCAATGGAGGATATAGACTTCAAGTGTCACGCTTTTCCCCCCTCTTAAGTGGCATGATGAAACAAAATGTCAGATTTTTCCCCCCTTCTGTATACAACATCAAAAGGAGGATTCTTTTAAAATTCTGTGTTCCTATGACAATACCACATTCTACCTGAACTTAATTTTTCTCAAACCTTGAGCTAATTAATGCATTTTTCTTATGGAAATTATTTTCTTAAGCTATGCTAAGGAACTATGTATTTACCTTAGAATCTGCCTTTCTTCAAGTCCTTTAGCCTAAGATTCAGAACGAATAATGGCACAATAAACTATGTTTTACTCATGGAAATGTTCTCTTAAGCTATATTAATGAAATTATGTATTTGCTTAGAAATCTATTTTTCTTCAAGATTCATGTCAATTGTTTTATGGCCTGGGATGACTCACTTTGTTCCAATACTATCTCAAAATACATGTTTTTGGTGAGGTGCCTGGTGCCAGTCTCAGTTTTGAGGCATTTATTTTCTCTAATTAGCAGCTTGCTAATAGGTATATAATTCCTTGCTAAAAACTAGCAAGGAGGCACTTTCTGCCTGCTTCTGATGTCTATGTCATAAGCTTTCTCTATCTCTTTTATACTTTAATAAAACTTTATTACTCAAAACCTTTGAGCCATCAAGCCTCATCACAGATTGAACTCCTCTCCTCCAGAGGCCAGGACTCCTGGCATCTTTCACAGCTCGTAGTAACAACTTTTCAAAATGAAAACAAATGTACAACTTATCAAAATTTGTGGAAGGAACTGAAATCAGTACTTATAGGGCAGTTTATAGCAAAAATTAGAAAAGAAGGATCTAAAATCAGTCACTTATCTTTATCTTAGGAAAGTAAAAATAGAAGAACAAATTAAATTCAAAGTAAACAGAAGAAAAGAAATCATAACTCTAAAATGATGAAAGAAATCAAAGAACTTACTAAATGGAGGGGTAGTCTATGTTCATAGATTCAGTAATCTTAAAATGTATTCTTAAAATGTCAGTTTTCCCCAAGTTTGTCTATAGATTCAGTGTAATCCCAATTCAACTTCCAGAAAATTACTTTTTGGAGACTGACACATTGATTCTAAAATTTTTACAAAGAGGCAAAAGACAAGAGTAGCCAATATAGTACTAATGTCATACTAAAGGAAAAGAAAAAAGTCAGAGGACTGATGCTACCCAACTTCAAGCCTTACAGTAATCAAGACAGTATAGTATTGATGAAAGAAGAGACAAATGGATCAATGGAATAAATTAAGGAGCCCAGAAATGTATTGCTGTAAATATAGTCCACTGATCTTTGACAAAGGAGCTAGAGCAATACAATGGTAAACCTAGATACATTTTACACTAAATAAGATTTTATATTCTTTACAAAAATTAACTCAAATTGAACCACAGATCTAAATGTAAAATTTAAATCACTAAAAGATAATATGGGAGAAAACCTAGATGCTATTAAGTATGGTGATTCCTATAGATATAACACCAAAGACACAGTCCATGAAGAAATAATTGATAAGCTGAACTTCATTAAAATCTAAAACCTGCTCTGCAAAAGAGAATGTCAAGATAATGCAAAAAAGAGCCACAGGCTTAGAGAAGATATTTATGAAAGCCACATCTGATAAAAAAAACTGTTATCCAAAATACACAAACAAGACTCATCTATAAGGACTCAAACAACTCAGTTAAAAGTTGAGGCACAGACCTTAACAGACCTCAGCAAAGAAGATATACAGATACCAAATTAACACATGAAAATATGCTCCACATCATATGTCATCAAAGAAATGAAAATATGACAATGAGATACCTCCGTGCAGCTATTATAATGGCCAAATCCAGAACATATTAAATACTGACAAAGATGTGGAATAACAGGATCTCTCATTCCATTGCCGCGGGAAGGCTAAATAGTACAGTAACTTAGAAAGACAATTTGGCAGCTTTCTATAAAGCCGTGCAATTCAACAATTATACTCCTTGGTATTTACACAAAGGAGTTGAAGTTAGATCCACACAAAAACCTGCACATGGATGTTTATGGCAGCTTTATTCATAAATGTCAAAATTTTGAAGCAACCAAGATGTTCTTCAGCAGGTGAATAGATAAATAAACTGTGGTCCATCCAGACAATGAAATATTGTATACTGCTAAAAATAAATGAGCTTCCAAGCCATGAAAATACATGTAGGAACAGAGTGTCAATTCTTAAAGTAGGCTGATAAGGAGTCTGGGGGTCCTGAAGAGGAGGAAGGGGTCCAGGGCCCTCTAAAAGGAGAAAAGAACAATTTTTTTTTCTATATTCCGTGTCTTAGCCACATTTTTTTTTTCTTTAACATCAGAACTAATGATTATACAACAAAACAGTTTATCTTCCTCAAGGGTATGTTTTGGCTTAAACTCTGTACCAATGATTATATAACAACAATGTTTCCTGCTCTAGGAAATTTCTCCTCAAGTACCTTCTAACTAATCTTGTTATCTTAAAATGCATGTTATGGGAGTGGGTCTGGTAAGACCTTTATAACCTTAAGACATTATTTTGATTTATTGTTAATAAGCAATTGGAAAAGTAAATAGCTCCTTTGCTAAGACTAGGGATGGGGCATTCTCTGCCCCCTTCTGATGTCTATGTCAGAAACTTTCCCTGTCCCTTTTTCACTGTAATAAAACTTCTGCCACATGAAGCTTCATATGCTTGAAGCCTTGTCTCTGGAGACAAAGCTAAATTCTCTTCTTTGGAGATCATGAATCTGACACCATTCCCTGTAAGCTATCAGGACCTTAAATGCATATTACTAAGTTAACAAGGAAGATCTGAAAATGAGAAATACTGTATGATTCCAACTACATGATAGACTGGAGAAGGCAAAAAAATGTGGAAACAGTAAAATCATCAGTGGTTGCCAGGGACTGAGGGAGCTAGGAGAGGGATGAATCAGATTACAAGGCAGTGAAAATACACCATGTCACACCTTAACACTATACACATGTTGTTAATCCACAGAAAGTATACTGAGAGCAAAATGTAACATAATTTTTGGACTTCTGGTGACAATGATGTGTCAAAGCAGGCTCAAAAGGTGTAACAGATGCCCCCTTTAGTGGGATGTTGATGATGGGGCATCTATGAATGTGTAGGGACAGGGTAGATGGGAAATCTCTGTACTTTCTACTCAACTTTGCTCTGAATTTATTGATAAAAACTACTCTAACAAATAAATATATAAAAAATGAAATAATATGTCCAAATTACATTTGTTAAAGAACTGGGAAGGAATGTGATCAGGATCAAAGAAAAAACAATTTATTGGTCAGATTAGGGAAAGAATGTATTAGAATTTTAGAAGAGAGAAGACAGGATAAGTTCATGGCTGGCACAAGCGCTGTGGTTTTACTGTCAAAGAGAGAGAACACATAGAAGCCCCACGAAAGAAGCCCCATGTCAGTTACAGGCTAAAGAGACAGGCAGGGTGTTTGCTGCATTTACATACATTCTACCATAAAGCAAGGTTAATCAGAGCTGCAAGACACTTGCATAATATAAGTTTAGACAGAATAAAGCTAATGGGCTAATTTTACCTCAAACACTCACAATTCTTCGCATATCTAGAACTATAGAAATCTAGAACTAGATTTCGCATATCTAGAACTAGAAGAAATCTGAGATTTCTTATCTGAATTCGTCTGCCTTTAATTGACTTTTTGATTTCTGCTAAAATCACAAGATGTTTCAAAACAAGTCAGTTTAAGAATAATCTCTTACTAGGTAAATATGAGGCAACTATAAACTGAAGTTCCTTGGTATCATCAATCATAATGTGCTTTCAGGTTGTGTGGAACACAATCTCAAATCTAGTCCATTCGACCATAACTGACAGCAATTACTATTGAAGAAAAATGTGCAAGTTATTTGATTTTAATGTTGAACCACTGATGAATCCCACAAAAATGGTGAATTGACCCGCTCTCCAAAGAAGCACTGTGCCTGAGACATTTATTACTCAATTTGCTCAAGCATTTGTTAATGCTTTCCTTTGTAATATGCTTTGAACTCATTTGCAAAACAAAACAAAACAAAACTGAGTTAAAAGATGACAACATAAATCAACTATTCAAATTATTACATATTATCCATACCTAAGGAAGGGAGTGGAAATTCCCTGGGCCACTGACTTTTTTCAGTCCATGGTTAACGGTACTGATGGCTTGATGATGATGATAATGTAATCCTACTGTAAGTAGCTGCTCTGCTGGCAGCTTCCTCTTTCCATTCTTTTCCTTTGCTTCCATTTCCATTCCCAGTCAGGCCTTCTATGTGAAGATGCTAGAATAACATTTTGTCTTTCTGTATTCAAACAACTAAAAGCTACACATAAAGTCAGATCATCAGGATGTGATTTTTTTTCTGTTAAGAATTTCATTAATGCAAACAACTGCTACATGACATGTTGTTGGACCTCTAAAACATTATCTTCACTTATTTTGTACATTTTACGGCAGAGACTCCAGAGTGTTAGCTATAGGTAGCAATATTTTGTTTCTGTATAGAATATACTTTTTCCTTATCTCTTGTAAGAAGTAAATTGTCTTTCTTACAAATCTAATTTGCTATAAACCAAATACAACTTAATCTTGTCAACTTCTTTCTATTGCTATTAAATGCTTACACAAGCCCTCCTGACACATTTAAACAAATTCTGCCTATTAGAGCAAGTCCAGTTAGTCCCCACCCAGAGCCATTTCTGCCCCTCACCCCATGAATATGATAAGCAGCTTTATTTGTATCTTCATTTTTTGGTTAAGTTTTTACTGACCTCTCCTTGGTCTTTCCCAAATGTGTAAGTGTAACCTCAATGTCAAGAATAATTGCAATTTTCTTAACCTGGGGTTATTTGTTCCTTCTTTTGAGTACTGGGTTCAGCCCAGTCATTTTTTACCCTTTCACTATAACTAGAAACAAAGTTGTTCTCCCTCTGTCTGGAGATGGCCCCATGATATTATCCAATATAAGTTTAGAAAAAAAAATTGTTTTGAAGTGATCTAAATGAATGATAATAATTTAAACTACTGAATTAAAAGAGAAATTCCCAATTCCCACCAAGATTCTCTGTGACACTTAGGGGCTCAGCTCTTGAATACTGAGCTGGTATATCGGTTCAGGCAGTAAAGAATCTGTCTGCAATACAGGAGACCAGTGTTTGATCCCTGGGTTGAAAAAAATCCCCTGGAAAAGGAAATGGTAACCCACCCCAGCATTCTTGCCTGGAAAGTCCCATGGACAGAGAAATCTGGTGGGGGCTCGCAAAGAGGCAAACATGACTGAAGTAACTAACACTTACTATATCAGTTATATCTTCAAGTGTTACCCTTATTTCCTTGAAGAGATTTAATTCCCCCCAAAAATTGTTTACTTGTTTTGTCCAAGTTTGGGACATGGAAGGCTCCTGAACTCATCTATTGCTACAGACACATAAAAGCCTACATTTATGCTCAGAGCAATTCCCTCTGAAGAAAATTCAGAAATTGATACCAAATCCAGTCTCTGTGCCCTGACACTGAATTAAATCTTTGAGACAGAGTTTTGTGTGAAGTAGAAAAGAATAGCTTTATTGCTTTGCTAGGCAAAGGGGGTCACAGTGGGCTAATGTTTTCAAGACTGTGTGACTCACTCTGGAGGGTGTAGTGAGGAGTTTTTTATAGAATTGATTCAATGACAGTGTGATCAGTTCATGGACATTCTTCTGATTCACTGGTGGTGAGGTAAGTGTGAATCAGCATCATGAACCTTCTGTTTCCAACTGATCTGGGGTCTAAGTGTTGTGGACAGCATACGGTTAACTTCTCCCATTTGGTGGGGGTTTCAGTATCTGCAAAACTGCTCAAAGATATTGTTGTGTGTATCCCTTGAGGAGGAATATTTTCCTAAGGCTGCACTACTGTTCATTGACTGTTCCTCCTAGTCTCTACATCCCTTCTCTTCCCTGATTAGCAACTGTTTGATTCTGCCTGTTGGAACTCATGAAAGTTTATGGAGGCTGAATGAAGCTTATTTCCTGTAATCAGAAAATGAGGGACCCAGAAATGATTTTGTGTCCAGGAGTCCCAGAGGATTTTTCTGGTTTTAAAACTAGTGTGAAATGAAACTATCTCCTGCCATATTAATCAACAAGAAATATCACAGCTATCAGCAATTTATGGCCTCCAAATGTGAATGAGGCTCCCAAAACTGAGATCCAGCGGATACTGCCATCCCCAACCCCCACCCCTGCATGATGATGGCTGAGGAATTGGGAGAAAACAAGAAGCAAGGTGAATAAGGAAACAAGACTGGCCCCAGATAGCTAAGGTGCATATGAAAGGAATGATTTCAGTGGGCACAAAAGCTTGCCTCCTCCCATAAAGAGAATGCTAAATTCCTTAGCTTGATACCTGATCTTTGATGTTCAGACTGCCTGCTCCCTTTGTTGCAAGCTTGTATACATCCTGACTTCTTCCCTGCCTCCTTGGAGCAGTTTTCTCAGAGCTACTGAGATGTTGTTGTCTCCTGGTTTCTGAGTTCTAAACATTCCCATCAAATAAAATCTCTCTACTTTCATGTTGTGATTATATTTTTTAGTCAACAGTTTTGGCAACCAACATGAAGGGGCACAGAACAAATTTCTCTCCTTTGTCTGAACTCTATGAGACACTGGAGCCATGGGACCAGCAGATACCCATTGTGCCCCTCCACTTCTTCAGGAGTTTGGGACATGAGTGACTGAAAGTTGTTCAGTCGTGTCTGACTCTTTGTGACCCCATGAACTATACAGTCCATGGAATTCTCCAGGCCAGAATACTGGAGTGGGTATCCTTTCCCTTCTCTAGGGAATCTGCCAAACCCAGAGACTGAACCAGCTGAGCCATGGGATGGATTTGAGTAAGTCTCTCCTGGTCCTTGGATCTCCCATATTGGTTGAGATCCTGAATTTTTATTTGGTGGAGTTAGCAGGTACCTGCCCCCTCTCAGTAAGGTATTGGGGAGGTGGGGGGGGGGGGGTGTTGGTGGTGGGAAGACACCAGGAAATACCCACCCAGGATCTAGATACTGGGTGGGGCTCCGTTGGAAGATACTGAAAGAATTCCCATCCAGTTGAAAGACACTGGGAGGGGGAGGGAGTCAGTTAAGGTCACTCAGGTCTGGGTTGAAACACTCAGATAAAAACCCATCTGTGAAAAGGCACAGGTGAGGGCAGCCAGTTTTTACCAAGAAATACTCGGGGCTTGGATGAAAAACACTGAAGAGGGAGGTGGCTCCCTTGTAGAAAGACATAAGGAATGGAGCTCATACTTGCAAGTATCTAACGAACTGTAGAAATTAAATCTCACCCTAAATATTGAGAGGGTTCTTTAATGCCTATGCAGTTAAAGATTAAAAACTGGCTTGGTAAAACCTTAAGTAAGGCCTTCTAGAGAAGCTCAGATTTCTCTGTGTCTTTGAGATGTAAATATCCTATCTGATCTCCCAAGGTTGTTCTATTGTGTGTTTGTTTGTATTAGGCTTATAAGAGATCACTTTTTTTTTTTTTTAAACTTTACATAATTGTATTAGTTTTGCCAAATATCAAAATGAATCCGCCACAGGTATACATGTGTTCCCCATCCTGAACCCTCCTCCATCCTCCCTCCCCATACCATCCCTCTGGGTCGGAATTTTTAATTGGTGGCCAAATAATGTATCCTTTTAAAATTAAAGAAGAAAAATTTTAAATCTCATTGTAAACAACTTTTTTGTTGGTACCTATAAAACAAAAGTCAAATTAACCTAAGACCTTTTTTTTGAAAGAGAAAAACTGTTTTAGGAAGCTTCACTAAGGCCTTCTCAATGGGCCTTACAGATGCTAATAAGAACAGTTAAGAATATCAATAAAAAACTTGGAAAAAAACAAACAAACCAAAAAAAAAAAAAAAAAAAGGTCTAGCTATGATTTCAACGGTATTTTTTTCTTTTCGTTTCTTTTCTTTTACAAAAAAGGAGTCACCACAATTGAATTTTTAAAAAAGATTCTTTGGATGGTTATTTATAATGGGATAAATAAAATAGACATTTATGTAATTAAAACAGGATTTGATATTATTACACAACCTAAAGTTGGCCTCCCTGGTGGCTTAAATTGTAAATAATCTGCCTGCCAATGCAGGAGACACAGGTTCAATCCTTGGGTCAGAAAGATCCCCTGGAGAAGGGAATGGCAACCCACACCAGTATTCTTGCCTGGAGAATTCCATAGACAAAGGAGTCTGGCAGGCTACAGTCCATGGGGTCACAAAGAATCTGACATGACTGATGACTAACACTTTCAATTTTACCTAAAGTTAATGAGCCAAGAGGGACCCTCTACTGGCCCCCAACATTAAAAATTAAACAAGTCTATACTATTTACCCCAGTTCTAAGTTATATATTTTAGAGTCTAGAAAAATTTATACTGAGATATCTGACCAGTTATTTGGGGCCAAATAGGCTAAGGCCTGAATTCCTCGGTTCTACCCAACTCTGGGGATCCCAGAGCCTTTTATATAAAAGTAGGTAAAATAGGAAACAAAAAAAAAAGTCATCTAAACTCTCCTTTAAGATGAAAGTTTGTTGACTGTATCTTTATGAAAGCTAAATTAAAGGTATAAAAGTTGGTAGAATCCAGATCAGTTCAGTTCAGTCACTCAGTTGTGTCCAACTCTTTGTGACCCCCATGGACTGCAGCACACCAGTCTTCCCTGTCCATCACCAAATCCTGGAGCGTGCTCAAACTCATGTCCATTTAGTTGGTGATGCCATCCAGCCATCTCATGTTCTGTCATCTGAAAGTAGTCTGAATTGGTTATTTCCCATCTGAAAGACAGTGATGACAGGGAGGAAAAGAAAAAAGAAAAAAAAACCCTAATAGGCCTCCTTCAATTTCCATGGGTGGACTTCCTTAGGGGTGAGTCTTCTTAAAGTTTATCCTACCTAGTACTGTTGTAACATCCCCAGGTCAGGGTGCAGATCCCCAGGCAGGCTGAGGCATGACAGCCTACTGGAGATCGAATCCCCAGACAGGTCGAGACAGGTCAGCCTCCCGAGAATTGGATTCCTGGGCAGGTCAAGGCATGTCGACCTCCTAGGACCTCTGGACTGGCGGATCCCCAAGCAGACTGAGGTGTGACAACTTTCAAGGACCAGATCCCTACTGCCTGCAATGCGGGAGACCTGGGTTTAATCCCTGGGTTGGGAAGATCCCCTGGAGAAGGGAAAGGCTACCCACTCCAGTATTCCGGCCTGGAGAATTTCATGGACTGTATAGTCCATGGGGTCACAAAGAGTTGGACTTGATTGAGCAGTTTTCACTTCACTTCTTCCACCATGGGAGTTTTCACAGAGTTGGGCTTCTGCTGTGATTGGCCTCCCCATCACTGGGGCGAGCCAAGGTTAAACCGGTTTCAGCCGGTTAAAACTGAGAAACAGCGCCATAGATGTTGGGGGAGTTTGTGATTTCCTCTGTTCTGTCTCATCGCAACAAAAATTTGAAACAATGGACGGACCAGTGCTATAGCCCTCAGACTGACCAGTGTTACAGCCCCATGTAATTTTCTTCGAAGACCAGTGTTACAGCCCCATGTTAAAGTTCATTTGGGATTCTCCAGGCAAGAACACTGGAGTGGGTTGCCATTTCCTTCTTCAGTGCATGAAAGTGAAAAGTGAAAGTGAAGTCGCTCAGTCATGTCCGATTCTTCGCGACCCCATGGACTGCAGCCTACCAGCCTCCTCCGTCCATAGGATTTTCCAGGCAAGAGTACTGGAGTGGGGTGCCATCGCCTACTCCAAAAGGAAAATATATCCTTGAGGCGTGAGGGAATGCCAACCCAAAATATTTGAAGAGAAGAGGAGCCGCCGCCCCCACTCTCCCCCCACCCACCCAGCCGCATTTTGGCTCTTCTTTTTATATGTTTTTTCTCCTCTCCCTGAGCCTCCCCTATGTAAATTGGCCTAGCCAGGAAGGCTGTCTGTGTTACCTGAGGTTCTCATTCCAGTCCTCGGATCTTCCTTTATTCTATTTTCGTGGGCTTTCCCCTTCTTTGCCTTTTAGTCACTGCCTTTCTAGACTCCTTTTTCCTACTCTAACTACTTACCAGTTAGGACTAAGTTTAAAATAAATTTAATTGAGTTTACCTTTAAATGAATTTAAAAGTAACTTGGTGCAAAAAAATACAGCAACTTGAATTTGGCTTTTCTCTCTGTTAAGAGGACACACTTTCTTCAGATGTTGAAATGCCTTTGATAATAGATTTAAGTTTATTTATCTCTTAAATGATCTATATTTGCCTCTGAAATTCTTTATTGTTACTTTGGCTAAGTGAATAGGTATTGTTTGACAATGATCTATAGTCCTATCTGACTGAGTGTTCTAAACATTTTTGATATTTGTTAACAAAACTTCCTAATCATTCTAATGACGCACTTTTAACTTCTAGCTAACTTTGGGTTGATTCAGAGGTCCCCTGAAACATCCCAAAGAGAGATATTATACTAATTAGGTTCATTTTATATGCAGAATTACATGGGAAGTATTGTCAATTGAGTAATAAATCTCTGGTCATATTGTATAGTAAAAGTTACTTATATAGATATCCTAGAAAGTATATGGAGTTCCTAAAATTCTGATAAGTTCAGGTAAAATGCTATCAGTTACAATCCTAGTTACTTACTATCTTAGTGTTGTCACAGCACTAACCAAGTTTCTCACAAAAATGATTCTTCTTCAAAAAGATTTATTGGAAGAACTTTTGGATAAATACAAGTTTCTGAACTGGGTAAGAAATTAAGCAATTCTAATGGAAAACCTGATGACTTCAGAAAGGTTAAAGAAAATGCACTGAATGAACTGAGTTTCTGTGCCCTTAAAGGATCTATAATCTGTATTTATTTTCTTTGTGGCCTTGATTAAATGAATAGGTAGTGGCCTATGATCCTGTGTTTTAAAATCTTTCTCATATTTCTAAAAGCTTCCCACATACCAAAATCTACCCAACCTTTTTAGCCTCCAGCTGACTGTGGGATGGATCCTTTGAGGAAACATCTCTGAGGAAACAGAGACGAATGTTAAATTTATTTGGTATTTTTAATTCAAAGACCTTGTCAAGTGCAAACTTTATGTTGTAATATATAGATAAATATCATTAATACAACTATTTCAAATTTTACATGGAATCCCTAACATCTGCCATGTTCTGATACAATGTTTTTAGTTATAATTCTAGTGCTAATACTAAAATGTTTTATGTTGCAAAAATATCCAAGTTTCCTAACTGCATTGTTTTCAAATCTTTAACCATGCAGAAGAGCCATGGTACAATCTGTAAGAAAGTTGCTTTTAGAAAGATGGATATCCATATGGAGAATTCCCTCTGAACTACACAGTGACAGAGGGACCCATTTTTCTGGACAAATTGTTAAGGGAATTTGTAAAATGTGGATGATTATGCAACATTTCCATTGTGCATGTCACCCTCGGACTTCTGGGTTAATAGAAAAGACAAATGGAACAATTAAAACTCAGTTGGCTAAAATTACAGATGTTTATTCCTTCCCTTGACTTAAGGCCCTTCCATTGGTTCTCAACCTGGGATCTACTCCTTTGACAAATATCACTTGTCTCCCTTTGAAATTATTGCAGGGAGACCAATGAGATAATAGATCATATGATCCTATATCACTTAAGGTTTTGTTTGAGCCCTCCAAGACTCTCTGGTGGGTATGGAACGTGAAAGTGAAAGTGACTCCGTCGTGTCCGACTCTTTGTGATGCCATGAACTATACAGTCCATGGAATTCTCCAGGTCAGATTACTGGTTTGGGGAGCCTTTCTCTTCTCCAGGAGATCTTCCCAACTCAGAGATCAAACCCAGGTCTCCCGCATTGCAGGTGGATTCTTTACCAGAGGAGCCACAAGGGCAGCCCAGCAGGTATGGGGTTTGATTTTAAATGTGATTTCATCCCTCCTACCATCTTACTGAGCTTCTCCTTTTCCCTTGGATGTGGGATATTTTCTTTTTGGTGAGATCCAACATTCTCCTTTCGATGGATGTTCTGCAGCAAGTTATAATTTTGGAGTTCTCGCAGCAGAACATGAGTGCATGTCTTTCTACTCTGCCATTTTGCCAGATGAAACTGCAGATCGTGACTGCAGCCATGAAATTAAAAGATGCCTGCTCCTTGGAAGAAAAGCTATGACCAAAATAGATAGCATATTTAAAAGCAGAGACATTACTATGCCAATGAAGGTCTGTCTAGTCAAAGATATAGTTTTTCCAGTAGTCATGTATGGATGTGAGAGTTGGACCATAAAGAAATCTGAGCGCCAAAGAATTGATGATTTTGAACTGTGGTGTTGGAGAAGACTCTTGAGAGTGCCTTGGACTGCAAGGAGACAAAGCCAGTTAATCCTCAAGGAAATCAGTCCTGGATATTTATTGGAAGGGTTGATGTCAAAGTTGAAAGTCCAATACTTTGGCCACCTGATGCAAAGAACTGACTCATTGGAAAAGATCCTGATGCTGGGAAAGATTTAAGGCAGGAGGAGAAGGGGATGACAGAGGATGAGATGGTTGGATGGCATCACTGACTTGACGGACATGAGTTTGAGCAAGCCCCAGGAGTGGTAATGGACAGGGAGACCTGGTGTGCTTCAGTCCATTGTGTCACAAAGAGTCGGACATCACTGAGTGACTGAACTGAACTGAACCAAAATTACTTAAAGAAGATATATTGTATTATTGCAAGGGTTTAATCAAATTATTGACAAGTCATTCTAAACATGTTTCTAAGCTTATTGTGGTAATCTACCCTCAAATGAAGATCAGATGTCCCAAGACTTACAACCAGGAGATTATGTATATTAAAAAAGACATCATTTAAAGGACTCCCTCCAAACTAGATGGAAGGGCCCTTATCAGGTTCTTTCAAGTAGTGCAGTGAAACTAAAGGGAATTGACTCTTGGATTCATATTTCCCACCTAAAAAGGGCTTCTGCACTAGGCTAGTCTATAAAGAGAAATGATGACCTTTAAACTCACCTTAAAATAGTGCTCTGATAATAAGGAAATACCAATGCCAGGAAGAAAAGAAGATGACATCAGAAACAGCTGTCTCAAGATGCCAGACCGGACCCATATGATTGTTCATAAGTTTTCTTCTTAGTTTCTTGGGCTCTTGTACATGAATAAAAAAAAAAAAAAAGTTTTTTCTATCATGGGCATGATCTCATGCAAATTTTAAAAATCAATCAAATTGTTGGGTTTGTGGTTGATTACCTGCATCCAGTACTTCTGGTTTACCCAGACTCCAAGGCTCTGATTGAATGGCCCTTAGAAAGTTTATTTTGAAAGAAAATAATTACAGTTCTCTCTGGGCTACTACTGATATCACTAGATGGGACCCACTCACTTGGCCAATCAAACATACTTATTCTGAACCTGACCATAAATATGTTTTCCCTTAAGGTTACTCAATCTCAGTAAGAGCAATAAGTTGAATTCCAGTCAAAAAATGTAAACTGTAGACTATTAGGAGGGACAATTCCTCAGTTATGGGATGGATTATCTGGCTAACACCAGGCTATGGTAATCTAAGCCTAAACTATGGTAACCTAACCCCTACGCTGAAAACAATTAAATCATACCAAAGATAATCAACCTAATAGCACTAGAAAATTAGGCTGGGTGTCTTATGAAAATTGCTAATATACCATTTCTCTTAAAGACAGTGATTGGTAAGAAACAGATTGGATCATATGTCCAAAAATATACTGACTGGTACCTAACAGGATTCAATGGCTTTGTGGGTCCAATCTATGATTGTGGCTTCTACCAGGCTGGCTAAGATATACTTTAGGATTCCCTTGGGCTCAAGGCTACTTATGAACCTTATGTGACCCCAGCAAATTTACCATTAATATGAACCCTATGGACCAAGAGATCTGTATTTCACTGGCATGATCACTTAGCAGCTATTTGTGCCTTCAATAGGATTGGAAAATGTTATTTCTCACATTGAAGCCTTAACAAAATTCACTCAAAAGGCATTAAATGATAGAAACCAGACTATTAATCTACTAAATTCTGAAGTCTCTATGATAAGAAATTCTGTCTTACAAAATTATATGGCCCTTGATGTCCTTACAGCATCTCAAGGGGGCACCTGTACTATAATTCAAACTGAATGTTGTGTTTATATACTAGATGAACCCTTAAATAGGTGATGTTTTTGAAAGACAGTTTGGTTCTAGAAACTCATGGCTTAAATCCCTATTTGTAACTTTAATCGTGCTATTAGCTTATTACTTATAATCTTTTTAATTTATAAGATTGTTGCCTTTTGTATTCCATGATATATAACCAGCCTCTGGCCAAATTAATGATAGCTAAGTATCTTAAAGAAATAGATCATATTCATAATGTAAAATATTTGTAATAACGTGGTTCTAGATATGAGAAGATGCAACCATAGAAATATCTTTTGTATCCCATTATGTTATAAGATAAAGGATCCAGAGAATCTTTTACTATTTATTTATCAATGGGCCTAATCTAGAAATTGACACCCCTGCCAGTGCCTGCTTTCTGTAGTTAAGAGATATTTGAAAGGTATCTAGATAATGAAACAAAGGACTGTCATAAAAATATAGAAATAGAACCCTGGGAAGGAAGACAGTGTGTCCTGTTTTACAGTGGGAAGGATCTTAAAAAGTGAAATGGTATTTGATGTTTATGGTATATTTAATAATGTTCCAACTGAGAGTAAAACCATGAGAAAGAAGGATGACATTCAAGGTAAATAGCTAAATGTCAGCAGACAAGGTAGGGGCTTGGCACTACTTGAGTTCTCAATTTCAGTTTAAGTAGAGAAGGCCTTATGATTTTCTGTTTTATTATAGCCTCTGACATTTTTTAATGAGTAATATAAATATGTGGTTGTTTAGTTGCTAAGTCGTTTCCAACTCTTTGCAACCCCATGGATTGTAGCACACCAGGCTCCTCTGTCCTCCACTGTATCCCAAAGTTTTCTCAAATTCATGTCCATTGACAATATAAATACATTTATTATATTGATAATATAATGTAAGTAATATAACACATGTATTCAAATAAATCATCACTCTCTTCCCGATAAGAGTCAAGCCACCTATCCGCTATTAACTGAACAAGATGACAAGTATGCTATTAAACAGTTGTCATTCGGTAGCTTAAAATAATAGTTAAACAGATTTCAAGAGGAAATGATTGCTTTGTTTTACAGAAGCATTCAACAATGTGGCTGGATTAAAACCCTCAAACTACATCATTGGACTCTGTCCATCTGTGTGACTCGAATAGTCTTTTTTTGTAAGATGGGCCCAATGAGGTTGTATCCTCCAGCTTATCCATCATAAAAAAAGATATTCTTCCTTGATAGCTCAGGGAGAAACTCCAAAAAAAGTCTTTGATTGGTCAGTCTCTGTCACAGGCACTCCTTTGCTAATGTGATTCTAATCAGTTAGACGTAGCTCAACATATCTTCATAAATGATTTAAATTCATGCTTTAATTTCATTTATATTATTACATTTGATTGCAATTCCTTAACTAAAGCCAGCTATGATTGTTATACTTCCTCCACTGTGAAAAAAGCTGAGGCTTTACAATATGATGGATATTGTGAATGATGAAATTTAACTGAGATTTTTACAAATTCCAGCAATGAGCAGAACTGAGTATTTGGAAGATGTATCCATGAGGACTGGAATGTGCTAAAGAACTAGACCACAGACCACAGAGGTAAAAAGAGCACTCCAGAGACATGGAATAGAAGGCACAGGGCAGACAGTTTCTAGGCAGAGAGAGTAATAAATGCTGTACGAGTTCAAGAACAGAACTGGAGACAAAATCACCAGACTTTAAATATTTATGTGAGGGCAGGAAGTTGCACTACAATGAAGACATGTTGGGAAACTTTGGGATCTTGGAATTTGACTTTTCTTTAGCTTAAGAAAAGTGCTAAAAAAAAAAAAAGTAACAACATCATAGCTAAAAAGAGCAGCAGCAATGAGGAATAAAGGAAATTTTGTTTTGATTTTAGAAGAGTAGAGATCAATTTTGATGTCATATGAACAATAAAATAAGCATAATATGTATTGAAAATATTATTCAAGCTGGCTTGAATAATAAGTGTCATCCAATGTATTCAATGATGAACTTGTTAAAAATTCATCTCCTTACTTGCTATTTGACTTCCCTTATCCTACGACAGGACTTCCATGGTGGTTCAGCTGTAAAGTACATGTTGCCAATGAGGGAGACAGGAGTTTGATCCTTGAGTCTGGAAGATCTCCTGAAGAAGTAAATAGCAACCCACTCCAGTATTCTTGCCTAGGAAATCTCATGGACAGAGGATCCTGACAGGCCATATAGTCCATGGGGTCACAAAAGACTTGGGTATGATTTAGCAACAAAACAACAACAATCCTGTGACAAACCACTAACAAGAAACAGATCAAGGTTTCCTATGATCTGAAGTCTAAATAGCAGTGACCATGTCTAC